>NC_060249.1:124643329-125268329 GCF_921293095.1 Ischnura elegans | reverse complement strand
GCTCTCACTGGTGGGCCAAAACTCAAGGGAGTAGCGTCATTCTTTATCATAAAAATTTGACTTGCCCAAAGGGAGGCTCTTTAATTAAAAACGCCACAACTGGGAAAGAACATATTTTACAAAATGCTGTTACTTATATGAAACTTCCAATGTTTTTTTTTACATTTGTTAGATGATTTTATATAACTGAAGTCCATCAATACCCAATAAAATCAAATACAGTAGATTCCAGTTAATTGGGACATATCGGGTCTTGTGCACTTTGCTCCAATTAAGCGGCTGCCCCAATTCGGCGAACTATCCTGTATATGGACATAAAAAAACGTTGAAATGATAGAAAGAAGACTAAAAAATGTTCATAGTCCAACATAAGTTTATTAAACTACTAATTTGATTAATTAATCAGCGAGTGTAGTTAATTTATTATTATTATTAAGAATTATAACAATTTAGTTAAAAATATTTTTCACAGCCTCGGGCGACGCTGAATGAATGTCTATTACTAAGTCCTATTAAAGAAAAGTCCTATCCTATTGCGGATAGTATAACAGCAAGAGCTTTCAAAAACAGGGCAAAATAGGAACATTTGTGAAAAATAAGAGTAAATCAAATGAGAAAAATAAAAAAATAATACTCCGAAAACAAAAATTTTAATTTCATCGCGAGTATAGAGTCTATGTCGCCGACTCATGGCCCAATAAAGCGGCATGCTGTCCCAATTAAGCGGAGAATACTCTGGAATATTCCTCTATTGGGTCTGTTCTTCACGATCTGCCCCAATTAAGCGGCTGTCCCAAGTAACCACTGGACCCATGAAACGGAATCTACGTATATCGAAAGTCATGAAGCTTAGCTGAAATGATGTCTTCCACTATTTAAACTAACTGATATTCTAGGAGTTAACTCACGCACTAGATCCCACGTACAGAATCAACGACTCATTTCAAATAATTGATCACCAAATTTATTCATACCTCGCCGTCTCTCAGAAAATTCTCACCATAGTAAAAATATGAGCAACGTTAGTCAGTTGCTCATTCGGAGACTGCTAGAATCCAGAAATGATGCACCGTAGAGCAAACTGAATTTAGTTCCGAGAATACCGATCCCCAAGTGCTGAAAAAACTTTTCGCAATCTCATGAAATAAATGGGTCATATTCTTTGGTTGGACGAAAATAAGCCAAAAATGTTGAAACATGTGGTTAAGTGAAGAATGAAGGGTTCCTTGCAAGTTAAAAATAATTTTTGCTTTGATATTAATTTTCGTTTTTGTTTGGGTAAAAATGTCAATAATGGAAATGTCAATGAGGTCAAGTAGTTTTTAACTTTCTTTCCGTTAACATGAACTAGTTTTGGATCATTAAAGTGTATGATATCTTGCTATTTTTAAGTCGGTATAGATTTATAGAAAAATTATATCAATAAAATTGTAAAAATCAAATATTTTTTATCAATTCATTTGAAAAAGTAGAAATATGAAAAGCGAGCATACACGCATAGGTGGGATACAATCGCATATGGCTGCAGAAATCTCATAATAATCGTATCTGGATGATTTAGAGTGCTTGTAAGATTGCTTTGTTTACCTTTCCATCATGCTTTTGAAAACAAATTTAATTAGCAAATTTACATAAGCTGTCACCTGTACAAAAAAGCTGCACCTTTTTCGCCGAAAGAAAGAATTAAATTAGCCAAAATCCATCATTTTCCAATCTGCTCCAACGATTTGAGATAATTCTCTTGAAATTTCAGAGTCATCACCTCTCGTTGGAAACTTTGCAACAACCGATCATTTACTGAATGAAATATTTAAATTAGCAAAAATCCATTATCTTCAATTTATCCATGAAGTTATCAGTCAGTATTAGAACTTCAGACGTGTAACACAATGTTTTTCAATTTCAAAAATGCAAGTTCAAATGAAGTATATATATTTATGACAAAAACAGAAGTAAATCCTTAGAGCAGGAAAGAGAGAGGAACATATGGTGGAAAAAGGACGAGGACAACGGTGCAGTGGTAGATGGAAAATTTCCATCCTTTTCCCATCCACCATAGAAATGTTGTCGTCGTCCTTTTTCCATTATAATTTCATATCCATTTATACCCTACTCTATGAATTTTTTGGTATGTTTACGATCTATTCGTCGCATGAATGAATGATGTAGTTTATAACAAAATGACTTTTGCATTCTTTACATTTACTTATTTTCTTGACCCCAATAACAGAACTGATTGGCCTTTACATCGGTGGTATAGGACAAAACGACGACAGACGATAACTGACATCCATGCCCTGGGCAGGGGGTAATCTACCCAGGCGGGACTCGAATCCGCGACCTTCAGCTTGGCAGGCGAGGACACTAATCCGCCGCCACCGAGGCCGGTAAAAAATTAATGAATGAATACCCTTGAATTACATAACGTGCCTCAACTTTGCTGCGCCGTCACTTTCTCATTAATTTTGTTTTCTCTACTTGTTTTTTTAATCGCTTGCATAGTTAACTTAATGTCAAAACTTGTAAGAAATAGGAGAGAGTTGGACTGAAAATTTTATTTTACTTTCAAAGCAGTTAGATTGATATAATGACCTGCAAACATACAAATCATTGCTGGGTTTTCATGCTGTGCCTTTCACTGTGGAAAAACAGCAATAAAACTTTGGTGTGGCGAATTTTTTTTGTAGTACGCCAAATCTTGAAACTTGTTACTGTAAATGACCTTGAATATATTTCTGGAGAGGTTACTTGCACAATATCGGGGCATCATTCAAGTAAGTTATGCTATCTGAAACAGATTCGAGTTGAAACCCGCTTGCAAATATTTCTTATGATCACAATATCCCTTTCATTGCTAATGTATTTTCAATTGATATGAAGTCTCCTACTCTATTTTAAGATGAAGACAGCAAAAAAATATGATAAGCTCACATAATTTCCGCCAATCACCGGATTTTATGATAAACAGTGCTCAGATTTCGACTTTATAAAATTGATACTTGGATGTTTTTACGGTCAGCCTTGATGCTTCAAAACTGTTCTGGCGTAAATTAGAACTTACCATTGGGCCAAGACTGTTTGAAATATCTCTCGGGGGAACATTTAGTGCTTATCCTGCTTTTTATGGAAGATTTATTTGATATTTATCCCTCACAAAGTAAAAGTAAGTAATCAATGCGCAAAAACCTAACGATTTTCCGGAGCTCAAAATCACACGAAACCTGAAAATGAAAGTTCGAGTCTCATTATCAACTCTGGCTGGCCATGATGGCTTCCTGTAACATAGTTTTCTCTGCACTTCTATTAAGAGAATCAAGTTGCATATGTTTAAGGATGCATAACGTACGTTTCTCGAAAAACGTTTGTGATTTAGTTCAGCACCATAGTTCAGCCTGATACAATTGAGCGCATCAAATGTGAATTAAGTACTTCGCAATATTTCACGAGCTTTTTAATGGCTCTCACGGTTTCAACAAATCGTGGCAATGAGATTGTTTTTTGCAGATATGTTGTAATTAGCCTGACAATGGCACGTTCTTTTTGAAACCCTTCACGTGGGTAAAATATCATGGAATATTGCAAAGCGTTTAACTGACATGATATAGCTTTTCTAAAAGTATCGGCCGAATCAGTATCATCGTACTGAAAAATAAAATCGAAAACTCAATAGAAACTTCGGATAACTTAAAAAACTGTCAACAATGTTTCCCAGCTACCCTCACACTGTCGCACCCTTCGCTAACGGCAGAACTGTTGTTGTTGTTGTTATTTGTTGTTTCTCGTTTTAAAACTCCGAGTATATTATAAGGGTGAGATTTTTGCAAACATTCACTTGAATATATAATGGCGATAGTCTTTATTCCAACTACATTAAATGCCTGTCACTGATAAGCTGTATTTATAGAACTTGATTCCTCATATCGAGTGTAGTAACTCAAATATAGATCCCTCATAGATCATTCGAGAGAGACATTTCTAGTAACAAAATCATACTGTAGATGATTGTCTTTTTTAGATTCTACCCTTAAATAAATTTTTGCGGCAAATTAAAGGCGTATTTATTTGTTGGCATGTATACCAGGGAAAACAATATAATGAGAATTCATTTTTTTTACATTTCATGTAGATTTAACTTTCTATTCTTAGTCATTATAGTGCATGCCATGCACAAGATAAAGATTATATATTGGGCATAATTGGCCCTTCCTAGTGAAATCATTACGAGAGTATGAATCAGAAATCATTGGAAGAGTTCAAGTCGAGGATACACGTGTCATGTACCATAAAGATGAGAATTAATACCCCATTCGTTCATGGGTCTTTTCCGTTCATTGGCAGATGCATTAGCAGAAACATTCTTCACGTTCATGTTCACGAAATTTTACGTTCCTTGATCACTGAAGAGCTGGTTTCAATGTTTCTCGTGCAACATGAAAAAGGTCTCCTCTCCTAAATCGTTATACCCGCTCGTAAAATCTGGTTCGGCGTAGACTTCCTTTCTCTTGCTCTTATTTTTCATTCGAGAAACAAATTTTCCTCTTTGCGAGCAATTTTTCATACCCTTTCCACTCCACTTCATATCCCACGTCACTCCGGAGAGCGCGTCCGTCGGATCCTGTCTCTCGTTCGTTGTCTATCGCTCTCAAACGATTTTAAGTCCTCTCCTCAGGGAAAATACTCAGCCACGAGGCTAATGCTGAGGAGGAAATAAATCTGCGCTTCTAATATCGCCCACGGATGGAAATGTATCCGATTATCCAAATTAATTCCACATTTTCCGCTCGCATGAGCAATGATTTCCGTTTCGAGATATTTCACAGTTTCCTTTTCACGTGACGAAGGAAATGTAAAATCGGAGGGGAACCTTCAATCTCAAAAACTCAAAAAAGACTTCGACCGCAGTGGAGACATTAAAGAATGGTCTGGTTAGATATGAAAATGTAAGTCTACATTCGAACAATATGCGCCCACGACAACGCATAGTGGTTTTTCCCAAAAAAAAAAGATTCAGCAAGCACCAGTTTGAGGTAAAGTCGTTAAGTGACACAAAAGAAGCATCTGGAAATGGTATTAAATGAAAAGACATTAAATTTTCCAACTAATGCTGAAGAAAATAATTTTTTTGTTTCAATCAAAAAGTTTTCAAGACAATTTTTTTTGCTTTGAAAGAATTTCTATTTGAATACTTCTTCTAAAATTACATATTTAAGTAATATATCAAACAATTTACATCCAAGTTATGTCCTATTTATATTAGGAAAAGAATGAATGGCCCAAAACAAATCCCATATTTAGTTGGTTCTCTCATCATCATTTTCTCAAGATTACGTGCATTTAAGGAAAAATATCGGTTAATTCTTAGAAAAGGAAAATGAATGTTGTCCTCCTTTCATGGCTTTTCAATTAAATTACCTGTCATCATGCATTGGAAGAGTTAAATTGCTTCAAATTTTAGAGAAAGAGTAAACAAGGAAATAAGTTTACGTTCCAAAACTGTAAAAACGATGCAGGAGAACCAACACGCTGCTAAGCCATTTCATTACTTTGTATCCTCTTTGCTATCCCATGTAATGTACATAACTATGAATTGAAACTCTATTACTCAACATTTGGGTTAATCTTGCCGGAATTGAAATATTTCTCAGAATTTTGTCGGCATCTTATATGTTAAAATTAAGTTAATTCCGAGTAATTACTTGCGAGTTTTATACTTTTGGCCCTAATAGTTTTGTAGATACAGCCTGCCATTTAATAGTACCACTTAGCGTCAAAGGGGTAAAAAATCAACACTTAATAAATATTTCGAAATCGACACATTTTAATACCATATATTTGAATATTAAAATACGTTAAAATTTCAAATGTAGCGAGGAATAAGGAAAACTTTAGGAGGGAATGTCATTAAAAATATGCCCATCAATTTAAAACTCTCAAAAACCCAAATAAATTACGGTAGATATAAAAAAAGTACGTTTAGCTAAGCACTACCTTAGGGTACCGCTAGGTGTTAAAAGATTAATTACACCGGTTCTAGCCACGGTGATAACTTAACGGAGTCACCCGAAAATCATTTTTTTCACTCGCAATCACTGTCGTACAATTTGATAGAAATGGCATAATAGAAATTTGATAGAAATGGATTTAAACCCTATAGTAAGACGCGAGCGCTATCTCATTCAACGAGGGTAACAGTTTCCACAGCATCATAGCTATTAAAAACTCCGTAGCTTACATAAAAGCAGTGTGTTCATTAATGTATGATTTGGCAATACCTAAATTTAATCTCATATTGATGCCACCATTGCTTTGTAACTTCTCGATTGATCTGCCTTCAAAACTCAAGCTCCTACCAGAGGAGAGCGTACAATATAAATCGGTGAAACATCGAATTCTTGCCAGGTATGGGGGTCATTCGTTCACCATATCTCTCAGCACTATCCACCCCTTGACGGGAACGTGTTGGACGACAGGGATGGGAGGGAGTGATGAGGGGTTGTTTCGACTGCAGGTCGGTGGGCAGGTGACGCAACAATGGCCAGAGGATCAGGCGGATGCTCACCGATGAGCTGATTTCCGCTCCGTCGTCATCGCCTTAATAAGCGCCACTCTGCCAGAACGCCACCGCACTGGCATCGCCCATTCTACGCGCTCCAACGAACGCCATCCATCGGCACCCCTTCCAACCGTCGCGTATCCCACGATGCACTTCGGTGGCGATTTCGAAACGAGGCTAAGCCGAGTCCCTTGCACTCGACACACCTTCCCGGAGTAACAACGACCGTCCACAAACGTTTCGCCAATGGTGACGTGAAACTACTTGGGTAGTAAATTGCCCTCATTATGTAGAAAGCCTGCACCCTCAGAGAGCTTCTCTAGAGAGTATTATCCACCATATACCTACGTCTCAGCGGAGGAAAGTTATTAGAGAGCTAGTATTATTAAGGTCAACAAAGAATTTTCCCAAAGTCATCCGTTCATATCCACGAAATAACATTTATATCCTTGAGTAAATCATCTCATCAATCTGTTAATCACAAAATATCACCTTCTTTTTTGTATCCTAGACACCTCGACAAGAACCATAGGCAGTTATTAATAAGCAGTAGGTTATAGAAAACAATGCAAGTATATAAAGTATTTATATCATCGAATGTGATCGTCGGTTCTCGGAGGAAAACGCAAAGAGCAGATGAAAAGGGTTGCAGAGGAGAGAAAAGCATGGCTATCCAGCGAAACCCTGCCTTGAGACAGTTTTGATTCTAAGAAGACATCGTCGCCGAGTATTTCTACATAATGTTATAACGGACTACTACATTTAAATGCATTAGCCAAGATTTTCTGCGGGAGAGGTTCTTCAGGATTGTGTCATTTATAGTTAATCGCAAAGATGAGAAAGAAATAGATGGATCGATTTTACTTCCTTATTAACGCAGGGAGCAACCCCCCTGCACTACTCAGACTGCAGGTTTCTGCGTCAACGATAAATGATACATACTTCCTTCTATTGAAAATAAATGTAGAGTGCTCCTAATTTCGGTCACAAGAACAAAAGCAGGAGCAAGCATAAATCCAATGATTTTTTGACACCGACCGAAAGAAAAACCTACTTGCAGCGGGAGATTTAAACAAAGAAGTGAGGAAACAGTTAATCAGAATTTATATTTGGAGCAGCTTTTCAACGGTAGTGAGGGATGAAAAATGACAGCCGGGGAGATATCGAGGCCAGAGGCCTTCGAAATGTTGTGCTAAAGAAGAATGATGAGAATCAAATGGATTTGATTTGATTTATTTCTTTTACCTGGCCTAGATGAGGCCACAATCCGGCCCCCTCTTCCTCTGGACCAGGGCTCTCCTTACAAGGTTATAGATACGGAAATGAAGGAATACAGTCATCATTTAAAAAAATGAATATGATGATAGATAATTTATATTATTATGTAGCTAGGCCACGTTGTGTGTTTTTTTTGCCAGCTGTCGGATCATCTTCGCCCTTGACCAGTTGCGTCTCTGGTCATCCTAGAGGGCGTTAGTTGAGCGGGAAAAGGTGCATATAGTGAATGATCCCACCATACGCGAGCACCTATGGATTGGGACCAGAAATTTGTTTCCTCCATGTCCCGTGTTCAACGTGTGGATATGGCTGAGCAGAGCCATGATGTTGTGGTTGTAATAGCACGGTGCTTCCAAATTTTCCACTCGGTTTGCAGCACTGCGAGTGTTCGACGTGAGCAAGGTCGCGAAGCCTCGCTTAAAGTAAGACACAAAATACTCTTTGAAGACGCCAGAATAATAGCAAAAGAAAATAAATACTTCCCTCACCTTATCAGAGAAGCTATTGAGATAGCAAAAACGCCGGCAAATTTCAACAGGGATCAAGGCTACCGCCTGCATATCACATGGAAAAGGATTCTCCGACCACCAACCAATGGGAGACCAACAATGAGAGATAGACAACCACCGACCAATGAGAGAGCAGCAGCGGGATGAAGAGGCCGCCGCCGCCTAGATAAGGCGGAAATATTCCGAGTATGTCAGCGAAACTGTTGTCGCCAAAACACAACGAACGCGGTGAAAACCCGAATAGAATGCAGAGATCATCTAATCAACGCCGCGAAAATCTTCGACCCTAAGTAATAAGGTCATAAGAAGAGCGGGAGAGAAAAGAATCGTAATAAATACATTGACAAGAATATGGAACAATCTTATAGGCCATTTCTTGAGACAAAATGGCCTGATGAAGACTATCGTCGGGGGACAAATAGATTGTAAGAATGGAAATGAGCACCTCGAACTACAATGTTTTACGAACTTTAATGTCGTCGTCGTTAGCGAATTTTTGCCATCCCAAAAAATTTTTTTAAAGACCGGAAAGAGATGATGAACCAAGGAGATGAACCAATCACAGTGAAAGATCATACCTGGACTATAAGGTGAATGATCATTAACCTTCCATCCAAATAACTCGATGAATGATGTTGTTTTGTGGGCCACATCCTTGTTCCTTGTGGCCACCACGCCTTGTCCTGGTGCAATCGAACGCCTTTTGTCAACCTACCGTGTCATTTTTTTTATACATAACCCTTCGAAGTGTGCCTAGGGTATGTTACGCCGCTGCCAGTCTCCATGAACTGGGGAAGGGGTCAGGCCGACGGACCAAGGGGCCCGCGATTGCTGTTATTCGGGCGAAATTCCTAGAATGGACTGGTTAAAGCCGTATTGACTCCATGTAACGATGTTTTAAAACAATGGTAAATAAACAAAGTTATATAACATATTCAGACGTCCAAACTAGAGGGAAACAAAGTTATATAACATAATTGTATAAGTTATTTTGATATTTACCGACACTTCATTGAATAGGCGGAATTAGGGGGGGCACGTGACGACAGGCTTAAAATAGACAATAGTTTTAAGCCTGAATCACACGATCATTTTATCCGTCATTTCCGAGTGTTCAGTGCCTCGCGCAATTGATTTTTGTATCCTTGGCCATGAAATCGGCCAGTAGGACACATTTTCTGTCCAAAAGATAATAGTCATAATCTTGCCCGCTGATTTTGAGAATTCCACTCTTCGTCATGAACGTTGAGGCGGCAAGCAGTAAATTTTCTGCGCCACTTACGTACATTTTTCAAGTCTATAAACTCTGAATAATACACTTATTCCAATTAGCGATGAATTTCAATTTGAACAACCTTCTTCCCATGCAGCAAACATAATGATAAACAGCAGTTCACACTTGGCGGGAGGAGCAATAGGGACGCCCATCGCGAATGGATGGCTGCTGCGCCGATGGCTATCTTGCTAATGAGAAACTGCTCAGGTGACAGTAAGTAAAAAGAACCAACAAATACGACTATGCGGCTATATTTTGCGTAGTGTAGCATGTGGCGACGCCTATCTTACTTCGAGGACTTACTTCTCATATGGCCCTTGTATGTGGAACAGTTACAGAGGGACGTGAAAGAAAAGAAATACGTAGATGTGAAAAGATTTGATAAGAGTAGAGAATTGCGTCCAACCAATCTTAGGATTGTTCACCACTGCTGATCAATAATTTTCTCATATATATCAACGAGTAATACAGCTATGAAATATAAGAAATGATGTAAAATGAATTGAGCATTTTTTGCTCGGCATTAAACCACTCATTATAATTCTCTCATGACGGCTTACGTAGTTTCGTATTTACGTAACTCATGCCTCAGCGCCATAGAGTCTCACCACTACGATTCTATGGGGTGTTGGATGGGGGCTATAATGAGCTCACACTTACCGCTCCCTCGCGGGTACTCCTTCTCATGGCGGAGCTAATGTCTTCTGCTTATTGCCGCTTCGGTCGACCGGCACACCACGGGAGGAGGAGGCTCAGTTTCTTTCGTCGTCGTCCCGCCCTATGGTGGCGCTAATCGGCAATTAAGAAAGAGAAAACAACAGTTGAGGCTAATTTTAAGATGTTAACAAGCCTAGTAATTACAGAACCTCGTGCAATGCCGATGTATGCCTAATATCATAGACTACATCCAGAACAATTGTCCATGGCTTCTTCTATGAGGCAATTAAATTACACGTAATCAGTATGATCTTTGTGTTTCACAAAAGAGCAGCAACACTTAAAAAAGTAAACAAATTAGAATTTTAGCACTCATATAGATGTGAAATACTGCATTAAAACGAAGGAATTAAATTGATAGTTTAAAATAACACTTAAAGTAGCACCAACTCCAAAAGATATTTTTATTTAAGATCACAAATGAGTAAAATGGCTTGAAAGTACTTTATTCGACTTATGACAGCAATTATTTTTAATGTTATTTTAATAAAACATTCATTATTTATACATCCATAAAAAATCTTAAAAGATGACCAGTGAAAAACAAGTATCAAATTCTTGCATGGGAGGTTGAATCGTTATCACAATGCCGCGAAGGGACTACATTATATTTATTGATTATTAGTTATGCATGTATTATGTATTTAGGTCATCAAAGAGAAATTTTAATTCTGTAATCATATTGGTAATAAAATCGATACTTCACAGAGAAAGACAATAAAATCGAATACTTTATTGTAACGCAACCTATGAGGAATACTTTCCAGTTTGAAAATCGGGCAGCATTGTTTCAGCATTGTTGCAGCAGCAATTCTTTGCATTCAGACGAATACTTTAAATCGTAAACCGAGGAAGTGATTAATTACATACTTTAGAAAGGCATTGCGTAGGTAAATTGTTAACAGTCACCCAATGACACACCAAATTATCCGATGTGTTTGCACTTAGGACTGAATTGTGTACGGGTAATTAATACCAACCAAGACGCGAAAATAGTACTCTTCTCAGTATTTATGGTGACAAATTTACTAGCGGTTTTACACCTTTTTAACTGCTGGTGTTTCCCAAAAATGCCTTGCTTCCTATTAACAGAGTTTTTTCGCGTTGCTGTATCACAAGTTATAAGCAATAACCTGGAGAAATATATGTTGGTGCTAAATATTAGAAACATGAAATATATGCTGGTGCTATATCAAACGAGACATAAAGACCGCACCAGGTCTACCCATGGAATTAAGTTAAGGATATAATTCATGGAATGCATAGAAAGAGATAAATTAATTTTGATTGTGCGTTTAATAGAAACGCTAATAAAATCGAGCTAGAATATAAAATCAAAATTTTGCCGTTACTCCTAGGTGTTTATTACTGTAAATAGGGCCAGGGTCAGTGTTTCCGTGGAAACGGACGATAGCCACGTGTGCTAGTGGGCCTTGTGGTCCATCCCGCAATCTCACTGGTACTTTTCATTACGAGGCTTCCGTTGATTCCGCTTGGTGGCAGCAGCATCGGGCAGCTACGAAACCCGCTTTTTCCACGCGTCATTTAACCTCGTGAATCAATCAACGGAGAAGCAGGACAAATGGTGCCGGCTGTTTACGATGGACGAACACTCACCGTCGGTCATTCGACACCATATTGCTCCGATCTCAACGGAATATTGACAAGGGAACCCTAATATATGGATGGGCTCTAAAATCTCCAACCCCTTGCATTTTCCAACCACCGACATTGAGATAATGCCACGCCATTTTCCAATGCACTGACACGCATAAAATCAATTCTCATTACAGGTCACTATAGTTTCTTTCTTTTATCGATACCTGCAGCGCATCATAAATATTTTCAGGACTAGAAAAGGAGCATTAAGATACACACTGAAGTCCGACACATAGTGCTTTCATCTTCACGTGACGAATAGTTTTACTGACCAGCCACCACAAGAGCTGCGAAAATTTCTCGTGTTGCTATCAATGCTAAAATTAGACCATTTCGAATCAAATTACTGCAAGAATTGCTATTATCACCACGCTACACCATTTCACACCACCCGACGCATTCAATACTTTATTTCAACTTCTGATAGACAAAGTCCTTTTATTGTTCCTACCCGTTATTTGAAACTCACTGAAGAAAGAAAGGACTAATATAAGGACATAATAATGCAAACATACAATTGACATCATTGTATG
Organism: Ischnura elegans; assembly: GCF_921293095.1. Taxonomy (NCBI): domain Eukaryota; kingdom Metazoa; phylum Arthropoda; class Insecta; order Odonata; family Coenagrionidae; genus Ischnura; species Ischnura elegans. The sequence goes on along the minus strand of NC_060249.1, from coordinate 125,255,804 downwards.
GCAACAAAAATCTGGGCAAAATATCAAATTCGCTCAAACTAGTTTCCACACACTCGTGTCGCAAGTGAGGTTCATAAAGTCGTCCTTATCGCTGACATTTGAATCTAATTAAAATGAAACTTGATTCATGTCGAGACAATGTGTTTGTAGGAAGACTTTATTGTTTGAACATAAGGAGCAAAAAAGGTACAAATAAATGTGCATACAGCGGCACGCTCAGTGCGGCTGCTTCATGGTTAATCCTTCGATAGCAAAATCCTAATCCATAGCGAAGTCAGCAAGCACCCTTCATGCACACACATACCTTTAATTTGAGCACTTCCGCCAATTTCTCAGCATATGACGTAGGCCAAAGTTAAACGTTCAATGGATGCTCTGTATTCAAATGAATACTTCAAACCGTAAACCGAGGTAACTTGAAATGATTAATTACATACTTTAAAAAGGCCTTTCGTAAGTAAATTGTTAACAGTCATCCAATTACACAACACATTATCGACTGTATTTGTACTTAGGACTGAATTGTGTACCAGTAATTGACACCAATCAAGACGCGAAAACAGTACCAAACCATTTCAACTTGCCCCACCATTTCAGGTAACCTCAATTTACGGTACGTTTATTTGTCGTGCACCAAATTTGCAGTTTACTTCCCCCGCACTTTTACTTTCGTTGATCACGTGACTAGTAAGGGAGACCGGGGTAATACCGTTTGGTGGGGCAATACCGTGCACCATAATTTTAGATCCTCTGGAGTATGTAGCGAGCGCTGGGAAGTACTTTTGCATATAGCGGAAGGAAAGCGAAACCGATACAGACAATCTGGGAGCTTCTGCCTTTACGCACGTGCATGAGACAAAAGATTTTTTGTTTTGCCAACTTTTCTTATAATTTTAAAGGCTAACTCGAACTGAGGTAAAAGAAACATGTTTTTAGTGACTTTATTCAAACTAGTGGTTTTGAATAGCCCATATCATTTATGATTGTAGGACCTTTGAATGCGTGAGTTGCCAATGCTCCCAAGTACAAGCGAACCTCGATAGTCGGAACACACGATAGTCGGTACACCTCAATCCGTACGACCTTCATCCGTTGTTTCGGCAGTTTTTCTGTACTAATGATGAATTTTCGTATTTTGATGCTACAATGAAACAAACAATTTAAACAATTCAATCACAAACAGAAAAAGATTTTCTTTAATTTTAGTTTTATATTAGCTGACTTTTATTACAACTAAGATAGGGCGTTGGTATTATTTTAATTTTGATGTAAGCTAATGTGCTTTGTTTTACTTATTTCGATGGTGGAATAAAACTTTAAATTACATTCTCCATCCCTGTTTTTCCCCACAATCTTTGCAATATCGTTCATCATCACGAGTTAGGGGCAATAGCGTACAGAGTGGTATTGCCCCAACTGGTGTACGGTGTTACTCCGGCATTCGGGACAATAGGTACCTTGCAAGGGTTTTGTAAAATAGGTGTAACATTCAAAGTAAGTTAAATTTTCCAAACATGAATCAAAGAATTGGTGAGAAATCATGCCATTGCCGCTTTCGTTGAAGCTTTAAATAGAAAGATATAAATTAATAATAATATTATAAATTTAAAAAAATAAAAACAACGTTTTTCTCGCCAACTAAAAAGAAGAAAATAAACTTCTCTGTCCATATCTGAGTCTCCAAATGAATTCTTACTCAAATGGTGACATACATTATGACAATCATTACGACCAAAACGAAAAACGTTGGGCGCATGTAATGTTACATTTAGTGTTTGAGTACCGTGGCTCCCCACCGTTACCACTACACCACGGACGGTTCTAACGGATGGAGCAGTAATAAGGAGAGATATTTTTCTTTCCTGACTGCAGCGCCTGAATTTTGGTGACCATTTTGGAACTCCAGATTTAATTTTTATTCCTAAATATTAGACGAAATACCGTTCCGATCGTGGTAAAAGAGTAAGTGATTTGCATTTGTCATCCAGTTCTGAGCTAGATATGAAGTTTCCATGCTCTAGCCAGTCGTTAAGTGTGTCAAAATTAAGTTAAAAAATTCCACCGTAACAAACAGACAGAGACGAAAGTAAGTTAAGAAAAACGTTGTAAAAATGCTCAAGTGTACTCTATTACCCCGCTTTCCCCTATTCGAGGAAGTTCAAAATGAACAGCGGGAGAATAGATAGAATGTGGAGAGCGAACGAGAGGGCAAGAATAGAGCCGGGAAGGAATCCGATTCGTGCGTTGGGAGAGAGGCGTAAAAAGGTTTTCGAGGAAAGGGATTATGAGGAGGCGCGTGGAAGAAAGGGTCGAACGGGAGAGGGATTAGTGGCAAGTTGGTCGTCAAGGAGACGGGGGTGTGGAAGGGGGGCGGGATGCTGGAAGGAGAGCCGAAACAACACTCGGCCAAGGTGAGAATGGCAGTTCTTAGAAAGGTTTAATGCCGAGCGGAGAAATGGAATGGACTGAAAGTGGCACTGAGGCGGAATAAGGTGTAAGAGCGTAAAACGAAGCACGACCATTAAATAGGAAATGCTATTCAGAAGGATTGAAAGGAATTTTCCGAACAATAATGCAGGCACTTCTACGGTAACCAATTGCATCGCCGGAACAAAAGTAATAAAATGTCAAATTAGGACTCCAAACAGCAGCGACTGTTCGCATGAGAGCCACTATCGCGAGGCTTTTATTTTAAATGTGTGAGTGACGTAATTGAAATTGAAAACGGGGTGAGAACATCTGAGTAGGGAAGATAGGAGATCCTGATGAGATTGAAGAAATCTACTGCTAAAAAATTATCACTTGAGCAATACAATATTTTCAACAATTAAATGAAAGGCCAGCCCTTTTTATTCAGTATTCCAGGCTGATAAATTTAATGGAGTATATTTGAGTTATTACCCACGTTTTGATAACGCGATCCGTCATGCGTTAAAACTTTCGGTTCACTTCATTTTGGCTTTCGCGGCCGTTGCATCCACTGGATCAACAACGCAAAATAAGCCGCTGGAATTGAAATTTTAATTTTGGGGTTAATTTTGTAGCGCGCGACATGATGGAAGTTTTCTTTGAATGAATGGCTTGAAATGCATTTTAGCGCTTATTTCAAATTAAAAATCAGCTTTTATCATTATTTTCCACCTATCCAAAACGTCTATTGTTCTATTATTTCATTGGATCCAATTTTTTCTGTACATTCTCAATTTAAGAAACGAACGGATTTTGTTTCATAATAGTTCTTGAGTGAAAAAACAGACTTTACAGAAAAGAACAAGAATTTAATATTTAAATGTAAAGGAAGGTATAACTTAAACATCTCCAAGCACAAACATTAATCACAATAATACTAATAGTAATCAAGAGTGAACCCTAGATGAATGATATTTTTCAGTTCCAAAGTTCCATTTCATTGTGCAGGGGTATCTCAGCTAAGACAAGATCAAAATGATTACCTAAACCAAATTCATCTCATATGCTTATGGGTCTTAATACCAATTGATATTTTTACGGCATAATAGCCCGTAACTTGACATCAATTCAGCAAGGAATTCATTTAAGATGTGAGCCAGAACAATAAGACAAATAGACCACCGCTCTATCCACAAAACCATTTCGAATGCTAATCTGATTGCAATCAGTAATTTGAAACTGCTCAGTAGATTTTTTGTGACTGCCCGCAGCATGAAAGAACAAAGACTAATGTATACCTTGCGCTGGCCCGTTTACAGTTGAACGAATTTGAATCATCGTGAATGGTAGCGTAGCCGTGCACAATATCAATGCATGAACATAATTTGAGACTGTGAGTTCATCTACGTATGGTAATAACTCGAAGGTTTTCTAGCGCATGTGCCGTATAAGCCATTATTCTCTTTCCATCTCCAAACCACCCGACAAAAAAGCAACCGCAAAGTCGCCATGGGGACCTGCTTACTCCAGATTCTCGACTATGGCTCCAATCTCAGAAAACGTTGTGGTTAAATCTTTATTGGGTTAGCCCTCCTCAGTTACAAAGGTTTTCAAAATTTTACCTTCAGTTTAGTTGAAAAATTTGTTCCATATCGGAGAAATATAGTTACATCTGATTTCAGTGTTTCAATTCAACAGGTGAAAACGTTGCGAAGATGGTAGTCTGAGTTGGTTTGTTACCGTAGTAAATTAATTGGAGCATCTTTATGTCAAATCACTCAGTCAGTAACGATGAATAATACACTCACTCAGTTAATCATCCCGGAGGTTGGTATAGATAGGTGAGGGCAGAGCTCACCCCAAGCTTAATCACAGCATGTGAATGTCACACATTTCAGGGGCCATTTGCTTTCCCTTGGCCACTTCGCATTTCGAGTAGTTTTGTCTTGAGTCCCCTTTGGCTTCACCCGGGATTCGAACGCGTGACCTTCTGGTGATTATACCAGCACTCAACCCAATGGACTACCACGTACCCTAAATTCACAAGTTTTAGGAAATTAGGTCGCAGCCTAATGTCCAGTTGATGATCTGCAAAGGTCCATTAATATACTCACGTGCTGAGACGCGAACTCAGAGCCTGGGGTTCCAAGCATTCCATCCGCGCACCTCATCCGCTCTCCAGCCCTTTAAGTCGAAATCACTCACTTCCAATATCATCATCCCTCTCCCCGTCTTAGTGAAGTTCTCCCATCAGCGATCGAAGAACGCCTTTGTTTCCTTTATTCCCTGGCGAAGCGGCATCCTACGGGGCTGGCGAAGACTTTGAAGGAAGGAGTTAGGCGAGAAAAGTTTTGGAGGCTGAGAGGTAAGGAAAGAAAGGGAGAGAATAAGGAAGGGTGCAGAAGAGTGGTAAAGATTCCTTTGTGTCGATATCAAACCCTTTTCCGAGAATTCTCGCCTTTTTCTAACATTGCTCATCACTCATTCATACAGTTCTTCCTTTCCCTTCTCCCTTCACCGCAATCACTCCCTCAGCCGTACTATTCGGAGCCAGCGCCCGCCCTGTAAGACTCCCTACTAACAACACACACACTCTCTCTCTCTCCAGCGAAATTCACCCTCTCCAACTCACCCTTCCTTGTTACCTTCAGTTTAGTTGAAAAATTTGTTCCATATCGGAGAAATATAGAAACATTTGATTTCAATGTTTCCATTCAATAGGTGAAAACGTTGCGAAGATGATAAGCTGAGTTGATTTGTTACAATAGGAAATTAATTGAAACATCTTTATGTCACATCACTCAGTTAGTAACGATGAATTATACACTCACTCAGGTAATCGACTAGAAGGTTGGTATGGATAGGTGAGGGCAGATCTCATAGAAAAAAAAGCCCATAGCTCTTCAGCAGCTAGATCACAAGTCTACGAATCATTTTGTGCAAGTAATACTCGAGGTTGTTCGGAATGTCTAAGAAAACCCCTCGAAATTCCCTTCAAACACTTTGCGGGGACGACGATTAGGATAGATTGATTAATGAGACTTGAACAACTTCCAGAAGACGGATTTGTAAAAATTCTAATAACTGAATCCACTTTTAGTTGCCGTGTGTCTGTAGAATTATTATTTTGTTAGACATTTTGTATTCGGTCATTTTTAGTTCCAGTTGATACCAATCACTACGAATGTTGTACCTACTTCAAGACACGATCAGAGAAAGTTGGCGGTAAGTTTCTTACATCATGGCAATGGAATACTGTACCACCAACTCCTAACCATCAATTTGTCTTTCACTCTTCCTTCACATCCGAGTCGTCTCTTTCTCTCAATCCTTCCACATTAATTCAATTCCCGGGAAAATCCTTCTTTCAACTCCAAGTGCTCTTTTGTTAGATTAATAATTTTCAAGCGATCGAGAAAACAAAGAGCAAAATATCAAAAAATATATTTACATATCCTTTCAATCTGTTGAATATTTTGAAATTTTCCTTGGTGTGTTGAAAATACCTTTAATGTATCTAACCAAATAATGATTTTCTCCTTTTATAAATTATTATTCTTTTATTCTTGGTAAAATTTCTTCGTCCATCCACCAGGACTTATTTAAGTTATTAATTTCTCGTGTTCTTACTGGCGTTATTTCAGGCAGCACTTCATATTATTTGCAAGAAAATATCTCCCCCGACCTCACTTTATCAACATCTGTGCTTTCAGTCGGAATGATCTTAACCTCCCAGTAGCTTACAACGGAAAAGTATAACTTTTGAAACTACATTCCAGAAAGTAAAACCTAAATAGTGTGTTTTGAAATATCACGAAAAGGACACTTTCTTGGTGTCTATCAGACTAACTTACTTAGACTCTGTTCCATTTTCTTCGGCAACTCTAAACTTTTCACTCGTTTCATTCGACGTTTCTCTTCTCCTCTTTCTGTCAGTTTCTCCTCCGACGACCACTCCTTCGCCTCAATTCCTTCCCATCCTCACCTCATGGCCCCACCAACCCTTCCGCACACCATCTTCTCTTCGCCATCTATTCTTTCCTTTCTCCTCCACTTCCTCGGGACTCTTAATTTACTTTTGCACTCTCTCAAACTATCTCCTGCGCCTAAAAAAAGCGGAGAACATCGTCGCACGCGCCTTAAAAAGTAGGCTCGGCTATTAGCACGTGCGTACACTCGAAGTTAACAGCTCGAGAGGCCTAGTTCGATTCCGTGCCTTCATTCAACCCTCGTCCGACCTGAATTCCACCCCTCTCCCCATCTCTGCTCCCTGTTCATTTCATTTCCTGCAGCGTCTCCCGACGAACTTTTCATTTCTGCCACAAAACTTTGAGGTGGATGAAAAGAAGGGAATCCATTGCTCGCCGTCACTGCTTTTGAGGTCTGTCACCTTCCCTGAATTATAAGTGGATACATATTCCTCCCTCGCTACCATCCACTCCCACCCCCGCCCTTCCCTCCCATGACTTCCTCCATCCTCCCTACACCTGTCTACTCTCTTCCGATGAACTCAACTCACTTGCCTTGAGGTATATTCCCTAGTAGTACACTTCAAAATATGGAATGGCAATGTGGCAAAACATGATGGCTAGTGTTATCGAGATAAAAGCTCATTTTCTATCATTGATCCTTTAAACTAGCCGTATCTGAGAAATTCTTTGGTCATTTCATATTCTGTATGAGAAAAAAATGGTGTAAGAGATGATGTTACAACTCAGGGGGAAAATACCAAAGTAACTTTCATGGTATTTACCTCCAATCATTTCTCCCTTTGACGTATTATTTGCAAGTTTTAAGTAGTTTTGCCCTTACAGGTATAATTTAGGTGTAGTTTTTAACTTATCCCAATGGCTGAGAAAGTAATACACTTTAATTTATGGCATGGAAATCATGATGACCAACGAATGAGGCTGTAGGAAAAATATGTAGATTTCTAAAAAGATAGCTTCCTCTAACAGTTCAATTTTGAAATGTAACATTCTTTGCGCCGCATCACGAAATCTCATGCAGGAAGTAAAACTCAAATGGAAGAAAGTAAGATTCAAATACTTTAAATTAAAAAGACGGCATTAAAGCTTGCATAAGAAAAAGAGTTTTAGGTTTAAGTGCTAGCAGAAAATCGCTATCTTTTTACGCAAATCAATACTAAATACCAACACGATTGAGTGTTTTCCCGCAAAATATTTGGGTGAAATGTTTCGGAGTTCGCTCAATTATATATTCGTGCTAGAAGAGGTTTGAGGCCCGACCGCCCGGAGGTGCTGCCTTCAGGTGGAGGCGGACTGAAGGCTCTTGAGAAGAACTCTGGACTTCGGTTGGCCGCGAGTAGGATAGGGCGCCTGTGTAGCACGAGGTGGAAATAAAGAGTGTTCATGGATCATTCGCCATGCCATTCTAGTATATAAGATTAGTGCTGTTGGTCAAATTAAATTGAAAAGTTCACAAGAAGTTTAATCTTTACCGCAAATGTATTTCTATTAATATCCACGTATGGGACACGGGATGAATATTAACCACAAGAAGACCAAGTTATGCCGTTTTGTAAAGCATCGCGAGCGAGGAATGTGAGAAAAAGATAAAAGTGGGTGGGAAAAAGGTGGAGGAAGGTGGAGCAACTATTTGGGCAGCATGTAGGAGAAAAACGGATACAGTAGCAAGAACATCAGGAAACGAATTACATCAGCAAAGGAGGCGTTCATGAACAGGAAGGAGCTTATGAGAGGATATTATCTAAAAGTTTCAAGAAAAGGTTAGTGAAGAGTCTGATCTGGAGTGTGGCTATGTATGGCGCAGAAACGTGGACACTTAGGAAGGAGGACGAGAGAAGACTGGAGGCATTCGATGTGTGGCTGTGGAGAAGAATGGAGAAGGTGAAATGACAGAGAGGAGGAGGAAAGACGAAGTGCTGGACATGGTGGGTGAGGAGAGACTGCTTTTAGATGAGGTACGGAGGAGACAGAAGGTATGGTTAGATTTAATTTTATTTATTTATTTTACCTTCTTAATTGCCTTCTTTTACATGGAGGGAATACTTTACGGGGAGGGGGTGTTGAAAATGGTGTTGGAGGGTAAAATGTTAGGCGAGCGAGGGAGAGGTATTAAGAGAATAGGTTTTTTCAGATAGAATGTAAGTGAGTAGGCCTCATTGCGAATTGAAAAGGGAAGTGCTTGATGGAAGGCGAGGCTCCAAGAATTACTCTTACGTACTCCATGGAAACCTACCTTCATCCTTAGAATACTTTAATAATAATAATCCACTTATGATCTCAGCCTTTGCAATTCCTCGCTTAGGTCTTTTAAGATACCGATAACATGAAGTGTGCGTTTAGTGCTATCGGATTACAGAGAATTCTCAATAATTTCGGCTACAGCAGTGACTCAATAAATAATATAAAAAAATAATAAAGTGCCTCGCCTTCCAAAGCTCGAAGTCAAAACAATTTATGCTCCAAAATTGGATGAAATGTACGCTATCAAAACTCGCAGCAGCTTCTAGACAAGGGCGCAATGAGCCAGACTTGATGAGAGAGTAATGAGGGGAACGTGACTCAGAGGGGATGATGACGCCGCCGGTGCTACAATGGATGCTGGGCTTCATAAAGAGCCAGAAAAAAAATAAACGAAAATACGGCTGAACAGTGGGAATGCAATGCCAACGCCTCCGACGGCGGAAACAGGGATCAACTGGCGAGGTGCCCCCTGGGAAATGAGCGGCAGCGGCAGGGTTGATGAGGCCGAAAGGGGTGGGGGGGGGGGTCGGAAGACCCCCTTCTCAACCCCCTTCCCCCTTACACATGCGCCATTGGCAATCGATGGAAGCTCCTTCTTAAGCATCCGCGCCGACGACGGCTCTCCACTCTTCTCAGACGGCCTTTATGAATGGGAGGAGACCTCGCTCTCCCATCTCTATTCTTGAGAAACAGCCCCGAGAGGAGGAGAGAAGACGGACTCATAGAAGAGTTTCTGAACTCTGTAAGACAGGGACAGGACGCTGGATATATCCTTGCACGCTGTCCGACAATCAACAAAGAGCTCTCAATTTTACAAAAAAGCTACTTAAAAACGATAAGAGAACATTAAAAATTACTTCTCTCATTAATTTTTTAAGTTTCGATGGATCTTTTGACTGATTTCATATATTTGAATAGCATCTCTCTGAACTTTAAATCTAAAAGTCGCTGGTTTTAATAGTATCCGAGAAAAGCTCTGACTCAACATCTTTCAACCTTATATTAAATTTTTACCACCACGAAATTCTATGCACTATGAATGGCATTTTTTAATTAAACTTTTTGACAACAGCCCGTCAAAAAGCTAAATGTTAGCTAAATTTTGCTCATTTTTTTATTATTCAAGCAAGATATAAACTTAATTAAACTTAGGCGCGGTAGAAATTTGTTTAAAAAATAAGGTTACGTTATTTGATTGTTCCTTATTTGTTGTAGTCTAAGATATAATCGTTGCTTTTTACGATAATTTCTGCATTTTCTTTATGTTCTGCATTTTCTTTATGTTGCGGTGGCGTCCGTTGGCTTTCGTTAACAACAGTTTCGCTGATATTTTAGTCAGCGTCGTCAGGTTGAAGGTGACTGCAAGATGATGACATTGCAGTCAGGCAAACTGTCATCAGCAAAAGCCATCGGACGCGGTGACAACCCAATGAAAACCATTTGATCACCGCCCTGAATATCTTCGAATCTACAAATCATTACACGTTGATAATTTACACAAATAAAATGAGGCTCTGTTCGCTGTATGCGATCCTAATTGTGTGGGTTCAGGCAAATAATTATAATTAAAGGCCATTCCGCTCAGCAAATAATCCGTTGAGCCAGCGATTGAGAAGAGGGCAATTACCCAGGGAACTAATGCTTTAATGTTTTTCTATGTGTCGGACATATGATTTACCTCGTAAAACGCTACGGTCCATATCACACTCTTTTATATGCGTTTCTTCCGACTCGCCGTCCAAAGAGTTGGCGGCTAGCTTGACATCAGTGATCACTAAAGTTAATAAAGTGTCTGGTCTTAAGCAAAATTTTATGCAACACATGTCTGTACATGTAAAATCATCACTTCAGGCCCTGCACTGCAGGCAGCACCCAAGTAACACTTCTTCACAACCTCCCTCCATTCATCTTTATCCACCGATATCCTTCTCCACATCCGTAACCCCTGTTCCCTCAAATCCATTCTCACGTCAATCACCCTACGTTCGTAACCGCTAATGGTGCTACTCTCCCCTCTAAAAGCTACAAGTATCTTTATACCTGCTGATAATTAGGCTATAAAGTTTTCAAATTTTTAGTGCGTTCTCAGGACTAGACATTGAATATCCAACTTCCAGCTCTGTTTCCAGGAAAAGTTTGAATAGCGGAGATGGTTTTAGAGGGTAAATGAGATATTCACTCAGTATGCGAGCGCGAAACGATTCGGGAAGTTCATAAAAAATCTCGGCAGGCCAGTGAGGTAGTTCCTTTCTCTGAGCCATCTCCTGCAACGAGATTTTTTTGCTTCGGGTATCCCACGGATTTAAACTCGGAACATATTGTTAGCAAATTGCCCTGCGCTCCATCCTCCAGATAGGCTACTATATGACAATATATCTTTCTTCGACGGTAAGAAAGAGAGGGTGACGAACGGGTGAATGGTCATCATGGAGGGCTCTTCTCGGGAGGGAGTGTGCGGGAAAGACGACTTCCGTTGGCCCTGGGGAGAAGCAATGGTGGAGACGAAGCATCTGCGGAGGGCCCTGGCAAGTCGAACGCCTTGGGCCTCCCCTGGTGGCAGCTATTCTTCATGAGTCAAAAAAGCAGCTCAAAAGTATATTGACATTAGTTATGAACTGGCCGTCACAGATAAATTTTTATGAGAATCAAAACTTTGTGGTTGACAATCTAAGTGTATTTAGCGCATTTTTTTGTAAGTATATAGGAGGCTTGAAAGAGAAAATAACTCTAAGGACTTGGCATCTGAAGATCAGGTTTACTTTTAGTTATCCGATGGTCCATCGTGACACCCGATTGTCCGAATGTTTTGAAAATGAATTTGCTTATCATGCCACAAAAGCCTCATCTTTGTGTAAATTATGACTGGTGGGTGAATAGGCCATTTTTAAAACTACTCACATTTAAGGACAATAATTGGTAAAAAATATTCCATCATTGATAAACTAGGTACACGGTTGTATGTCAAGTGATGATCAATGGACATTTGCATCCATGTTTCGTGACACAATTTTCGCCATTAATTTATGAGAAGTGAGGACAGATGGCGATGCTTGCTTTTTTTAAGACTAAGTGGAAGAGGCGGAAAGAGGGGGAGGGAGATATTTTGAAGATGACCGTGTTCCACGTACTTCTTTTCTTGAGGCTGGCATCTTCAATGATATTCTGATTTTTTTATTTGGATGGCTTCCCAGATGAGTCGGGTTTTTAAATTTCCAATCTTAGAGACGACTCAGGAAATATCAAAGTTGACTGAGAGTCGTGAAGGTTTCGTGCTCCGCCAAAGCCAACTCCACCTTTTACCCAATTCGTGCTCTCCCAGTCGAGTTTTCACATTACCTCCCGTTTTCCAGATGTATCTTTGGCCACAAGTTCCTCAGGGAATTCCTAGCACACCTTCAGTTTGTTGCGGTGTTCTGTCCTTCATTTAACAAAAGAGATTTTTTTCTGAGATTTAGAAATCGAAAATTTTCATACTTTTGAACGATGTCGCTCATCTTATCGGTCGTCGATTTAACGAACGGAAGGAAGGCTTTCTTCTGGCATGTGACGTCCGTGGCTTCGGGTGTGTTACTCCTCTAGTCTTTGGCCCTAATTTTGTTGAGATTTTCGGAGACTTCTCCGTTGTCGTAACTGATTAGAAGAAGAATACATTTCATTTTTTCTGTTTCTGAAGGTAGATTCTTCCAGACATTCATCCGGATAAATCGTTTCATTATTGTGGTCATTAGAGCGTTATGTTAAAAGTAATTTCATTCACTTATACAGCTTAAAATGTTAGTTTTCGACCTAGATATTCGTTTGTGAGTTTTATGCGCTATATTCTACATTATAAAATAGAATTTTCCCCAATGTTACCGCATTGTATCAGGTACAATGGGAGACAATGTGTGGAAAATTTATCCATACCAAGACTACGGTGGAGTAGTCGCAATAGGAAACATTGAATATACCTCATTCGCTATCATGACGAAAGGAGATGATTTGATGACATAACTCCTTTCAGCCGTCTTTCACTTCAAAGGCAATTAACGAGTTCCGGATGCACATAATGGAATCAATGAATCGAAAAAAAATTCACATGGAGAGTTAAAAACACATTTCCCGAACATGGCTTCATCACAGTGTATCATTATCAAGACAGAAAATATCGGCAGTCCATATCCTTAAATACAAAAAGAGACGGGAAAGGACAGAGAATGGGATGGTTGCTGAGACGACGAGGGAGGATGATGACTTAAGAATATTGATTTCAGTTCTAAGAATTTCGGAGCGAGGAGAGAGGGAGTTTAAAGGTATTGATATAATGATGGAGGTAAAACAGCTGTTTCATTTCCACAGATTTTAATTCTTAGCCTACGCAGGCTTTGAAAGTATGCACTGTCATTGTCAAGGGCTATTTACAGGAATAGGCTAAACACATATAGACTATGACAGTGTGTGTATATTGAGAAAATCTGTGGAAACAAAACAACTGTTTTATCCTCATCATGATATCGATTCTCGATTTCCAAAAGGTATCACCTAATATGTTAAACTCAGCTTAAGGTATGTCTCGCCCCGGATTAAACTCACATGCGAGTTACACACAACCAAGACGGAAAAAGAAAATATGCCAAAATTAAAATGGTAAAATGTGAACTGAAATTGACTGATTCAAACGCCACTCAAATTTAAGTGAATTGCGTCAGCTAGGACGTGGGAAAAAAGAATGAAAACGCGGAAAAAAGAGAGATAGCGAGCAGAAACCACTCGCGATGACGGAAGCGAGATTGATTTTTCAATCACGCGCCCTCGACGCAATGGAAACCTGATATACGGAGATGCATTGAACCCAGACGCCGAGCGGAATTTTTTTCCTGGTTTGCATTATTGAAAGGTCACGTTGGTAGGTTGGTCTCATGATATCCCCCGCTGAGATCAATTCAAATAATAACGTAGAGAAGGATAAGAGATAATTTATTATTCACATCATAACGGAAAGCAAAAAATCGACTGAGTTTTAGAAGTTGGGATGACATTTAAAATATCGAGCAAATATTAATTGTGAACATTTGCAATTATAAATAATTTATTAACCTTGAAAATATTATCCTAGATGTGTATTTCGTTGGTATCTTCAAGCTTTAAATATATCGGCATCAACATCTTACGCGAAGATTGCTTTTAAATATACCGAATGATCGAATCCATTGAAAAAAATGGGAACCCAAATATTTTCAAAATTTCCTCTACATTAGTGATGCTTTTACTTCTACATTAACTGCCAAAAACATAAGGTTTAAGGAGTTATATCATTTTTTTGCGTGGATTAGGTACACTTTAGAGCGGGGGTTGTGAACCCATGTCACACGTGCCCAAAGCGGCACGCTAAGCAATTAGTTCAGCAGAAATACACTTCTTCCTAATGTCCCGTGTCATAAAGCGAGAGCACTCTTTATTTCATAATCTTCGGCATTCAATCATCAAGAAGTTCGGCACTATTGCTTGAGAGTATTGACCATAATACGGCAGTGTTTGCACGGAATGCTTTTTTCTTTATATCTTTGATAAACTGAAACATGGGTAAGATATTTTGCAACAGATATTGAACCAAAAAACAATCCATGAGAGGCAGCGGGCTGAACAAATGAAGATTTCATGATGGCTATATTTCGAACATCTTCATGCTTATTATCATAATATTTTTAAGAAAATAAAGAAATATGTTAGTAAAGAAAATTATTTTCCTTGAATACGTAAAATTTCAGATTTTTTTATGCCCCAGGATTATAACCTCAATCCCATCAATTGTTTTCAGAATAAATACAGCAATGGCTTGCCCTCATAGAGCAGCAAGTGACGCTTAAATCAAAATTATGATTTATATTTGAAAATACGGTCAAAAATAGTAAATACCTAAGATATTCATAGTGTATATAACAATAATAAATATTGTAAAATCCTAACAAAATTTATTTATTGCGCTACGCTAATTTTAACATGTGTTGGTAAAAACCGTTTATTGGCTAAAAATAGTGAGCAAAGTTTTTCCTCCATGTCGATGAACTTCTTTAAAATAAACATATTTCATGCGACAGTTATTTTACTCCGAGTGCTCCGAATGTTTTCTGGCCTTTAACGACGGCTCTGGTCAACGTAATAAACAATGTAGCAGCGTGTAATATGGTCCATCTCTTGGAGAAAGCACCATTCAGAATTTCATCGCAAAAAATATAAAAGATGATCTTTGGCCAGCATTTTCCGTTCCCTCCATATCTAACCCCCTGAATAACGCCCCGTGATGCGCGCCTCCCGTGTGTTTTTTTTCCTAAGCCAAGCAACCCACGTGTTACTGTCGAGTCGGTGACTCCAGGCAACGATCGTTCGGAATTCGATAGTGACATCGGAATTCCTACACGGATGCCGGAAGATCTTGAGTAATGCGGACGACATATAAGCTCAAATATTATGCATGGGAAGTAAGTAAAAAATACTCTCCAAATATGGTCAACATATTCAACGAAGTGCAAGCAAGCTATAATCTGAAGGAAGAGGGGAGAATATTATTATGAAACGTATCGAGAGGGAGAAAATATCCAGCACAAGTGGCAAGATCAACAAGGATTTTTAGCGAAATAAGTTGGGGATGAAAGATAAAGAATTTTGGCAAATACATCAACACGGAATTTCAAATAAATGACTTGATTTTCTTACACCTGCATGATATATGCTGTTAAGTCTTCAGCTTTTGTGATATTAAATCATACTGCAAGGTGATAATCATTGGCTTTGGTTTGATTATCCTGCTATTGAGCCATGTTCGTTAGCTGTAAAGTACTTATAATCATTTTGATAGAAAGTGAATTTGCTTGACAGTTGTCCATCCTCAATCTTTAAAGAAAAATGAATGCTGATCGGTGAATGATTTTAACCGTTATACATGCCTTCCTCAGGAAAGTTGCCATATTCCCTCAGTGAGAAAAGTGAGAAGCAAAGGTAACGTCGATTAACAAGCGATACAGTATTTCGCGAATCACTAAATATACAGCGATGTGTATAATATTTTTATTATTAATTTTTGAGTGGTCTGCCATAAAACCGAATAAGGTAACCATATGCTCCATGTGAATACGGGACTTCCACATATGGGATTATTAAGAATCAGTCAAACCGTGACGCGATAAGTTCATTACGTGAAAGAAGCAGACGATGAGGCATAATTATCACGTATTAATCAACCGCTCCGTATTAAAGAAAAATCACTTCCATCAAACGAGTGTACATCATATAAAGGGCAGTTAGCTACATTTTTATCCACGATACTTCATGTAATAATTCACAATTATTATCTAAAAGCTCTGTCTTCAACGACCGCAGGTGAAAAAACCAGTGCAAAGAATCTTTTCGGTTTGAAACATATTTCCCATTAACACTATTCATGCCAAATGTCCATGGGAGGTCAAAGTACTGACACAGTCTTTTTAGTTCGACGATCCACTGGTCTTTTAATTATACACACGACTGCATGATGAAAAAGTCATAAATTGGATTCAGGCCGTTGTCAGGAACAAGCGCTAAATTCTGTCACCAATAAATCAAACGGGACTGTGGTCAATGAATCAGAAAATACTGAGGAGTCTTCGCAGTTATAAGAAATATCGCCAAAAATTCCATCTAAAGAAAGTTGTTGATACACCCAAAGGGTCTATACTCCAAGGGAGCAATTGCTATGAGCAACAATGGTATATAGAGACTTTCTTAGACACCTGAGACAGAGGTAAAATCAGAATCTCTACGAGAAACAGAGCTGTATAATTGTCACTATTTCCGATATACATGTAACATAAGTTTTAATTCAATGATTAATAAAATTACACACAGCTAGCTACTCAAAACATGTGCCCAGTTCATAAATAGATAAATATTTATGGCCAGTTTTTATGCCTATAAAGTAGCTTATTGCATTATTTCCATAATATTTCATTTAAAAACGGCCGATTTCGAAAGTCGCGTAGGTGACAATGAATTATAAGCACTGTGTTTAGTCAACGAGGAGAAAGCGGTGTGGGGTTGGAGAGGAAACGGCATGGAGATAATCTACATCTACATACTACCCCGTAAGCCGCCTCAATGGGCGCGTGGCAGGGGGTGCTAGGAGCCCTCAATGTATAAGAAGCAAATGCTCCAACAAAATTACGACTAGCATTTATCAAAGTCCTTAATGGTTCGGGGGAAAACGAATTTCCAGATCTATCCGTTCGGCAAAACATCTCTCTTAATTTATCGCTTCTGTCGAACCTGGAAATATAGTGTGGTTCTCCGTGTCGCTCTTAAAGATATCCATTCTCAATGTTTCTAAGCAATCTAAGCTTAGAGCGTAATAATTGCCTCTAGTGGCTCCCAACCTAATTCGCTCAACATTTGGTTAACGCTGTCTCTACGCCCGTAGCAGTTTGACGAATCGATCAGCTTTCCTGTATATTTTATCCAGTTCGCGGATTAAGTCTTTCCGCACCGGATCCTATTCGCTCGCCGTATATTCGAGGAAATGTCACGGGCAACAAAGGAGATGGGCTTGGGAAGGTGATGATGTCATTAAGGAGGCAGTCTGAATTCCTCGCCAACCCCATCGCATCGCTCGCTCAACGCAAGTGTCCATTTTCTCCACTTAATCGGCCATATCATGAGAAACAATGGTCTAATGAAAATTGTTACTGAAGCACAGGTGAAAGGTAAGAACTGCAGAGGAAAGCCTCGGATGAGATACATATAGTAGGAGATAAATGATGTAAAGCAGATGAGTTTGTAAATGTTTCAAGACCAGCAGGTAGGTGAGAGCTTCTTCAAGCCAATATTCGGATTGATGACGATTTCTCGCTAAAGACAAACATACATTCCTCCAAGTCTTTGCATCAGATAAATGGTACGCGAATTCAAAGCCACAAGAACAACAAATTAAAACGTATTCGCCAGAAACAGTGGAAAGAAAATTGGAACGGAAAAATTAATGGTTGGCAGGATATATATCTCTGATTATAATCGAGCGATTCTTTTTCCCACCAAAAAAAAAGAGGGATACGTTTCTCAGTTGCTCAGTTGCTAGGGAGAGAGGAGACGGGAGTCATAAGGTGTGAGGGGGATAGGAGAGATTAAGGGAAGGTGTTAAGCGATGGAAGGGGAGGAAGGAGGGGGTTGAGGGGGGTGGAGGGGAGGAGGAAGTGACGTCACGAAGGGGATGGATGGCGGGTGGTGGGACATTTGTTGGGGATTTGCGTCGCATAGGGGCCATTAGGTGCGCAGCCACCGCCGCCGGCCCTGGCGAAGGGTGATGGACGCGCCGCGGGGTGGGAGGGTGATCAGGGGGCGCAGTAAAGCCGGCCCTTATCAGGGGCCGTCCGTTAATCGGGATCACGGTGCTTCGCAAGGAGGATTATGGGAGAGGGCTTGTTTGTGTCAATTCTGGTGCTCATTGATACTTTTTCACCCACCCTCGCATCTGCTGCTGCCACCTAGCTTACCTTTCATCTTTCTACATCGAGGAAAAGGACGAAGGATTAATCTTATTAGAACCCAACATATGCACGCATCTATATCCCTGGATATTAATTTCACCATTTCAGTTTCAATTATGGCTGGATTTAGAAGCATCAGAAAAATTATAACTGATACTTCATCATTTCGTTAACGAAGAGATACGATGTTTTTTGTAGTAAAAAAATTAAAATTTTAATACACACAATGCACAAATGTATATTTAGATAAAAGTGATGATAATATTTGTATTGTATTTATAAAGTTCCAGTAAGCTATAGCTTATACCTTGAGGTAACTATATCATCAGTGATTATGGCAAATATTGCAGTGATTAGAAGATAAAACTAATTTATCAGACATAAAATAGATATGTAAGAATGTGATACTAAGAACGAGTAAGGATGGATTTTCTTCGGATATATCTGCAACAGAACTAATTTAGAGCTTCATTCGGAAGGTATTCTTGCATAGGTGAGGGTAAAGTTCAGAACAAACTATGCCACATGCTACAGAATCCTCGGTCGGGGAAGTTACCGCTCCCTAGGCGAATTTTTATTTTGGGATGCTTAAAGGTTTTCTCAGATTCTAACTGAATTCTCTAGGATCTATAGTTCAACGATCTAACCGCTAGGTCCTCAAACCTTGAAATATATTCAACAGATTGAACGCAATCGAAGATTAATTGCTGATACTTACGCGGATGATGCATCAATGAAGTATAAAAGTTTATTGAAACATAAAGCATTTATTTTCAATTTTCTGCTGCACGGACTAAAGTTTAGACCTATATAAAAATAGCCTAGGAAATTTTCCTCAGTCACGATGAATAAACAGGTTGCAGTTTTGAGAAAACAAAACTTATCCCGCAGACACAAAAGTGACAGACATTAAAGAAGAAAACATTTAAAAAACGATTTTCTCAGCACAGTGTGTGAAATAAAATGCGAATTTGCTTTCCTTCGCTAAGTCATGACTGCAGTCGGTGGCCCAAAATGCACTTTGGTTAAGACCGCGGCCTTTCTTTCTGCTGAGTAGCCACGTCACCGGTCGATGTCCCATAAAAGGAAGCTAGTTGCTATCTGCCACCGCTGCACACGGCTAGACAAGGCCTCAAGACAGGAGGCTTAAAGCGGTCGCCACGGTGACGATAGAGCACACGAGAAAAACCGCGAACCGATGCAAAACGAAGAGCAGCTTAGTGTCGACGTCTGACCCGCAGCACGGAGTGTGCGGGACATTTCACCGCCGAAACACCGCCGAGGGAAGGCCATTAGGGTGGTGAAAAAGATTAAACCATCCCCAGGAGAAACTATCACGCTCATTTCTCATCAACTTTCACTAAAATGTAAAGGCCGTTTTACACGGTACACGGAATTGCGCAATCTGACGTGCGTGCGAAGGCGCAATCAAAATTTCGTTGTGTAAAGCGGTGAATTGCAAGAACGTATGCGAGAATGCGTGGATGCGAGACGTCAAAATAGCCCGTTCTAATTTCGTTCATGCATTCGCGCAATTCCGCGCCATTTTAGAAATTAATGCAGCTCTAACCTGCACAGTTCCATGCCCCGTGTAAAACGGCCCTAAAACACTCTTTTATGTAACATTGCCACTGAAACCTATTATAGTGCAGAACTATTTAAATTTGATTTTTCACAGATATGTCGAAGCTATTTTGTGGCTTGGTTTACTGTTTTATTTTCGTAACGTAGGTATTTTCGCAATATCTAAATTCACTTTTATGTAGAGTTTTCTTTATTGTAATTGATCTGAAGAGACTAATACAGACTAGAACCATCGCATTTCTCCTCTTCTGAAGATAATGAAAAAATTCTCCCGTCCTAATAACTTCCAAGGGAGCGCAGATGGCACATATTCTTACCTGCACAATAGAGTGGATCAGAAATATCTATTTTTTTCGGAGAATCTTGGAAATTAAAAAATATGCATTGAGTTACCATTACTGGTTTATATCCGGCTGCAATACCTGTCATATCTACCTTGTGACTGCTTCATGATAAAACATTTGAACCAAACAAATAACGTGCAGTTCCAAGTAGTAGACTTCAATTTTCTGATTACTGATCAACAGCATTCCGTGAAATTTGCAGCGGCATCTCTTAAAAATACACCAAGAATTTTAGATAAAGAACTGCAAAGTACCTACCTTTGAAATTAAGATTCCTATTCACTTGCTAACAATGGGTATCTAATTAAGTTCAAAGGCCTGTGGGAAAGTCCAGCGAATATCTATATTATGTAATTGAATTCGTTCATACTCAAGCGCGTCTTACATATTTTCTGATAGACAAGGTCATTGTAAGCACGAAGGATCTAAACATGAATGATACTTTTGATGGCTGAGCGTCTCTGAAAAGATGATAAAAATTTTCTTGAGCCCCTAATTGAGAATACAAGCTTTCTCTGGCATTCATTAGTGTAAAAATTATGATGACGTAGGATCAAAGAGAACCGTCGACAATATAATCGAATCACAAATAAAAATTGCGTATGAAAATTCGAGAATATTTTCAGAAATTTTAAATAAACGAGGCCTTGGATGCATGAATGTACTCCGGCATTATTTTTTATTTTTCTGGAATTTAATCGATTAAGAGTTTCCGTTATTGCTATTAAACTGTGCAAACCAATAGAGAATAAAATTATCGTATTTTTCCACCTCAGAAGACAATGAAAACATTCTCCAGCCCTTATTACTTCCAACGCAGCACAGATGGTACACATTCTTACTTGCACAGTAGAGTGGATCAGAAAAATCTATTTTTTCGGAGAATTTTGGCCATCAAAAATAGGGAAACCTATATTTCATGAATATTTCCTCATTCAAGAAGTGGAAACATTCATGAAATATATTACCCAAACTTAAGGAAATCGGAAACAAATAAAGAAAGACGGTTGTAAGTTAATAAACTGGAAAGCAAAACCTATTCACCAAACATAGAAACAGAAATCTTTTGGGGGAGGTAGTTCTATTTTAAAAATGCTGGGAAAATTGAAAAAAATGATAAACATTAAAATAACCATATTTCTTCGTTTTTTATGACATATGATCTAATGGAAAATTTTTAAGGGATGAATACACTGTTCACCATATTTTGTAAAGGATTAAACGCCTTCTATACCACTCGTATACCCCCTTTCCCCTCTTTTATTTTATGTTATATTAATCCTTTACAAAATATGGTGAACAGTGTATTTATCCCTTAAAAACCTATCCATTAACCATATCATATGTCATAAAAAACGAAGAAATATGGTAATTTTAATGTTTTTTAATTTTTGTTTTCAATTTTCACCCCCTAAATATTTGCAACCCCCGTGAATTTAGTCTCTCACTTGACCCTGATAGCCTTAAAACGTCAGTTTTTTTTTCAATCAGAAGCGATAACATCACTAAAAGTCCCTTGAATAGCTATAAGTTTAGATAATGGGTTGTTTTCCTCAGTTACGGGGTTACTCGTAAGAATGGAGGGTAATAGAAAAAAGCGGTGGTCATTTTCGGATTCAGCGACCCAAAATTAGCCAGAAACGCCCTAAATGGTAGCCAGGCATTTTTTGAACTATTTTTTTTCAGTTAAAATTTCAGTTAAAAGCAGAGAAGTGGTAGACACGCCGACTTTCAATATTCTATGATAACTTTTTCTAAACCCACGCAAAGCAATCCTGTTTCATCTGGGATTTTTTTCTCCTTGCCAATCAATGTTCATTTGAATCCTTTTATCACGCATTTGAATATTCGATCCAAACTTTTCAGACTTATGTGAAACATTTATTAGCTGGGAGTTTATAAATTATCAGAAAATGCACATGCTGCAAAGGAATTCCGAACAAAGTCGCAAATATTGGAGATATTCCAATGAATTTGAAATATGTTGGAGCAAAAATTTGTTTCATACCTTCATTAAAACGCATCAACGCTCTAGCTAGAGAAAAGCTTTTTGCATTATGAAGAGGATAACTTATCGCATGTTATTATACCATAAACATATGCACCAGTGAATATGCCGTTTGAATTCAGCAATGAGGGAATGCATTTTTCACTCGTTGGCATACCTGATAGGTGTTTTAGAACCAAGAGAGATGAAAACCAATTGTAAATAAGAGATTTATCGCTTAAAATATGCTCTAGGGACGCTGATTTCAATGGGTGATCGAAACAGCTAATTCCACAGCCTCGCATCACTCTTTGGATGTTACAGAAAAGAACACAATAATTTTCACTTTGATCGGCGAGATGTTTAGCATATTAATTGAAAAATTACCGATAATTTGCCGAATCGGAGGAATAAAACAGCCATTTCATCCAATTTCGCATTCATATCCTTTAATTTCCACACCAAAATATGCAAATGGATCAGCTGCATCCACACGATCTTTTTTTAGACTGCTACACATTCACGATGCACATTATATTGGGCATATTATCACATTAGTTATGCATCGTAATCATACCTAATATTCATTGCTTCAAATTATGATGATGGTATTTTCACAGTATTTATTTTCATGCGTAAGTCATGAATATACTAAAGGTTAATGCAAGAAAAAATGACGGAATTTTATTTGAACCGAGCATACAATTGAGGGCAATTTTAGACATTGTTTGATTAAAGTTATGCATCCAGCCTGCATCATAAATTCTTCTTCGTGTTTAATAAAGGGATAATTTTCAATCATGATGCTGTTAAATTTACATGGCTTGATACAAGTTTTTATCATATGATCATATAGTAAAAATCCTCCTTTGGGGATGACGAAGTGTGCCTACTCTTGTTGCTTAAATGAATGATAATAAAAAAAACCTCGGATGAGGAAAGTGCTGACACTACTAAAAGATTTTTTATCTTTTATTTTACAGCCTACGGAAAGAAAAAAGATGTCCTTTGACATTAAACCCCCTAAAGAGAGTTCTGATGCATTTTGATTGTATGAAAATCATATTTATACCACCACAATAAACTAAACAAACAGCCATTAAATAAAAGTCTCCAATGGAAATTACGTATTCACAGTGACACACCGACGTATATACAACTAAGTCACGAAAGAAAATATAATAGAATTCAAGGAATCTACACATTTGCCCGAAATTGTGTCAGTGCTGCATAATTGGTGCGAGATGATTCCTGCTACGTAAGTGCTAGTGCCAATACAAGTAAAACCCAACAGAATGTATCTGGCTTCATGTAACATAAAAGTGCACCCTGCCATATACCCTTAAGTGGGCTCGCAGGATGTAAATTCGGAAAAAAATTAGAAACTATTATTGATGTTTAAGACCTTGGCTGGCGGAACTATTTTACGTCATTAATGGCGGGAGAGTTAATAATGAATTCAAACTTGGTCAAATATTTCGTGACTCGGCTGAATTTTCGCTTCAAAATAACGCGGTAATAATATATTTTTTCTCAGCGCATTCATTATATTTTCAATCATTCACAATGAAAACCTATGCAATTCTACTATCATGTGGAGTTTCGGTCTTATTTCTACTACCTTTATCTTGCATACGCTTATGTTCATAAATTACAATCCTTTCCATCAAACTCTCTAAACACTAGAACGCCAAAACTTGTCTGCCGCACCAGAAAGGATAAATTAATTTGAAACCAGTTTATATCACGCTTCGTATGAAATAAAATGCGACTATTATCGAATATTCTGAGGAAGACGTGATGGACTCATAAATACTCTTTTTTTTTACAAATTCTGAGTCATCAAAAATCCTAAGATTGGTTTGACGCAGCTCTTCACTAAATTCTCTTATCAGCTAATCTTATCACTCCTACGCTTTACTTCTCTTTGACATCCCTACTTAGTCGTTTCAAATATTTAATTCGAAGCCCTTTTTTTCGTTCATGCCACCTACTCGTTCCTCGACGAATCTCTTTATTAGGCCATCATGTCTCAATACATGAACGATAAGGTCGTTCCGTCTTCTTGTCAAGACTTTCACAAGGCTTCTTTTTTTATTACACTTCCTATGGACTTTCTCATTATTTACTAGGGCGATCCGTTTGATCCTCATCATCTTTCTGTAGCACCACATTTCGAATCCCTCTGCCCTTGATTTCTCCACGGCAGTCATTGTCTGTTATCTATCATAAAAATATTTAGAGCAATGAGTTCTTAGCGTAGTGAGCAGAATTATTTTTTAAAATGGGAAATTGGCCTACGCCGAAATAACTGAACCAACATATTGATTTTATAAAAGCAAGGAAGAGTCACCATAGGAAGTTACTTGCAGTGAAAAATAAAGTGGATGCGGCCATTTGAAATCTCAACTCCGGGTCAAAATGACCGCACCGTCGGGCGGCGTCCCACTATTAAACTCCACACTAGTATATCAGTTCTCTCCGCCCCGAGGGTTCCCACTTCTCGCCCTCAAACAGCAATCATGCCTTAATTCACGTCCAGACCCTCATACCCTTAACGTACTCGGCCCCGACCCTTTTTTCCTCCGACCCATCTTTCTTCCATCTGCCCTCCAGCACCGGCACGCAAACTTTCCGGAAGGGTAAGGCCCCACCCCACAGAAGGGAAAGACTGCCCCCGCCCCCCCCCACACACACCGCTATCTCTTTGCAAAGGGCCGGAAGGGCAGGAGAAGTGGGCCCCAACCTCGCTCACATACACACTCGGCATCCATTCTCAACTCCACCACCAACGCCTCAAATCTATCCCCTTGGAGTCAGGGCGTCGCAAATCTTATCGGGCACTGCCCCGTCAAAGGCTACTAAGGCCTCATTCCGACAGCCACTAGATTACCGCATGGAGTAGGAAAAATATTAAACACCGGATGGATTTCGATATTTAGTATTTCTATTATGGCATTTTAAATTAATAGTGCTATTTTCGCATGATACCGCCGTTGTCAGAAAGATTTTAATGGTGCAATGACAGGGATAAACATGGGATAAGTTTCGCAGGGGTGGTATTGCGTTTTTTTTATTTTTAGTAAGTAGTTTGCAACTATCAAATTTTGACAAATGAAAACTTTATAGAGCATATTTTAATCTTAATTTCGTTTGCTATCTTGAATATCTTTTATTGTATGAAGCAATTTATGAAATAATTATTTCCAATGGACCACAAAAATATAAGGTCTCATCATTTGGGTTGGCTGGTACGGCGATTTTCTATAATGGTAGCCTAAATAGCTATAAATAATTATTATAGACACGCAATTCCTGTCTACGATTATTAGTCGTTTCATACTAAAAAAATGGTACATATAAGTAGGTTGTCCAACGACGTCACCGATGCTCTTGCTTTGTGATAAAAATCATGGTGCAAAGATTTGCGCATAGACAATAATTACACTATGTTTATGCATAATACTTTTACATCGAATTTCATTAAAACAGTAAATAAAATACTATGTCGTACTATTTTTATTTATTCCAATATTTCTAAAAATAAACAAGGTAATTGTTTAGCTACAACCAAATTAAGGATGTTAAGGGAGCTTATAGTTTTTTTCAGCTAATTTTCTATTTGACACAGATGTTTAACAGAGATTTGTTTTTCAAATTGAGGATTCGGTTTGGACTCCGAAGATAAAAAATATATTGCCGATGATTTTTCAATTTTCCTAAGTAGGTAAAAATATTCATATCAGTTCTTTTAACATTATTTCTAACATTATTCAAGTTAGCATTCATGGCCCTCGTGATATTTCATCCAACTTGTAGACGTGACCAGCAGAGGAGGCAGAATGAAATCATCAAGGGCCAGGTTAATTTTGTCTCATGGGCTTACTTAGTAACTGTTAAAAAACTAGCATGCCAACATAAAAATTTCATATTGCACAGAGGGGATGCTTGCAAAAAATTTAGCTATATCAAAAACATAAATATAGAATCAGATAAAATTCAGAGGTAATGTGATATGTAAAAAACTGTTGCTGCGAATTATTTTGAAAATGATGATTAACATGACATGAAAATGAAAAAATTATGATTTAAAAAATCTGTATGCCCTCAAAATATCGAGTGATAACTGATGCAAAGTTGATTTAAGCTCATTCTGGTGAATTTCAAACGTATTTGAAATTATATATAACAAGAAATTTTCCACAAACACTTTTATTCGCATGACTGCTTTCAATACATTTCAAATTATCTTTAGGAGAATTTCTCTTGGAAAATGACGTTAAAAAACCATTGAGGGGAAAAATGTGAGAGCCTCCAGTCTTTTTCCTAATTTTTACCCATTCAGGGTACTTAAAAGGCCTGTTTTAGATAAATAAATGTAGTGGAGATAATACGAAATGTATTGAAACCGGTCGTGTGGATAAAAGTGTTCGTGGAAAATTGCCGGTAAGTTTTAATTTAAAATTGATAGCGTTAGTTTTGAAGTACGTAAGGAGGGGTCGATCGGAGGGCGAGGGATGAGTAAGCACTCGAATTCGCCCCGGGCGACCCATTCATCGGAGCGGGGCGACACTTTGGCCCTCCGAGTCCCCTGCGACCCATCCATTCACACCGAGACCCCTCCACCTGCTCCTCCGCCGTTCGCTAGCGAATAGTCTGACCTCCATCACCTCTCTCCCTCTCCCGATGAACAAGGAGAGAGACTTCTTCAGGAGAGGGTGTGATGCAAAGTGAGCGGAATAAAGTAAGCAGCTGCGATTTCACCTCATTAAGAAGATACTCATAGAGGTATCGCTTGATGGCGCCGAACTAGGTGTCACTATAAAAATTTAATTCATTTTTATCAACTTAAATTTCAATCCATTTTTTAAATACAAAATCATGGTATTAGTTCGATTGCTGACAGCAAGAAAACATTCTCGGAGGGCGTAATAATAATGTATCCATTTATTTCAAATACTCACTTCTTTCCGTACTCCGATGATGCTATACATGAATACGGAGCGACATTTCTTTGATTTTGTGATTTCCGACAGTTTGCACATTTTTTTAAGCACCTTGAGATCGATGAATTATCATTAAAATTTGATTCATTGTTTTTCGTTGTTTTTAAGTGTATTAATGGTTTTGATTTGAAATTACCATCCCTATTAATTAAAAATATGGAAACATAATGTTAGAGTCATTGCTCACAGCCAACAAAATATTTTCGGCGAGCATAATGATAATGCATCAATTTCTTTCTCATCCTAATTGCCGCTTTCTCGAGTGCGAACTTAGGATTTAGAACTTGGATTTTAACTGTGTTGAGTGCAGACTTCGAGGGGGAGGGCAGGAGGTGAGGAAGGCTGGATCGTGGACCGGTCACGCCCCCATCTACTACATAATAGTAATGCGAATAATGCGATATTAACATTATTTCATATTGCACTGTTACAAATGAATTTTTAAGGTACGAATCGTGCTGTTTCAATTGCTACTCATAGTTCGTTGCACAAATAAGGAACGTTAATGGAAACATGAGTATACACTATGAAATTTCCCGATTCAAGGGTGAAATTCCCGAGTTGATCTCCATTTATACCTTGTCAGACGAAATTCCGAGATAGTTCTCTGAATTAAAGTGATTTCTGACAGTTTACACAACGCTTAAAGCACTTTAAAGTGATACACTTGTATACTCTCTGAATTTCCGCTATTTTTACTTGAACTCTGATTACAAAATTTTCTCCCAATTTTGGGCTTAACTTTACGGTGATGAAGCCTTTTTAACACCGAGTTGAAAATTTCCATGCACTTGTTTTAAGAGAGTTTTTCGTATAGAGAGTGTATATCCTGCAATGCGGGCAAGTAACGCTTTAATTCTTTTAATTGGGCGCATCCGCCATTCCCTTTAGGCTCGCATCCCCCTTGGCCCACTCCTGCCGAACGGGGCCGCGCCTCGTGGCGTTCGCTCGCTTATGATGCGGCGAAACATTGCCATTCGAGCCACTTTTTGATGCGAAAACTGTTTGCTGAGGGCGCCGCGCTTTACTTCCGTCAGTTGTTTTCGGCGCTTCGGGGTATCGCTACCACTTCCCGCACGTGCGCCAACAGAATTCCCACAGAGCATGAAACATTTTCTAAATATCAAGACCGTGTACCCGAAAGCCTTTAATGTTTACTTAATGTCCAGTGCAAAATGTAACAAAGAATGGCCTTTTCTTAATTAACTGGTTTTACTAGTTCCGAAACTAGAAAACAAAACAATAACTATATTCAGATTAAAAATTCTGACACCGTCATGTAATCCTAAAGAGGTTTAAACTAACGTTTTTTTATATAAGGTACATTTTTGCTAAAATTAGACAAACCTTGCCCTATAATGGCATTGTAAATTAGTAGTGCGAGTTTTGCATGATACCTACGTTGTCAGAAAGAGGTTATTGGTACAGTTACAAAGATTGAACATGGGTTAAGTTTGGCAATGTTGGTATTGGGTTATTTTTGCTTTTTAAGTGTTTAAGTGTAAGTGTTTTGTAACTATCAAAATTTGGCGACTGAAAAAAATTTTAGACCATATTTTCATCCCAATTTATTTCTTCTATCTTGAATGTATTTTATTTTTGGAAGGAATTCATGAAATACTTGTTGAGGATGGATTACAAAGATGTAAGAACTAATCGTTTGAGTTGGCCAGCTCGGCGATTTTCTATAATAGAAGCCTTAATATCTAGAAATTATTATTTATGACACGTCATATGTAATAATTTCTTTCCGCGAGTATTAGCCATTTCAAACATGCGAACATGTATAATTAGGTTGTCCAGCGACGCGACGTCACCGGAGCTCTTGCTTTGTGATAAACATCTTACAATTAGTGCAAAGTGCAAAGTGCAAAGTGCAAATACGCAATGTTTATTCATAATACTATTACATCGAATTGCATTAAAAACATAGAATAAAATACAATGTCTTTACTATTTTTATTTATTTCAATATTTCTAGCAATAAAGAAGGTAATTGTTTAGTTACAACCAAATTAAGGACATTATGGGAGATGATAGCATTTTTATTGCCACGTTTAATCACGGTTAATTTGAAAGATTAGTCGTGGGGAGATGATAAAACGATGAATACTAATAAATATAAGAGGAAGAATATAGTATAGATATTTCAATCGAGCAATCACTCAAATGGTGTGAATAATAACCAGTTCTGCAAAAAAAGATAAGCTTAAGACTTTCAAAAATTAAGACAAAATTCCACTTGAAATTCTAATGTAGTTTCGTGAATTTCAGGAAAAGTAGTTTAGACTAGTTCTTCATGCCTATTCAAAGCATTGCAATGATATAATAACTTGATAATGCAATGCATGCGTTATCAAGTTTTTATATCTGCTTTTGGAAGGAAGAATCTCGGTAACATTAATGAAACACAACTTTTCACTACAATTCCAAACACCGTATCGGAAGAAAATTAATTTTTTGATAGAAAAAAGTAATGCTAAATCATGAGCGTGAAATTGAAAGATTCCCCATGTCCCGAGCCGGTCTTTGCGGATAAGAGCAAAAATAGAAGATAAAATGTATGATTGTGGGGAAGGCCAAAAGACGGCGAAGTCCCAGAATCCCGGGTTGAACGACAATGATTTTATACCGCAAATGTAGTCACAATTATTCCCCATATCTATCGTATAATAATAAAGGTAAATTGTGAGTGGATAAAGTTATGGAGTATAGATGCTGTGGAGGTTTATTCAATAATTACTTTAATTGCGGAGGAATGTGAGGCTATTTCCGTAGAAATAAATAAATATTTGTTTTCTAATCTGCCTATTCGGGGTGGATTGATGCGATACGTTTGAAGAGGGCGCCGGACCTTGAGGCACAATAATAGCTACTGTAGTCGGAAGAGAGGACAACGGTTGTCTCGGAAACAATGTAGAGTGCCCACAAAAAGCAAATGACTCAGATCATGTTCAAGCTCCAATGGTAGAGTACCTCCTTCACCTTGGAAGATGTCAAAAGGATTTTATAGTCCAATTTCCAAAGACATTTAAGCGCCTTCTTTGTGCGCCTTCACGTTCCAGTGATGCCTTAGGAATCTTGGTATATATTCTAGCGAGTTCATATCGGTGTTTCCTAGTCAGTGTTATTACAAAACTTCGTCAAAATTTGCCACAAAATAGTGTTCAGTTATATCTCTTTCAAAGAAATTTAGCTTCAAGGGAATGATGAAGCACTATGGTGGAATGTTCTTTATTAACCCAATTTAAATTCTTCAATGACGTTCATAATGCTTGAAATAATAAATGCTTGAAATACACCATTCACTTCTTTACAGCTTGAGGAGATCTTTAATAAATTATATTTCAAATCATTTATAAAAACTGCATTACAAATGAGAAGATATTTTAAAGAATTGTTGAATGGACTATCATTAAGTAAGTGCTATTTAAAATAACGAGCGTGCTGCGCCCGCTCCCAGTGGGCTTCCCCCGCTCTTTTCAATGCAGGTCCACAGAGGGATAGGCGCGTCTCTAATTTTAAAATGAAGAAAAAAAGGCAGAGTCTTATGTACAAATTTTATTGGAATGTTCATGTACAAATTTAGGTCAGGGGACCTCTTTACACACAACGTTGGAATTAATTGCACTATCCTCTGTTAAACGCATATGATGACTCATACTTACGTATCAACAGTAGACTTGAATGTGGAATCAGCCGCATTTTGATAAAAGTTATTTAAAGAATGCGAGATATTGTTGCAAATGAACAAATGCATCAGTTTGTGCGCCGTTAACGATAGGAATATTTACCAGTTTTTGTTTTTTTGTTTTAAATTATTTAAAAACCAATTTTAGGAAACAATATCAATATTTAGGAAGTAAGATATGCCGTCGCATGTTCTCTGATAAATTCTGTGCATTTTGGTACCTCATTTGTTGAGTTTGGTTGCGTATAAGTTGAGAAAAAGATATATATATATATATACAGTATAAATAATATAGTAGATTTCAAATGCTTTGTATTACTTAATTTTTGATTTTGATTTTTTAATGGATAATCGGTGTTTCGATTTTCTAGCAGGAAGTTTAAGGATAAAAACACCTTCGCGAAGAGCGTAATAATAGCTTTAAAGTCTTAATTGCTGAGGGTAAACATATTTTGCAATGTCTAAGAGCTATAGATGAGGCATAACCTTTGAGCAATCGTTATTTCATCACAACGTCTGGGTTTTAATACTGTTTTGTGATATAATCACTTTGCCTTCATTTATTTATTTAAAAAAATTTATTTCTATACCACCGAAAACAGCCTTACGGTCTTTTACAACGGGGTTATTAACATTATAACCGTTTAACATTCATAAACAATTATTCGCTGTATAGGGGAAACTTACTTTGGCGGGACGCG
The DNA here is from genome assembly GCF_921293095.1 of Ischnura elegans. Lineage (NCBI taxonomy): Eukaryota > Metazoa > Arthropoda > Insecta > Odonata > Coenagrionidae > Ischnura > Ischnura elegans. The sequence goes on along the minus strand of NC_060249.1, from coordinate 125,224,361 downwards.
AACCAGCGACCTCCTGTTTGGCAGGTAAGGACTTTGCCCCGCCACAACCGAGGCCGATTATTATTTTAATCAATATTTCAATTATTACAACAAGAAGCCAACTATTATTTAATTAATGTGTATCTATATAAAATTTATTCAATTACAAAAGTTCTCTTCAGCTATTTATTTTATGTTCAAAGAGCATTCAAGTGTAAGTGAGTCAAAACTATTACAGAATCTCCTCTGTTCCGTGGAATACCACTTGAGAAACACTCAATTAGTCAACATCCAGAGGAGTATAGGTAAGTGTTTGCACAATCGAATTATCGATGGCTAAGTTCTAACAACACTTGTTTCAAAAATAGCAACATATATGTTGAGTGAAAAACCGATTAATTTTTTTACTTGTTCACCGAAATTAAACATGAAAGTTCATAAAACTGAAAAATAAGCATTCATTTGCAAACAAAGAGTTGCTTTTTGCTTGAATTTTATTGTTTTAATGTTATTACACTTTTTTAAAGATACCTGACTCAAAACCCGGCCGAATTTGATATACGTGTTGTTGGAACTTAGCCATCGTAATGTCATTAAATGTTCGCATCAAGTCACTTAACCGTCCGCATAGGGTGGTTTCCTATAATTTTTTCATTGCCTCAATCGAAAGATTATTACTCCTGTAGTACACTTTTAAAGCTTTTAGATTTTTAAATGACGATATCTATTTTTCGCGATTAAATGAAAAGTGAAATTTTTCAAGGGCGCGAAAACGCGACGGCTAAGTATGAATGATGGGAAAACTCCGTGCGACGTCGTTCTGGTTCCCGCTGCCGCAAGTGAGGTGACCTTGGGGCGAGGCTCTGGGCGCTGATACGACGCGGGATGCTGGCAGGTAGCAGAGTACCCTGCTTGCAGTAGCGCTTGGCTTAAAGAAGGATTATTAATACCTTATCAAGCGAAGAAAACTTTCCGACCTGAGGCAGTTTTAATAGGTGATTTTTAAGACATGTTTCCGAGCTCTGTGCCTCATGCATGCATTGGTAATCTCATACGATGTAAAATTCCTATCTACTCGTATAGAAACTAGGTCCCTGTGACGTTACGTTTAGTGGCATCGCATGGGCGCCAATCTGGCCTTTTTCAAATGCGGTTAAAATTGACCATTGCCATTCGTCTGAACTGGGAATTATAAAAACAAATAATTTGTATATTGTGAATACAGTAATGGTGGGTAACGAATCGCAATCAATGCCTTTCGTTTTCTTTGATGAAGAAAACTACCCTATTTTTGGAATGAGACTCGGAACACATTCCAAAATATTCCAATATCAAGTTCCAAAAATACTAAAATTAAGGCAATAAATAATGTTTCATTTCATAAAAATCACGATGATATTCAGGTAATATTCTGGAAAACATATGCTTGCAAAAAGATCGAAATTCTTTGTCTGTGCTTTAGTAATCACTAAATGCGGTGAAATTGTCGTGCCGAAATTATCGCTCCGATGCATAAGGCACACCTCCCCTCAGAAGAAATTTTAACCAGAAGTTGCAATGTGGTATGCACGTGAAACTACAATCGGCATCTTCATCGATGACCTCTTGAATAAACGTGAGTAGTCGAGCATAAAAAAGTTTATAATACATAAATGAGTGAGTAAAAGACATTTTTCTAGGAAAAATGAGGACGAGACTGCAGATGCAGTATCTCAGAGACAGTATGATATTACTTCAGCGCTTCGCAGGTATTACGAGCCCCGATGGACACACGTTACGTCCGGCTTTCTTCACTGTTAAGCTAGCACACGAAGGCCCCACAGCGAGATACTCCGACACATCGGTAGAGGGTCTCCCATTTCAACGGCGTCTCGACTCTACGAGTTTCCGGGGGTAATTCACGCCGCCCATCAGCATAAAGGTTACCCAGACAACTGCTGCGCATATCTATCCTTGGAAATTCTACAGAAACCCTCGTTGCGCACACGAAATTAGCCGGTAGTGAAGCTGGAGCAGTGCCCCTTTGAACGCAATCTCTGGCCCTTAGACGCTCTACAAGAGCCTAAACCGAGTCAAGGTGAACCTTTGAAACATACATGTAAGGTAAGTTAAGTATAGTAACTACCTTTAACAGCTATGCGTATTAAAGTATTCTACCAATTAAGGTAGATTTGCACTGAGTTTTAACGAGACATGCTGTCAGTATCCCATCTTCTTATGGACTCCCTCTCGTACCTACTGCCTAAAACTCCTATTTTCTCTTCCCTCATCTCCCTCGTTTACCCAGTATTCTTTCCTCTAACACTGTTTTCAACATCACCTCCCGTCTCCACCCTCACTCCATTCAAATACTTAGTCTCCTCCGTATTTCGCCGAAAATACTTCGGGGGAAGGGGTGAGGTTATTTGGAGGGAACGTATCTCCCAAGTAAATCAGAGGTTGTTAAGGAGAGCTAATTAATGCGCCACAGCCATAATTTCCTATAAAATGTGGGTGAACTTCTACGAAAAACATTGGTCACAAAACGATGAGCTTTAAATCATGAATAGCTTATCCTAGAATATTTATCACAAGTTTACAGTAGATAGCAAACCTTTTATAATCAGAATCATGACACGTCACACGCATTCACTGAATTTCACACACGCATTCACTGAATGAGAAAAGCGAATAAATAATCAAATCCACGACTCTTGAAGAACATTCCCGAAAATAGCTACAATCAAATCTAATTCATGCACCAAAAAACCATGATACGTGAAGCCAAAAGTCTGAGGAAATGAACGGCGGTACATTTCCTACGAAGGTCGTCCAACTAAATACATTTACATGCTGTAGATGGTGTTAACAATAAAGGCAACAGATGAAGTCAATGTCTGGGAGTTACCATAACTTCGAACCTATTGTGGTGAATACGTATAAGAAATTCTTGTGGGAGAGCCATGAATAAGCTAGGATTCGTGAAGCGTGTTGCGCGAAGATATTCCGGCGAAAAAGTAATAGAGAGGTCCATTTTTTTACTATTTCGGCCACACTTCGTGTATGCGGCAATAATATGGGACCCGGCGCAGTAAACCTTGAACTCAAACTTGATAAAATGCAAAATAAATGTGCCCGATACAACAATAACTGCTACGAGCGTACAGAAAGTGTTGCACAGATGGTAAACGAACTAGACTGGGAGCCGCTGGACACCTGGAGGCTACTCGCTACACTTCACATAGCATGAGCAATTGAAAATGTATATCTTTCAGTGGGACACGGAGAACATCGCATTAGAACCCCACCCCACATCCAGGTCTGAAATTCATTAGATAAATTGAGGATGAAGGATAAATTAAGAGAGATATAACCTATCTGGGTACTTCTAAGCTTTGTGCATGTGCAAAAGTTACCCTTTTCAGTCAGCATACAAATGTGACCAGATTTTCTATATGCAGCAGACCTTTTGCCTACACATTATTGGCAAAATAGTGTCGATAGTCCCAAATCCTCAAAAAGGATGTCAGTATTTGAAAATGTTTCGGTGACATTGAAGTGATCCCCGGCTTCAACAGGATCATCCAACAAATCTTGCTTAAAAAAATCTGCAATGCAGCTGTGGGGAGTTCTCCTTTCACGTGGATTGGTGGCCATTTGTAAATTGATTAACTTTCCTACCGATTTTTCCGAATCCTAGCTATTCAAGCGGCAAGCAACTATTCCCGAAGGTTTTGAAAGTCCTAGAGAGAGAGAATCCTCCAGAAAATATCCAGCGGGAGGAATACCATTAGCATGCGGCGCATCTTGCAGCTAGAAAGAGAATTCGCTCCATCCAAAGTGGAAGCCTTTTCATCGCTTCGATCCTTTTGAAACCAATTTCCTCAGATATCCTCCTTCCTTTGGAACTTCGCCTTTCTCCAAGACGAGAAGTCTTCCCGAAACTCAGAAGCCCTGCATCCCACGTTTGACCTTTCAACTTCCAATCGCGGCTCCGCTTTCTTTCCATTTAGATGATTCACATTCGACGCGGTAAGTTCTTCTAAATTCTTAGCGAGGACGAGCAGAGCCTCTCATGTCCACGTTTCATAATCCAACATTCAGATTTCAATATAAATGGCTTACGGCTATAAATAACCATAAAAAGACAGAGAGATTATTAACAATTCGACGACCCATTCTCACTGAGAATTTGTCTCCCATCAATTGTGTGATTTTCAGAGAAAGAATTTTAAGAAGTAAAATAATCAAGAAGATAAATAAATCACAGAATAAAGTAACAGTGGATAAGTACATCTTTTATGAAAAATTTTCCAAAGTCGTTTCATCTTTTGGAAAAGGTACATTGAAAAAGTAGCCTTAATGGTAAAGGTATTTTCATCACCATGAAAAAACCTGAACGTCTCCTAAAACATTCATGCTGAGAGCCGCATAGGACAAAGATAGTATATCTTTTGAGTTCCTTCTTTTACAAGCTCAAAGCCACTAGCTGTAGGCGGTTAATTCAAGTGCAAAATAAATACAGAGGGTGGGAATAGAAGCACACGTATTGTGTACCTTGCGAAGACAAGAAAGCGAACGGTAATGCTACAAATTAGCTCTGGTATGAATCTATTTACTACCTCATTGGTTGAAAAACGCCACAATAAGTATGACTTATGAAGGACAATATGAGATGACGGTCGTAGTTGTTTTTTTTAGTTTCGGGAGTTTTCCAAAGGAGGATAGAAATAGTATTTTCAGGTCGCCCATAGGATTGAAAAGGTAGATTTGCGATCGTTATTTACACTCACTCTACGTTCAGGTTTGAGTGGAATTAGCGACAAAAAATTCTTAAACTTATTTAAAGGGGGCCACTATACTAAAAGGACGAATTAAGTAATGAGGACGTTGAGCAGTTATGCTTGATTTACTTAAAATTTTGATTTATTAAACATCACGAAGCTTCCTGAAGCTCGAAGGAAAATGTTCATGCGCAGTCCTCTCCATTGTTCTTCTTGATTTCCGCGAGCAGACATGGCAACGCAGCATTCCTTCACTCCTGCGTATTTTCTTAATGTGCATATATAATTTATGCTACATACAAATCAAGCAAATCAAGATCATAGAAAAATTACAAATAAATTGAAAATTGTTTCTATTTGTTTTATTTCTTATTTCGGGGTAAACTGTAAGAATAGATAATGTTCAAACATTTTCTTTACTTTACGACAAATAATGCGTTCAAAAAATACACAAAAGCCGTTTTCTTGATCTATATAAATGTTTGCTACTTTTTGTGGAAAATGAATGCTGTAGACGTGGTAGTTTTCCCTAGGTTTAGTGACAAAGTTCATAAAGTTGACAAAACGGCTAATTTTATTGTACGCGGAGTCACTTATTGCATTGGTGTGTCTACATTTTTGATTTTGACACAAAAAAATTAACACTAGGAAGACGGGAGTTTCGCGCTACCTAGAAGGACGGCTAGGGGTCATTTGACCCCTAAAATGTATTTAGGAATAAAACGCCTAATTTTCAACTACTATTCAGTTAAATCGTACTAATTGTTGAATCGGTTCATTAAAAACACTATTTAACATTATTAAATATTATTTCCATCGTCAAATGTTAATAACAATTATTTTAAAGAATCATGAATACAACCGTACGTAGAAGTCGATTGCAAATCAAATAATGAAAATACATGCACTCAATACAAAAGTTGTGTTACATGTGTAAACAATAGGGGTACTGGGTTTACGAAATTTGCATTAAAATTTTTAAGACTTATTACTTTTTTGTAAAACTCAGACAGACAATATTTTTTTCAGCGCTGTTTCCACAAAATATTTTTTTGCGCTGAATGCGTTCATTGGACGATTTATTCATCTACATCTAAATCTACACACTAACCCGCAAGCCACTTAAAAGCGTGTGGCAGGGGGTGTTAGGACACCAGCCATTTGCACATGAAAAGGAATTTGGAAAATGGAAAGGAAATTGGTGCAATGATTCAATTTGATGGTATTTGGCACCTTTTTCTTTTTTGTGCCCGTGGAGATATGGCTGTTGTATTTGGAGACGTGTAAATAAACTGATACATGCTATCCATAATATCTACTCCCGCTTTGTTTTTATTATGAAATATAATGGTCTCTGGTATTCTTTTATTCGTTTCGGAAATAGTGTCGTCTGTGATCATGCTGCTGAGTGAAATTACATAATTGCTCTAGTTTGCCTGATTCTACGTAAGAGTATGGCCTAAGGTATTTTTGAACACTCGCGCTGAATGGATTACATATGTAGCATGACCAAGTCACGCCTGTTTTTTTCAGATCGTCCATGCAAGAGAAGTTTTCCATTTTTTTGTGACTTCCTGCCAGCTGGATGGCTGGAAAATAATTGTTACAAGTTACATTTATTCCTGAATTCTTGTATTTTACGGTCAATTTAGTAACTATTTATTTCCCCAGCGCTTGATTTGATGGCCAATCATCATCTTTGCCACAATATGGAAATTTATTTAGGATGTATTTTCATTTCACATCTGTCAAAACCCAGTACTCGATTCCAAATTTGTCTGGTTTATTTGGAATTTACCTCATAAAAGGACAGCTGCATTTTGTTGGATAGAGCTGTGCATTTGCTATCACGCCAAAGTCACCATCGGATCACTATCTCGGACTTCGTCGCTTCCATCACACGCAGATGTTGATGGATTGGTCAGAATGTCCTTGAACTGATGTTTTTGATTCACTTCCAGACTGATCTTCAATATTCCCTACAGCTATTTCATTCGCGACGATTCTCTTCTCTTGATATATTTCTCGACTTCTTACTTTCTTCCTCAACTCGCTACTGATATGCATGCGAAAAAATCTACAAACGAAAGCGCATTATGGTAGAATCTTCTCTAGCTGCATTTTAGGAATACGGAGCTGGAGAGCATTAGAAATTCATACAAAAGGACAAAATTTTCAGAAGTAACGCTAATTGCCGTTCGAAAGGCAGGGACTCAACCGCCAACCGTATCCTGATTCGTATCTTCCAGGAACTTGCAGTGATGCTTCTTTTCCGACCTACTTGCGGATTCCAAGGGTAGGATTTACAGTAGAATTCTACAGTCCACCCAATTCCTCCGCTCTCTCAAAAAGAGACAGGATTTTTCTCCAGGACGGAGCGTGCAGTCAACCCGCCCCAAACCCCGACGGGGTCAGGCGGCACTAATGCTGGACACACGGTAAAGGGGCTAGGTCAAGTGACAGTGGCGTCAGGCCAGAAAAATGAAAGTTATTCGTAAACCTGATGAGTCGATATTGAAAATAATGTCACTAAGAGCTCTGAATCTTGGACAACGGAAACAATTCTTGGGATACGTGACGTTTTTCCGGTGTGGGTAATACAATTATCATTGAACAATACATAAAACAAAATTAAAATATCATAATTACATGAATTTACGCAAATTAAGGATTGAAAAGGTTTAATTTCCCTTTGCTGCCCAAAAAATAACGAAAGATTGTGCACAACAAGTCGCTATGCCTAGGTTTTCGAATACAGATAGGAGCCCTTGGGACGAAACTGGCATTGAACCGGGTACTTCCAGATTAAAAATGAAGCAAATCATCTACCACACTAGCCTCTTGCTGATTGTATGATATACATGGCACTAAAGTGCCCACGGGCAAGAAAATAGCGCAAAAACCAGTTGTGGGTCAAATGACCCCTAGCCGTCCTTCTAGGTATAACACGTCATAAAAATTTAAAACAAAACATTATTGGTGAAATTTCAATAATTTATCAAAATGTAGACCAAAATGAACAAAGTCAAAAAGTTTCAAAATTAAAAAAAAATATTTTAATAAAAGAAAAATAAATTTGAATTCTGAAAATGGGTCAAATGACCCCTGCCGTCCTTCTAGTGTTAATTGGAATCAAGAATAAAACTTTTTTTTAAATGACGTATTATGCATTATTTTAGCATTCGCATACGCCAAGATATAAATAAGCTCCTTCACTACGTTATTAAGGCACTGGTAAGGTACTTACGAAAAACTTTTCAAATAGAAAATTCATAGCGGGTGAAGATTACGATTAACCATTCACTAGAATAGTTGCCTCTTTCGGAAACGATGCGAGCCTAATGTAATCCACGGAAAACAAGTCCTAAATAAGAACTCCCTAAAAGCAAATTAACTATAAAATTCACTAACTCTGGGTTTACTCCGTGGTATTCCATTATAAGTTTTCCCTGGGTTATACACAATTACTAAGGTTATTGTGTATATCCAGGAAATTGCTGCGGGCTATTTCCTTGCCTCGTCAGATGATTCCAATTACCTATAAATATGTGTTTGAAGATTCCATCAGCTTCATGGAAGTGCAAATTATCACAATTATTATAAGTGGTATAAGTACTTGTGTATATCCGGGAAAAACTTCAAATTAATTATGTTGCAAAAGGATTAGCGTTGAAAAAAACACGCAAAGGCAATGCTTCTAAGATGCGCCCCCGCAATTCATTTGTTTGGTGCCGGGCCTCAGACCCGCCAGAGGGCGGGTGCTTGGGCCCGGCCGAGTGAAGTGAATTCAACGTGCCCTGAGCGCTGTCTGCTGACGACATTGCAGGCGGGAGCGTTCGACCTCATGACTGGAGCAGTTCGGGACCACTGTTTTTTTGTGTTCACATAATATGTGATAAAGTTAAGAGTTCTTTTAGACACTGCTGCGGGCTTTTTCGTTGCCTCGTCAGATAATTCCAATTACCTATATAGAGGTGTTTGAAGATTCCATCAGCTTCATAAAATGGAAGCGCAAATCGGGACATTGAGCTTCAGGAAAACATCAATTAGCTCAGCCTAAGGTCATTGCAGATATCAATATCTGTATACGAACTTTGAGTAGTTGAGAGAACTGAGTTCCTAATGAGTATTAAAGAGTGGCCTGTTATTGAATTCCACTTGTATTTGGGCAAATTAATGGAAACATTCTAGAAAATGAAACCTACATAATTAATTGCCTTAGAAAAAGCAAAACCTTTGTAGTTTGGATACGATGGTATATGCCACCTGCCAATTTTTTTAGTTTGCCAAGTCCAAATATTGGCCAGTGGAACAAACCTTCGTATTCGCTTTTTTTATTTTGGCCCAACTCTACATCCTCTTCAGCCTCGAAAATTAATCAAAGGTGATTCACGTATAAGGAAAACCACGCTTCTCCAATTCAGTTTTTTAGATTATTTTAACAGTCTCTAAAGCTAAATATCAACATACTGTGTCATTTGAAAAATTTATAGGGGGAAGTTTATAATATTACTCAAATAAAAAAGTAGCTGGCATAGATTAAGAGTAGTATGCAGTGGGATGATACCTATGTTGGCGGTTCATCGAGTTCAAAGCGGACATCATCGCATGGACTTAATGTGTAAATATCCTTCATCCAATTCAGTCATAATGCGATGGAAATTATTGTCGTTATCACTAATATCAGTATACCCACGCAACGCACTTATTAAGCTACGACGTAAGGCTATTGTGAATAAATGAGGAAATACTGAAACCCTATGTAAACTACCGTATATTTAAAGAAATTATTGACTTTTCCAGAAACTACCTAATAGTAAATGAAAAGGAAAACCGTTATTCCACGAACGAAATTCTGCCTTCGATAAAATCCTTGTAAACATAATTACTACAGCGATTCTCTTCGGCGGAATATTTAAAACAGCTCTTTTTTCCTTTAAAAGGAATGGTAGGTACTCTGTAAATTAATGAATTTTAGCATTATATCCGTGTGTTATTTCCCTGTGGGCTTAACTTGGAGGGAATTGGTGATTTAAGAGTAGTATGCTAAACTGATTAGCATTTATCGCTTGTTTTCATATCTGTACACTTACATCAATGCCTGACTTTTTTCTTCTTTATTGATACCCGACTTCGTTGACCGATTTTTTTCCCTGAGGGATGAAAATCGGTCGTGCTCTATATTTAATTTCTTCTCTCCCAGACTTGAATATTCATCACTGTACACCTTTCGTGTAGACTCCGCAATAGGTATTCAATTTGGTTCAAAGGCGGATTAAGGGGGGGCACGTGCCCCCCCAGACGGTGTTTTTTTTGTATTACGGAGCTTCAATCATTTAAGTCTTGAGTCAAATAGACAGGTCATTGGTCATTCGATAGTCAGCGCTCGAAAAAAAGCATCGTATTAATTTAACTTTTCACCGTAAAGCATTACAACTTTTACATTAAATTAAAGAGTACAGTAATTGCTGTATGTTTTTTTCAATCTGAAATATGAGGAGACCGTTTGCCTGTTCGACCCTTGTGCCCCCCAAGGAAAAAAATCCTAGATCCTTCCTCGATTTGGTTGAAAGTTAAAGAAACAAATACGAACCGTTTTTACGAACAGTAGGAGAGTTGAGAAAATGTTTCTCGCTTTCTACCTACAATAGTCAATCCGTGATTAATGACGACAGATATCATTAGGAATATATAAGTTTAATCTTTTTTCAATACTTTGACTACGAAGAATTCCCACTACTGAGACAAAAAGTGAATAGCGCGTAAAGTCATATGATATCTTTTTTTCAGCTGCCTCATCTAACATAAAATTTCACAACCGCAGGTATAATACGTCAAATAACAAGAAGTCTTCGAAAGATATGCACTAGTCCGAAAATAATAAAAAAATTTACCTTGAGCAGCAGTCAACTCAGGTGTCCATGGAAATGAGAATCACCAATATCGATATTCTTAACCCGTGAGAGGCATACGCATTCAAGCTCGTGAGCCAGAAGAACCCAGCAGAGCAAAAAATCCAACGTTACGGGCGATGGAAACGGATGAGGGAATTCCTTGACGGGTCATTCGCTGGCAGTCATTAAAAGTGCATTGCATCGTTATCTTTTGGGAGGGAAGGAGGGGAGGAGGGAAGGGAGGGAAGGTGTGTTGAGTTTGTATCGAAGGCGAGAGACGGGATAAAACACGGCAGTAATCACCGCGTGAGCGACGTCAAAACTGCTAGCTTCCGTTATTATGGACACACATAATTACAGGCACACACAAGAGCAGAGCAACAGGGGTGCATTGTGGGTATAGCAGACGAATAAACAATGGGGAGGCGAGTATGTATCCGTTCATCGTACATCGACTACTATCGGAAAACAAGACTGTTTGTAGCATTATGCATCGCAAGGCTTCTATTCACACACCCGCGCGACCTGCTCACTTGCCAGGAAAAACATAAACATCTCGAATTGGATAGGTATGCAACATCGGTAGCAATTACCAGCGCCAAATGCGATTATCATCGCAAACAATAGAACTGCGTTTGAGCGCTGCAGGAAAGTTACAGAGGAGGGAGGTGCGGATATTATGTGATGACAATATTGGGCGTTAATAATAGATTATAAAAGGTTCGATGGAAAACATCGCTGAAACTAATAATAGAATATCACACGAAATCGCTTTACAGGCGGTGCTACGGACCAGGGATATGGGACTGCCGACACATCTTCGTTTCAATGGTGAAATATGAGGTAACAAACATAGGTAGCATTACATGACACGCTACATATGGTGCCGTGGCTAAAAAATTAATTCTAAAAAACAAAACAGAAACAGGCCAAAGTTTACACTTCTAAATCGCAGATAGTAAACTCTTACGTTCTAAATACTTCAAGATCTGCAGTTATTAAAGGCAATTAAATTATTATGTTTTCATCTTGTATTCATAGAGACGATTGCTTCGAAGATTCATGTGAAAGTGCTTCAACAATTCATGCTTGAACAACGAATCACGTATAAGATAAAATTTATATAGAGTGCACAAACCACTCTTGAAACCCACGTAAAAATTTCTAAACACGCCCAAATATAACAGATTGCCAAATTTTTAAGCCTCAATAAACTGGTGTCAGTCATGAGAGGCGATAGAAAAGAATTTCTATATGGGTTCTATTCATGTTCGAGCTAAGTGGGGCGGCTATTGCTTCTGACATTCCTTATCAAGTGTTACACAATAAGATCAGAAAAAGCATTAAAGATACTGCAGATCGTCGTCAAATTGATACTTCCTTCGGTTCCTGAATTCGTAAATGAAGCAAAACTCCATCTGAAAAACTCCCACCAAAGAAATCCTCATTTCTTTAACTATTGATGCCACAATAGACCGCAGATAATATGGTATGACATTTTATTAACTAGATATTAATGATTTCTTTAATGATTATTAATAATAATTAACAGAGTATGACAACATTCCTGGATGTGCTAAGTCACAATAGCTCCATCCACAACATTTGATTCCAAATCTCCTCTAGCAATTTCCTCTCCTTTCACAAAGTGTCTAAAATTCCATTTTCACCTCTATATTGTTTCTCAGCTCTTTTGTCATCCTTAGCAACACGTGCCCGTGAGGACAGCGCCACTGCACGCTTACGGCTTTTTCGCCGCACTTTCATATTTTTGGTTTTCCTTAATATAAATTAAAATTTTAGGGTATTTAAACGCATTTGGATAACATCTAATTATCAAAGCAATTTAAATATTTTTCTTCCATTTAAACACAAAAAAAGCATATTAACATGCAAATTTCTCGATAAATGCTTTGAATAATTTTTCTTGAGAAATTGCAGACGACGATGTTCTCGGTCGAGGAAAACGGGAAGAAGTAGAATACCAAAGAGTTCCACCAAATATTACGCAGTAAACGCACTATTTCGAATTTTTGAAAAATGCTACTAAATCTCCGCTTAGCTTGTAACTAAGGGTTAATTACCTTAGATATCAATGTTCAAAACGTATGACCTCACCCCTCCATTCCCATCACACGGAACACAGTGATTGTCACTCCACCGCCGTGTACCCACTCTTTGATTCTTATCACCGATTTATCACGCTATCCATTTTCCCCAAACACTTTCTCTAATTTATGACTATTCAGAGATTTTAATCCCCGGCTCTACAATTTTGTGCATTGATTACGACTGATTGAGCAGAAATTATGGTCGGGAACAAATAATATAAGAAAAACCAGAGAGTTTTCTTTCCCTTTGTCTAAAATGTCCACGTTCCTTTTCCACAAAGTGCATCAATTTCCCTTCATATCTCGATTTCGGAAACATAAAAATAAGTATGGAACGAAGTATAACTTGAGTTTTTTTTCCTTATTCTTTGCCTTACTTCGTTTTTCATAAATTTTAACTTAGATTATTAAACTTAATTTCGTATTAAAAAAAATCAAATAATGTTCATTGCGAAAAAATCCCTAATAAAGGAATTTTAATAAAGCGAAACGTTGGTAAAAATTTTTGCACTTAATTTTTAAATACCTACAATCCTAGACACGAATAAACGCACGGTATACATTTCAGAGTCTTGGAGACTGCCATTATGATGGATCCGAATGATCTGATGACTGTTACGAGGATGAGTGCAAGTGGTATAGAGGGCTTGGATGAACATGACTACCAGGGAGTAGTATTGCCTTTTTCGCTCGACGGGGGAGTCGAAGGTGAAGTGGGGTCCTATCGGGAGCGGAGGTGCTTTAAGACGCGCACGTAATAATGAGCGTGGATCCCTGCGCATGCGCCAACCTCCCCTCAGGAGCATCGGGCACCCCATCCCCCTCGCCCACATCCGCCCCCACTGTCCCCCTCCTCCTCTTTCCCTCCCCTCCGGCGCCGGCCTTGGCAGCCGATGCGAGCAGGAAGCAGTCGCCTGAAGGACAGAGCAGAGGGCTCCCGCAGACGCCGGCGCCAACCCACACACCGGCCGGCGCCACCCACCCCCGCCGGAAGGAGGTCACTCCCGTCCCGTGCTCTTTGAGGACACGCGAGGGATATTACGCACGCGAGCCGCACAAGGCCGTACGCCAAGGTCGCGAAAGGAAAGCAGGGTTGCGTGTCTAGCGATTCCTGAGAGACGCGAGACAAATCTTGGGTGGGCGGTGTAACCCCCTGACAAACATCCCCTCTCCGCTAACACTAACAAACGTCTCCATCGGAGAGAAGCGGTGAAGAGAACAAAGAGAAAGACGACAGGAAAACGTCGCGTGACTGGTGAATCTTCAACGGCCACCGTCATCGTGTAACAACATCTCCCTCTCGGCGTCTCAATCGCCGGTGTTGGCGCCAGGAGGCGGCGTGAGAAGGCGCCGGGGCGGGAGGGAGTCTGCGGCCGGCCGATTCGACTCTGGAGTGAGCGACGGCCTTCCATGCATCGCGTGGGCGACCGATGACATTCGCGTGAACTCGGCTAAAAGAGTGAATTCAAACAAGTGGTTCCCCCACTCCATCCGGCCTCCCCCACCCCTTGAGTGCCACTCGAGCATCTCATTTAGAAAGAAAGGAAAAGTATTTCCACCCATAAAACCCCACTCACGACGAGAGCAAAAAGTGCTGGATGAAAGTTCAGTTCGAAGTGAATACAGTGTCTCGAGGGCGAAAGTGATCGAAAACAATTTGCCAGCTCCTTGGAACTAAAAACTTTAATGGAGGGAGGTACTTCCTAAAGGCATCGATTCTTGAAGCAGATGGTGAGTCAAAAATCAATTTTTTTACAGATATTTATATTTTTTCTTCGTATTAAGGGCTGTAAATTCAAATGAACCGCGTCTACTGTCGTCAAGAGAAAACTTCGGCCAACACAAGCATAATCTCGCGTAGATCAAAGTATACCGGGACAAGCCACGGTGATAACTTTTACGGGAGTCACCCGCAACTTAACTGGCTAAAGCACTCGACCGGAAATCGGGGGATCCGGGTTCGGATCCCGGTCAAGGTGAATGATTGTTTCTCTGTGGATCTTTCGCACGATAATCTCGCGTTCCTGATTTTTTTTTTGTAATGCCATAACCGAACAATTATAAATTTGCTCAACTTTATTATTTACCAGTAGCAGCACACACTTACAGGTTAGCTTTCTTAAATCTCCGTTCGTTTATTTAATAATTATCATCCATTTACAGTTCGCTTTAACCCTGGAATTTTTCATCTAGGCTAGGGAAAGCTGTATATTTCTCTCTCTGTCAAAGAGGAAGTCAAGTACATGTTATAAAACAAGTGAAAAGACATGATACTAATGAATAGGATGGCTTATAACAAGCGCAGTAAGGAACACACATGAGAGTACATACAGGAATAATCAAATAGTGGATGAACGCAGAATATATTCAAAACAAAAAGAGAATAAAAATAGAAAATAGAAAATATGGAAATTTGCTGCAACTTCATACAAATATTGGCTGAATATTGAAGAATTTTAAATAAAAAGCGCTTAATGTAGTACAAAAGTTTGACAATTATCTAAATAGCGATTCTAGAAAGAGCTGGAAAATATATCTGGGACAAGACAATAAATGCCAGATGTATCGCGCAATTAGATTGATTGGACTGTAATTTAGGTGGCATAAATTTGCAGCGGTACTAAACGTAGGAAAATAGTCTCTTTTGAGAAATTGGAAAATTCAGCAGTGGGATTTGAGGGGAGAATAATGAACCAGAGTTTAATTAATAACAATTAACATAATTAATACGGATTGATATTTATAAACAAGATATAATTCATCTTCGCCCTGAGTTTGACGCCTTATATCCGTTTGATGTTGGAGCTCATTTCAACTCTCCCTGGCCTGGCTAAGCTCTTAGACTTAGCGAGTAAGATCATATTTGGAGTTGGGTGGGTACCATTACCTCGCCTATGTCACCTACAAAGCACTGAAAGCCGGTATGAAACAACAACGATTTTTGTGATCGAATTTTACCCACAGACTTTTTGAGGGTGCTCCAATACTTCATCCAAATTTGAATCCGGAGCATCCGCTTGGATATTTTACTACACAACACACCAGGTATTCACGGTCCGTTGTTTTACTTCCACAAAGAATTCAGCCACTTAAGAAGGAAAAAATCGGAAGATTATAGAACATAAAGCTTTCTCTCACACTTAAACCTTTATATGTTGGTCATATGCTAAACATATCACGTCCCTTCAAGAGAGAAAATGATAAGCTACCAAAAAATATACCACCTAATTTTTTTGTTAATCCTGACGCAAACAAATAAACACTGAATCGAATCAATTTGGCCATCCACAAGCTGTAAATTTAAGCTTAAAAATGGAATTCAGAAGAAGAATAAAATTAAATTAAAAATTTATATAAGAAAAAAGATCATCCTGCGATTTTGTCTATAACTATAAGAGAACTTAGGCGCATTCTCAAAGATGTTCAACTGGGTCAATTTGGTTAGTTAATCACGACCAAAAAATATACATGTGAGAGATGTATGAGTAGGAAATTTAACTCTCTCCTAGTAAATTAAATTACTTACTCATTTCGTAGTCATGGTAGTTTTTACCCGATCCAATTAGGCTTCAAACCTTTACCCCAAACACAGAATGCCATAACAATGGTGATAGTAGCGTTTTATATAAAGTTTGGAAATTACCATAACATGTTAGGAAACAAGTGAAAAGAGATGATCCTAATCGAGAGGATGACGTAACACAAGCGCAGTTAGGAACATATTGGGAAGTACATTTTGGTCGACGAAATAGCGAATCTAACGCAAAATATCTTAGAAATAACAAATCCAATTATTTGTATCATGGAGCTTTTCAATCAAGTCAAAACCTGAAAAGATTTTATACGTTCACACGGACTCGTGGAATAAAATTATTTCATCAACCGCAAATCAAAAAATAATGCGCCGATTCATTCGGCTTTACCCGTTTGTGTTCCGCCGCTTTCACGCCTTTTTTTAGAGACCTTTCATGTGGTGCCAAGGCGTCATAGGTGTGTCGCGATGGTGACTAGCTGAGTTGAGGGAGACGGCTGCGGCGGAGGAATGGAGGAAGCGGCGTTTACAGAAGACGAACGACGCCTCTCTTCACACCGCGGATCATCCGCGTAAAACAGGCGACACACGCCACCCGTGGGGGAAATGATGTGGGGGGGGGGGGGGGAAGGTCCCCTGCGGGCGCACGAGGAATTTTGAGACCGCGCAGGGGTGGGAGTGGCGAGGGGGAGGGGAGGCCACAATGCCACGAGGCGAGAAGACAGCGTGCGACTTGGGAGGTGTTGTCAGAGAAAGGCGGGATGGGAGGGAGTCAGGAAATAATCCATTAATCGTTCACAGAGCAAAACCCAAAGGTAAAAGTAAAGATGTCTGTGTGCGTACACAGAAATAGCATTCAATTATATATTTATTCCCATACCACCAAAAAAAGCTCTCTAAATATGGCCTTTTACATTGGGGTTTTCAACATGTTAACAATTTTAACATACAGCTACAATCATGCCCTGGTTACGAGCAACATACGCAGGTGGGACTCGAACCCACGACCTATTGTTTGGCAGGAGAGGATTTTACCCCTCCAAGACCGGAAATAGCATGACATAATTCCCTCTTATATGACATATAATGAAAATTCTGACAGAACGTGCATGTATTCATCAGAAGAATTGTGACATTCAGTGCGAATAGGTTTGATAGAGCCGAACCTTAGAGTTTGACTTTGATTTTAGTACAATAAAGTGAGTTTTTTAGAAATGTTTACAGGACATTGAGATTGCAAAAACATAGATAATTACGAACCAAGAGGTCTGTTTCTGCTTAGCAGAACAATACTGAAAATCAATACAGACTTAAGACGGGGGAAATATTGAAAATATGGGTAAAAATAAAAAATAAGCTACCTCTTGCATTTCTAAATTGAAATTAATAAAAAAGCACATGACAGAACAAACGTTTTTAAAGCAATGAACAAAATGCATACTCCTTCGTCAGAAGTAAATGGAAAGGTTTTTTAAGCTTTTTTAAATTAAGATAAGGTTCGCTATAAAAATTATATTGATTGCCAAAAAACAGAAAAATTGACGGGTATCTTAACAAACGTTTCTGGAGGAAAAACTCCAAATGCTTTGCCTGCCAGAGATAGCGATGTATCCAATGTATCCGGCAACAGGGACAAACTCGCGACCAATCGAACCGCCTGGCTAAAAGTTTCTGCAGTTTAAAAATGGCGCGTTTTTGACCGGCACATAACCAGTAATTATTTTTTCCTACTGTCATCAGCTATCCCGATTTCATCGTTGGATTATTCTTCCTCATAGAAGATTACTCTAAAACCGCTGGCACAGCAATGGTTTTCCTGGTTTCGCTAGTGGTAGGACCCGCCCGCCTTTGTCACGGTGCGGGATTCCTCGTCCCATCCCTTCCTTCCCTATCCCGTCCCAGGAGGCATCTTCTGGCTCCTATCGCAGCGGCGCCTCCTTCCTTTTTCCTTCCTGTCCTCCCCCTTCTGTGGTGCTGAGGTGATAAGCTTATGGCTTCAGACTTCGGCCGAGGAGAGTAACCCCGCGAGTGCGCCCTAGGGTTTCGAATTAATTGTCATCAGCTATCCAGGGTTTAAAATTTCGCGACACAATTTTTCTCCAACTTGCATAACAGAAATGGTGAACGATCCCACAGCATCACGCGGGAGCACAAACATTCTGGAAGAGAGAGGGCAGCCCTCGGAGGTGAGAGATAGATGGAAGGGGCGTTTAGAGAAAAGCGAGTGGGAGGGGAGCGGTTAAAAGACGGCCCAGGGCGTGCGGAAGCGGTTGAAGACGGAGGGAACCCGACAAAATGGGACGCAAAGATTTGACAATAGGGAAGACTTGAAATTAATTCTCTTCCACCCCCGAGGCGTCACTCTCGGATGAGAGCGACGCCCTCACACACAGGTACACAAACTAACACGGGAACGGAATTTCATATGGAAGTCCAGTGCAACCGAGATGATGAGCGTGGTGCGGTGGGAATCTCGTGAATAATAGAGAGATAAAAAAAAGCGCGGTTGAAGGGTATTTTCAAATCCTATGTTGGTAATCCTGCTTGGATGGAAAACACTAAGAGATATCGTAAAGAGCCTTACTGTCAGTCCAGATGAGGACACAAGCACAAAATAAGCTTTCAAATTCAGTGAAATAATTAGGGTAAAGTTTTATCTATTACTAATATTACTATGATTACTATAGTATGCTACCGATTTTTGTATGTTTTCATGGAGTACTACAGAAGTAATCTGGGAGTCTACCTTTCCATTCAGCACTGCCTTCTTCAATTTACTGTAAGGCCTACTCCCTTATAATATATCTAAAAATCCTATTTTCTTTCTTCCCCTCCCTCGTTTACCGAACATTCTACCCTCTAACACCGTTTTCAACATCCCATCCCCGCTAAGTACTCCCTCCATCCATACCTTCTGTCTCCTCCGTATCCCATCTACCTCTCCTCACCCACCATATCCAGCACTTCGTCGTTCCTCCTCCTCTCCGTCCACTTCACCTTCTCCATTCTTCGCCACACCCACATATCGAATGCCTCAGTCTTTTCTCGTCCTCCTTCCTGTCCACGTTTCTGCACCGTAAAGCTCTACACTCCAGATCAGACTCTTCACTAACCTTTTCTTTAAATTCTTACATAGTGAACCTCTCAGTAGCTCTTTGCTAATGCAATTCTCTTCCTGATGTCCTTACTACTGTAAGCGTTTTCCTCTAACGCACTGCCTAAATAGTTGAACTGCTAAGCCAGCTTAAGCTTCCTCCCACCTACTTTTATCTGGAATCTCACATTCCCCGCTCGCAATTCTTTACAAAACCGCATTAACTTAGTCTTCTAGTGATTAATCCTCATCCCATCGTCTAACGCATCCACTAGAGCCTGCAGTCCCCTCGCTGACTGGCTAATTAGCGCCTGATCATCCGCGAACCTTACCGATTTAACACAACATTCCTCTTACTTTCACTCCAGCTTCCAACTCGTCCCACCCTTCTCTTACCATCTCCTTAGCGTAAACGTTAAAAATTAGCGGAGATAGAGGACGACTTTGTCTCGCTCCTCGGCCAATGTTTGCCCACCCAGATTCTCCTACCGCTATCTTCACTTACGCAGTCTTGGCCATATACAGATTACGAATCAGTCGCCTATCCCTCCAATCTACACCTATTCTCCTGAAAATATCTATTGACTTTACTCAGTTCACCCTATCAAATGATTGCGATGACTGCTAATTTTCGGGTTCTCCAGCCTCGTCTGTCGTTTATGGTTGACATCAGTTTCGAAAGCCATCCTGCTTTCGTCTTCAGGTCGAAGGTGAGAAGTTTAGATTTATTTGCCGTCTTATATAGCACTGGCCGATCTCCCTCTGTGCGCTGATTGGCCAGAACTCTCTTCCAAACGTTGCTGATTGGGTAGCCGTTGTCCCTGTTAATATTTTGTCTTTTGTGAATTTCAATTGCTTCCCTGATTTGCCTTGGATAGTAGCGACTCTCTTTTGCCACTATCTTCACTTTTTCGAATTTAATTTTATGGCCCGCCTCACTCCAAACATGCTCTGCTATGGCTGACAAGTGCAGTTGTTTTTTATTAGTAGCTCTCACATGCTCCTTCATCCTTATCGCCATTCCTCGGCATGTTTCGCCAACATATGATTTTCCGCAGGAGCATGGCACTGTGTACACGACTTCGCATAGTGCCTGCAGGATACGATCTTTTGGTCCAGGTACAATGTTTTGTATCTTGGTCACGCAATTGTACCTTGTGACCACGTCATGCTTCATTAGTATCCTAGCAATACATTCTGGCACTCCTGCTATGAATGGAATTGTAAGCCGTGCCGCAGGTTTGGTCAATTCCCCCTCCTATGTGGCCTGGCGTTCTTCAGATGGTGGTGAGTGCATCTTCTTGACCTTAGCGGCCCTTTCGAGGACCATTTTCCGGTCGTAGCCATTCCTGATTAGTGCTGTGGTCAGGTGTTTCTTCTCTGAATCTAATGATTCGGCGTCGGAAATGGTGAACGCTCGGTGGAGTAGAGAAGTTACCACCGAGGCCTTCTGGGCGGGACTTAAAAACTTTTCCATTAGCTACCATATCATATGTCAAAAAAAGCGAAGAAAACTGGTTATTTTAATGTTTCTAAAGTTTTTTTTTCAATATTCACCCCCTAAATCTTTTCATCCCCAGTGAAGTTTGTCTCTCTCTTGACCCTGATAGACTTAAAACGTCAGTTTGTTTCAATCAGAAGCAAATAACATTAGTAAAAGTCCCTTGAAAAGCGATAAGTTTAGATAAGGGGTTGTTTTCCCCAATTTAGGGGTTGCGTATAAATGGAGGGTAATAGAAAAAACGGAGGACATTTTCGGATTCAACGACCCAAAATTAGCCAGGAACACCCTAAGTGGTAGCCGGGCATTTTTTGAACTATTTTTTTGCAGAACAGTGTAATAGTCTGTCTACCGTAGGTTGGCGCACGGACCCGCCAGCCACCTGTGACGGTCCTCTCCTCCCCCCGGCGCTCGCCGCTCAGGTAGCTGGCGGGCCCGCGTTCCACCCTATGGTATACAGACTATAAATGTGTTGTCACCTACTGCGCATTTAAAAGGGCTTACAAAAGTCCTTCCTCAAGCAACAATTTGTGCAAGAACAAAGCACGGACATTTATGCACGGTGCAAGTAAAAATGTACTTCAAAGAATTACAGACTACCTAGGGCCTTTTATTATGACTATTAAAAGCAAGAATTCAGCAAATACCTCCCCATATTTCCTATAAATATTTAATTTGAAGCAATTTATACGGAAAACGTTTGCTTTCAAAACTCCGAGCGGTGCTCATTTGTGATCCGCAGTCGACAAGAATTCCGATTCGTCATGCATGCGCCTCATTTTGGAAGCTATTTTCACGAGCAGAATAAATCTCAACGACGGCCCACGCGAGGTTTATGCGATGCAGAGAAATTTCCGCGTTCCAATTGAAAAACCTTAGGTACTTCTTTTTTTTGTATAAGCTTCACTCAACACTTTAAGATTCACCGCAGGATTATACCAGCAAAATGCAGGGAAAATGTTTAAACAAAAATCTAGTAATGATTGCCTCAAGTGGCTTTTGAAGCGAAGGGATCGACATTGCGCGCGCTTTTCATAGCCGTGCTCGCTCTCTTCACGCTTACGGAGACAGAGGAGAAGATGCCGAGGGCGGTGCTCGATCAATGAAGAGCAATTCAACGAAAGAAGAGAGGAGAGATTTGCAACGAAAGGCAATTCTAGCGGAGACTTCCTCCGAGAGAAAAGAGGAATAAATGCCGCGCGCATATTAATACTCTGAGGGCGTATAAATTGCACAAATGAGAGCTCTAGTGGGGCATCTTTTCCATCTTCTACGTACCCTCAAAATTCAGGCACAGAAAGGTGATTCCCAAGCGATTGAACTAAAATGCGACGCAATACACGTAATTGCGCAAAGGAACTAAATGAGAGATAGACTAAACACGTGCCGTGCATCAAGTTTAGAACCGAAGTATACTATCCAACAAGCAAATAGAGCTAAACATGCTAATTGAAGGTGTATTTGTTTAATTTGTATATATACGGCCTAATTACCCATCAATCGACGCCCAGAATGTTCCTTTGAATACATGATCAATTGTGCGAAAAATCCACAGAGAAAAGATCATTCGCCTTGACCGGGATTCGAACCCGGATCCCTCGATTTCCGGCCGAGTGCTTTAGCCAGTTAAGCTACCGAGGCGTCATTCTTCCCTGTGGAATTTTGTGGACTAAACCGGACAAGGTGGTATGGACTGCTGAGCATATTATGCGACGAGCAGTCCAAATCGTGCGCACGGCGCCACAGCCGGAGAGTACAATTTTCGCACAATTGTGCATTGCGGGTGACTCCCGTAAAAGTTATCACCGTGGCTAGTCCCGGTATACTTAAATTCGTCAAAGAGAGAACACCTATATGTGTTCAAAGTTCGGACTTTACTCTCCGGCTGTGGCGCACGATTTGGACTGCTCGTCGTATAATATGCTCAGCAGTCCATACCACCTTGTCCGGTATAGTCCACAAAATTCCACAGGGAAGAATGACGCCTCGGTAGCTTAACTGGCTAAAGCACTCGGCCGGAAATCGAGGGATCCGGGTTCGAATCCCGGTCAAGGCGAATGATCTTTTCTCTGTGGATTTTTCGCACAATTGTGCATTGCGGGTGACTCCCGTAAAAGTTATCACCGTGGCTAGTCCCGGTATACTTAAATTCGTTAAAACATGATCAATTATTACTTACATATAGTTTTACTTAAATTTTAAGATGCACTTCTGCCGTATAAATGCAGAACTACAGTTAAAAGCGGAAAATGTCGCTCTCAAATGCCTCACATTTGGGAATTTTACATGTCCCTATACATTAGGGGCGGTCATCAAACAACTTTTTTCGAAAGTCAAAGTTCGACATATTACAAAATGTAGCCCGACGTATCAAATGAACGGAGAAAAAATTTTGTTCATGTAGGTTGACATCCTACGGTTGCACCAGGGCCGTTTATGTTAAGCTTAGGCAACCCGCAATACATTCCCTCTTTTTACGCTATTTCGGCGATAAATGTCGTGATTTGAATGATTTTTTCAGCCGATTCTGCACCAGTCATGTACGAAATAGTCGAGGTAAGCAACATAGGTCGAATAATAACGTTTATTATACAATCACCGGTATTAAAACGCAAAGAAACATAAAAAACTTTGAAATTTTCTTAATTAATGGTATATATTTTAATTTGGTGTACTCGTATGGGCATGATCGCACTAATATGACCCTACCGTTTATATACAACAACATTTTTCCCCTCTCCCATCCTAGAGTAAGGATCTCCTCGTCTCCCTACGCCTATGAACTAATGTCAACGCACTGCTCAGGCTACATCGTCTACGAAAATGACTCCGTGTTCCAAATTTTGCAGTTCTTCACCCACCATGAGAACAGGTGCCACTCTGGCTCTCAGGGAGACCCAGAACTCGCCACGTGGAGGGCGCTCCAACTCGAGCTTCTCCCATTACTACTCACCCTTCAAGTCTTCTGACGTACCAGTTAAGATGCAATCTTTTTTGTATCCAAAATTGGTGGAGATAAATGGTAATTAAACAGATTGGAAGGAAGTGAGTTGCTGAAGGCTATGTAAATACAAATTAAAACAAAATAACATTTGCCGGTATCCTCTCCTTTTTCTCCATTTCCCCTCTATTCTCTTTTACTATTTACATATCCCCTGTACGCTATTGATGAATTGTCTTGTACATGTGGATGGCCTTTCGCAAGGTTTTGTGAGGCAAGGATTTCGTGCCGAAGTGATTTTTTTTAATGGAGAAGCAACTAAAATAAACAATGAATGTATTGACACGCTCTTCAGTTGAGAGTCATCTCTTTGGCGCTCCTCGACAGATGTTTGGGAGATATCTTCCCACATATGAAGATATTATGAAGTATTACTAATGGGTGAAGATGGAAAAGATGCAAGAAAGATGAAATTTGGTCAATCGGTCCAGGAGATTGCCCATGTTGTCGCCGACAGAGTGGACCAAGTGTAAAACTACGCGTCTGGACCTTTAATGTCGAACCGCGGCATCCTCATGGCAGTTTAGAGATACAACACGAAATGTAAAAAAATTATGAAGAGCACAAAGAAGAAAAATTCCTCTGTTGCCCATCGATACTTTATTAATTTAAGGAAGATGTTAAAATATTGTTTTATTTTCCTCAATGTGTCTTCCAAAATTGGTCAAGTGTATTTGTAAGCCGAAGTCGTAAATTAAAAATGAAGAAATATCATTCCTTTTAGACCAAAGATCAACCGGAGAACTAGTGATTGGGACCATTGATTGGATAACCACAAAAACATAGGAAGAAGGCTGCCAAAGAAAAAAATGATAAAAACGAAGGAATCATTTGAAAATAGGGCATCACTTGCCCAGAAAATTAGTTCTAAATTCAAGTCTTAGTGCTCTAAAGTTCAAAATGATTCGCCACCTGTGCTCGGCGACGAATGGCAACCATCCTCCCGCCCAACCTATAATATCTCGGCGCGCAACATCCTGAAGCTGCCTGTGACCTGCCAATCGGTGAAAAGGCACAACGTAGCCAAGGGTTTGCAGCAACTCTCGTGACTGGAGCGTTTGAAGACGTCGGCCAGGTCACACCTGAAAATGCATCGATGATTGTCGACCGGAAGAAAATTGCGCGACAAAGGAAGAAATACAGAGAGCTTGCGACTTCAGAAGATATGGAAAAGCTTAGAGATCAACCGAGGATAGCATTGTTCTTCGAGGGAAGAAAAGAGAAGACGAAAATCAGGGAATTGTGCAGCAACAATGAAGTGCGCATCACGACATAACCGAAGAGCATGTAGTCATCCTTGCAGAACCCGGCGGGGTTCATTTGGGACATGCATAAACTGAAACAGGAGAAAGAGAATGGCTCGGAAACTCTATCCTCGAATTAGTTGAAGCTGCTACAATTGACACGTCTTCCATATGGTGCATCGATTGTGATGGATCACATTCGAACACCGCGAACGGCTGGAACGGAGGCGCTATATGTTTATCGACGTGCGTCTCGGGCGTGCCTTATAGATTTAAGTGCCTTCTGCATTCAGATGAACTCCACTTATAATGGAGAAATTTGATGGGACAACGACGGGACCAAATATCTACATTGGGTCAGTTGGTCGCCAACTAAAGACCTGTGCGCAGCTACCTCTAATGAAATTTCAGACGATTGATCTTGGTCTACCTGATCCTGAACTAAATTCATCTTTCATCAGCAAATACCAAAATTATTCGCTGGACATGGCTCGTGGTATTTCCAGGGGATAATCCCACAAGAGCTGGCTGATCGCGATAATGGGGAAATGAATAACAGCAGATGGGGAATGACGGCCAACAGAGTGATCCGCGTTTACATAGAAACAAGACGACCAACAGTGGCTTTGAATTCAATAACCGAGACTATGATGAAACTCTATATTCCTATGAGGTTCACAATAAAGAAAAATTGGAAGATTACAGAAGCAGAACATATCTGGGAAATGCTTAAGAGAATAAGACAATTCCGTAAAAAGTAGAGTTCTTGAGAAATTCATCCAGAGCAAAGCGTTCTTCGCTCATCCAGAAAACATCCTCATTGGTGAAAAATGAAAGGGTCGAAGCGAGAAGAGTAGCCTTCCAAAGGATATTGCAGGCAAGAAAGACCTATTCGCCAGATGAAGGCATCAGGGCTTTTCACATCCCTGACCAGTGTATTTATATCAGTTCATAGGCGGACCGTAGGGAGACGAGGAGATCCTTACTCTAGGATGGGAGAGGGGAAAAATGTTGTTGTATATAAACGGTAGGGTCATATTAGTGCGATCATGCCCATACGAGTACACCAAATTAAAATATATACCATTAATTAAGAAAATTTCAAAGTTTTTTATGTTTCTTTGCATTTTAATACCGGTGATTGTATAATAAACGTTATTATTCGACCTATGTTGCTTACCTCGACTATTTCGTACATGACTGGTGCAGAATCGGCTGAAAACATCATTCAAATCACGACATTTATCGCCGAAATAGCGTAAAAAGAGGGAATGTATTGCGGGTTGCCTAAGCTTAACATAAACGGCCCTGGTGTAACCGTAGGATGTCAACCTACATGAACAAAATTTTTTCTCTGTTCATTTGGTACGTCGGGCTACATTTTGTAATATGTCGAACTTTGACTTTCGAAAAAATTTGTTTGATGACCGCCCCTACTATACATGATTATTCCCAGAAGCGGATTCCACTGAATACAGGAGGAAAAACTTATTTTTATGTAGCTCAAGAACAGTAGATTTTAGCGGTCTTGGAATTAAATGTGGAGTGAAGAGGACGGAGGACCTTTTCTCGGGAATACTCGATCAAGCGTCCGTATGAAAAATAGATGAGGAAGAACAGAGTCAAAGAAAATATGCGACGCGGAAACGAATGATTGGTTGGAAACGTGGAATAAACGATAGCGCTGAAGAAGTTCAAAGGCAAAGTTTTGTACCTTTACTCTTATCCCGTATCTAGGCAACGCCACGAAATCCTCTGACTTCGTTCGTCTCCTCCGTCCCGCCCTAGAGGGTGACAGCCATTTGACGAAATCTAAGAACACCGGGACCTAGCCACGGAGATATCTTTACGGAGTCACCCGCAATGCACAAATTGTGCGAAAAATCCACGGAGAAAAAAATCAATCGCCTTGACCAGGATTCGAACCCGGATCCCACGATTTCCACTGAGAAGAATGACGACTTGGTAGCTTAACTGGCTACAGCACCCGACCGAAAATCGGGGGATCCGGGATCGAACCGTGGTCAAGGCGAATGACTATTTCTCTGTGGATTTTTCGCGCAATTTGACGAAATCACCTAAGCATTTATCTTCACCCTTCTATTGTCTCACCCTTATAGTAATTGGCTTCTCGGTAAAGCATTGCTGTTAAATGATAGCACAAAAATTCCTTATTTTCAACTCTACTTTCACATGGCTGAATGGAAATGTTCTGAGTTCTTTGATTAAGTTCTTACTGAGCCAAAACATCACCGTTCTGATACCATATGGTAGTAAAAAAAACATTTGATTATAGAAAATTCAATTTCAAATATACTAGCAGGCATTTTATGGATAGATGTCCATAATTCAGAAAAATACGAAAAACACTAACGTATTCAGTTACTTATAGCTTGAATTATTTTTGTATTCGAGATTTTAATTATTATAATATAAGTAACACGCCTCAAAATATTATAAGTAAAGAAATGAGGAAAACCTGCAGAAATTATGAACTAGCCTAAGAATAATCAATGCAAACCAACAATAAGCAATGAGAAAATCATGAAAAAACATGAAGTAAACAATCATCCACAGTAAGGTATCTGTACGTGTTTGAACATTATTAGCACTGTAATAAATTTCTGTGTCAAAGAGAATCATAGTCTTTTTAATTACTTGCCCACAAGAGCTAATCAACTCCGATTATTACCGAAGTAAACCTATATTATGGACCCATGATATACAGAATTCTAAAAATTCCCTTTACTTTCAGGTATTGCCAGACATTTAACTAGGAATGGAGGCCATGACTTGAAGATTTCTCCCCAAAGTAAGTAGCTTAATCAATTATATTGCAAGTAAACCTCAAGGCAAAATCACTATAATTGCTGTAGAGGCATATGCCTTCAAGATAAATAGCATTACTTCATGTAATAGTAGGTTCATTAAATAGATCATAAAATAGGAGGACGCGATAATGAGAGAGAGTTTTGCGCTCCATCTAAAGGAACGAAGAGCAGAATGACAGTCATTTCTATTGTATTTAAGATAGAACGGAATGTGGGCAACACCAGCACATCTTTCTCCCTAGATAATGGCGGAGAGTGGTATCTCCATGCAGACCATTCCGTCAAAAATGCTTCGTCGGCCAAAGCACGAATCATTTCGAACGAGAGGAATTAGAGCAGCAAGCAGTCTGTCCCGACCAACCAAACGTGATGAGGCTCGGAGTCAAGTGAAGCGTGCAAGAGAACTCGTCCTAGACGGAACATTAATCGCCAAAACTGGAATGCACTCACTATTTTTTTTACGAACTTTGCGGCGAGCGAGGCGTTGCCAACAGTGGATCTCCCTCCCTCGTACCAACCAACAATGAAGTGTCCGAATGGCGATGATCTCTCGAAACCCACGCAACCACCATTTATGACAAATTCTATCCCTCAGAAAATTGATCACCTTTCAAGACTCACTCAACAATTCCACGATTGCAGCCTTCCACTCATTCTGCGCGCCAATAAAAACTTGGAAACGTGTCACCCGTCTCTCTCCAGAGATTCCTGCAGACATTTCATAAAAGTGGGAAGCCGGAGGAGGCGTCTGAATGCGAGACTGTACAATGAGCCTCGCTCCGTTTCCCCCCAGCACATTTTCAACCGCCTCCGACCGTCTCGTCGGTGTTTTGCGAAGATGATAACCAGAGCAGGTGAACTGCGACGAGCTCTTGCCCGAACGGTGCGATTGGTTGGCCCGTGAACGTCCCGTCTCCCAACTTCTTTGACTTCTTCTTCCTTTTCTAGTGACTCACTTCCCTTGGCTTCATTAGGATCTCATTCACGGGCGACTATTCCGCGAACTCCCTCTAGGCTTCCACCACTTCCCAATAGCAAAATTCATTCATTTCCCACGTTCTATCTCGCACATTACAGCGCACAGACCCGAGACTCGAATACTCGGCTATCATTAGGGAACCGACTCTGAAAAGATGTATCCCTCATTTGAATAAAATGTATGAGGAATAGAGGCGATTAGATAAGAGCTGTAAGGCAGCAGTTAGTTCTACTCAGCCTGAATAGGAATCAGTTTGGACATTTCTGGAGATTAGTAGACTACGCCCTATATATCTTGAGCAATTTTATGCATGGAAATACCAGTGCTTCACAGATTATGTCACCGTGGTGCCGTATCATAATATTAGGTCAAATAGAATCGAATGAGCTAGAGAGAAATAATCCCGAAAAACAGATAGCGGAGGGGGGGGGGGCAGAGGAATTTGTGCTTTCTTATAAATAATAAAAGGGCATAGTGAAATCTTCGGTACAATTATTACAAGTCTAAACTGCAAAAATAAAACAGAAGATTGCGGATTGCTTTGTTACCTTTGTCAGGCGCTCTTTTACTCCAATCTTTCATGGACCGTTGTGTCAAACTCATCTTTAAAATAATCATGCATAATATTTAAAGAAATAACGATGTTTCATTCGCAAGAACTCGTTAATTAAGGAAAAGAACAAAACATTTAAAATTGAATTTTTGTCAATTGGTGTACCAATGAGTCAGATTCAGGTTTAAAAACACTGAAAACAAACTTGCTGTAATGATTCTCATTTTCCGTATCGGCTCATTTCCTAAAAACTCAAATAAGGGTTAATTTGAAGTCACTACAATCCATGGAATAAATATTACTGTACTACTTTTAGCCATTGAGTCATCAACAGCCAGTAATCCGGAAAATGCTTTGACCCAGGTCTATAATAAGTTCTCCTATCGGGTAATCTGTTTACATTAATATTATTCTTCCGTTGTTCATCCTTCGTCATCTGCTTCATACATCTCACCACAAGCCTTCCATTGCCAATCTCCTTTTCTACCTAACGTTCAAAGATTGTTTTCAGCAAACCATTGTGCCTTATACAGTGGCTTATCAGTTTTTCCGTCTTTTTCGCAATGTTTTCAAGAAGCATCCCTCCTCTTCTGGTATTCTCAAGACTTCTGCATTGCTCACACGATCTATCAACTTCATTTTCAGCATTATTGTGCGGTGTCACATTTCAAACGTAGCTATCTGCAGTGCTGATGTAATCATTCATGCTATAATAGCATAATATCGTACATCAGCGCACCACTTCCTCAGCATTTACATTCCCAGCAGTGAGTAGACTCCTCTATTTGATGTAAGTCCCCCCTTTATGCCTTCTTCGAAAGCATTACCTTTCAAATGATTCACAAGTAAAGTCTACACAGAGTGGTACTCGTTTTAAGTCGCGCAGTGCAGTGAGAAGCTTCTTTCTCCCTCTATTACCTTCACCTCAACGTCCATTCCATTTATTTAAAATGTCCCTCGGGCCGAAATTGCTCCAAAGCAGTCCATCCCCTCACACTCAGCAAGAGCTTCAACGTCCATCCCTCGTAGCCAATCCTCCATTTTCTTCAGTCGGACTTGGTAGCTTTCGTTAGTGAGTACTTTGCTATCCATTCAGGGACGCAGATAGAGGAAAGCTAGAAGGATAGAAGAGGATTCTATAACCACTTCCTGCAGCAACTAATTCCCCCGACTGCGTCGCTGCGATCGTCCTCTCAGCTTAAACGCCCTCTCACGTACCTCAGCAGACTTAATAGCCCGTGCAAATTACACTACGAGCTCACTTAAAAAAAGGCGCTTGAATAGTATTTCATTTCGTTTCCAGCACATCAGAAATTCGCGCAGGAAATAATTTTCTAGAAGGTTGGTGGGGGAAAATTTTGCAAAAGGGCCGGTTGAGAAATTCTCACATGCACTGTGATTGACATATACCATTTGGTGCGTCAATTTATAAATTGTGACTCCCGTTATCATTCAAACCAGGCTGGATTATACTGAAGTATTGACCCATGTTGCAGGCTGCTTATCTTCTATGAGTTAACCGCAGACTATTCAGTGGTATATTCTCGTCGCAAATTAAGGAATCAAGGCTGGAATATCAGAGAAGAAAAAAGAGATTTTACCCGCAATTCTTCGACAAAAATTGCTATTTACAATTTTCCTCCAGCTTAAATAACATTACCGTTAAAGGGTTACAACAAGATTCATGAATCCATTTTCCTTGATAGAATTCCTGCGTGACACTAACTTACTTAACTTAATTTTTCATTTTCACTAACTTTTTCACATTTTCTTTACGATAGATAAATTATAATTTTGAAAATCAATACTTATTCAAAGAGAAAAATTTTATTCAATTCATAAAAATATATTCAGCTTCATTAAAACTTATATATGTACACATAACACTCGGAAAAATAATAAGCTGTGAACATTATTTAAGTCAAATAGCCACAAAAACAAGCCCTCACACAAATAACATTGAGGCGAGTCTTTTGATTCGGGCGTCATAGCAAAATTTATCCCTCATTCCATGCAAAAGATACCCCGACTTCTCTCCGACTACTCTTATATCCCTGATCGGCAACAACCCATTTACAAATTACGTGGCTTTAATACTACGCATGACTTTACGTCGCCGTAGATAATTCCTCTTTATTCTTCTAATCTACTATTCATGGATATTTTAGGCTAATGATTTAATTCTATACTTCATAAATTAAGCTCATATGATGCGTATAAACGTAAGTATGGCGATTAAAATAGTTAAAGCAAATCGTAAGGGATGGATTTACAAGCTGAGAAAATCTGACACAGCTTGTTTAAACCTTAGAATTTTATAACAATGCCAAATGAATGTATATATGCTAGCGTTTTTGGACAATTAGTTTAATAAATGAATTAATAATTTGTTTAAAAATATAAAAAGAGCTTTACTTGGGTAAACTATACTTTTCACCGATTTTGCTCAATTATTGAACCAGCCTTGGTAAAGGGACATGTTTACTCTGGAAGCATGAAAAAGTAGATAAAATATTATTAAAGCTGCCTAATTGAAGGCAAACATTTATGATCACAGGCAAAAAAGTGAGCTGAAATGGAAAGATAAGGTAAATAAAAGCAGCCACTAAAAATTAATGACCATCTTGAATGAAGTATCGTGTGAAGCAGCCGCCGTATTAGCGATGCAAAACGCAAATATTCGACGATTTTCAGTCCTCACCGCTCATTTTGATTCTTCTCCATAAATATCTAAAGCCAATGTTTGCAAATGTTATACAGACAATGGGTACACGTGTATAAACCACGGCCCTCGGGTCAAGCGTTTAACTGAGATTTTATGATGTAATTCCATTTGGAGATTCACGGGCGAACTTCCTCCAGTGGCCACGCCCACTTTCCCCGCAGCGCTTCTCAACATATTCTCCCTCACCTCTCAAAGCAGCGTCTCAGAACCCTCGCATTACCTACCCTGCAGGCTACTTGTTTAGAGACAGAGAAAACGTGGAAATGCCACAGGGGTGAGCTACCACTTACATTAAACAGATTTGAACAGCCCAAATGATTATCCATGAGACAAAGCAGTGGAGAGTGGCATAAAAGAGCATAATATCTGCCACATGAAAATTAATTTCCTCTGCATAATGGATGTAGGTTCAAAAAGTTCACAGAATCGTAATGCACTATCAAACACAAAATAAGACAACTTATCACCAAAATTGAGGACCGAAAATAGAAACAGTGCATACAGCAGAGAGAGCCCTGGGTGAGTTTGGGATACAGACAAATCAATTCAAGGGCAGAGTAATAACAATATTGCAAGCTGGATTAAAGTGTGGGAACGGAAGTATATTGGGATGGCATAACAATGCTGTCTGAGAAGATAATACCGATAGAGACAAATATCAACATAATGACGGACACCAATATGTTGCTCCAGTGGCATTAAAAATAGGGAGCTATATATCAGAAAGGAACTTTACCTACACTCTTTGGAGAAGTACACATCTATAGTCTAAAATTCGGTTCAAATCATGTTGATGTAGCCTAAAAATAGTAAAGTTCAACTGTTTTTCAAAATCAGCCGGATAACTTAAATGCTTCTGGACAACATTCTAGAAATTTAAATTTCACTATTGAAAAAAAAGATGTGAAAATCATATCCATATGTATTCTTTCAAGGCTTATTTGATTTAAAATATAATCTTTGAAAAAAGATAAATGCTGCAGAGAAAAAGTGTTTCCATGCTATTCCACGGGGATATAATAATTATGATTAAGTAAGGAGGGCATAGGAAAATTATTATTCCTTGACATGATAAATGTGTATAGAAATCACCTGCACCAATAAAACGAATTTCATGCTAACGTTTGACTTTCAGGCGGCAGCGATGTTTCAGCGAATACCCATACCGTGAAACCATAATGTCGGGCAGACATTCAGTAAATATCTTAGATGATATATAGGCGCTCATAGAGTTATAATTAGAGCAGATAAGTTTAATTAAACATCTCCCAACTCAACTTGACCGTGCTCAGATAGGCATAAATTCGAAGACTCGTATGCACTATAACCAGGAGTTGAGAACCGCTAATTACGATAAACGGACAATTATAAAATTTGAATTTCCTTTTGGCCTTGAATTTCAAGGTATTATAAATCAAAATCGTCGGACTAAAATTCAACGAAAAATTGGCAAAGAATGCTTCATAAAAATATCTTGATGACGGAGACAGCAGCTTAAAGCGCTGATCTGCGAAAACATCGTGGTCCCGAGCCACATTTTCAAGCTGGCATAGCTACAAACAAGGTAATTATTTTAACGAGGACCACTGCAACAATCAAGACATCACATACGACCTGCTGACAAGCATTAATTATTTGTCATGTCTCCTAAGTTTCCAGAGTGGTCTCCATAGAAATAGGAAAGTGTGTGCCAACAACAAAACATAACGTAAATTATTGAGTACCACTTAGTTACTGAGGAATGAATTTCACTTGTTTCATTTCATTTACTTGTTGTTTCACTTATTGTTCATGATAATTGCATGGCCCTGGCGTATGAAAATCGATAGCAATAGATAACTGAAGGGGATATCCTGACGTTCGGGCGAGTAGAGCTGAATAAGTCGAACGGGAAGTCAAGATTCTCCGATAACCAGAGCGCATGAGGCTGTGGGGGTTGATGGGCTGGGGGAATAGTGGCTGAGGAGAACGCCAAAATGTAAGTCCCCCTAAAAAAAAAGAATAAAAAAGTAGGTACGGGGGGGGGGGGCTGTTTGGAGCGAGAAGGCAACGCAGAGAAGTTTTCGGAGAAGGAATGAGCGAAGGAGAGTTTACGGCCACTGTCGAGAGGTGTCGCTGCCGCTCATAAATTCAAACTCCCTTTTCTTATTCTCTTCAACTCGGACGATAAGTTGTCTCCTCACTCCTGGAATGCCAACATAGGCTTCATCCGCAACCCCTTCGATCGAGAACTATGAATCCCCACCCCTTCCGTACACATCGCCCTTTCCAATCATGCTGATGGGAGAAAGAAAATAGCTCACACACGATATAGAGAGACAGCAGCAGCGAGAACGCCGTGTCAGATCCGTGTCCCACGTTTGCCCGAGACCGCGTTCGCATCCACCCCAATGGCGCCCGGCCGAAGCAGAGATTCCCGAGCCCACGGGGCGATAGATCCCACCGTATCCGCGAGTAATTCGTCTCTCCTAGTTATCAGCCATTAATCACAAATTATACACTAGCAATCGTCTCTCACTCTCTCTTTCAACGAATTCCTTCATGAAATAGTATAGACATTTTGAAAAAATCCCTCTTGCGTAGAGGAATAAAAGAGTGGAACGACCTACCTGAAGTTATTTTTAAGATCTTCCTCTTCAAATGCGAAAATGTTTAGGAGTGAGTGTTCATCACGTATTGGTTAATTATATAGTCGTTTATTAGGGAGAGGGTGAAATTGGGTTGATTGGGTCAATTTGCATTTGTTAGCTGTATCATATTAGAATTACTGTATTGAATTGATTGTTTGAAATTGGTTTATTGGGACAATGTTAAATTCTTAGTAGTTTGAGACAAGAATTAATGTATAATTGTTTACCATACGTATCTTTTCTGTTTCGAATATTTGTATTACATAGGTACATTTTTTATTCATGTGTGTACACCTAATGCTACCACCAGGCAATAGCCTACTTGCAGCAATGTGTAATAATAATTTAAAAAAATTAGCCTTGTATTACTAGTGCAAGCTAGATGTCATGGGCGGAGTTTAGGCTCTTCCGATTTCCCCCATACTAAATGGTAGTTTTTCCGAAAACACTACGAAACCGCTGGAATTCCAAATTATTTCAGTCTAACATAGCCCTTAAAATTCTGTTTTCAGAGGATAATTTAAGCAAATTTACCCGTGTAAGGCTCCGCAGACCCCCTCCCCCGTTTCACTAGGGGAAAATCAATTCCCCCTCAAACCCTTCAATTGTAGGATAGCTGGGCCCCCAGCAATAAACTCTGAACTCCACCCATACTAGACATACTTCCATTGCATTTTGACCTTAGTATTCGGATACGTTTTTTCGTCGTCTTTAGGATATGTATCAATGTGGATAAAACCTTAAAAATATGAAAAAACATCGTAATATCATTTCCGACAAAGTGTAAGTAGCAGCTCCTTCCATTTATCATTGCATTTCCTCTTTAAGTATGCAAGCGGTTATTACCAGTTATAAATTAACGCTAATCGGTGTAAAAAAAATCAGAAACAATTGAGTGGTCCTCTGAAATTGTGAGCTCTGAGGAGGACACAGCTGAGAAAGAGAGGAGCGCGTAATCGGTGCTTGTCAGGCGAAGACATTGATTTAGCCCCGTGGCGTTTACGTGGGCCCAAATGGACCCACGATAGAGATATGTGACAGCATGCGCAGGACGTGCCCCGGATATTGAAGCCATGGGAGGGCCTGGCGCAACGACTGCTTTAAGTCCGGTGCGGATGCCGAGAACCCTGGACCAGCCGGTAGCGGCGGTTTCGGAAGAAAACATTTAAGCGGGAATTGCAAGTATTAACGGTGTATTAACGATGGGTGCATATTTTTACTACATTGATGCAGGTGTAATGTCTTCTTGGAGCTCGAAAAACGTGAAAAATATCCTTCTTAATAGACATACAGGGCTATGAGGCACTACATTTTTTAATGGTTAAACTATTCCTACAATTTTTGCTCTATTATGCGCGACGCATAATGAATGAAGTGGGATTCAGGACATATAAAACGACATATATATGATAAAATGAAGAGGACATGAGGAATGGCAAGATGCTGCAAATCAACCGAGATGATAGAGACGATAGATGCCATACGTGTTTGTGTTCTGCTTACAACAGTGTACAATCCATCTTTAAATCGCCATGAACTTATCCAAAAAGAACAAAGAAACTAACGCTCCCATTGACTTTTGGTATGCAAGTATCGCTTTTATGAAAAGTTTCGTTGAAAAATGTTCGAGAGTGGATAAGGTATTTCCTCGCAAAAAAAAATCTATCTCCGATCTGTTTGATCTCACGTCCATTGTTTTTGCGATCATTGGATGATCCGGTCCATTTCGGATTGAGTCGCCAGGGTCGCGTCCTTGGGTGGGATGTGGCTCGACCCCCTTTCATCTGTCTCCTCATATCTCATGCATCCGCACGAATGAACAGAAGTGTGTCAAGTGGTGGGACTGAGAGAGACGGTCGCCATGGGGATCACGCGTTAACGAGCCCCTTCTTTCTTGCCGGGGACGACGACGACAGACATTGGCACCAATTACGGAAAAGTGCAGCAGCAGGGAGAGAAAAAAAATAAGTGAAAATAAATGCAGCGGAATATTTGTCCTTTTTTTTAGTGTCTTGCATATTTTTTTCCTCCGCAGCGCGGACGAGTGAAAAAAAAAGGAAGATCAATGAGTGATGGAAGGGGGCTCGTGTGCGCGCCTTTATTTGAGCAGGAGGACGTTAGGTCGCTCTCGAAATGAATATTCCACCTCCGAGGACTGCAATCTAGTCTTTGGGCGAATCTATAATACGAACACGAGGAGTCAGGCGAACGACTTCGGTGCAAACCCATCACTTCTTCCAATCATTTTTTTTTAATCAGTAACTACGATTTGAGGAATGCATACCCGCGGTGAAGGAAATAAATTTACTATCCTCAAAAATCATAATAAATAGACCAATTGGTTTCGTTATCCTCGTGTTACTTTCAAAAGTTATTCAAATCTCTGCTTGTGCCAGCTCCATCCCAACAGTGAAAGAACAACTCTTGAAGTACTCTTGGTTCTTCATTCAATTCTCCACGTGTTTTTAGTCTCTTTAATACTTCACATTGAATGGCTAAAACGAATCGTCGGATTCCGTTATAATGGCCTCGCGATTCAAGACTTTATTTCGTTTTGATAAATATCATTTCCCTTTTAATTAAAAGTGTCATCCTTATATTGAGATATGTATATTAAATTTGGGTGCCATCCTTATATGCGGTAGTATATAGAAGTATACTGCCTCATTATTAACCAACTAGAATCTTGTATGGAATTCACTCTTTTACAAAATTAATCATATATTTCTGCATCTGAAGTAAAGCGATAAATTAGTTTCATTGAACTCGATTACTAGGAATAACACACATAACTAAACGTGAGCTACATTTTTCTAATTGTAAAATCAAAACATGGAGCACGTACGTGGTGGAAGGGCTCCATATTTATAATGAAAGACACTTTGTTTCTTCCACAAGTTTATAAAAATATTTATAAACAAGTTTTTTAAAAATTTTATAAACTTGTGGGAGAATCGAAGTGTCTTTCGTTATTAATTTCTGATTCTACTTATACCTATAGTGTGATAAATATGATGTATTATTTTGATATGCTTCAAACTAAATAAGATAATATTTCCCCTCTAAATACCAGCAAAGGAAACTGGCAAGAAAGGCACAAGGAGAGCCCATTGCCTTCAACCACGAACTGGAGAACTGGCTAAAAATAACAGGTTATCAAGTTTTATTTATGTCCATAAGGGGTGAATATTCTATCTTTGGCCGAAGGATGACAATTATTTTACCTTCTCGGAAAAGCCTGTCCTAAACTACATCTAAACATTTATTCATCGTAAATCATCGAACAAACAGATTTTGGAACAAAATATTGATCATATTTGATTGCGAAAATTAAACATTCCACTATGACTTGCACGGAATACTTGGTATGAAAAAAAATAAGAAAAGCTCAATCAGGAGATACCACTGAAACTAAAATCAAATTTCTCATGACCTACCAATTAACACGTCTTAAATGGTGCACTAACAACAACTCTGTATGAATCTCTTGGACTAGCGATGCAATCGATTCCCAGACGAAGGTGACGTTGATCTCATTCGAGTTGCCGCCGATGGCGATCAATCGCCGGTCGAAGGGCGACACCATCATCCCCCGCCAGCTTCCCTCCAAATCGCATTTGCACCCACCCGACAGATCGCCAATTAACAATCGCTCTCCACGGAATGCAAAGGCATGATGGGAAAAAAAGAAATAGAACCGGCAGACGTCAAATCCGCTCCGAGGCATGAAAATGTAGCCGACGAAAATGATACTGAAGAACGGAAGAGAATAAACTGGCAAATAAATTAAAAATGAATGAAAAGATCGGGATAAAATAACAATCGATGAGAAAGAGGGGGCCAGAATGGTGCGAACGAATGGATTGAAATTAATATATGAACGTGGAAAATAAACGTTTGGAAATTATATCTGTTCGGAAAGCCAAGAGGGTGAACAGAAATTATTGTGAAAGAATCGTGAATCTATAAAGAAAATCCAACGAGTAAAAAACATACAAATGTATTGAAAAAAAGTATTAGGGTGGAGCAAAAATTGATAGCGAAGTGGAGAGGTATTCTACAAATGATTGAAATTGAGATACAATTCTATGGAGAAAGAAAGCAAAAGAAAATGCATCTCCTATTTCCATGGATACGCTACGTGAGGATGACACGTGGGGAGAGTACTTTTTCTCCCATTTTTTTGTTCATTTTTTCGATGGCTCAATGCGAGTCGTGGCTCCAATCGGATCAGGTGTCAGTAACGAGAAGCGTGGAGCACGGAGGACGGAAGAGCGGTGAGATGGAATGATACGCAGATGGATCGGGTCGAGTGCGACTCGATGGCCCACACGGATAACCCAATAACTGCAGAGTCGTTAACGGCGTTCGGTGGCACTCCACGGCGACATTTGAACGCCTCACGCAAGCATTGATTCCTATACCTATTCCTCCACCCATCCCTTTGGATACACCCACGATTCGTAACGATGAATTAGTCACCGGATGGTTGGTTGGCTTGGATCGGTCAGGGTAAATCTCACCCCTGACTAAACTACAGGCGTGTCAATTCCACACGCCCGGAAGGGCTAATTGCCATCAGTGAACCATCTCGCAAAGCGAGGACATTGATTTGGGAGAGGTTTTCTAAGGCATCATCCGGGTTCTAAACCCCGAATTACTGTAACGAAATGCAACGACAGAGCACCCTGCTCGTAAGCGTTCCCCAAAATATTAGCAGCGGATATATTTTTTTCAACATTGTCCGCAGCAACTTCCTCCTATGGGAGTTTTTCACGCCTGGGTCATCCTTATCTGGGCAAAACTTATCCATAAGGCTAGATTTTTAGAATCAGAGCTCTTGAGCTGGGCTACGATTTTATTTTAGCAAATACCAACACATATTCATCAGAGAGATACAGAGGACATCATCTTATAATCTCAATTTATTTTCAGTCCAAAATAAACGGTAAAATACGATAGATGAGCCGATTAACTGATAGAAATAAGAATCTTTTCTCCCTTGAAAGGATAAATTCGGGTTTCATCGTAGCCTCGTTTTTTTCAGGTCTTAGCAGAATCAACGGCCAAACATAGGTAAGACGGAATGGGTAAATAGAAAAATCTTACCCGTCAAAAATACTCAATGCGGACTGCGTAAATATCAATCGACACCAATTGAATGACTTCCTCACCTGGTATACAATTAAAAATTAGCATAGCTGAGGGAAAATGGATTTAAACGCTTCCAAAGAGAAAATCTACAATACTTCCATTCTGTTTCCCCTGTTTTTTTATAAAACTTGTATCAGATATTTTTTCGTTAAAGGCAAGTATTAAAAACTCAAAATATTAGAGGCTGACTAGTACTTAGTAATGGCTGTTATAATAGCTGACGAATAGTTTCCAAGTGATGTGTTAGATAGCTCAAACACACTCATGAAAGGGTACAATGTTCATTATATCCGTGTGAAACACTAAATATGCGAAAATTTTCATCTAGAACAACGTAAAACTAAACAAGAAATATAAAAATTTACTTAATTAGTTTATAGTACCTCTTTCCGTAAGTTAGCCACTCTTTCCAAATTCGAATGCATACAATCGTATAAAAAGTATACAGCTAATGAATTTTGATATATTTTTATTTGATAAAAATTGTTACTAGAATTTTATTACCAGAATATTTGCATACAGTCTATAATCAACTATAATATTGCAGTAACGAATTAATATATTCTCCACGTGTTCAATGAGCCGATGTTACAAGATATTAGAAAAAACTAGGATAACGTATTTTCACATTACTCTCTGAACTGAGCAAAATATCTCAATTTTTGGTCACTGCAAAATGAGTTCAAATAAGCGTAAAACAGTTGGTTTAAAAATTCATGCGTCCAATTGCAAGACTCATTCGAT
This sequence comes from Ischnura elegans, assembly GCF_921293095.1. Lineage (NCBI taxonomy): Eukaryota > Metazoa > Arthropoda > Insecta > Odonata > Coenagrionidae > Ischnura > Ischnura elegans. The sequence continues at coordinate 125,183,626 of NC_060249.1, read as the reverse complement.
GATTTCCAATCCCCATATGTCATTTCATGCTTTTATTATTTTATTTCTAACCTTGGAATGCACTGATGTGCATCCAGTATGCACGGTGGCAATGAGCGACTTTTGGTATTGCTACAGAATTCATTTATTTAGTTATTCAAAAATTGCCGATTTGATCTTTAAATTTAATATATTCAGTTAATTTGAAAGAATTTACGTCCTCCTCTTTAAATCGGACTTAAGAGTATGTAATTTTTTTTACTAGTCTCTGAATATGTTTGACGAAGTGCTGGACATGGTGGGCGAGGAGAGAACGCTTCTTCATGAGATGCGGTGGAAAAAGAGGGTTTTAATGGGGCGAGTTCTGAGCAGGGAGGGGACGATAAAAACGAAAAACGGTATTAAAGGGAAGAATGTTGGGTAGACGAGGGAGAGAAAGAAAGATAGAGAATAGTATTTTTAGATGAGATTGAATGGGGTGGGCCCCACAGTCAATTGATCTGCAAGTTGGGAGAGACCAGGGTGATCCGCAAAATTCTTAGCAAATAACGTTTAGCTGTTGTTGGCCCCAATCGAGGCGGAAGAAGGAAGGATGATGGTTGGTGGTGTAGAAAAGAATTGTCGCCATGACAACTACACGCGACGCACGTGTGCTATCTGTCGGGGGGCCAGTGGAGGGAAGGGGAGGGGGGCGAATGAGGGAAATACGGGAGGGGTGGGGTAAGCGAGCGCATGAGAAGGAGAGCGCAGAGGAGAGATTCGTAGAAACAGGTTTGCGGTGGGGGGGCAGGAACCGATACGACTGATCGTCGCACGCGCGCTAATCCGCAAATATGAGCGGATTCAAATTGATGGGACAGATGGATGATGGACTGATATCACTATCGTAGAAGGGTAGTAGTGGGAAAGGTGGAGGTGAAGGGACTTTACTTGAGTTTTGTATTTAACCCGGCCCGGGCGAGGCCGCAATCCGGACCGCAAAACCTCTCTTCCCTTGGACCCGGACTCTCTTGCAGCTTTTTAGTCATTTTAATCAGACAATACACATCAGATAAGGTATTTGGCACGCGGGCCAATACCTTATCTGATCATCTCACGTTAAGTAATGAAAACATTCAAGGGGGTAGCTTCCTTCCTCCACCGTTTGCATAAGTATCGTCAGGCAACCTGGGTTTTTGCATATGTAATATATTTTTGAAAATTAATACTTGAAAGAGATGGAAAAAGGCAAGTGTTGCACTTATCAAGCCATTTTCATTCCATTTTATCTTTCATTTTCTCCATCTACTCCATTTCTACTCATGATTTGGATAATTCCGGGTAGGACCAGCCATTTATCTTAACCTGCACTGAACGAAAATCCACTGAATATGTGCCACTCACTTATTCAGTGATTCAACCTTAAAATTGGTTTGAATTGGCAAGACGTCACCTCAGAATAGACCACAGGACCAGAATAGAATAGCCAGTAGGACCACCTGTTTTGCCCTACTAGAAAATGCAACCTTCCCCCTTTTTAATCAGAGTAGGATTCTGGTTGGGTAGTGTCTCATGGTTCGCCCCTCTAGGTTGTCAAACGACAAGAAGAGAGCGAAGAGAATGCGTGTTTAGCAAATCGAAAATTGAGGAAAATGATCTAATAGAGCACAATGTATGAAATATTTTCATTCATGCATTCCAGATCAAATAGAAAGATTTTTCACTGCCTCAGTGTGGTGCAATTATCCATAGAATCATGTTTTCAAACAAAACACTAGTTTTCCCAAAGTAATTAATTTCATACGGACGCATTGAGTTGGACTTTTCCTCCATAAAATCCTCTTACCTAACATTCATTCTCTACGAATCGATGTAACGACATAACATTAGATAATCCGAATTTGATCGTGAATTACAACTGATAATGAGAAGAGAATATAAATCCGGGAAAATTATCTTCCATTCCAAACTAATTATCTTAAGATGACACACATTCACCATTCTATGATATTGCTCAGTTATCACATTCCAAAGAGGAGAATGAACCCTCCAGCGACGTGTGGTTGATGTGCCTGAAAAAACAACCTTTTCGTGTCCCATTTGGCGGATCAGACGAAGGGGCAAGGAGAGTTGATTCCTCGCAGTTTTATTTAAATTTGACTCTCATGTACCGTCATATTTGTCTGTGTTCCATGAGAATTTCGTCGTCGCATTGGTAATTCGGTCGCGTCCCCACTCGCAGAAACTCAGAAAGGAGTTAAAAGGCTTCAAATTGAAGTTAAGTAATTGAGAGCATTCCCCTGAGGATAATTGACTCCCCGAAGCAATTAACCAAGCTCTCGCGTTGGCTCATATTAATAGAGGCAATTTACTCCAGCTAAACGCAAAAGATATCGACTGGGACCCCAGAGAGGTATTTTAATCAAATGATCGTATTCAACTGAGCTATAGGAAAAAAATCCCGGATTAACATTCATCCAGCGATGACTAATTTAAATTATTGCAAGAAAATGATATTTCGCAGATATGATAGGGGACATGGAAATATCATTAGTACCTACTCTTAGCCGCTATGTAAACAGGTCAAAGCACCAATTAATGTCCCAGCAGTTTAAGATGGGGTGAATGACGTATTTATCAACTCGCAAAGCAATTTGATGGCAAACATGAAACACACCAAAATTTCTTGGAAAATCAAAACCCAGCGTTTACCATATAAATCAAATGAGTACTTGATTCCACGAGGCTGAAGTTTGTTAATGACATGCAGGACTTGTATAAATCTATACTCTATTAAGTCAAGAAGGGCTGACTCAAAATTAGTTCATTAATACCCACTGCATTGAATCTTTCCATGATGTGGGATTTCCGCAAAAATACATAAAAGATGCAAGCTATTATAAGCTTTTTCCTTCAAACGGCATAAAGCGTGGTTGGATTTCTCAAAGACAAAACTAAACGCCTAAATATTTATTAAGTTCACTTAAAGAGCCATGGGTGCCACATATAATACCTTTACACCAATTATAATCATCAGGTTCTTCATTTCTACTCGGAAAAACTCATTTGGGAAATGATTAATTGAATGGATAACTAGTAAAATAAAATTGTTTTTGTTTCTGATTTTAACGATTAATTCTAAAAAATTCAGGTGTGAAAAATGTATGCGTTGTAACCAAGCATTAAAATACTTAGGCATTGGCTTGCATTAGAATGTGACGGCTATCAAAAGATTGAAATAAATTCTTGCTACTATCACCAAAACAGAGGTTGCAGGTAACTGAAATTAATGTGCAAAGCATTTAAACTTTCTGAATAGTATGATGGATTTAAAATACATTAGCTTAACAACTGGAATGGTAATTTACAACTACCTAGTTCACCACAAGACGAAAATATTTAAAACTCCTTAGGCTAATGAATAACTACGGTTTTAAGGGAATTTGTAGTCAAATGAGTGATCGGTTATGACCTATTGACTAAAACATGAGGAAAGTGAACAGAACTTACGCATGGAATTTTTTCGCATGATAGCCAATTCTGCGAAAACTAAGCTAAAAACGGTAACGGGATACCACTTCACTTAACCCAAATCCGCTTCAGCGCAGAGCACAAAGAATTGTCATTCCGAATGAAAAATTAACCATGGAACCAACGGTAAACTTGTAATGAGATACCGCTTATTCATCCACGAGATGAGCAGGAGACTCAATAATTCCTTCCACATTCTCATGGAAGTCCTTATGAGAACCACTTACTAAAGCACTCCCATAAGGATTTTCGCATCCCATTCGGATGACGGCGAAGCAGGAAAACGCTAAGCACTCGCATTATGCAACAGATTCAGACGAATACTACGCCACCGCGACTCCGCAAACGTAGGCGGCCCTTGTTCCTCGCCTGTTTCGTCTATTTTTCCTCTTTTCGGCGGAATTTTCTGCGAGACAACTCGCACGGAAGCAGTCAGTTGTTTTGCATCCAACGGAGGAGACGGCGCTGCGGGCGCTGGGTTGGCGCTTTCGCGGAGGAGAGCGCCAAAAAAGAGCAGAAAAAAAGAGGACGATCGCTCGCCGCTGCAGCAGGAGGAGGAGTAATGGAGGAGGGAGCGGTAGAATTTTTTGATAAGCGGCAACATTAGAAATGGTGACGGCAAGAACATCCAAGGTTAAGTAATGAGTTTTCGGTTGATGAACCCTCTGCGGAGAGTGAGAGAAAGAGAACATGGCCGCACCGCGAAATACTATTAGGCACTCTCATGTTATTCCTCTTCTTAACATCTCGAGCGGAAGCTCAGCACAGCACCGTCTGCCACAGCGCGGTGCATCCCCCAACTTCAAACAGCGCCCCCTCTTTTCCACCGTCCCCTCCGCCTCCCTCCATTGCAACTGACATCACTCACTCACCTCGAAACCGCGTCTCAGATCTGCTGCCATAGAAAGCTACCTTCTTGCTAGCCATAGCAGAATTGTATTTTGATTCATGAGCGAAAGTACTGATTGTCGACAGTTGGATAATAATTCAGGATAACATTGCCTTAAGACCGAATTGATATTAATTAATTGAACATAATCAATTTAAGCTCATCTTAGATAGTTATTCCCATCCTTTTGAAAACCATGGTCAAATCGCGACAAAACAAGAAAACAAGATATGAATGAGGACGTAATTTTAAAAAAATCTTTTTTTTAAGAAAATTAAATAATAACATATCTATCCCTTATTTTACGGTGTATCAACTTCATAATGGCAAATTTGATTTGTCTACTAGCATAAACATGATTGATATCATATAGATGGAACATACATTACCAATAGAAAGTTACACCATGGCGTACACTGGAATAAACTCTCACTGAACATCGAGAATAAATAAAGAGCGCCTCTCTCCGACCTGTATTTAACACCCCTGCGCACTATAAGATCACACCAGGAAATGATATGAATGGCATTACCCATTGATTTTGAACTTCGCAAATCTATTCAATAGACAAAGAAGATAAAGCACGCACAAGTAAGAAAGAGAGCCTCATCTTTAATCACCTCATATCTGTATATATTATTAGTATCTTCGCAAGTTTTCAAGTCACGGTCCACCCAAATTTGGTGCCGTGCCGCTGACTGCATCACAGCTCAGACTTCTAAAGCTGTCGTTGTAAATTTGACTGGGACTCGAAAGTCTTACGAATAAGACTTTGGCGGTCGATCAAGAGAGGCAACTTAAAGGCGTTTTCGTTAATTACATTGATGTGAGCCACTATTACATCCAAATAATATCCTACGAGTTACCTCAAAGGTGTTAAAGGGGGTTATTAATCAGAAAGATGAATCATGTAATGAGCCATAAGCCTTCTTTATAGTTTTATGATAAGAATAATAACGTTAGCCGGTTTTCCGTGCGTTTGCTGGTTGCCTGAACTTCCAACAAGAATACAATGCTCCATGCAACGCAAGGTTTCAGCACAAGCATTTGCATTTAAAAAATTTGTTGCACCTTTTATGATTAAAATTATATAAAAGTATATTTAAGCATAGAATTCAATGCGCGCTCCTCCTATTTCCCATGAGTTTTATGCCGTCCGTCGCGACGTCGCATCGCGTCGTCGGTACTTGCGTAATATATAAGAGGTGTGGGATTACAAGAGTTACACTACATAGTCCATCTAATTCATCTCTAGAATTTTAAATTGCCGTCATAGTTGACGCTTGCGGCTTTCGCGATATCATGTTCCATATCGCTACGACATAAAACAACAGAAATAGAATAGTAGGAACATAATGAGACGCTTTAAGAACAATTAACATTGTCGGATGTATGAGACACAAATTGTACATCGGATACGATATTATTTTTGGAACTGTTTTTTGATCGGATCCGCACATTTTCAATATCGCCCAGACTTCCCAGTCAATAGCCTACTCTCAAGGGTATTATACACAACCGATAAAAGCGGCTTTTGCTGTCTTTGCTAGCGCTGAAAAATTGTGAGTTAGCTGTCAGCCCTTACAGGTAGATCACGGCTTAACGCCCTATTTGACGGGCGGAGAGCTGTACTTTAAGTGCCCTCCAAATACCGTTCGAGAAGGGATCGGGCATTTAATGGAAAATCTCAGCCGAAACCGGGATTTAAGCCCAGAAACACGGGTGGGGCGTGAAAACTGTATCCACGACACCAACTCGATCCCCGAGAGAGACTTAGTCCATCAGACTCGATAATGGTACAGGTTATTGGAACTTTTCGTAATTAAATTGTTTTCTAAAAGAGAAAATTGCAAAACTTTGTACATGGTCCAACAATACTCTAAAGTAATTATATGAAGAAAAAAATTCAATTGCAATTGCAATATAAAGTTGGTCCAAAACCAGAGGGAGAAATTTTAGAAACACAGGGTACTAAGTAGAGAGTTTAAAACTAATTTTAACACTTTTCATAGTCGAAAAACTTTTTCAGTTAAAGAAATATGTTTTAAATTTATGATTTTTCATTATTTTGTTTTCTTTTATGAAAGAAAATAATCGTGTTTTTGTATATAGGGGGAGGTCCGGACCCCCCCCCCCCTTGGCCATGCCACTGTGAATACAGATGGAGAAAGAAAAACATTTCACTGTCAATGGCTGAAGCTCAAGACCACAGCAAAACTCTTTCGCCGTCCAACAGAGCACCCTCCCCACCTTCCTCCCCCTCAGCCTCCAACCTTCCCCCTCTCGCCTACATCTCCATTCATGCGAGACTCTCTCGCCCGGGTGATGATATTCCACTCTGCCATTCCTGCAGTATCTGCAGTACCCACGTGCACACTGCACTCACTCCACAAAAGCATTTCACTCTTACAATCTTTGTCCGTTCGGAGCACTTTCATTTCCAACCGACAACGTCGCTTTAAAAAGTTCTCCCTTTAGCGCTGATTATGGCGACGAGTGTCTCCCTTTCCCTAGCCATACGGGAGAGAGGGAGCTGCCGCTTCCATCACTCCGATGTGCAACACTTAGAGTAATTCGTTTTCCCGCCACCAGAGTGCCCGCCTAATGCGTCGTAGGCTTCATTAAAATGGGGTTCGTTTCACGCACGGCACGGCACAGCGTGGAAAAGGGAAAGTTAGCGGTGAATACTTGCAAAAAAAAGACGAAGCTCATATCAGGATTGCCAACGTTGTAGTAAATGTTTCACCGCTAATTACGCGAAATTAACAACTTCTACGTTCCCTAGATACGCAAAAACGTCAATACTGCGTAATATTAAGCAATGCATATATTAAACAAGAGAAATATTAAACAATCTATGGAGAAATGCCGAATGGAATTATGCAAGTGAAAAAAAGTCTAAAAATTAAATGCCCACTCTCTCAGAGCCGAGCCTCAAAGGTTGAATTGGATTAGAGAAATGAGGGAATAGCTCACTCCGTCCTGATCCATCGCCACCTGGGTGTCTAACATGCAGGGTAGGGAGAGGGAGAGTGTGTTTAGGATGAGATGCAAAGCTCCCATTACAGACTCAAAAATGAAATAGCTGATTGCTAATTCCCATATCGTTCAGCGATGAATGCGAAAAATAAACAAAGCAGAAAATGCTGATGCCTGAAGATTTCATGCAGCACCTTCCATAAAAACACAATTTAGTCTTGATCACAGAGCCGATTGGATTGGGAGGACGAAAATCCAAGACAATAAAAAAATCAGAATAGTTGAAATCCCGTCACTACGTCTAGATTCCCAGAATTGTTCTTCTATAATCAGTTGTGTAAATCATTGCAATTAAGTATATAGAATTTCAGAGTGCACTGGAAGAGACAAATTTCCACCGAACACAATCTCATTAAAAAAATAAGTTGGACAGAACCACAATTGAGTGCGGCAGAGGGTAATAAGAGAAAAAAAAGATGCAACATTTATCCTTGTACGAAATGCATTAAAAAGAATGCCATTACGCGGTTGAAAAGCAATTTCAAATGAATAAAATGTGTCACTGTTCGTAGGATCGTGAAGAGGAAACAAGTTGAGCGCGTGAAATGAGATCATGGTGCAGATTTTTTGCATCCATTTCTCACGGCAGTGAGTGAGTTTGCTCCTCGTGAATGCGACTTAACAGATCATGGCGTTTGCCGTTCTTTCTTCCATTTTTTCCATCCCACACACCTCCCGAGGGCGAGCATTCCTGAGCCTGAAAACGTGGCGACCCCCCTTGCAGTGACGGCAACTGCACGAAGCTGTGAGTTCGCTCCGAAACTAACCATTGTCGCGGAAATGGCTTTCCCGTCGATGCATGCGGTCGGCACTTTTCGACTCGAACTGAAAAGTTGTGCCTGCGGATTGCAGCAGCCGAACAATTTCAAACGCGTTTATCAAAGCGAAGCGAACTGAACTGCGTCGCGTGTGTCGTGACCCGTAGTAGGGAGGGACAGAAGAGGAGGAGGAGGAGGAAGTATTGAAAGCCAGTGTTTGAATAATCTCTATTGATTTTATGACACCATTCAAACCAATTAACGTCAACGGTAAATATCCTCAATCCGATTATGCAGCGCATTGGCTACGTGCACTATGGAGCCTCAGTCAGTCAAATCATATCCTTGTGAAAAATTTGCATTGCAAACACGCATGCAATATTTTGTTTCGTACTAAACGTGATTTGCAAAGTAATAGAAGGTTTTAAAATAAAATAAATCATAAATAAATGATGCATTGAAAAAATGTTAAACATGCGGTTGCGAAATTATAGCGATGAGCTTCGCGATTGAGCTAAAATTAAAAACTATTAGTAATATTCCCTTAGACAAAAAACTTTCTCTGACATAAAATCTCATTATCTGAATTTCCAATGACCATTTACCCTCAGCCCTTAATTGGTCGCCCCACAAAACTTACGTAACTGGTCGCGTCGCGTCATTGTGACCCGAGTTCATCTACATCTACATAATACCCCTCAAGCCGCCTAAAAGGCGTGTGGCAGGGAGTGCTAGGACACCAACCAAACACACATAAAAAACGAAGTGCTCTTCGAAGTTGGAACTTGCGTTTATTAAAGCCATACATGGTTCGGGGGAAAAACGAATTCCCATATTCGGCAAAACATCTCTCTTAATTTATCGCTTCTATCGGACCTGGAAATATTATGGGGCTCTAATATTATGTTCTCCGTGTCACTCTTAAAGATATCCATTCTCAATTGTTAATGCAATCTAAGCCTAGCGCGCAGCCTCCGAGTCTCCAATAATCATTGCATAGACTATGGCCGATGCATAGAAAACGATATAAATATTTATGCAGAGAACGTATATAGAACCATGAATTTTATAAAAAGAGGGAAATTTATTGAGCTTTTCAACATTCTAAGAAATCAGCCTGCTATAAAAAAACAGACTAATATAAGACTAAAGTGTCGGGTCAAAGGCCGAAAAAATCCGAAACGTTCACGGTCACGTCGGGTCAAAACATCGGTTGCAGCGAAACAAAGCAATCCTTTGAAAATCTAACTTTACTCAGCCGTATAATTACAAGAAATAACAGACTAGAAAATATTTCAATTTCAAACGACGTTATTTTATTAAAAATATCGTCTTAGAAAATCCAACTGGACACTCATGCACTTTTTGGTAACTTTGTTCACATTCCAATTTTTCTCAAGCTCAAGTTAAGTGGGAAATTTTGGTAAAAGGTTACAATAAAAAATTCATCCACTGGATCACGTTTGCGTTGTAAACTATTAAAACATGAAATCCTTTCGAGACTCCCATTTTAAGATATATTTATCTGAATTTCCAAAACGTCAGGCCTAGTACAATTAAGTCTAAATTTATATTCTCGGTTTCAAAAAGAAAATCATCAGATCCTATTTCCACAATATTTGTCGATTAAAAAAAATATTTAAGCAGTGTTACCACAACTCACGAAAAACTCCCATTGCCCCCTTTATGGAACACGTTATACCTCTATGTGAGGAAAAAACTAAAAATAAATTAATTTTATATAGGTAAGTTAATTCAGTCATTCATGGGTTAGTACTAGTATAACCTCTCCATAATGATAATAAAAATGAAAAATAGCGGTTTCCCACAAGAGAACTCAGGTCATTCATCCTCAATCGGTTTCAGCGACTATTAAGGGATTGATAATTGCCTTGAAAACGGCGAGGTGTCACTGAAAACGGTCGAGAACCAATAAACCACGTTATTGCGTGGAAAACTACGAAATTTTATTTCTTTTCTTATAGAGTGAGTAAAAGATGGTAGCATTCGAGACCATTCATCTCACCCAGCTTACAGAGACCTCCTCTCAAGTATCGCGCAGGCCTTCCTTCCCCACTTGGCAGATTTAGTCATTCTCGTGGTGAGGCATTCCCCGACTTCAGAGCTAAGAGACGTCTCGTGCACGAGCAGTGGGGTTAGAGGGCGCTGCGACCCCGCAGCTACCCCCTCAACGCCCGGCCCTCCTGAACGGGGTCTTGGGTTGCAACGCTCGCACGGAGGCTCCCATCCATGAGATAACACCTGCAAGAAAGTAGGAAGCAATAAATGCATGAACTTTGCACCATAATTCCTCGGATACGGGTCACAAAATACAGCTGGTGCAAGGGGCGAACGGCGACTGGAAAGAGAGAAATGTTCCATTACTGCTCGCCGTTTGCACAACTTGCTATTTTATAGCCGCGAAGATGAGGGATGGAATCAGAGGGGATGAATGGTTGGGAGGGTAAAACGGGACGTATAGATGATCGCGTCTGTGTCCCCAAAGAAGAAATGGGCGAAGGGGAATCTTAGCCATTGAGCGCAAAGAAGAATTGATGGAGAATGCTAATAATCCATGCCAACTTTAGTCAAAGACGTTCAATAATTCTTCCCTCGTATGAAACAACCTATGACTAAAATAGGCAAATTTAATGGGCGATTTTTCGCTAAGTTAATTTTTAAATTGATATCTCCAGCAAATAAAACGTTTTGAGCCCGAAACCTGAAAATGAAGCTGCTGAGATAGAAATACGCATGCATAGGCTGAGATTTGCACAAAAAATCGAAAATCATAGCAGAAATAAGCAACCGTCACCTTTGCGGGATACGTACTTTGAACGAAACACTCAAAAACCGTCATTATGAAAAACAATAGGTCTCTCCAATGAACGCAGGTTCAGCATTTTCAAAGGCATCTGGGAAAATTACCCGAAACGATGTCTGCGTTGCCACAGTTAAATGGCTAAGGCGCTGTTATTCCACGCATGGATGGGAAACATCACTTCAAATCTCCTTCCTAAGAATTGGAGATTCCTTCTCTAAACACCCTAGGTATTGTCAATAAGGATGTTGGCGAAAGTTAGTTAACCCTTTCTAACCCAGAGCTGCTTCTGGGAGAGATCAAATTTCAATATTTTTCACTTTTAAAACTAGAAAATTTTGCACTCAATCATAATTATCGTGGGAGCGAAATATATCGACATTACAATTTACACTACAAAATAATGCGCAGTTAGGATATTTCCAAAATATAGCAGAAAATTTATACATTTTTGATGTTGGTTAGAAGCAAAATTGGGTTATAATAGGTTAAAGACTGGGAATCAGCCAGAATGTACTCATTGAACAATTTCAAGGAGCACTCAGTTTTCCGGCACCCTCCGCCACACACCCTGCCTTAACCGAAGACCCATACCATTCGACATATACGCCAACCCTCTCACTCCAGCGCCAATGGCTTATCCCCTTCAGTGCCTTCCCAGAGGCCCACGGGGGGAGGGAGAGAGAGAGAAGGAGGCGCTTCCTTTCTCTCCATTCGCCCAGTTCCGGTCCTCTTCGATCCCATCCCTTTTAAGTGAACAGCCGACCCGGACATCCGACCCCCCCCCCCTCTCCACTCCCTCGCGTGGACTCCGTGCCGTGAATGAACCCCCGGCGCCGCTCGGAGAGGGGTTGGAACGGCCCACCGCCACGGACTGAACGGCCGGTCGCTACTCGACGCTAACCGATCGACACTCGTTCCGCGAGGAAAGGCTCACACGGAGCGAGGGATGGCTCACGCTGAGGTTATATCTCTTACTATAGCACCAAACGCTCATCATTTAACTAACCCGACGGAATTCTGAACCGTTCCTCTTGCGACTTAAGTCTGAAGCTTACGATGGATGAACAGAAGTTGAGATTCGATTGCACCATGCACTGTAGAGCTTGGAGAATTAATTCTACCACAATCTGTGTATCAAATAGACGATCAAATCAAGCATCGAGGAGAAGGTAGTAGGGGTTCACCAAGGGCAAAGCCTTGGGCAGGTGAATTTCAGATATTCAGGGAATAGGAGTCAAACCTACTGGCAACTTGCTCCGTGGCGTCCAAGCGTCGAGGGTGGAAACAAGGAGTAAAACCAATCGACACTCGTTCCTCGAATAAAGGCAAGAGGGTGGATGGAAGATATATAACCCGCTCTATAGAACTCCACACCGCATGTATCCACCAACCCCCTTACCAGATACCCTGCACTGCACCCTGGGCCATTTCTCGTGCGATGGGCTTTAGAGTGGGTCGGGAAAGAGGTTTGACAAGCCATTTCCTGCACCTGCGAGCGAGTGAGATACGGGGAAGATTTCTCTGCGGCAAATGGGGTGGGGGGATGGTTTTGGGTGGAGGGGGGGGGGGGTGAGAGGGTGGACGGGGGTGAAGAATGGTGTGGGAGGAGGGGAAAGGGAGTCTCTATCACAGATATGGGGAAAGTTGGAAGATGTGTTGCCTCGCCAATGCAAGTTCCGTCGATCTCCCGTACATACCCAAACAGTCCCCGTGAAAGTTTCGGCGCCGCGCGGTGGACGCAATAGTCTATTTTGTAAAAAACACGTTTTATAGATGAAGGCCAGCTTCGAGGGATTCATGGTGAAAATTTTCGCTGCTAACCCTTAAATTCATTACAAACATTCAATGAATTTGAATGATAAGAATTTAAATTTTCAGGTGTAACTCTACGGAAATCATTGATGCATAATATAATGGATAGTACCAGTCTAATTTCACTCTTATTTATTTCAACGTACCCAGGTTTTGGCACATAATATCATTATCATAACTCAACTTTAAGAATGGCGTTATGTACCGAAACCTGGGTCGGATTAGATAAATAAGTGTGCAAATGGATAAGTAATATTTGTTACGTTAAATTTGAATGCTTTAGGTATGAATATTACCTTCAAATAGTTTTTTTCCTTCCTGATAGCTGGCTATACATTTAGCTATCGATTAGTCAATTTGCTAGTTCGGCTCGGAATTCTACACATATGCATAGGAACTCACTGTGTTAGTGATGTTCTGCCTGACATGGGCTAACTGGGCTCCCTTTCCCCTCAATCTCTTTTCCTTAGATCCTTCACACACGATCCCTTTCTGCGCATCTTAGTCGTGCGTTTTCACGAATAGAGCACAGGTACACCCCACCAACAATATAACTTAATCCTTTACTCATGCGTGGGTTCAAGTGTGGATGGTTGGGGGCACGTTTGTCATCCTCTCATCCCCGATTCGATAAAAGACTCACGTTCCTCCCCCGATGTGCCGAAAGACTACACGATAAGACGATTTGAATAAAATAATTGATGAATGACGATATGACGAAATGATTTGAGGAAAATGTTTCTCGCAGATATAAAATTTCTAACGAATGGCTTATAAATGGCTTCCACGGAATAAAGTGATCAAGTCAGGTAGATATTTGATTATGCATAAGATCGCCAATCAATCCCAATTCCATAGAGTAATGATTACAAAAACTAAATTCTGTGGACTACGACAAATTGGGGTATTTTGGTAAGACATCGTACTCTTGGTGTGTCTGTGATACGATACGTCACCCCTCAAAAATTATTCTCCTGATCCGCCAACTGATTGCTTGACGTGTTTCCTTGGCATCTATCTCAGGCATCGTAGAATTCTACTAACGTTTTAGGTGGCTTTAAGACTATGAGATAGAAACCAGTTCCAAGCAAGAATTAGTTTGGTGTTCGATCGTTTGTATACAATGATAAGTGTGAAAAAATGGTACAATCGTCTATCAGCAAGTATAAAAAAACTGAGAAGAAATATTTTAACGCCTTGATTCTATAAAACAAACAATTTTTTTACGTTTTCCCAACAATTTCCTTGTAACGCATCTTATAATTTATTGACGCCAGATATTGAATATAATAGGTTATCGTGAGCATAAGATCCTCTATTGGGAGACATTTTAAGTTTTGGCGGGATGACGTCGGTTTCATCACATATTACCAATCGCCTATGTAAATAGAAAAGTCCGCAATCTCCGGACATAGCGCAATTAGACCGCTCGCACACAACTCTTTGAAGGGTGAAATGAATATACGTAGGATCCATGAGGAATGCGGGAAGGGTTTATGCTCGCGCGCACACCGAAAAAAAAGGTTTTTTTTTCTCCTACAGTCTCGGATGGATGGGATGTGGGTATTTTTTGCCGATTTCATCTCGCTAATGCATTTCCCTTTTCCCTTCATTGGCCCCTCGGATGCTGCGCCCTCCACCGGTGTGATTTTTACCAAACATGCCATGGATTGTGCACTGAGCACTGCATTAGCAACGGACCAGGAGCACACCCAAGCATCGCGGGCTTATCAGATAGAGTTCCCTGAGAATGGCGTCAAAAACCTAGCTAAATACGAATAATCACGTCTTCAAATCCAAAAAAAAACAGTAATTTCATCTGTTTCTTCTTTTAATTTACCGGCCTCGATGGTGGTGGATGCAATTCCGAAGATCGCGAATTTGAGTCCCGTTTTGTTATCCAGGACATGGGTGGATTAAAACACCTTTCCTGCTCTTTTTTTATAACTTTCCTATGTTAAATTTCTGGGCGGCATCTGTAAGCAATACAAAAATATTACATTTAATTGGTAAATGTGAACTATAGATTAATAATCCCACAGGGTTAATGAGTGTATATTACAGACAGCGGACAATCATTTCGGTGGGGATATACATTCCAGGGACAAACTGATTCATCTAATACATTTTGCAGCTCGTCTATTAATGAAGCGGCAAAAATTAGGGAAATAGTAGAAAATAGTGAAATGTAATTTTGGTAATAAAATTAATCCTTCGGCGTTTGTTTTAAGGGCTCTAGAAAAAAGCAAGTGATGAATGAATCGGCGAATGATAAATATCTATAGCAGGGAAAATTCACAGGTGAACGCACTTATGAGATTGACTCTTAGAACATATTTATTTCTTCCCTAACTACACTTTGAACTGAAAAGGCTAATCGAAAGCACTTGTAAACAGATGAATGATCTTTAAGGGAACCGAAAAAGGAATTTTCTCAAAAATCACTGGAATATGGAGCGTGGCGCTTCTCGGAAAAATAAACCACCTTAAAAATTAAGATAATAAAAGCAAGACTTCCGTGAAAAGTTGGAATTTGGGCGTTGTATTTATGTAAAAGCGTATTTTTAGGTTTCACCGCATCAACAGTAAAATGTTCAACGTTCATCGTCTGCTGTTCCTCCTACGTCAGGCCTCACTCGATGGAGTGGATTTGGAACATTCCAGCTGGAGCTAGATATTACTGGAAGCAATGTGCCACTAAACTTCTCTCCGTTGTCTCTTCTACAACTATTGTGGTGGTTATTTATCTCCAGGGCTTCTTTAAAAATTATTGTTTTTTACCTAAGGGGTACCTATATTCTACTTTACTGCTTTATTTATTTTATGTATGTACTTTGCAATTCATGAATGAGTAGAATAAATATTATTGTTATTATTATTAATATTAATATTATTATTAATACTAATCGATTGTGAATATAATGGCCTGATGAAGACAATCTCCAAGGGACAAGTTGATGGCAAGAAGGGGAAAGGAGGATCTCTAATGAATTTTTTGGAATGGGTAAAGAAAGATGTGAAAGAGAAAAAATACGTAGGTGTGAAAAGATTAGCTGATAGGAGAATTGAGTGGAGAGTTGCATAAAACCAATCTTAGTATTGTTGAACAGTGATGATTTTGATCTATTGTGAGAATAGTGAGGTATCTGATGACTTGTTAGTGGCAGCGTTTTCTTTGACGGCCGATTTGGGCGTTGGATTCGTGAAGAAAGCAGTAGGTACCTACCTAGTTGGAAAAACTACAGTATAAAAGGATAAATCAGCCATTTAAATTTTCCTACTCAATAAGACATGAGTGGATAGAATTTAATGTCTAATTTTTTGTGATCGGTGTTTATCCGTCATTTCAATTTCTTAACGTCACTTTGGCTGTTCATTGCTAATTTTGATAGATTTGGGATTTTGATAGCGATCAGAATGATGGATAGTATGAAGGACAATGCATACGTCATCTTCCTTAAGTCTAGAATAGTGTTAAATTAAAAATTAAGCGATCCACAGTATCATACAAAGATAACATAATCATAATAGACGATAAGTGAAATTACTAAACTACTTCAACATCATGCCAATGTTACATTATTAGTTATTACATTCCTAAATTTTTAACGATATTCTGCGTCGGAAAGCCAGAAGATTACTTCTCGAATTTCAAATAACATCTTTAAGTGTTTGAGCATACTACCTCCGATAGCCAAGTATATCTTTACTTGCAGTCAAACAAATAGGAAGTATTTTAAATTGTACTGAAGTAGTATTTCATATTTGCTATTTTGTACTTTGGTACTTTGAGGGTGAATTCAAAAGTTTAAGCTGAATTTAAATTCATCCTCATTTTTTTGCAGAAACCACTAGAATTATCTAGAGTTTTTCTCGTATTCGTGTCATAATAGATTCACGTCAGCATCGGTAACCATCTAAGCAACAATAATGCGCTGCCTGTATTCACGCGCCTTTCGAGACGTCAGCGAAGTTTTTTCCCCAAAGTCGTTGATTCGTTACGTGACTCTGATATTGCGCGAGGGATAAATATGCACGGCATGCGCGAGATATGAGTCCTCGCCGTGAAAATGCACGCATATTGACTCCCGAATGGAAATTGACGCGCGTCTCCTCTCATCTGCTGAGACGAGGACGCCTTCTCCTCCTCCTCCTCGTCGTCCCATAAGTCGTCGCCGCGCGGACGGACGCCCGACCCCCGGTGGGAAACATCGCGACGCCTCCGACAGGCGGCGCGTGGGATTCCAGCGCTCCTAGCGGAATGGCGTGACTCGGGACTAGAGCAGTAGAATTCCAAACTGGCGTTCGAATTTTTGAAAATTCATCGAAGTAAATTCTCCTTCTCTACTTATGCTGTGCACCCAACGAGAATCCTTCGAGCATAGACTCCTTTTAATGATTCATTACACACTTTGCTACCGAATCATAGTTGCCGAAGTACATGCATATTTCCAAATATGCTTTCAGATGTGGTTACATAAAATTCGATGTTTACGGCAAAACTATAAACCCACGAAAAAATTAAAAATACATTAATTAAGAGGAGTGAATGTACACGACTCCTTATTTTTAGCGAATCGATGGGAACCATTTATTTCGTTTGATTATTTACTTCGCCGAATTTATTTGTGCACTTGACTCTGGTGATTTGTGTGTATATTTGATTATATTTGTTTCACTATCTAACTTTTATAAAAATTTTTGCTTGAATTTGCGTTGAGCCTTAAAAGTAACTTTACACTACCAATATTATAAGAATTAAAGAGAAAAATGGAGAAAAATAACAATAAAAAGCTTCTGTAAAACTCCCCGAAAGAGAAAAGAAAATATTAATAATGATAGTTATTGAATAAAAGCTGAAGCATGAACGACGAAGAGAAATAAACTCATAACTTCACACGTATATTTAAATCACCTTTCCATATTTTCTATGATTCCTAACATAATACTTAACATTACATGGTATAATATATACCATCCAGTATCCATATTTATATACTAAAATAATAGGCATTCTATAATAAGCGACGGTTATAACCTATCTCTGCGCAGGTGAAATTACCCACAACGATCTATTTACTGACAGGATCATATACCTAATCCACAGAAGAAAAAAAGCCTAGAAAAATTGCCTTTGCTGATAAAAAACACTTTTATAGATTAATTAATAAAATACACTAGCTATCCATAAAAACAGGCTATAGAGTAATCTAGAAGTTTGACAAGGCAAATAAAATACTACGGACGCGCATAAAGTCCTTCGCGGGTATCCTACCCGGTTTTACGTTAACCACTCTTTGAGTCGGAAGGGTGATATTATAAAAATATGAGTTATCCAGGAGGGACTTTTAAGAAGAAGTTTCATAAAATCAATACAATATAGAGCGAGGCCCTACTCGGAAACTTCAAACCTCCACGAAAGACTTCACTTTGGCGGAAAGTTGGAATTTGAGCTTTGATGTGTAAAAGTGTTATTTTTGGGTTTCGCAGATTCAATTGTGAAAGGGACCAAAGTTTTTCCTCTGACATATCTCCTCCGTCAGGGCTATTTGTACTTCCAGACATTTCGATGGCAGAGTGACGAAGTCGAAAACGGGACGAAAAGGCAATGTGATACCTGCTTTTACACGGTGTCCTTCAAAAGAGTAAATGACTTGGCCTTTCATATGGATGTAGCTGCACTCGATAAGGTCACTAATACGTCGTTTCACCAGAGGAGGAGCAAGAAGTTGCTACCGTCAGCACATTTAACCCTGTTTAATTTGAGGAATAACAAAATGATTTTTGTCACCAATTATTGAAATTTCGTCTCAAACCATTCATCATCAGGAACAAAGTCTTATACCATGAAATTTTGGTTGATTGCGACAGAATATATATAGTTATTACATAATCCATGCAAGGTTTTATGCATCCAAAGATAAGGGATATTAAAACTATTTTGCTATGACAATGACCTAAGTTGTGAAGTTATACTAAAAAAACTATTTTCTATAAACTCAAATTTATTTATACAATATCATTAATTCAGCAAAATAATCAACAAAATTGTTGAATAGAATCGGAATTAAAATCTAATCAAAGGGTACAAATCTCTAGGTGTAGGCCATAGATTCTCTGATTAGATATATATTTCGTGAGCGAATGAAGGGCCAGGAAGGGTATGTTCATATACTGGGCAGTCAAATTTGGAGCGCTTGCTTTTGACAGCAAACCGCATTAAGCTTTGCACGAATAGCAAAAGGAGCACATGGTAACTCATCTTTGCAATCATAATTGCGTTGTCATATATTTTTAAACTCCAAACACTGTTATTATGCATTTATTTCGCAATGAAACTCCATAAAGTTAATTTCAACAGTCATCATCGAGATTAGAACCACACTTGAGAGATACTTTGTCCTGTGTACGACATTGAAAGGACGCCTGGTAATTGCAACATCACATCCCATATCCATGAATAATTTATTATGAGCAGGACATTGGTTCGGAATTGAATTTCATAGAAATTTTATTACTCTACTGCAATTTTGTCCATGCACATGACACTGATCTCGGTTTAATCCAGAAAATAGAACGAATGATAAAAGAGAATTAAAATCCCGATAATTGGAGTCTAATTTTAGGTAACTAAGTTATAAGGGGCAAAACAATCAATTTTTTTGTATGCTCCGATTGACATTTCATTAATAATGAGATCTGCTTGCGATATTTGATCATACATAAGACTTTTTTTCCGCAAAAACAACACCGAATGCAATAAACATGGAGGTCATCAGAAGTTGTTAATTCTACGAAATAGACATTTGTCGTCTCCAAACCTACTTCCAATTATTTCAGAGTAATTTCCTTGCATAAGTCTTTATTAACATGTTTTAAAAATGCTGGATGTTTGAGAAAATGAGAAAACTGATGTTTACTCTGTCATGCAAGCGGTGAATATATAAAATTCTTTACAAAGCACAAATATCAACCAGGTTAGGAAAGACACAGGATAAAATCAGCAGTAAAAGTAGACTCACATGATTTAAACTTTGGGTGGCACAACCACCCTCCACAGAGTTAGGAAGGTGGCACTTTCACCCAAATGCGTAGGCGTGAGAACCAAGTCCATCTGAGAAGAAAATGATTTTTTCACATCTTACGTCTTTGAACCACTATGTATAAATCGGGGTTCCATCTATGACTCAGCTTTATTCAGCTTTATTTCATTAATCATAACATTTATTTATTTCTAATAACTTTCGTCTATTTTAATTGGAACGAACGTAACGATACCTCCACTGCATAAACGCTCAACAATCACCCACCGATTCAAATTCGCTCATATTTAGTACTATCCAGATGTGCGGATTCGATCGATTTGATTCGGTGGGCGATTGTTGAGCGTTTATGCAGTGGAGGTATCGATAATCGGGTGTATTACCATGGTTACCATTGGAGCCATTTCTTCTACGAAATCTCATTAATCATAATATCGATTAATAAAATATTATAAGTTTCGTCTACCTGTAATTGGAACAAACGTAATCGGGTGTGTATTTTTAGGTTACCACGGCGCCATTGTAAAGGTTGGAAGAGGAATGTAAACAATGCCAGTTGAGTAGAGAAGGATAAAGCGCAACTATGGATACGAAGCAACGAAAGGGGCATTCACTAACAATAAGGAGACGCAAGCATGAGGACAAACGGCAGAGAAGAGCACTCTCGTCAAATGTATGGAGAGGACATACTGAGGATGGGAACAAGAGCAGTGGGGATTATTTCCATCGTGTCGAGCGGAAACAGAGTCGGGAGAAATGGGCTGGAAGGAAGTGAGGCGAGTGAGCGAGGAAGATGGCTGCACGAACTGCGCGCGGTGCTCAGGGGAATGGCGCACAAGCGGGAAAACGAGGAACACGAGACGTCTTCTTCCCATTTCGTCTTTGCCGCCGACTCGTTCTCGCGCCAGCCAAAGTGCACTGAGACTACCCCCCCCCCCCTCGACCTATTTCACACCTTCCCCTACCCTAATCACTAAGCCGCGTCCGTCACTGACAATAAAATTTGAGTCCTTTGTCATCAACTTCGATCACGCCGTACAATGGGAAGAAACCAAAATTCTCGCACACTCCAAGGGTCACTGGGATCTTCAAACCAAGGAGGCAATCGAAACAAGGGCGAACACAGGATCATAACTGGGGGGGGGCAGCCATGGTCTAGGGGAGGGGGGGACAAGCCATGGTTTATGGGAGGGCAAGCCAAGTTGTGACATTAGTTGATGAGATTATTTCCTTGAAAAAATAGTTTTATTTTAGTTTCATATCTTATACTGATACGTATCATTTTTCGTGGGTTTAAAGAAAATTTGTTGAATGCTTTCGTTTCAATTCAGTACTGATTTTGCTTAAAGACTTTTGCGATTTTTGCTTCTAGGGTGGGCAGTTCCCCCCCCCCCCCTCCTTCCCCTCGCTGGGTACGCCCATGAATCGAAATATGGCTATCCGGGAAAACAAGCTTCAATGGGGACGAGGGGTTCAGCATAAGTAGAACATGGAAACTGATCTTGGAAATGGTGGGAAAACGAACTCGGTCTCCGCCGATCAGAATTGACCAAATAAGACCACCTAGGATTTATAAAAATGGCACCCTGAAGACGATGGAAAAGCATTTCATCGACACGTCGGCGACGATGAATACTGAGGAGATTACCCGTATGTAATCTCATATTACCCAAAAAGAATATACTGCCCATCAAATTGGCCATGAGCATAAATTTTCTTTCACTAGGTTTCTAACGACAAACCTGATGTCTTCCAATCCACTAACATAAGTAGACGGCTACGCAACCAAGTCCTTTAATTCTCCATATGAGTCACTGGTTTTTTGGCGTTTCTCCGCGATGTGGCGTTCCAACGCGGAGGAACGCCCGAATCCCGTTGACTCATATGGGGAAACGCCTCGGAAGCCTTAGATCCAACTCCTTAAAGTCTCTTAGCAATTATTAAATTAATACGATCAATCGTTTCTGCGGTTGAGAGATATAAGAAATTATGCCGACTGCTCTCATGCCGAGGGTTTTTTGATTTCCAAGACTAGAAATGCCCTTAGTATCTAAATATTAGAAGCATTGCTCTAATCTTTGAAAAAAAAACTAGATTAATTTTTGCGATAAACATTGGAAAATGAACAAGAGTTGAAATTGATAAAATTAACAGTTTGGCTACGTGGTTTCTTTGACTTCATTCACTTCTTCCGAGACTGATTGTTATTTGACGAAAATTGATATTTTTTCAAACATTCAATAACATTATTAAAATCTATCTTCTTGATCTTAATGATCAATTTACTGAGGTCAAAAAATTACTTTAAGGATACATATATTAGAGTCTACTAATAATTTTTCCATATGGAAATAATATTTGTTTAAGGAACAAGTGCAGCAACTTCTACTTCAAGAAGAATTAAATTTACCTAAAGATAGGCTGACTTTAAAATAGCCAGAGATTAGATAATCAAAAATATGTTTTCTTGAAAATCAATCAAAGATATTTTCCAATACAAGAAATAACATCTCCTTTCTCCACCTAGCCTGCCTGTTTCACTTCTCCATATATCCTAATCACTCTGATATCACAAGGGACCGAGGTCTTCCTAGCCATGTAACACGTTCAACGGTATCAGGCTCAACTACGTGGAATTTGATATTCACAAATGAAAAGACGTCGTCGTTGACTTCCAAGCACTAAGAAAATAAATCAGTGGAAGTCAACGAAGTCGTCTTTCCACTTGTAGCCATATAATCTTTCTTCATCGACACAATTGCCTTAGTTACTAGTCCAGTGGATCTTTCACGAAGAAATTAATTAACACTCGAAAATTAATTTTATGTCACCTTACTATTAGCATTCACATCAGTGCAAATGCAAATACAAAAAAATTGCGTTCGCAATTTTTCCTATTATAAACTAAGGGTATTATGAAAATTAAGGTAAATGACTACGGGCCAAAATAACTTAGGCTTGATCTAGCTAAGAAGGGAAAATTTTAGATCTATTAAAGATTCTTCTATCGATTCTAAAGATACTTTAAGGTCTAAATTACTCAATCGGGGCAAATATATAATTTAGCTCTTTCCATCCAAAACGAGCATTTTAATGGATGCTAGAAAGGCGCTCGATAATTAAATACGATTTAAATAAGTGCATCGGAGTAGATAACAACTCCTACGCGTGACAGATCACTCCGAAACGATGTAGTTTCAATATAAATAGTGAATCTATGTAACCATGTAACGGTCATCGCGCTTTTCAAAGATGTATCATCGACCAGTTGTTTTCTCCATACGCATTATCAAGCGTGGTGATTACGAAAAAGGCAAGAAAACTGTCCAGAAGGGATTTTTAAAGCCCGCACTCTGGCATGTGTTGGCATTTTGAGGGAATCGTGAGCTAAGCGTGATAGCGGATCTCCAATGTGGTTCCTTAATCCTCAAACATATTTAATAATTGACAGTTGCATGCCGGGCCGGGCGAAGATAGCAGAGCATTCATTGTCTTCGGTTGGCATGAGGGGGAACAATAATTCGGGCCGCGTGAATAGATGGCTCTGCTCCCTCGGAACACACCGCGGGGCACCTGCTTTCGCCTCCCTCCCTCTGAGCGCCAAATTGAACGCAGAGCACACATTCGCCTCCGAATCCATTCCGCCTCCATCCACACTAGAGACATCTGCCGTATCCTGGTGGAGTCGGTCATAAGTAATATCCCCTCCTCTCCATCCCACATACCCAAGTGCTAGCCCAGACGGTCTTTTGACTCCCTGCGCACTCTGGGAAAAATCCACCGTCGGATGATCCACCCATCTCGGCCACAGGGATTAACGGAGGGGAGAAGTCTATCACGTCTAAATTCTGCCCAGCATTCACTGTCTCCTTGTCTCCCGTTTGAGGCAAGGTAACCTAAAATACACGTGAGCGTTTGCCTTTATTTCAACGATTTATTTATCTCCAACTTTTGCCTTCAAATGATTTTCAACAATTGACGAGGACGTCAATGAACTTTCACACAAACCTGCACGGTAGAATCAATCACCGTAGGATTTCAATCGTGGGAAAACATACCAATGGGATAAGTGAAGTTAAACATTTGCCACAATTATTGCTCTATATCTTAAGCAATAATCAAAAACTTCCAAATTTTTTAAGCGGTACCTTAAAACGACATTGGTGGAACTTTCTTAAATTGACTCGACAGAACATCAGCGTGGATACTTAAAATATTCTTAAATCACACAAAAACTGAGTAGAGAAACTTAAAAAATAATGCACACAGTTTCGGGAAGGACGGTGCATAATATTACTGTTTCAATGTTTTCAATGAAGGTTCATAACCTGATATCCGAAGGCGCACTTTACTTAAATACTGCGCGAGCACTTGTTCTGGAAACTAGAAACTGACTGTATATCATAATAGGCACCAAATTTGTATGATAAGAAAGTACAAATATTGCTAGTTTAAAAAATATTCACTCAGTTCCTACAGTTTCAATAACACGTACAAACTATACCAATAAACAATTAAAAAGGAATGGTTCTTCTTCACACAATTTATTTAAGATGACCGGTTTTGTCGCTGAGGCGACATCAAAGATACTAGTTTCATAAAAGTTATGATGCAATACAAAGACAAAATGTACATAAGTAAATGATAGAAGTGGCATTTACAGTCCCATGTACAGTGACTGTGAGACCTGTTACATAGGCCAGACTGGACGTTCATTTCGAGTAGGAACAGAGGAACACAGAAGGCGTTTAAGAAACGGGGAGGTAGATAAATCGCATTTCGCGAAACACCTACGGGAGAGTGACCACAGGAGCGATTTTGTTCCGGAAATTCTCCACCTTGAGATAAAGGGAAGAAGGATGGACTGCTTGGAGGAGTTAAAGATAAGAAAGCACATTAGGAATGGAATTTTAGCTTATGAGAATATTTTTGTCAAACATTGGAAATTCCCTTGAAGCTGAGTAACGCTCCAACCCCAACGCAACCCTCCCCTACCAACGCGCAATAGCAGCCAAATAAACAACAAAATAATAACAGAAATAATAATTTCTGTACCTGAAGATGTCGCCTCTGCGACGAAACCGGTCGTCTTAAATAAGCTGCTTGAAGAAGTACCATATCTTTTTAAATGTTTACAATGGATTTTCTCAAAGTTAAGCCTGAAACAATCGAGTTTATACCAATAAATATTATTACATATACAGGTAATCAGCATCACAATCATGTAAAATCAAATCGTTTAAATGATCTCTGATACTTTGATATTTGAGAAAGTTTGTCGTCCTAACATATAATAAATGGCTCAATCATAAAAATCTCACGTGAAAGCGCCGCCACTTGCGTCCCATGCCGCCATTGCAATTCGACCACGGAACCCGGTGGTAAAAATTGTGTAGCCGACGCCGGGCCTAGAGAATATTTATCGCTTTACTTTGAGAAACGTAATGCGCTAGAGTGTGAATGGGATCAGTAGGTATTGCATCGCTGCATGATATAGAAAAAAGTCTCAAACATACGTAGTGTGGGAGTGGAGGAGTAGGAAAGGCCAGACCTGGTGGGGGCTCACCCTAAGGTCACAGATTCGACTCCCACCTGGGTGAGTTATACATCACCAAGGGCAATATTCTATCTTGTCTGCTATTGGTCCAGTCCTTAGAAACTATTTACGGGTTACGTCCTCCAGAAGTACATTGGTATACTGGCCAGCAAGAATATCTGAGAAGGAAACAATAAAAAAGGCTGAGCAAGATGTTGAGATTGGTGGTGGTGATTGGAGTGGTAGTAGCTTTGTAATATTCCACTCAAATAATAATTTTCCTCAAATATTGCTGAATACTAACCCTTTGAGTGTCAACCGATTTTCTAGGTATGTACTACGCTAAAAGTGCCGAGGAATTTTTGCTGATTTTGCAGTAGGTTAGGGAAAAAAATTAGGTCTCAAAAACAATAAACTTGATTGTTTCCGGCTTTACTTTGTGAAATCCATTCTGAACATTAAAAAGTTATAGTAATTTTTCACACGATTTTTTCAACACGACCGGTTTCGTCGCAGAGGTGACATCATCAGGTACAGAAATCGTTATAATAACGATTATAACGATTATTATAACGATTTCTGTACCTGATGATGTCGCCTCTGCGACGAAACCGGTCGTATTGAATAAATCGTGTGAAAAAGTACCATAACTATTTATTGTTCTCAAAAACAAGTAAAGATATGTGTTCAAAAACTTTAGGAAATCTTTATTATATGAAGTTTCACCTTTTTATTACATTATTTGACGAATTTTTGGTAATATGAGTTAATTTTCATAATTTGAAGAAAATAGTTAATGTTAAAATAAAATTAATATTGACAATTGCATTATTAGTTAATAATCAGCATCTAAGAGTGGCTTTGCATGAGAAGCGTGATAGCGCTCCTGGCACTTTTCGCGAGAGATGGGAGTGCGATGGCGCTCCCCGGTACTCTAAGTGTTAAAAAGGTATTATTGATCCCATCTTGCCAAGATTCCAAAAAGTAGAACCCGAGACTCTTGAATCAAGATATGACGTGTTCGATGGCATTTGAAAAATTCGCACCCTAGTACTGAACCTGCGATACAGCCCTGAGCAAGGCCCTCCATTTGTGAGGGTGCTCGAGACAAAATATTCACCACGCCCAATCCGCTTCCCTCCACAACGCTCGCGCCTTCATCCCCCCCCCCACGCACCCTCCCTTAGCCACCCCAGAATCAACCCCTTCCCTCCGAATTCAACCCCCCACTGCATACATATACATATACGGATATCCTCCCCCCCCCTCCCCCCCCCCCCGGCAGCTTTCCTTCCCTCCAACATTAACACCTGCCTCCCATCTCCCCTCAAGGACTTCCCTCGACGCTCTCCGCAGAACCTCGGATCCCTCCCGCTCAGAGCCGCTACTATCGCGATCACCGAACTGCCTTCGACTCAGGAGGAAGATGATCTATCCTCTTTATCCACCGTCATGCCTATAAGTCTCCTTCTCCAAATTCCGCCTCCTGAAACACCTCTTCAACCCATCTACACTCCCTCATAGCAAGATTTTAAGCAGAATAATTTTAAAGACATAAAAAACCGCTTGCCCTCTACGTCTCATGTGTTTCCGAAGAAAGGTATATCCGACCACCCTAAATAAGAAATATTTCTCAGAAACCGTCCATAACTTAGCACAAGCTGAGCTCTA
The DNA here is from genome assembly GCF_921293095.1 of Ischnura elegans. Classification (NCBI taxonomy): domain Eukaryota; kingdom Metazoa; phylum Arthropoda; class Insecta; order Odonata; family Coenagrionidae; genus Ischnura; species Ischnura elegans. Next base: position 125,156,565 of record NC_060249.1, on the reverse strand, counting down.
TCCTTACCTATCCAAAGCCATCAAAAGGGATGAACCACGGAGAATGAGATATTATTCATATCACGGAAGTAATTATCTCGCCAAAATGTTTTCTAATTGAAGAAAGGCACTGAAGGGTAATTCTACGGCATGGGCAGGGTTCATGCGAGTTTTATTTTTTACTTGAGAGTTATACATTCGATAAATTTTCGAAATCATTGTTTCATAATGCATAGAAAACATCGCATGGCATTAAATTATTTATCTATAACCAATAAAGTTATTGACTCATAAGCTTCTACCTTAATTTCACCAGAAATCCCAACCAATATTTTTAGTAAAATATTTGAAAGCGCTACAGAAAATTGTTTAATGATTTTCGAGGTTCCATAAGTTTTAATACCAACACAAAAATTTCCTCAAATCTAAAGCATTGGTCGTGCACCATATTTACGAGATATTGTGGGGGGTTTTTTATGAAAATGTTTGAGGGTACAAGCATCTCAGCATGTTCAAATATCTACAAGGCCATCATTAAATGAAAGAAATGTTCTAGATTCATAAGAATTTTCAAATATTTTAACCTTTCATGTTCTAAATAATAATAAAAAATTAGGTTCCTACAGCACTTTAATTGCTTTTATCTAAGCACAGATGGAAATGGACAAAATTAATTCTTTATGACTTAATATTTATGAAAGTATTTAATACTGGAGGAAATAGATTCCTTGAAATGGTGGGAAGCAACAAAGAGTTTCTGCTTACTATTTGCTGGAAGAGCACTAATTATTGAGCTACGAATGCTACATTTCTCGAATACACGAAAACAACACGACTTGTGTTTACAGATGCCTTGGAGTGTGGTTAAGCAGAGTGTATTGGAGATATTTTGTCGACATCTTGAAAACGTTCCTGGCTACGTGCTCAGTCATGCGTAAACCCACTTTAACCACACAAATAAGCCGCACCAATTCCATCAACCCTCGCCTCACACAGAACCCCGCCCTCACGATCCCGAAACAGCACTTACAAGTACAGTCGGGAGAAGACCTTCTTCCTCCCATCAAGAGTTCTTGATGAGGCTTCCTCTACCGCGCGCAGAAACCACCTTCCTCCTCAGCCCTTCCCATGCTCCTCCCTACCGTCACCTTCATTGTAAATAATATAAAATAAAAATAATCCTTGTATAAACAACTTTTATATTGCGAACTACAAGAAATACAAGTAAATTTTTGTTCAACCAATTTTTCAACGAACTTTGATGTAAACGATTTCGTTGCTATGAATCTGTCATTCTTGCTCATAATCGCAGCGCTGCCATCGGATTGTGGTGGCCAGTTTTTGAACTAATCTCCATATTTAATTTTAAATACCGAATAAAAATCGAGATACAATTAAAATAACAATAAAAGTGCTAGAATATTGCATTGTATCCTGGTTCCGAGTCATCCTGAAAATTTCAGCTTGATACCTAATCGGTGAGTGGGTAAATATTGAGTTGCAAGATTTGACCTGAAAAATCTTGCAAAAAAACAACAGAGCGTGTTTATTAAAATGTTACTAAAATTTAACTTTAAATTGTTACAGTGGTTGATTGCACCAAAATAGTACAAACACCTAAATATTTCAATGTTGAAACGCTAATTGTCCTAAAATCACCCGCCAAATGATGGTTGAGGCACCTTCGTGGATTATACGTATAAGTCAACTAGGTTTAATTCATACAATATCTCCTGGAAACCATAGATTAAACAATACTCGCTATGAACAATATATCGTTGGAAGATATTAAAAATGCACAATATATTCGGGCACATAAGTGTCAAGAAATTAATTTAAAAGACACAAGTCAAAAATAAATAAAATACAAGTTTATTTACAAAATTTTAAAATACATCGCAATAGAGTGATAATACTTTCAAGGCAAGAGAGATTTGAGAAATGTTTGACGGAGAAGCTTTGACGGTTGAAAGTCCTTCAATGAAGTAGTTTTCTACCACAACCAATCATAAAGATGCCATTATTCTAGGTTGCAATGAAATAGTGTCCGGCTTATTCAATGAAACTTCGGTGATAACAACATCGGATAAAATATAACTCTTGACTCGGTTGGAAACCCGCGATAGTTCCATGTCACTGATTTCCAGAAAATCACCTGGTTTTTGCGAAAGGTTTGGTTGCTTATGCATGTGTGAGGGGCATGATTAAGCGAAATAAGTGGAGATAAAATGCAGACACGTTGAAGATATTCGCGGCCTTGTGATCAGTAGCACGTGAACCCACTTCCCCACACAAACAGCTCGTTCTCCATTCCACTTCCCACATACTCACCCCGCCACAACCACACCCCCAAATACTAAACACCCCCGCGAAACAGCATACGCAGCGAATGGAAAATATCCCAGCAGAAGACGAGGGCGCCTTGAGGCTTCCTCTCTCTCCCGATGACTGCCTTCCTCCCCATCTCCACTTCCCGACCGCCTTACTTCTCGCAGTTAAACACCCCCCTCGCATGATAGGTATAGCGAACCCCTTTTCCCAGGTAACAGATGCTCCGCTCCACTTCATGCTAATTCGAAGGGAAAGCCAGGATCGAAGTGAGAGTGGAATAATAGCAAGAGAGAGATAAGAGGTACGAGAAGATATCATCATCCACGCAGATCAACAACCCTCCCTGCACTTCCTTCCATTTCACCTGACACACACGCACGCAAGCACTCGTGTTTTAAAGAAGACACATTCTTCACGCCGATCGGCGGCAAATTACTCGCGTGAAACGTATCCCATCGCCTGGAAATTTTTAGTTTATATAACGTAGGCCCTAGGCATCATTCTCCTGTACCTCAAATTTAAATATTTTAACTACGTATAATAAAAAGGAAAACTTCGTAATTCCACGTGGCACTTCATCATCTAGAACCTAGGTCGTCCATTAACCTTTAAAGGACGGATTTAAATCCCAGATAAAACCCTCATCTGGATTTGAACCCGGGATACTTACGTCAGCCGCCACTTTTACACGGCAGGTCACTACTTTTCCAAAGTTCCACACACATCACACAAATTCTGAGAAATTTCTGGGAGTTATGTCAGTTTTATATGGTTACAGATGGCTGAAACAAAGGTTGAATTAAATCGTGATAAAAAGAGAGGCCCTTTACATTAATTATAGTGGAAAACTTCTCCATGATATTTTAAGTTCCTATATTTCTGAAAGCTAGGTTAAAATAAACCATTTTCTACTAAATTAATCACCAATTCATGCATGGAGAAAGAACAACAAGTTAGGTAAAGGGGCATCTCACATTCTCTCTGTCTACCACGCCTGAAGAAAATCGTAATTCCTTGAATCACACGCTACGTTACTAATAAGATATACAGTCTCAAAAAATAAAAATAAAACAGAAACAAGGCAATAATGCGATGGAATATTCTTGCTATGACTTTCCCTACAAATAATTACCTAACACCGAGGTTATCATAAAACAGGAGACTAAGCGGAGCTCTCCTCCACATATACATAAAATGAAGGAACTTTTAACCAATATTAACCCCATGCCTCACGGCAATAGGGTTTAAATCATTGGGTTTATCTCAGCATCCATGGCTATAAAAAGGGAAAGTCGTGGTTAGCGTTCTCATTGGGAGCTATCAGAGTAGCAGCTCATCCTATCCGAGGCTCCGTCCTATTATTTGCGACACTGTTTCCTATGGAGGTATCTCCTTCTCTGCCCCCCCGACCCCTCAACTCCACCCATCTGATAAAACCACCCCTTTTAATTTCACCACCAAACTCTTCCCCCCGCCCCCAAACAACCAACGGAATTCGGAAGACCGAAACTCCCGGCTTCATTATCGAGCCCTTCACTTCCCACCCACCCACCCTCCTCACCCTACAAAGAGACCCTAGACTCTTATCGCTAATCCGGGAGAATTATCCCTCCACCCTCTCTCAATCTATCTCACAGTGCAACCAACCCTTTCCCTCTGAACCAACCCCTCGACTCAGCCGATGCGTCCTCAGGGGCTGAAATCCCTCAACGTGCTCTTCCCATATGTTTCTCTACCTCCGCTACGGAAAACCTGCGATTAGAGGAAAACTCTGTCTCCCCGTTCGTTCTCCATACTATGAACGCCATGGCCAAACACTATCCACCTACGGAATTTAAAACACGTAATGATTTATGAGAAGAATGACCATTTTTTAAGAATGAAAAAGTACTTATGATAAAATAGTTGCTCACATAAAATACTTCAATCTCACACAACTTTGCGGAAGCTATAAGGCAGCTTCGGAGAGGAAACGAGTTCAAGCCACCGCCAAGAAATTTTAACGGTTGCAATAATGAATATATGCCGGGAAGAAGGAAAACAAAAATTAGTAACAAAAAATTGAAACGAAAAATGAAAACAAAATGTGAAATAAGAAAGAAAATAGTTGAGTAGGATAAGTCAGGAGATAACTCAACCACGGGAAATTTAAAAACTTATTGAAATATGCTCATTTTTAAAACATTTTGAGGACGAAACATACCAATAAGTGGCAAGCAAAATGACGGTAATAAATTACGTTATGTATGACTCATTTTCCAAAACATTGTGCCTCGGGAAATGCAAATGGCATGAACCAATTTTGCATTAGGTAATACCCCGTTAAAACACCTCCTAATACTTTTGATTCCATTTTAAGAAGCCATCGTATTGCTAGAGACAGGGGTGGTAAGGTGAGGAATCGAGGATAACACTGAGAGGGAGAGTAAGGATGGACACGACAATGCAACGGCGTTCTGCTCTCTCCCTCTTGAGTTACTGGCACGCGAGGGTCTGCTATTCATCGCCGAAGGCAGAAAACTCGGCCTCGAATCGGAAGCACCACTGCAAGGATTTCTCCACCATTACGTCGCATGCGACGGATGTGGTTAACACCATAAACAACTTGGAGGGATGATGTCGTCTCCAGCAACCTCTCTGAAGGATAAAGAGAACTCCTCTAGCAACCCTCAGATCTGCCTCTCTGAACACCAGTGCCCAATGATTTAAAAAATCCTGCTAAACAACGATAACGACAACGAACATTTCAAAAATGAATAAAATAATTTGTTTTCTTCATCTGATTTATTTTCACGGCACGACATGTCCCAAAACGTAAGTGTGTAGTGCCTAACGGTTTCTTGCCGCATAAATTTCCAGTGGAAAATTGCAGAATAATTCACAATATTTTTAATAGAACGTATTTCAATGATTTTGTTTTATAATTCACGTTGTTTGATTATATCAAATGTATTATTCAATTGTTCAATCAATAACCATTCAACTAAGAATCCTATTCATTCCCTACAAGGTAATCAACTAGAACACCTGATTAAAATTCGGAACACGACAGAAATACGCTCGAAAGATTTGAAGGAAAAATCATTCGTTAAGGGGAAAGGATACTTCGGGAGAACTCCGCGATAACGGTCGCTGACATTTAGTTCCGAAAGCGACCGCTGCAGTTTGAATTCGAGGGGAAGTTGTTTGGGTGGAAGGGGGTCTTCGAGTGTAAAGAAAATCATGGTGAAGAGGAGGACTACTTTTTTTCAGGGAGTTTCAACATCGTGTATCGGCAAACCCGCCCCATCCTGTCATTCGATCCAATTGGATCACATCCTAATTCAAGACTACTTAAGGGAAATTATGCTGCAATTAATTCCAATTATACTATACAAACTTACCTATTATGAGTAAATATCGAGGAGAGGCAAACCGACAACCAGCGGGTATATACCAAGAGTATCAGGCATCACGTACTGGATTTTCAAGGAATGGCAGTTCGGAGATGGATTTCTTGCCATGCACAAAGATGACTGTTATGAAACACAAACTTTCTATATAGCAACCTTGTGATCATTAGAATTAGGATACTCATTTTACGGTGCCAAAATTGTAATGCATTTCTAGGAGAATATTCTCAGAACCATATTCCGGAAATCTAACGGAGCATGGTAAGAAAACGCGAGTCGCAGAGAAAAATTCTTCTCAAAAAATGTTTGATAGCGTGTGTTTCCTAAAAAAAATATATCGGTAATATAATTTCTCATTTACTTGCATTACAAAATTAAATGTTGAGCCTCGATATAACTTCATGTAACATTGAGGCTGCTAATAGCTTACAAATATACCGGTGGATATTACATAAAATTATAACAATTTCTGCACACATAATTTTACTACAGTCAGCTATGTAACAAATGTATTCATTCATATATTGATTCAATAGATGAAATCTTCAATGCAATATGACAATGATATTTTTGGTAATTCAAGGAAAATAATTTATGAATGGCAAATGGCAGTTGCTCTATATTAAATACACATTACTCAAGCGTATACACTTCCATTCCTAATTTCTGATAATTACATTCATAATATCGCATTGAATATATAATTCCGGTAAAATGAATTTTGATCATTTTTTTTAAATAAATAGCCTATTTTGCTCTAAAATAGCATAGAATAATTTTTTTTTATTTGAAAGGATCAATACTTAAAAAACATTTTTTTGTTTCAGATTTCCTCATGAGCACGGCGCAGAAGATACTCTCAGTATTGTGGTAAGTTTTTACAAATATAACTTGCGCATGAAGTAGGAAATTTCAGAAATGCATCTAGAGGCGAACTACTTTCCATACATTTTTTTACGCGATTCGGAACGCGCGCGATTTTTTTACCCAACTGTGGGTGGTGCACGCGCAAAAAAAAGGTCTCGTGAAATGAAAGGATTCGAGGAGAAAAAGCCAACGTGATACAATTTACACGATATCAATGGATCTCGAGAGCCTCCTTTCCTTTGTTGAGGTTTTTGTGGGAAGCCCTTTCGAAGAAGGGGACTTAAAAAATAACGTCGCCTTTCCTCGCATTCGAGTCCATCGGAGCACGAAATTGAGAGGCTGCTGATATGTATAATATGGAACCGAGAGCGCCACATGCCGGTGAGACGAGATTGGGAACTGAGGAGGGGGGAGGGGGAAGTAAAACCTGCGATAAAAATCCGACGAAAGATATCGCGACACAGGTGTGAAGCTGGAGGGAAAAAATGGAAAATCTGGAGGAAATTCGAAATCGTCTACTTAGAAAATGGAGAGAGAGACTCTGTCGATAGTTTAACCGAAGGAACTAGTGTGGCGATCGTGAAAAGGATGAGCAATAATAAAGTTGGAAGGGCAGTGGTATGGCCCTATTTTAATACTGGAGTAAATACCGATACATTCGGTCTTTCTCGTAGGTCCCCTTGGGTGACATTATTTCAGTTAAGCGGCAGGCAAGAATACTTTTTTAGCTTGAAAAACAAAAAATATTATGTATACTCCAATTAAGCATACAGCGAAGAAAGTGAGCTAAATTATAAAGCTATATTTTAAGGAAATGCTATTGAAACTAGATCCGGACGTAAGTGATGCAGCATTCATGATGCATAAAATGTCACATTTCAATTTTTTGTACGTTCCTAACGCTTTTTATACACATAAGTAATATAATCTCTTGGAATACATAATAATATTGGAGTTAGAACTAAGTTATGAATGAGAAGATCCGTGAAGCAAAGCAAAAACTAAGAGCGGAGATATTTAAGCTATTGATCTATTAGCCCAAAACCACTCTTTCCTTACATTTTAGCTCTCTTCCCGTGTTATCATTACAAAAGAGCATTTGAATTTGGAATGCCTCCATTGTTAATGCCACTGGAGCAGTAATTTTTTTAAGTAATAGCAGTAGAAACTCATGAAGAACTTCTTTCACTCCTGTCCATCTCAATATAATAAATCCCAATTAATCCCAGACAATAGTCGGAATTAAAGGAGAAATTTCTAAAATTTAGGGAAAATTGCTGAGGATGATTTCAATCGATGAGGGTAAAAATTAAACCAGTTAAACCCATACTGCATGGCATGTTTAGACTGATACTAGAAACATCTCCCATGATGAGTTGATGATGAGATGAGTGAAACGAGGCACCCTAGTTAACATGTGAATTAAATAATTCACTTTAATATTCCAGTACTAATGTATGTGACCGGCCGGCTTCAACATAGACTCAGAGAATCATAGCAACGGTTGAATTAGGATAGGCGAGGACTGAGCTTACCCTCAACAAACACGATTCTCTGCAAGAGAAGCAGGTCCTCTTCCTAAGCAACCTCGCACTCTGAAAAGATTCAATTTTACGGTTCACTCAGGGTTCGATCTCGGTACCCTTCGATTAGTAGCTCATCGCCCTACCCCATTTGCTACCACGCTTCCTTCAAATCCCATTATTAAGAGACTGACGAAGTCCAAGATCCAAGTAGATGTCACTGTTCTGATTGCCGCAGTTCACAGCTGCTTTAGCTATCTCCTGGGCGTTGAGCTAGAATTTCCTTTCAGGAGAAAACATTTTGCCACATTTGGGTGATTTTGAGTCATGGCATTTTAAAAGCTACGGAGGGGTTGCGGAATAGGTATGGGATGGGCAGATTTGGGTAGGCGGTGTTTAGGTATTAGTGGAGGTTGATAGTCCCAGAGGTTTTTCAAAAGTGCATTATCATGCGAAAGATCCACAGAGAAAAAATCATCCGCCTTCACCGGGATCCCGGACAAGGCGGATGATTTTTTCTCTGTTGAACTGTCGCACGATTGTGCATTGCGGGTGACTCCCGTAAAAGTTATCACCGCGGCTAGTCCCGGTATACTTTTAAGTGCATTATCAGTTATATTGAGTGAAAGGGAGAATTTTTCCGGAACGGTTTTGAGTTTAGCTAGAATTGGAGTGATTTTTAAATGGCCGAAAGCAGTCTTATACAAGCACCATGGGTGCTCGGATCAACGAGGTCAAAGTAGGTTAGGCATATCTCTTATAGCATTCCCTCCTTGCTTTTAAAATTTGACTGTTAGTGGCACATAATATTGCATTTATTTTCGTCCTTTTCCCATACTTTTTTTTCATAGAATTCTTGCATAATCTGCTATGTCTTCATTGCTCATTACTGGTGACTTTAAATAACTGTTCCTGCAAATTATGTGCTGCCTGTAATCTATTATTCCCTTGAATGTTTTGTAACCGATTGAGCAAATGAATTCAGATGCGGTGGAATATTGCAAATCCTATAATTCATACGTCGCAGAGTTCCATCAAGTATGCATGGGCCAAATCAGCATAACCAATCCTGGTGTACATGCACTTCATAATTCAGTTATCCAACCACACAGAGGAGCCGACATAGCCGCACAGGAGAGAACGGCGCTGCGCTCGCAGCTGAGGGAGAAGTGGAGAGGTGGCCACTGTGTGAGAGACATCATGCATCTAGATATGCAGCCGCTGAAGCAGGTCCGATCGAAGATCACGTGAGTGGGGCCGCGAGGAAGTTTTACGACGGCGAACCGAGATGCGGCGAGAGCCTCGATGTGTCCCGAGGAAAAGGCAGCCCAACCCCCCACGTCAAAGACTGAAACGACCCAGATAAGGTAACAGATCGGCCGGTCGCCCAGGAAACGGGGCAGAAGCTCCTATTGACAGGCGACTTTACGGAAAGAAAAAAACAGCAGACGACGGCTAAAGACAACACGGGTCACGTATGAGCCAGGACAAAAGCGGAAGGCCAGCATTCTCATTTGAGCACTCACGTGAGCCATCAGACTTTAAGGACCCTGCCGAGGGTGCCACGATAGCTTTTCCACTCGAGCATGAAACGATAGAAATAATGCTTCTCCAAAGGTTAGCAACTTTAAAGCAGGTGCTCTGACAGAAATTTAAAAAACGAGTGTAAAAAGCCATATCTTTAGAACTATCAATCAACAATTCTTGGATAACTTTCTTATATTTGCACGGAAGGTGATGATGAAATACTGTTTTAATTTCTTGATTTTATGTAGCGGTATTTTCATCTCAGGCCGAGAAATTAGGTGCGGTCTAACGAGATGACTCTAATTCTATACCACTAATGTGACTCTTTCAGACACTCATATCATTTACTTCTGGAATAGTTTCATACCCATTTTGGACCAAAATAGCTCTCTTATTTACAACAAAATTGCAAATTTCCATTTTTATTGAAAACTATATAAAAAATGAAACTAAAACCCACTGAATGAGATATTATAAATATGCCGTACTCAAACATTTCGTGATGCACTTTGAACCGAGTGAACCGAGTTTATTCAAAAAAACGAAGGTTGTTCCCCACACAAGGTTTGCTGGAGGCAATGAAGCAATGTATATGGAAAAAGAAAATTTATTATAAAAATAGATTCGCTTCACCAAATACCACCTATATTATCCAGCCTACATCTGGCACAAAAATGCTCTTTCAAATTTTTCGCTGGCAAAATTTAGAAATTCGCTTCCTACTTTTATTCCATAAATATAATGTGAGGCATGCAGATTAGATGGCTGAACGAATACATGGATTTCGATTAAAAACGAAAGCCTTACTGCAATAAGGGGTCCATGGCACCACTGAAAATCAGCTGGGTGAACAGCCGCGCTTTTCACATTGAATGGTTTAATTATTTCCTCTTGTTATTCCCTGCTCGACGCTGATTATCTGACGTCATCATCAGTTTATTGGGACGACACAGGATTTCGAAGAGCAACCGGAAAGCGAGGTAGACACTGGATTGCAGAAAGGTAATCCACCGCGAATTTGATAGCCTGGAGATCATTCTTTTTCGCTAGGTACTCTTCGAATGATTGATTTGGAAATTCGCGCCTTGCTTTTGCTCCGGAAAAATGAAATTAAGGCGGTGGTAGAGGGCGCTAGTGAGGCAGAAGTAGAAGAGTGACGTTAGAGAGGAAGGGGATGGTTTCGGGTTGAAGAAGGAAGAAGAGTGATTGAGATGCCTCGGTGGCATTTCTCAGCGTGATTTACCATCGACTACCTTTACGCTTTGGACTCAGCCGCCGCCGGGCGGTTTCAAAGATTAATGGCCCTCGGGGCGATTTCATCTGCGCCTATTCATCAATCGAGGCTCTCTTCCAACCACCCCCGTAGATATATACCCCCCCCCCAACCCACTGCTTCCGGACAATCCCGACTCTTGCTTCGAGCGGGAATTTTTCCCCCGAAATCTCTTCGAACAAATGAAACGCCGCCAGATTTACTACCACGCCACCGTCGAAATCCATGGGAGATATTTATGCTACGTGACCCTAAAAGGCAACCTATTACCCCACCGTGAATGCTGTACGCCTCGCGGAATATATATTCACCCTCCGATAAGAGCTATGTTTCCACCTCAGTGACATCACTGTCGTTTAATGCGGACTGGCCATCGCTCATGGGTAAAATTTTCGATCCAAATTTAATATTCGGGATCTCGAGAGAAAAATATCAAAACTTTGATGCAGCAATATAATCAGAGCTTTAAATTACACAGCATTTTTACAATAACTATAAACATATTCAATTCCCAAGGAAGAAATGAAATCCGAAAGCCTGAAACAAATTTGATTAACATTACACTAAATTTGATGCATCAAAATCTCACGTTTACCTTCAAAAACTCAATTCAGAAAATAAGGGCTGTGCAAGCAGTTGAAAAGAGTAAATTTAGAAGGAAAGGGTCTGTAAAATACTTATTATATTCACAATATATATTCCATATAAGTATCTAAAAAAGAAAATACTCATAAACACAACTGATGTCTAGGTAGAAGAATAATATTGAAGCGGTGCATAGATCAAACATAGTTTAAGAACCCAAACGGGAGTAGGTACATAAAATATCTCCATGATTTTGTGATTTTCCTCGAACTAATTGACCAATAGCCGTAAACCAAAACCAACAATCAACTAATAATTTCAGTGCAGGTTATATCTGCAAGTTTTATTGATACATCTCCGAGGGCGAAGTCATCGAAACTTCAAAGATGGAAAACCAACTAGATTCACAGCATGATTGAGTATCAAGGAATCCAATTTGCAAAAAAATAAATAAAATGCATAAACTTGAAATACGAGACTCGAATATTACAATATTCATCAGGGACGAAGGCATTAATATCTCACTATTTCTTAATCCATTCTCTTGTTACCGAGGAACAAACATCAATGAATAATATAATTTATTAAGAAGAAGTAAGAAAAAGGAAGCCCAGGTTTGCAACTTTTTAACGACCTTAACAGTATACAGTGCGGTAAACTGATCTGAGCAAACTGATCTCTTGCAGTATTTCAGCTCTGGAAAGAGTGGGGAGAAATCCCTCCGAAAAGAGAGAGAGTACAATCATCGCCACTCACATACATATAGATAGCTTTTCACATGAATGTCTGTCCCGGATGCATTAGGGATTTTCTTCCACTCTCTCATGTGTACAGCGAAATGGAGGGGCACTTTCGGAAACACATGATGGTCACACTGATAGACCTCGTCTCCCGCTGTCTCCTTTTGATTCCTAAGCATCGCTTAAATGGAGGGCCACTGACGTTCCTCCGTTGTCACCAAAATGATCCCTTCCTCCTTTCGAAAGGACTTCATGCGCTCCTACGTCCGTTTTTTTCCCTCTTTTGCTATCCCTTTTCTCCTCTTTTTGACATCTCTGTCCTTTCTCCCTTCTCAGGGGACGAGGGAGAAATGACGACCCATTCTCTCCACCCTCCTGCTTCCTTTCAACCACCCCTTCAACACAAATGCCCCCCGCCCCCTCTCTCGAAGCCCACCCCTTAATCTCCAAAGTGCTCCTTCACGTAGTCCTCACATTTTCTGAGCTCATGCAATTCTTTCTCCCCTTTTTTCCCGAATTTAATTTTATATTTTTGTTTTATTTGACATTCTATCCGAAAATAACTGTTGTGTTAATAATAAGTGTTGCATGCTGATTGCCGAGGCCAATATGTAAAGGATAGAGTAAAAGATTCCGTGAAATGGCTCTGATAATCTTTCGATAATTATTTCTATGCGGCTCGACAAGAACCAACGTGGATGCAACCCCAATACACAGTCGTCTTAAAGTATTGATATCATGACACAAATTCATATATACTTTTTACCCGGTCTTTAAATGATTCATTAACGCTGAATAATATGAGAAGACATTATGGACCTTTCCCGAATGCAGATAAAAAGGTGAGAATACAGTTTTTAGATAATTTTCCACTGGATTTTCATCCGAATTGCGACCATTTGGGGACTTTTTCCGCCATTGCCCTCTCGGTAATCTCCATGCTTTCGTTATTACAGCCCTAACGCCTCTCCGAATGCTCACATAGTAATGTGGATTGGACTCCAATGCTCACAATACTGAAATAAATTAGGGTATTTTATAATGACCGGAGAATTTTACTCAATATATATAAAAATCAAGTTGCTGTTGAAGTAAAAGAGAATGCGCCAGGATTGAAAACCCACGGCAAAAAATTACTATGCTGCGATTCACCGAAGGCATTATAGCAGAGACGGAGAGACACATGAGGAAAATTCTATCAGCTATGGAAAACATGATGATTAGATATAAGCTGAAAATTAATGAAAAGAAAACAATGGTTTAAGTCTGCAGTAGAAGAGAAGAGGAGAAGATCAACGTAAATCTAGGGAGTCATTACTTGAGGAGGTGAAGGATCTGCCAATCGGGTATACGAGTGACCAACATCAGCATAAATTAAATAAGTTGATACGAGTGAATAGACGAGTTCATACGCTTTTTTTCTTTGAGAAATAACTTTTATGACGACACATTACTTCCTCTCCATGGGTCGTATTTCGCCTTTTTTCGTGGAACATTACTTGTTTATAATTAACGTATTCATTTCAAAATTTTCGGTAAGTACGCAGGGTTGAACTTTGACAGCGTTTCCTTGTTTCTCAAGTATGAAACATTAACAATCAATAATTGAATGAGGTAAGCATGCAATTATCGTGCTTGCCAAAGAGTTGAAAAACGAGTCAGGAAACTCCAGCCGAGACAGATCGAGCGAGAGGTACCTATGTGATATCATAGACTCCATATAAAATCCGAAGATCCAAGCGCAATGGAATGGAATTTTTCCATATTGAAACACATTTGCGACGCTTGCATGTTTCTATAATCGTGGAAAATTGCAAGCGTTCATTTCAACATAGTAATAGTAACATAGTAATGCACACAAAAAACGCACGCTTGCCAAGCTCTCTTTAAATTTTTACTAATTGTGCTAAAAAAAATACGCTAAACCCCCTGCCTGGTCTAATGGGTTAAAATCGTACTCCTGACCACTTTTGCTCTTTAGTCCTCCCGCCCACTTCCCCATCCCCTCTCCCACATTACACCGTGTTCTCCCCTCCACCCCCCTCAACCCCTCCTTCCCCCCTCCCTCCACTCCCCCTCGTGTTACCTGAAATGTCTCCGCTTGAATAATTCCGACGCGGCCCTCGCGCGCGAAATGAAGCCAAAACGAGGGAGAGTTGAGAGTGGGCAGGGGGTGTGAATTATGAAGGTCACTCGGAGAGGCAGTCGCCGTCGGGATAAGAGATCTCGCAATGGAAAGGATGAAATATTCAGCCCTGCGCTAAGAAGGAAAGTTTTCCTCCATATTTTTTTTAAGATAACGCTGGCTTATTCCATCATCGCCACTCATTTTCTTCTTTCTTCCTACTCTCCTCATTTCTTATTTCTAAAAACTGCCCACTCCTTCCATACATGTATCTCATCTCTTAATCATGAAATAAATGTAAAAACGCCGCTTTTTTTGTTAACTTTCTTCCCCCTTTCATCAAGCTGAAACAATTTTTTCCAAAGGCTTAACCATAGAGTCTAAGCTTTCCATGAATTTAATTTACCATGCTCCGCTTAACGCATTTTCTCGAGCTATGGAATTGAATTAGGAATTTCTTCTTTTCTTAATCTTACTATGACATGTTTAATATTTTTGACGGTCTCCGTTACTCATTCAATCCCTTTCTTCATTTCCAACGGAGATTACAGTGTTCAACGACTTTTCAAGCCTCAGTTATAAATTCCAAGCCTTCCAAATCGTGAATCGCGGGTTCGAGTCCCGCTCCCTTGCTCCTGTCAAGGTCACATGCGTTTGTAATAATCCTAGGTTGGTGTTCGTTAGATTTCCCGCTGCAAAAGGTTCAAATGCACTGTTTTCGGGGCGGTGAATAATAGAGATATATAAATGCATTCAAAAGCGGTGCTTGGCATTCCAATGAGTCTAAATGTAATGATATTGGTTAATTTTTTAATCATTAGCGCCATTATTTTAATAGGTGATCAATAAAATAAAAGTAAAATTGGCCATTGCAATATTTCCTCTGAGTTTTATTTTGACACTACGCGTTTCGTAGCAACAAACAATATAATCAAGCGTAATGATGTTTGTAGCAACGAAACGCGTAGTGTCGTAATAAAACTCAGAGGAAATATTGCAATGGCCAATTTTACTTCTATTAAGAACTTCCACCAGATCGCATCTAACATCATACAAGATAAAGGTGATTAAGAAACTAATAACTTCCGAATTTTTGTTAGGAAACGGTGACTTTCAATGACCTTTCACACATTTACTGGGTTTCTCTTTAAAATATGACATTAAAAGAATAAAGTATATAATGCTTCACGAAATAATTAATTCCATTCAATCTTATCTCTATGGGGGGAGGGGGCGCTTCCTTTTGTAGCAGACGTTTGCAAAACTCGCGTGCCTCAGATATTACCACTTCCTTTATAAAAAATTAAAGACTTTTTACGATTCGTCGGGTGTCTTCCTTTTACAGAGGCGCAACAGCAAAGGGTTTATGCGTTTGTATCAAGGTTGGATGCACTATTCGTGAAGAAATATTCCTCAGCGCTTTGCTTGACGAAACAATCAAATGGTATTCCATTTATATCTATCGTTATTACGTGCTAATGTTAAATCTTTCTTGTTATGCATTTATTACTTTTCTTCCTCTAAAATCTGCCAAAATTGCAGTTGAATAAGCCATCAATCCCACACATAACCAGAGTGTGACTTAAGCAGAACTGATATAGGATATCTAAGACGCTATAGATTATTTGAGTGATAAATTTGATACTTTAGTTGAAGTTTACGTTTTAATGTTCCGTTCCATATAAAAAGTAGAGTACTCTTAAGACTCAAGAGAAATACATATTTTCAGGCACGCTCTAATAAACATAAATTAATTCACGTTTCAAATGGATTTCAGTCGAAAAATACAACTTTTGATCCTTATCAAGCAACGAATACATCCTACAGAAGTGGGCAGTTCTCCCAGTATATTCCCAGTATGATATTGCTCCTTGGTTAGTGAAGATAATTTTTAATTTTAAATAAAAAATACTCGGTGTTTATCGCACTATCTATGAATAGAGTATCAGCTCTTCATAAAGCGATGAATATTAACCTAATTTAACGTTGTACGTTGTTCCCATCGAATCGCTCTCCTAAAAGGCGATTGTCTCCCAGAGTCAAGAGATAGTTCACTCGTCTTTTAGTCCGTATTGCTATTTCCTATTACGCTATGCTCTTCAACTTCCTACCTATCCTGTACAGAAGCTTTAAGGCTTCTAGACCAATAAAACGCCACCATCGATGGCATTTTCTACACTCAAATTATCACCCACATTTAATGGCGAGCAATTTTGGAAAAAAAATATAGCATTTTTTTGCCGGTAAAATTTTCGTAAATAAATCAACTACAAATAATGTGATATTATGCCTCACGCCAGTACAATACAATATATTGTGCAGCCAGAACTAACCTAAAGCTGTACAAGCAACATGGAAAATTTTAATTTTCTGTTTGAGGAAAAATAGCCATTATATACATTTTCAAGACTATTTCACAGTAATGATTTCTCCGTTGATACATTCAAAGTGGGTAATCGTTGGAATTAAGGCGTTGTTAACTTTCATAATGAAATCAAGGTTCTGGACACCGCAAATAGTAAAAAAAAAATTAATAATTTTTGAATATTGCATCGTGTTTAGCAGAAAGGGTCTATCTGCTGAAAAAACATGTAACCTTAGAGAATTGTGAGCTGTAAAAATGGCAATTTCCTATTAGCATTAATTAAATCCCTAATACACGGCCATTTTCTGTTATTTAAAATGAAATTATAACATTATCCTTTTGCGTGAATCACCTGGCTGGCTACACCACATCAAAGCAAGCATGATCAGGGGCAAAGACAATAAAATTTTATCGTAAATACTAATACCAAGGTGCCAAATAAAGGTAAATGCCAAGATAAATCTCGAAAAGGTGTGCGTAAAACTTCAGTCACATGACAGTAGTACAAAAAGGAAGATATCTCCAACATTCAGTAGAAGCTCTAGTAAAATGCCTCAAAGAGAAAATGATATCTCTGCGCCCTAACTTTCAGCAATGAAGCGCCGCAATTTCTCCATATGGCTCCTCCGAGAAATAAAAAATGCTCCAGAAATACCTCCTCGGAATATGAAAATAAGAATCGGAAACTTCGCAGAAAACGTAATCTCGCCGAGAAAAATGAGCGTGTAATATATATAACACTTTGCTTGGGCACACGTTATGGCCGATATTATGACGTCGGTCGTTGAAATGCGTAGAGATGCGTAGGAGAACCCACCCTACAACAGAGATTCCCAGACCTCATTTAATTAGCTATTCATCTTGAGCGAGGGAGAGATAGACGAAGCACGGAGATGCTGCTCAAACATTCGCTCCAAAACCTCACCCACGCATCGCTCCTCATCGCGGAGGCAATGGCGTAATTAGCCATGATTAAACAACCCCCCGTCGGGTCCAAAAGGCCGGAAGGATATTCAATTCCTCGCAGGGGCGGAGCAGAAGGGGGTGGGGTGGAGATGAGGGGATGGAGTGGAAAGAGTCATTTGGAAGAAGGAGTAGAAATGAGATGACACTGAATTTTTCTTCGGAATGAAATTGGAAACAGAGTAAAGGGTTTTCTTCAAGGTTTCTGGATTTCAGAATTCCATTCCTCGAGTCGCATCGTCTGCCAGACGGCGTTTCTATTTTCGCGTCAACTTCCTCCCATTTGGACCCGCTTATCCACTGACAGGAGAAAGACCGCGCCCTCTCTCTCCGCCTCCCCTACGATCAGCCTCCCTCTCACATTGCAATTCGCCCCACTCCACCCCCTGTTCGCATAACAACCATTCCTCCCCCTTCCGTTCACCTGCTCCCTTCCCTCCCAAACACCGCTCTCAACCCACTCAAGGGCCCGAGTCGCCATTTCTCTCTTCGCATTCCACATCGCGCCATATCCTTCCATTGGCTCACCTCCTCATTCACTTGAAGTCCAAGACATAATGAGACGACATGATCCCATGAGACAATAAATATTCCGTAACGCTCATGCTACAAATTGTATATAGAGCGCTATCTTGCAAGTTCACTTTCCTCAAGTTAACGCTGTATTTCGGCAAAATATGCACCACAACGATCGAATAAATATATGTTCGAGAAACACCTCCTCGGAATATTAGAATAAGAATTGGAAACTTTGCAGAAAACGTAATCTCGCCGATAAAAATGAGCGTGTAATGTATAACACTTTGCTTGGGCACACATTGTGTCCGATAACATGAAGTCGGAACGAAAATATCAACGTCAGCCTTAAAAATTCAGTCATTAATTTTACCAGACTTCATTTATCAATATGCTACAAAAATTACGAATACGATTATGAATCATAGCTTTACAGTCCTTTCCAATATTTTCTCTACCAATAATTACGTGTTTGAACTAGAACGTTAAAAATTCTAAACTTCTACTTGCTTTCAATTTATTGTAATGAAACCACTTGTCTATTTCCACATGTCTTTATATCTGCCGACTAAGGTTTCGCCACATAAATCCATTTTCAATTCGTATCCCATGCTTTAAAATAGCATTATGTGGTGAAATCTGGGTCGGTAGAAATAAAGAAGTATAGAAATAGACAAGTGATTTCGTAATTATGAATATGAAAGACTTCCATAGAATTGCGCCAGAAACTGTATCTTTTATCACTTTCAATTTTTTGTCGTAAATAAATTTAGATTTTTTTTAATCAGAGGACAATTTCACTGCAATTTAAAGTATCTATCGTCAAAAATCCCAAAATGAGCTAAAATATTTTCTCCTCGAGATGCAAATAAATCCCTTTAATACTCGTTTTGCCACTTAACTCATGCAAGCGAGTAAACTTCAGGATGAATGAAGACGATTCTTATGTCAATACGTTCAAGTCTCTAGACATACCAAATTAAAGTGAATGGCCAATTACTCGACGTAAGACGTACCTCAGACGCCTTTAAGCTGCCTTGCTTTGAGAATCAATTAGGATCTTCGTTGATTCCCATCACTTACTCTTGTCGCTAGATTAGCAGAAGAGATAATTCCCAAAGTACGCCTTACATCTGAGTTTTAGAAGGTAATGTATATTACGGTTAAAGGCCTAAGGTAATATAAAATAGTTAAAATCTCGCAGAACAAGAACTTGTGGAGAGATCGTGGATGAATCAATATTTTCCCACTTACTTTCAGTTATAATTCCAAGAAAATATTCCTCCATCAGGATCGCGCCAACTTGGAGAAACTCTTAAATGAAGGAAAAAGGATTTCTTTTTTTTTGACGCAAAATTGGAACTCGTTTGGCAATTACGTTGTTACACATACGTTCCGCATTTAAATAAGGGGATTGTTTCCTTAGATCACGTTCAAATATCAACGTCAGCCTTAACAATTTAGCCATTAATTTTACCATACTTCATTTATCAATTTAAATTTTATCAAGTCAACAATTCTATATTACACAACTTTACAACGATTTTCGTCCCTTAGTTACTCCCATTTGACAATTTTTAATATGTTCTGTTGAACCATTCTGGGATTGCGATAAAAAAGAGACCTTGGATTGGAATGTGCGGGAAAAAAATCATCATGAAGAGAACAACCAAGTAATGCCCGGCCCTCAGGATTAAGTAAGAAAATTAATTAAAATTGTGCGATACTTAATATAAAAGGCTATAAATTCCGCTAGATTCTGACGCAGTGCAGGCGAGGGTGGTCTACAAAGGATGTGTTTATCTGCATAAAAGTTATCTGCATTCCGCAACTTCACTAACCAGTGTTTAGATATGAGATTGCCACCCGGGGAAAATATATCACTATGCCAACGGTATGAATACAAACATGAGAATGAGAATATTTTTCGCGGTTATCCCAACCGGAGATTAAAGAAAATTGAAATAGTATTTTCTATTGGCTACGCCAAAGGCTGAGTCACGTGATATACCATGAGTTACATGAGATGAGCCACGTAAGTTACGAACAGAAATATTTCAAATCTTGGCCACGGAATGTCAAATAAACCCGAGCGCAACGAAAATTAAAGCTGAGTGGGACGGAGTTCAAGATTAAGATTACTGGAATTCATCGCCCACGCCGTGAAACGAATGGAAACGCAGAGAGGGGCAAGCACGCATCCTTGAGGAACACCCACGAGCGCGTGGGAGCCTGCCAATCAGTCGTCACAACGAAATAGCAGTGAATAGGTGCACGGGTGACACGTGCAAAGACACCACAGGAAAGCGCAAACAGATGTTGTGGCCGGAAGGAGACACTTTTTATAGGACAACTTGACTGTTCATGTTTTCAGAATCATTTGAAATAGGTCTTTACTCCAGAGAGAACTCATTTCGGTGCCAAAATCACATGGCGTAGAGAGAGTGGGAATGATAAGGAAAAAAACTGTTTTGGGAGGAGTGGCGAGTGAAAAAGGCGGTCGGCAAGCGATAAAAACATGCGGGACAGCCGTTATATATCTGGCTGGGTGGGCACGATTCCCACAGCCCCCCCTGACGGAGGAGCACACAAAAAAACAGGCACGCATCAATGGAAGCATGTACATAAGTTGTCGCCCTCAATCGGAGAGGAAGCTGGAAGAATCGAGAGGAGAAAAAAACGGCAGAAATCGATGAAAAAGAACGGACGATGCATCAAGGAAAAGTGAAAGCCTTCGAGAATCTCTCGAAATTATTAGAGCATGGGCAAGAGATTCTACGAGACGAAGTTGAGCGTATTGAATAAACAAAGCGAAGAAAAATGCGAATGCGGGGTGAATGATCTGGTCGCCTAGCAACTGAAACAATCGAATTGATGCGATGCTTGTGGCGCTTAGGTTTCAAATCGTCATTGAAAACAAGTCGGCGCCTCTAAAAAGCTCAGCTTAAAATCTAAGTAGGTATAAATGGTGTACATTCAATATCGTTACTTCAGCGAAAATATTTCCTAAATTTTGGAAGAATAACGGTCATTCCTATGGGGAGGTAAACTTAAGCATTCATTCGGATTCTAATGCATAATATTTCGTTATTTCGGAAGTATGCGTTCATCCAAATCATATAATAGTTTAGTACTTGTAGCACTAGTAGCTCTCGCTGTACTTAATTGGAGCTTAAATTAAAGAATGTGGCGTAACAGCGTGCTTACGAAAACAAAATGCAAAAAAGAAGTATTTTAGCCATCGAAGTGATAACCAAAATGGGGATGAATTTGCAGAAAATTGTCAATATAATGGATAGCATTAGCTCTCACATAACCGTGACCGGGTTAATAATGAGAAGTAAATACCTTTAGAGAAGTGAATGTGTTAAAATACATGCATTTAGCATTTAGAAAGTGTGCCGAAAAAGAGCAAAAATAGAATTTGACTAAGAGGATGGAAATTGAGGGACGAAAGCTGCTACTAGGTTGGCAAGGAGAGAAAAAAATTAGCGGAACTAACAAGTAGAGCGATTTTAGTAGATAGCAGTATGCAATAGAATGCAAAATCCCGCAGTGATGAAAAGATTTTTGAAATAGCAAGAGTAGAGACGGAGAAGTGGAAGTAGCAGGTAAGATTTTCCTTCAGGATAAACAGGGGAAGAATATGTTCAATATGGCAAAAAATGAACATTGCAGAGACACTTCTTCCAGGAAGAACATTATTTCTCATTCTCTGAATTAAATTTTTCTTTCCTCGAAGTAATCCCAAAAAAATAGCCAAGTACTCTTCATTTTTCACCTCAAATTAACTCTCAAATCAAATTCCTAATATTTTATCGGTGAATTTTGGGAAGATCTGAAACAAATTAGAGAGGTTTAATATTCAATATACCGCACAATCGGGAGACAAAGAATAACAGTGAACATGTTTTTTTATCATAAGGTATGAAAACAATATATATCACTCGGAGTAAATAAATCGTCTTTCTCTTACGAAAAATGAGAAAAAAAAGTAAAGATTAAAAATGAAATGATACATTTGTACAAAAACACTAAGGAATCCAGTTTTGGAATCCAAACATATAGGGATGGTTCTAATCCAATTGAAATTGGGAGACAAAAGGTTGGAAAGGATGCTGAAGTCCTTTTTAGAGATGATTATATTAAAAAGGAGAAAGATAGCCGAAGAGGAACAATATGTAAGTTTTATGGGTAGGATAAACAGAGAAGGAATTTTCTTCGAGATATCAAAAACAATTTGTAAACTATGGGAATTCTTTTATGAGGTGGTATGTATTTCTGCTTTTATCAAAGATTATGTCTCCCGAGAAAAGATTCCTAATGAGACAATGACATTCTGCACTATTTTAAGATAAACAGCCACGTAATCGCTTGGATATGGAATTATTTTAGTCTATAAAGAGCGACCACATTACTTTGGTTAGTTTTCTCTATAGAAAGTTTATACAAGTGGGGCGCCAATTTTAGAAGTTCAATGCTAATTGTATTCGACTGTAGCGGGTGAAATGGAGTAAACTAAATTAGAAATTACCAATTTGCAAAATCGCTTCCATAGTAAATTGAAAATCAACACAAAGAACATAAAATTACATGAATTCTATCGCCAACAATACAAAAAAAATATTAAAGACAAAAATTCAAACGTATATTTACACGATAGGTGAAGTAGACATAAAACTATAAGCATAATATTCTGGAGAATGAAAATTAATTTGCGATGCAGGGGCGCATTCCTCACATGAATAAAATAACACCGAAGCAAAGATTATTAATTCATAGAGAAATCTTATAAATACCAGCGGAGATACGGCATGTCATAATTCGTAGTGGAAAGTAGTGATATCCTTCCGGTGGTGGTAATGTGAAAGAAAAAAATCGAGAGTGAAAGAGAGGGAAACGGCGTAGGAGAATGTAAAAAAAAGTGAGGGAAAAAAATGAAAGCTGCGAGGAATGATCCGATGTGCTTGGAGTAGTGGGAAGAAGGGAGGAGAGTATTCCAGGAGGGGAGGAGGACATAAAGATTTTATTCAAATCTTACTAAGGGACACTTTGGGGAGACGACGGCCGGGGACAGAATAAGCAAATGGAATGGCACGGCAGAAATTCGTAAGAGGAGGGCGGGAGATGGAAGGTTAAAGGTTTTCCCCCGGAATAAGAATGGACTGGGGAGGAAAGGAGAAAGAGCCTGGAGGGAGATATGCGAATAAAAAAAGTATATATATATATATATATATATATATGGTGAGGAGTCGTCGTCAAGGGGGAAGAGGGGAAAATAGGGAGAGGGATTTTCACCATGGAGACGGGATGCTGCCGTGATAAGGGAGAGAGATGGACCAGATAGAGAGGGGGGATTTTGGCAAAGAAAAAAGATTTATGCAAACGAAAGTCATTTGTTTCCTCCCCTGCCCACGGACGAAAAGGGGTAAAACGCGGAATGGAGCAGGGAAGAGAGATAGAGAAAAAGAGAGGAAAGAGGGAGGTAGCGAGTTCAGGTGGAAAGCGAGAGTGGAGAAGGCGGACACGCGTGGATCGCCATGGAAACGCGACCACCCCCGTCCAAATAGGCTCCGTCTTCAGAAGCCAATTATTTCAAAGCATCACGCGCAGACGTTTTCCAAGGCATTTGACCTTCTAACTCTCCAAATTTAAATGGATAGGGAAAAATTCCTCTCGAGGTTTACATCGGGCCAGTCTCATTATGTCAGTCAACGCTTCGATAGTATATTTTTCCATCATCCTCAGGGCTAAAGTCATACGCCGATGCTCAGTAGGCTCGGACATTCATGGAGGTCTTCTCGATCTAAGTTGTCGCTGATTGGCTATATCTTCGCCAATCAGCCCTGATTTTTTTATTCTGGGTTCCAGCTTATGCTGATGGTTCTTATCACCGACAATGGCTCCATGATATTTTTTTAAAGTAATGCGATAAGCATTACGATATATTCCAAGTTGCGTCGGTGTTCTTACTCCTATGAATGCTATGAAAGCATTCTGACAAAATTTTATTCTGCACCTGACGAAATCATAACATTAAAATTTTAATGCTTTAGAGTTAGGAAAATGTTAACAGGTTCAATTCCATCAACATTTAAACGTAATAGTATAAGTTTTAAATGCATTACATGTCATTAAAAATATTGTTTAAACGGCAGTGACGCGTCCTGTCAATGAAAACACGGACGAATCATCCCTAAGATAGCAAAAAAATACCGTGTTTCTTCCTCACTTCGATTAAAATAATTGTCCATAGAGAAGAACAGGCATTTCCTTCGTTTTCAATGAAAGATATCGCCATGGAAGCAATCCTGTAGAATACCTCAGTTAGAAATCTGAGAATGGCATCAACATACATGCAGGTTCGTACGCATTGTAAACTAGTAATTATCCTACTCCCACTTGCTATTTTCCCTGAAAACAACACGTTTCTGACATTGATAATGATGTTGACCTTGAACGAAATTCCGAAAGCGTAATTTCCTTAAAATTCGGTTCCATTAAAATATATCGACGTCCACATAGTACCCCGAGTATCATCTTTATGGGTACGGAGCAGGAATGAAAGTAATATTACAAGATAGAAGTTACTCAACAAGTTTCAGCTATCTAAACAGTGCAGAAAAAAATGTTGAAAATTTACTTGATCGGCACTTAGAATCCTGGAGAAATCAAGTGTTTTAAAGCAGGAAAAGGACTGGTCCGGCTATATTCCAAAATTTTGACCGGGAAAAATGGATTCACATACAACTTAAAATATCTCCTTAAAATATATGGATAGATACAGCAAAGTAAAGAATATATCAAAGTATGGTATAACATTCCATTATAGCCCCTATTTATTTATTTATTGATATATGTATTCTTCAATCCGTATAAATCAGTATATCGATGGCTAAGTTGTAACAACACGTATCTAAAAATTTACCCGGTATGACAAAGGAATCTAGAGGAACAAAGTGCAATTGCATTAAAAATAAAATTAAAGAAAAAACCCAACTCTATGTTGGTAAATGTATGCTTCTATCTCAGTTTTATGAATTTTTGGTTTTTAATTATAGCGTACAATTAGAAAAAATTAATCGTTTTCTTTTGCTGTACTGAAAAGCTGTTATTTTTTAGATACATGTTGTTAGAACAGCCTTAGCGATATATTGATTTAACGGCAGTCGTAGTTAATTATATATTTTAATCATCGGCCAATTTAGAATTAAACATCACCCAAGTACTGATGAACATACAAAAATATTATAAAGTATTGCTTAGGCTCAGGTAGCAGTGCTTTTACCCTTAAGTAATGATAGGAAGTGGTTGTTAGAAGTATGGTGCAAGGAAGAACGCGCCAAATTAAGGTGTATTAGAGGAAGGCCTGCCATATTAATTAACTTGGCCCAAGGAGAGTATTGTTTGATAGAGGTCTGCAATAGAGGTCAAGGATAATTATTTATTTCCCAAGGGCCACCTCCTAAATAGAGCAGCTATTCAATTCGTTGCTGCGGCTTCTGATTAATTTGCCTTCAAAATGGGAGAGAATCGGAATCAGGGCCGGCCAGGAGGAACAAGCCCACTGCCCGATTACCTCGATAACCAGCACGAAGCAAAGCACGTCTCCTGCCCACGGAAGAAGGTTCCTTTTCCTCAAAATCCTTGAGGTATTGGAGTAAAAAAATTAATCAGCTTTCCTAGCTGATGCAAGCTTTCGAAGCAAATTTCATTTCTTCAAACATGTCAAATTGGATCAAATGCGGAAGAAAACTTTCCAAAAATACAGCGAGTAAGCAGCGGGATATTTCAATAGGTATCCCATAAAAAAATAGTTTCAAAGCTTTTTAAAAATAACCAATGGTAAATGTTAATCCCACCAGGAAATGAACTTCACTGCTTTCCATGTACTTTCGTTTCTTTTTCTGGTCACTAAAATTCTCGACTACACTAACCGCCAGTTGTAAAGTAAATTACGGGTTATAAAATACGTAATAAAAATTGGAATATAAATATATATTATGAAACATGATGCTTTTTATCTTACCAGCGATGGTAAATTAGAAATAATATCATGATTTTTTTATCAAATAGACAATAAATGATATTTAAAGAAATTTCGTTAATGATCAACATGTTTAATCAAACGTTATAAATTACTTAAGTTAAATATTATGCGTGCTTTTTTTGTCAAGCACACCATATTGAGCTACTGGTTTATGTTACCTTTGAACGCTTCACATTTGAATGAAAAAATATCTTCCTAAGCATTAATGATGTTCAGCTAGATCGAGTCAACCGCATAAGGGCACTGCTGAGAGTACCTTGGAAACTATGCACCATTTCATGAATAACTTTGGCGAAAAGAGAAAGTAAATTTGTTTCGCCACATTCATAAATGTCTATCACAAAGAGTTGAATGAAAAAGTGGCACGTGCCACTTGAAAAATGATGAAAATCAGAGCATAAAGAAAAGACAGAGGGCAGACATGATTGGAGCGTAGAATTAATGCAATGCCACGAGAGAAAAACAGAGTCTGTCATTTCAAATCAAATCAAAAGGGAGAACTCAGATTATTGAAAATTGTGAAAGTATCGGAATAACGGATTCGGAAAATTACACTAGGAAAGCCACGTACGATTTTTAAAACGGAGTGACGCGAGGAGCGCGCGTTGAAATACGAAAGGGGAGATCACCAGAGAACGGGAAGGATGGAATGATTAAAGGGATGCTGGCGAAACGTCGTCGAAATGAGAGGGCGAGTGCGAAATAAAAAAAGAAAGCAGCGGCGGTGCGTTCGCTCGGATTAAAGGGGTCGAGCGGGACACGTGTGTGTTCCGCATCCAAATCCCCGTCCCGTCTTTATTTAGGGCGTGCTCCAGGAGGAGGAAAGGGAAGAGGGCTCCTTCCACAATTCCTTCCTCTCACGTGAGCACCTCCTCACGAGAGAGGCATGCATCCGAACACAGAACACGGCGTCGACCGGTGCTCACGAACGGTGATGGGAAGGCGTGAACTACAACCAACTCCGGATCTAAGGTGGGGCAGAGGGGGCACGTGCCCAGGGGGGCAGATTTCAGGGGGGTGTGCAAAAGTTTATTTTTTTTAAATATTTAGCTACCCTAGTTAATTTACTCAAAAATAATTCTTAAATCATTAGTTTTAAACAATTATATTAATAAGACTTCCAAGCAACAAACATACGGTTTGTAACTTCATTGTAAGTGTATTTCAACTACCGCATCTCAAAAAATAAGGTGGATTACATGTATATCATAGTGGCTGAGGAGGGGGAGGGAAGGAGCGAGGGGGATGAGGGGAGAGGTGGTGGCAAACTGATCTTGGCCCCTCAGACAACACACCTAGCTCTGGCCCCGACTATAAATCAGCTAA
Source organism: Ischnura elegans (assembly GCF_921293095.1). Classification (NCBI taxonomy): domain Eukaryota; kingdom Metazoa; phylum Arthropoda; class Insecta; order Odonata; family Coenagrionidae; genus Ischnura; species Ischnura elegans. Next base: position 125,129,003 of record NC_060249.1, on the reverse strand, counting down.
TTTGTGAACAGTGGAAAGTGTGAGGGAAGAAAAATCCGGCGTCTGATTCAGCGTGCTGTTTGTGATGCTGTGCTTGAATCAAAACACTCTGCAACCGAGAAAATATTATGTCGTAAAAAAACTTCATCTGCGGCGAAATCGAAACCTAGACCCTCGGGAGCGGAAGACAAAATTATAGGCACTACGACAATACCATCTCTCGGCCGGGAAACGAGCGAGTGTCGAGGAAACGGCCGAGTTTACACCTCGATCTTACGAAAATTCTCAAAATATTTCGTTTGGCGTGACCGCATCTCCTCAGCTAGAACGAGCTATGCTTAGAAACTATATTTCGCCAGGCAGCCAGGCCAATAAGTCGACAAAAATTGGGTTCGCCAATTTTCTTTCATCGTCGATTTTCTTTTCAAAATAAATAGAACAACATTTTTACAAATTTTGATCCAACGCCAACTTCTCCGACGACAAAGCAACGGCCTGAACCTTTCGCAGATAAGTTGATGACGTTATGAACAAATGCCATGCGGATTGCTGCTCCTCAGCTACTCCCAAGCCTTAACAAGAATGTACAATGCGACCATCAGGTGACGTCAGACATAATTTCCTACATTCTCCAGGTCATTTTTCCCAATTGTCTTAATCCGCAGTCCACACGAATCGCCATTGCGGGAATAAAAAGTCATGGCAGATGTGAAATACTCGAAACATTGAAGCCGATGAGAAAACGGACGAATAAATTAAACATCAAGGGCCATGTAGGTGGCTATGCTAAATGATACTGAGGCAGACTTCCTGCTTGATCCGGTTGGAAGCAATCATGGTCCTAGCCAAACTTGAACGTCAAGAGAATGCCTGCAATACTCTGCCCCGCCCACACCCATCTTCCTGGAGTGTAATACGGAGGAGAGGGAGATTTTTTCTTAGGAATCTCTGAACCCTTTATTTCACATGCAAAGCGGACGAACGCTCTTCTCAATATCAAACTCAATGACCCCTTGATTCTCTGGAGCCCACTGCGTCGCTTCCTAAAAACGAATTGGCCCCAAGGCACACGAACGACAGACTCCTTCACACTCATTTCATTTCTGCTCCCTCGAGAAACCGGAGTGCCTTTCCCTATGCGTGCTGGGGAATTCCGTCACCGTCTCAGAAGGACATAGTGCTAAGGGAGGAGGTACGGCCACCCAAGTACAGATACCTCCACCGAAACTTAGGGCTATTACAATACATCAGCTTCCAGTTTCCCTGTCATTCAAGGAATGATAGACAAAGATAGCCCACAAGTTTTATTTAACAGTTCACAACACGCGTTTCAATGGCGTTGCAATCATCATCAGGATAACCTGAATAAGATTGAGAGGCGATCGAAACAAATGTTGTGAGTAGTTGAATAAAATTAGTTGGCAGAACGATATCTTTGTTTATCATTCTACATGATGCTCCACGATATCTCTCAGGAAAAATTTGACTCTAATTTTAAGATCTAAAGGGTTATAAATTCCCAAATCCTTCTTCTAATTGTCTTCAGATTCTATATCTATTTTATGGTAATTGACCAACCCACGATTCTATAAACTGTGGCATGGTTCTACATCGGGCCTTTTCTCTTCCATTTGGTAGTCTACCTTCTCGCCTCCCTCAACTCTGGTCTAGTCAAAGGCCCTAGTTTATTCCTTGGTCATTCACGTTGAAATCAACACTAGCCACGATGGAACATTTGTTCCCGGTTTTCATTAAATCAGTAAGGAGTGTCATTGGTACTTGTTTCAGCATGGATCAATCGCGTTGTTTTCTTTTATATTCTATTTGAGTATCACTAGTGCTCATCTCAATATGAATTTACAATCCGTTTACCAGGTAACCTCACTCAAAATTTTCTATGCTTTCCAGATAATTTTTTCCCAATATCCTCAATCCGCGGTTTGCTACAGTCCACACGCATCCTTCATCGGGGGGAAAAAGTAATAGTAGATGGGAAATACTAGAAGCATAGAAAGCGAGGTGAAATCGGATTAATAAATTTATTATCAGCGGCCATATCGGAAATTGTGATCTCGGAGGCGATACTGAGGGAACGTGGCATTTCCTGTACGACTGATACTGACATAAAACACAAGTAAAATAAGGAAATTACTCAAGTAAAAAGGATTACTCAAGTAAAATAAGGAAATACCCGAATTTTAAATCATAATCATGTAAATAAAGGTCAGGGCAAAGCAAAAGCATGGTAAACACCGAAGAATGAAGATGATAGCTATATGTCCTGCTTCTATCAATAGTAATAAATGATGAGCATGAAAATCAATGGATATAATACTAATAGAATATTTACTACTGTAGTGAGCATCCACATACTACCATCATTATAAAAGATGATTGAAAATGGCCCAATTAAATATGTAATTGTTATACATAACACTAATAATTCAGTTATGAGGGAAAATGATGGCTCTAACAAAAGAACGACTTAGCGTATATTCACGCTCGAAGCACGACATTTTATGCATAAAATTGGCATTTAAACCAGCTCACTTCATTGTCTTTAGAGAATTTATCGCACTTTTAAAAATAATTGTTAAAAGTACAATATGACGCAGGAAGGTCGTGCGTTTTGGAGCATGAACGGCAGATTAATATAATGAGTCGAAAGCGCAGAAAAAAATTCAAATGGCAGGAAGCATTCATGAACGTATTTTGGCATTTAGGATTGCATTTTAGGAAAATCCAAATCTGTTTCACCTGCCTTAAATTCACGGGCACCCCGTTGTCTCGGAAGGTTATCCGTTGAGCACAACTTCCCTTCCGCCCGAATGGAAAAATTCAACATGAAGAATTCGCTGCACCTCAGTTGGGCCATTATTACCCATTGCCCTCTCAGGCCATTTGACAATCGACTATTATAGCCAGCGAAAAGACGCATTCAGCGGGAAGACAATGAGAAATGGAGACGCTTCATCACGGAGACAATGCTTTCTTGGAGCTGCTCAGGAAGGTAAGAATTACTTTCCCTCTAATTCCTGAGGAAGCAATTACGTCGAAGCAACGCAAAGAGTATTTCTCATTCCCCCTCCTCCACTCATTCATTCTTCCCCCCACCCCCTCCTAAAGCTACCCTCAGAAACTTTCTTCCACCTCCAACCCTCTCCTCCTATTCTTCGCATTTGCAACCTTCTTTTGTCTTTACCCCAATCACCCTCCCCTTCACCACCCAGAGCCACCAAAAGTATAGCACCAACGGAGACATTGGATTCCCGACGACCGCTCATTTTTTACGCCTAAATATTTTCATCTAACTGAGCGGTTTAAGGGCAGTACACACATCACTATACCCGCTATTAGCTGAAGTGCTTCCTCGGGGACAAGCGAACAAAAATATCCAAATGTAAAAAGGAAAAAAATCTTCTCGAAGACATTCGGTCTCACACAGGCACTCAACCATAAGGCTACTCACAATGGGTGATTCTCATCCGACCGGATCTAAGCCATGGACTCACGAAACGCAAATTCTAGGGCGGGGTCAGTGCCATTTCCTTGACTACCTCGAATACCACGATTGGAACCTTAAACTGCTTATAGCATTAAGCCAACTCTCTACCCACCACTCCAGCAAACACTAGGGATTTCATTGAGTTCTAATTCGACCCACCTCGTTCCTGTTTACTTGCAACCCTTTTGTTTTTTACCAAGGGACCTGCGATCAATCTGAGGTCCTAAACCGTTGTCTGGGAACAAAAATCGTAATGATCAAGGTAACCAAAAAACGGGGCGCATCTCCTCGGAATAGAGCAGAATCATATGTAAGATATCGCATTTCAAATGTTACTACGGCCGATTTGTAGAGCATAACGGAGACCATACAACGCCTGTAGAGGACAAAAAACTTGATCAAGATAAATTTTCAGGATTATATTTTTTGTCATACCATCAGGCAAGGATTTTGAATGCCATATTATAAAGGAATAAAAACATTCAGACTCAATACACTAATACCGAGGCCCATACATTTTAAAAGAGGAAACACGACGAATGCTCATTGTTTATGCCTAAATATTTCCATCTTCCTCAGCGGTTCCCTGGCAGTCTACACAACACTATACCCACTATTAGCTGAAGTGCTTCCTCAGGGACAAGCAAACAAAAATATTCAAATATAAAAAGGAAAAATATCTTCTCGAACATATTCAGTCTTACTCAGGGATTCAACCAGCAGGCTCCAGCGAGCCAAGTCTCATACACTTTTGACATCAATTCTAACCGTAAATAATTTAAATTTTCCTTAGCAAGTGAGTCCAAGTTTAAATAAGCAGCTGTAACTAATCGCAGCGACTTTTTGATATATTTTTACCCATCTTCGCCACTTTCCTCCGAGCATTGAAAAGTTTCTCCCTTCCCCCCCCCCCCCCCTAACCTCCCACAATCCTCCATCGCATCTACCCCCTTCTTTTGTTTCTTTCCTCTCCTCTCCATCCTTCGCCCCGAGTCACGAAAAGGGTCTCCAGATTCGAGTACCCCCTCCATTATTCTCAAAATATCCACCATCCCCATCGCCACCATCAAAGGCACCAACCCCAAGGCCCACCCACACATCCCATTGTCTTGGCATATCAGCTACTCTGTCGTGGAACGCATTTTTCCAGCTCACAGACATCATGTCAGAAATCGTTGCCATCCAGCCAGTCACAGAGAAGGGGAGGTGTATTTTGATGATTACATTTGGAAATACTTACAAAATTGCCTCGATGGCTACCGTTAGAGGCCACTTAATTAGAAATTTATATTCTCGTCGAGTTTGATGCCTCGCAGCTGTAAATGTTGTTTCAAATATATCAATTGATATCAGCCGAATCAAACATGTACTGCGTCCTAATACAGACTTCGGTATTGTCAGAGACTCAGAGTAATGCCGTAGACCTACTCATATTCCTTATTTATATAAACGACATTGGTGAATTAGAACACAGTAAGATACGATTATTTGCAGACGACGCTGTAGTTTACAGGGAAATCCGTTCCAGTAAAGAAAGGTATGACTAACAAACGACCTTGCTCCTATCCAAGCGTGGTGCGATAGCTGGCAGTTATAATTATAGAAAAAATTCGTCGTAATGAATTTCTGGAAAAAACATTAACTCCCCACAACATAGCTATATCATTTGGGGTACCCAATTAGAGACTGTTGAATCCGGGTAATATATCCGAGTTAAGACTCAATTACGATATATCGTGGAAAAAGTATATTCGGGAAATAACAGGTCAAGCTAATTGTAAAATGGGTTTTATTAAAAGAATATTAGGAAAGTGCGACGACAAAGTGAGAGAAATTAGCTACTTCTCCCTCGTTAGACCTGATTTAGAATACGCTACCAGTGTTTGGGACACTCATGAAAAAGGCTTAATAACAGAGTTAGAATGCGTGCAAAGAGGAGCTGCCAGGTGCGTGAAAAGCCGTTATGATAGTCTTGTTAATTTAACTGACCTCTTAGATAAACTCGGATGGGAATATTTGTCGGACCGTTTATTGAAAAATACACTAAACCTTGTAGATAAATTTAAAAGCAGTGTTTTCTAACGAAGTTAGCCATATCTTACGACTGCCAACATACTACGGTAGATCAGATCATGTAAATAAAATAAGAGAGATAGACTGAAGAACAGACAGATTCAGAATGTCTTTTTTTCCACGATCAATAAAAGATTATAATGACGGCGTTAGAACTCACAAATAAATTAGATGACTTGCAGTGTAGCCTACTAACTTATGTGTAACTTGATGCATATTTCTGATTTTTATTATTATTTCTAACAGCATGTGGTAGTATAATATGTTAGTGTGCTTGACGTTTTTTGGACCGTGTGGTGTGCATGTGGCAATCAAATTGCATGCTGCATGCTGGTGGCTCGCAGGGTATTATGTAGATGTATATGTAGCTCTCAATGGAAGTTTCAAAATTTTATTCAGAGCATTTCACCGACGAAAGTCACTGATTTTGGCAAAAATAACTTATGCCTGATTTACTATTCTGGCTAGTGGATATTTCCTCGTGTATCTCTGTTAAAAAGTGACTGTACGGGGCTCCATGACGATCGCCCAAGCGACCCCATTCCCCCCGTGTCCCAGCATGCACCCTGGTCCTCCGGCGAGCGGTCCAAAGATAGCTTTCTCCAGGGAGCAGCAGAGAGAGGGAAAGAAATTACAGGAAGGCAGGGAAAGAGACGAAACGCTGCCATCTATCGGTACTTAAGGAGTGAAATGGAGAATAGGAGTGAAGTGAGCAGATAAAAGGGAACTTACAGGAGGGAAAAAGAGGCAAAGAGATATCCGTCATCGAAAATGTGGACTCCGCTAAAGGAAGTTCTCCACGGTGATAGTGACGCAAGCCACATCTCTTTTGCACAAGAGGCATCCAAGCAAAGGCAGATCAATAGCTGAAAAAATGAGAAATTTCTAAAGATAGTTTCAACCCTATTATCTTATGAAAGCCAGGTGGTTTTTTTTCGGATAAACGACGAATGAGTTCTCTTAGGCTAGTCGATCGTTTTATGTAAGTTCACTAGTTGATACTCTACATTATAAGGAGAAAATAGTTGTGCAAACAGTATCAAGAATTTTCCCTTGTTCTGAGTTCTCAACCAGGTATAAATACATCGATCCTTCAAAACATTCCAATTACTTTTTTCCAAACTAAAAATGTTTATGCATAAAGGCGGCCATCCCCGTTACGTAGTCATAATTTGTTATAGCAAGGTAACTTAATGTCCATTGCAGACAGAGCATAATCCTGTCCCGTGGAATTACTCTCTTTCTTTCGGTGATCGGAGGGAGAAAGAGAAACGAATTGCGAACAATGGAAGAAAGGGTTGTTCTTGATTGTTTGAAGCGGGGAGGAGTGACAGGGAAAGTCTCGGTGAAAGAGAAAGAGGTGAGCGAGTAATGAGTTCGAGGAAGAGGGCGAAATGAGCGAGGGAGGGAAGATGGAAGCTGATGGAGCCAGTCACGCGAAACTCGCGTCTAGCAAAGCAGTGGGCAGGAATCTATCAACAAAAAAAAAGGAGAAATCACAGCTGAAAACATTGCGGAATGGGTAAAAGATGTATTATTATACCGAGTTTTCGGAAAACAATTTGAATCCGTCTCCTATTTGTCGATACAATTAACTACGGTGAAATAATGTTTATGTACCACTCCATGGCATAAAAGATGGCAACCTTTCCCGGCAAGTACTACTGGTAAAACTTTCACGGCCTTGGCGCTGAAAAAGGCAGTTTAACCCTTTATAACCCAATGTTGCTTCCAAGCAACATCAAAAATGTTTAAAATTTCAACTCCATTTAGGAGATATCTAAATTAAATATTATTTTTAGCGTAAATTTTAATGACGAAATATTTAGCTGCCAGAATAATTAAAATATTCAAGTTTTCAAAACGAAAAAATCTTGAAATTTGATTTCTCCCAGAAACAGCTCTGGGTTAGAAAGGGTTAAGACTACCAAAGCCGAGAATATTTTACAATTTTCGGGGCATGTATTAAAAAATTGCATTTAGTAAGATAACAATATGTCTTGAATAAATCCAAAATACATATTTTTAATTCCATTGTGAAAACCATTTTTACAGATTCACCCAGGCGAATAATATGATTATGCAATACAAATAAGGGCTTCATTTACAGTTATGCATATCTACCAGTGATAGTGAGGGCTGGAACGGTGAGGGAGAGATGGGGACGAAATGCGAGAATTTGAGTTAGGAATGCAAAACGAACACAGGGAAAAAATAGTAGAATATTTTCAGGAGTAACTAGTAATCCATCAAAAACACACGGTGTGAAAACACCGTCATGGGCGGTGGTACACACGGAAGAGACCAGATACATTACATTATGGTCAGGCAGATGCTTAAATATGGTGTGAAAAACTTCGCGCATCTTCTTTGTGGCGGCTGCAGATGCAGACCGCAACCTAATAATTGCGAAATGCAACGTAAGATTCAATTGAATGAGGAAATCCAGAAACTAGAAGAGTATGAAACTTAGATGCTCTGTAGGCGACTAAAGGAAGGAAATACAGAGAAAGTATAGTATCCAGAAGATAGGTAGAGGGAGGGTGGGACAGCATGCATTGATGGGATGTTTCGTTGTGTTAAAATATTCGATCGTTTTGAGTCAAACAACTTAAGTGATTTAACCACTTTGTTCTTTCAATTCTCCACGAATCAAAAGAATAATACATTCATCAAGCCACGAGTGACAGAGATTCAAAATTGACAGATTCTTTGAGAGACTCAAAAGTGGAAAATCATACTTCTGACGTATTTCTATAACTCTTTTACTTAGCTCTATTTTTATACTCACAATTGACCGAAGCAACCATTTTTTTACTGATGCATATACTCATGTTCCAATTATGTTCGCATAAAATTCCAAGACATCGGCAGAGAGAAAAGAGCCCTACAAAAAAAAACTCCACGAAGCAAAAAGTACGCTTTGAAACATTCTCAACGTTTAAGCAATGGAACCCCATCCCATTTGGCATTTTTCACCTCCAAGTGCCTTTTACTACTACGGATAAGTTTTGGCTAAATAGTGAGCTCCGGCTTTAGATCCGAGCAGTCACTTTGGAGTGGACCTTCTCCACTAGTGCGGCGATGTAAGTTACAACGCATCCGGGCCATTGTCAACAAAATAAAGGCGACACCTCGGAATATTTCTAATGGGTCCTAACTCCTCTCCTCTCCGGGTACTTTGTGAGCTTAAAGAGAAAATCACTCGGGCTGTTGGACTCGCGTAGCAGGACATCCAATTGTCACGTGGCGAAGGCTTTCCTCTGGAGCGAGAAATGAGTGATGAAAGGACTGAGGAGCAGTTCCGCCCTCCAGCATCGGACGACGATAATGGACCGAGGGATAACAAAAGAGGAAGGAGGAGGCGCTCTGAAGAGGAGATCTCGAGAGAGAATGGGAGCGCAGAAGTAGGGGAGACGCACACTTTTTATCGTGCGAAACAAAAGGCGTCGTAGGTGCGGTTTAAAGTGAAAGGCAGTGCCAGTGTGGGCGAGGGGTCGGTTGGGGAAACAGAGAATGTGTGTTCTCACGCGGTGGCGGAGGGTCGGATGAAAAGGGATCAAGGAACCCTTGTCGGTTGGCGGAGGAGGAGAGAGGAGAGACCAACTTACTATAGGCCGTGCGAGGCTTCAGATTATAGGAGGAAATATAGTGTGTGCAGAAATGATCACTCCCCAACTCAATTCTCTTCAGTGTCCCAAAGTAACGCATATGTTTTTTTTTCATTCTCATGGTAATGCTTTTATGCCGAACAAAAGTTTCAAGCATCGACTCTATGAACGAGAATGAAATAAAGTTTCAGCTATGAAAACCGTTTTAAATTCTATAATATGGGGGAGGACAATGAAAGACCAACTTATTACCTACGGGTCGCGGGAGGCTTCAGTTTATAGGAGGAAATATAATGCATGCAGAAATGGTCGTTCCCTTTCACAATTCTCTTCAGTGTTACAAAGTTACGCAAATTTTTTTCTATGCTCATTTTAATAACTTTAGGTAGAACACAAATGTCAAATATTAAATCTAAAGAGGAAAATGAAACATAGCTTCAGCCATAAAATACGTTTAAATTCTATTAAATTGGTTACTTTCAAATGAGTAAACGATATGCATACAAATAACTATTTTCCATTCCACTAATCATATTTTCTTCCTTTGATAAATCATTCAATAACATTTCCCCAGTAAAATGTCTCAATATTATCGGTCATTATTTCATACAGACAGCCGGAATGCACAAATAGTAGATACTAACTTAAATTATTTGCTTCATTTCCCACCTTTAAAAAGCATCTCTACAGCAGTACTGTACGAGTATTATAATACATACTGCTATTCAGCGGATACTACAAAACTTTATTTTCATGGGATTAGCTTCCAGTAAACTCAATTCTCCGTATTAAAGAAGTAGGAAATCCGCTATTCTTGAAAAAAATGCAATTACGAGTGGTACTAGAACGATCCCTTTAAGATTACGAATCATTTTCCTTACACCGATCAGATTTCTTGAAACATCAGACGTCTACAACTCAATTTATTATCTTGAATAATTCAAGGTATTTACAATAGAACACCATAGATATTCGTTCATGATCGTTTTCATAAGATTTATCAACAAATAAATTCAAAATTGACCAAAACCTCACTCTATTTGTAGGTGGTCTTTACCATTTTCGAAGAGATTTTTATGGCTTTCATGTGATATGTGATTTGTACATGTTCTTGAAAATACCACTTATTTGTCGAAATTTGTCAAGAGTTCAATTATTAAACATTTATAGAAAAAAATGTTTTCAAGTGAAAATCATTTTGATAACATTTTATAGAATTATAAAAGCACGTTTATAGCCTCTAAAAGCTTTACTAGCTAAAAGCCTCTTTACTAGCTTGGCTCATTTGGTTTAGGTTTTACAGGGGCACAAATATGGCAGTTTTGAATAATTTGACTGGTGGGCAGAATTTTTACGTGTGCCTCATTGACTTCAAACACTCATATTTTGGAAAATACTTGCAATGGGGCTTTAATATTTTGGATTATTCTTGACTAAGGTTGAAACTAGCAACAGAAAAAAATGATCAAAATCTAAGATGGTGGGCGTGAGACGGCGGTTGAGTTGACATGGAATGACCCTCTCAACCTGAATTCCATGTATGATCAATTTACCTGATTTTTTTCCCAGAGGCAAAATTTTCATTACTGAGACAGACGCAGACAGGTGTTTATTAAAAACTGTTCACTGCATGCACCCTGAGAATTTATAAATTATGGCCCAAGTTTTTTTTTTAAGTTACAAGACAAGAAACAAAAAAAAACATTACCAATCGATCAGGAGTGATGAGTGTCCTTAAGCGTTCTGTCCCCTCCCTTGCTTTTACGGCTATGGCTAATTACCCATAAAATCACGATATGAAATCCAATTTTCCCAGTCTCTCATGATCATCTCCACCTTCTTACTGACCCTTAATTGCTCCAATCACAGCTTCCTCTCTCCGGAGGCAGGTCCGCTAAGAGGCAAGGCCCAGCGCCCACTCCCCAGCGGTCTCCCCTTCGCCCTCCGCACCGACATGTTCACCCCGACCGAACGGTGCAATGGTGACCCCCCAAGTGGGTGGGAAGGGATGAGATATGAGTGACGGGTCGAGATGAGGGTGGCCGAAGTGACGGGGTTGGGGGAGGGGTGGCGGTTGATCGGCGGTAGGGGTTGCAACATGCTCGCACCTTCCCTCCCCACCACAGAGCGCTAATTCCAACTGCTTGAATACTGATCAGTTCCACGTCGTCTCCTCATCCTCCATGAGTCCCTTCAATGACCCTAGGCGACCAATATATCTTCTCAGGCTTCCCAATTACTCAGACGTATGTTTTTCATTGATGTCGGAATGAAATTAGCAACAGTATGCATAATTTGATAAAGCTGGGACAGCAGTGGCATTCAAGTAAATGTATTTATTAAAGTATTCTACCGATTAAGGTAGGTTTCCATGGAGTGCTTAAGAATTCCCTTCCATCATGCACTTCCCTCTTCAATTCACAACAAGACCTACTCCCTTTAATTCTACTTAAAAATCCTATTCTTTTCTTTCCCCTCCCTCGTTTACCTAACGTCATACTCTATAACACTGTTTTCAACATCCCCTCCTCGCTAAGTACTCACTCCATCCATGCCTCCTAACTCCTCCGTATCTCATCTAAAAGCCGCCTCTTCTCAGCCACATTTTATCATTAATGTATTCTAACGCATAAGGTAGGTTTCACCAATTTCTAGTTTACTGATTTTTTGGGGCCACTTATACTCTCCCAAGTAACGAAGGGTACCGGTTCAAACCTAGGCTGAGGATTATATCAAAAATAAATCCTATCAAATTATATGCCATCATTTCTCATCTTTATTTTTAAATTAACTAATTGGTATCCATTCAGATTCCGAATCCCTCCCTTCCTTTCGTTGACTCTGATAACACTATGAGGTCCGTGCCTCAAGGATACATTTAGGTAATCATACGATTCATAAATAGAAGATGAATGTGCTCACTTCACCCATTTATGGATTTTCTCAACTTACTGGCCAGAATTACGTTGCATAGAATGTTTACCGTTTATTTAATTGGTATTACTTAGATGGGAGATTTATGTAGCTCAACGACCTAAAAAATCTTCCAAAATCCTACTCAATTCAACGCTCTTGAATCTAAGAACGAAATGTAGTTTCTTCGTGGGATTCTGGCAGGAATACTGAAGAAAGTTAAACCAGGAAGTGATTAAAAGTTTTAGTAAAATAATTTATAAACGTTTCCTCAAATACATTAATTTTGGGTTACAGAGGTAATATTATGGTATAAGCACGTGGAAATTTAATTATATCTCTGAAACTTATTTATTTTAAATTTTACCTTAATAAACCGATAAGAATCACTGATGTTACGCCTACAATCATTTAAAAAAATTCAATTTTCTCTTAAAATATATTGCTAGAGCTTAAATGGATTCCATAATTGAATTTTACCTAAAATGAAAAAAGAATAAAGTTTGGAAAAAAGCTTTAAATTACCCCAGATTTCAATTTATTGACAGTTGGTGTTGGAAAAGGTAAATTTTGATCAACGAATCGAATAAATGACTAAAAGCCTTCATGTGAACGCAGGTATTTCTATGGTTGACGTTCAAATACCCATATTTTTATGCCAAATTCATGGAGGACCAAATGATTTATTTGGCCTTTGCTAGGAGCATCATCGTTGTGTTCGGGATAGGGCGGGCAAGTTAATGCATACACACATTCCTCTCCGAGTGAGGCTGAGGGTGCGTTTGACATGGACGATGTCGATGAGGGAGGAACGCGGAGGAAATATTCCCACCAAACCGCTCGGCATTCATGAATCCCCGCACGGACCGAGGAAAATAAAAAAAACAAGAGAAACCGCATCCGCGCCCGCATATAGCGTATCCCGGGAAACGGTCTCACGAGGGCCGTCGATAACCGTCACGGAAGTTTTCGAGAAGAGAGCGCAAAATAAAAGGAATGCGAGGAGGAAGGGGGTGGAGTGCGGAGGGTAGGTAGTTGCAGAGCCTGAAGATATCTCCGCGAGGCCTTCCCTTACACACAGAGAGGAAAGATCCTGTTTCAGCGCACTTGCGGAACCAGCCGATAGGGGGTGTGCGAATGCGATGAAGATGGGATGTTCGGAGAAGTATCGCGTCTGATGAAAAATAGGCATGTGGGGCAGCATGACAACCGAAAGACGATGGACGCCACACGGCGTTTTACTGGTCCCGCGAGTCTACGCTACATTTTGAATCGACACCATCGTCATATCATGAAGTTAAACCAGGAAATGATTCAAAGTTTTAGCAAAATAATTTATAAACGTTTCCTCAAATACATTAATTTGGCGTTATAGAGATAATATTATGGCATAAGCACGTGGACATTTAATTATTTCTCTGAAACTTATTTCTTTTTCAATTTAACCTTAATAAACCGATCAAATCACCTTTTATCACGCCACGCCAACAATCATAAAAATGTTTTCAATATTCTCTTAAATCAATTCGTGAGGGCGTAGATATGGGTCTCATTATACATGAAGTTATTGCAGTTTATCTATGGTTTCCTATAGTTTAAATATTTGTGTTTAGTAGGTCTGTAGTAGCATACATATGGATTTTGCATACGATCTGAACTGATTGTAAGAGCTTTTTTTGAAACCACAAATTTCGTTCACATAGTTTTCACTCGCAAAGCATGTTTTCGATTATTTAACTGGCATACGAAACACACTTTTCAACATATTAACATTTACATGTGTTCAGGCTCTTTAACTGATTCCTCGGCCGGCATTAATTTCACTGGCGATGGAATTCACCACCAGTGGAGTAGCTATGGGGAGGGGGGGGTTTAGATCCCCCCCAAAGCCTCGGAGAAATTAATAAAATTATTTACAACTATTGTCTAGTTTTGACTTATAATAACTACCCCTGCTTAAAGATACATTTTTAGTGCCAAAATTATACAAAATGTATTTCCAGGTATGTCATTTTTCAAAATTTTTACCAGATTTTGCCTGCGGGAGGGAAGGAGTCGCCATCCCCCCTCCCCAAAGGCATGTTCCTTGTTACGCCACTATTCACCACACTATCTGCTCTCTGCTAGGACTGCAGGCGGGTTGCCTGTGGGGTGGTTGGCAATGAGCCACCTATACTACCTACGAAGCAAGTTTCCTTCAAACGGCTACTTACGGCATCGGCCGTGGTTCACCCTCCAACCTGCCCAACTCACCAAGCGACTTGCTCAGCGGGTAGCGAGGGGTTCCGTCGTGTTGGTAACGGATTATTAATATCGCAAAGCGGAGGTCCACTGTATTTCTTTCCTCCTCTAGAGTGGACAGTTGACCGCTCGTTCCCATGGCGCCCGGTCGCCACTCAGCAGGGACCCTCCCTTCACAACCATCTCTTCATCATGCCGCACCGACCATGGGAAGAAACAGGACCATTAGAATCACGTCCAACCCCCCAGCGCCATACCTACCCTTTCCTTTCACCCTCAACGGCTCGATCCTCTCCTAGCAAACCCTGCCCCTTCTTTTCCTCTCGTAATTCAAAAACGCTTCAATATATTTCCCACTGCGCACCCTATTTCCGACGAAAGGCTAAGGTGCCCTCATGATATATGATATTAAACTTACGTTCACAAGAGGTTTCAATGCATCATATACGCTTCTCATACACCATTAAATGCTAATAAAATTTTTCAGACTGATATTCAAATTTTTATTTAATATGTACCATTTTAGATAACAACTCAAACCGCGATAAATAATGGTTTCATAAAAATATTAACCAATTAAAGCAAGAAAAGTAACCAAGATGAATGTTTTGACGATATTTCTATGCAAAATATGAATTATTTTTGATGAGAGATGTGTTGGATGGGTGATTTCATCATGGAAGATTACTCCTTTTCTGGAGCCAACATTTAAGCTTCCATGCACATTGATTATCAACTTATGTCTAGTCACTAGATTTACATCATACCACACCCAATGTGTGGAATGAGGACACTGGAGAAAGCAAATAAAATTACTATCATCTTTCAGAGCGACTCGTAGAACTCCATAAAAGAACCTCACTTTTTTTCTAAGTCTTTAAACTGCACAAAACCTTTTAGATAAATTCAAGAACAGTATCTTTTCTAACGAAGTTAGCGATATCTTACAAACGCCTACATACGGAAGATCAGTTCATGTAAAACATAAACCCCATAGACCTCATAAACAGCAGATTTACGGCCTTTACAATGGGGAATTAACAATGAAGGACATTCACACACGCCCAACTTACCCAGGCGAACTCGAACTCGCGACCTTCGGTTTGGCAGTCGAGAACTTTACCCCGCCGCCACCGAGGCCTATCTCATTATCTTAATACTATATTATATTATTTTTAAATAACATTATTGGGTAGCGGTGCAAAATGGCCGAGCCGTCGACTCACCCTAATTCTCAAATCTACGACCACACTTGTCTTTGAGGCGGTAAGGCAAATAGTGAGTACATATATATGCATGAACCACCTTCGACCGCAATCGCTTGGGGCGACGACAAGGATTCGGAGGCCGAAATATGAAGTCCATCGCATGACTTCGGAAACTTGGTGGGAACATTCCCGTGGGGACAATACGGGTGGAAGGGAAGGGACCGTGGATATGCGATCGCCGTAATCGGCCAACTGAAGAGGGAGAGAGGACATCGATTGCGGTCGACACACGCACTCAGATTCACACGCCTTCCAACATACACAGGAGCGATGCAAACTCTTGCTGCTGCTGTCGGCGACTCACAAATGGTCCCAGGAGGGAACCAGATGCAGAACGAGCGCAGGAGGGATTGAAGTCCATTTGTAGACACCGCACTTGCGATGCTCCCAGGTCTCTTTCGTCTTTTGTTTCCAAAAGAGGCAGCACTGAATCACCAGCGTGCACTCTCGATGTAACTTCTACATGCCGCTTAACTTCACGGATTCTTAAATTTTCTAAATCCACAAACATGCAGTCAAATACTCTACCGTAGTGAATTTTTGGAAGCCAAATTCATTTTAACACAGGTTACCGACCAATTCACTCATCTTTGGCGTTGACAAAAACGCGATCAAAAACAATTCTCTCTTAAAATGTGATCAGGTCTCCCAAAAAAATGCAGAAAATTTCTTTCACTTAAAAAATAATCTTAGCAACTCAGTGTTTCAAACCTAATATTGATTTTGGATAGTTGTCCAAAGGCTTCCCCGGGGAGTTGAACCAAGGATCATTATATCAAAAGCCAATCGCTCTTCTGATTATTCTACCATGCCCCTTCTCTCGTGGGGTTAACAAATACGCGAAAGCCAACCATAAACTGGGATTGTTAAAGAGGTTTTCTGTAAATGTCATAGAAAGGTGAAAAAGATAGACCATTTGACTCCGGTAACGCAAAAAAATCGCGAACAGAGGATTGTTTTGGATGGAGTTACCACGGATACTATTTAAGTTACCTCAGGTGTACCCCAAGGAAGTGATATAGGCCCTCTTTTGATCCTTATCGACTTTACCACCGCAGTCAGGAGCAAAATCCGCCTATGAGCAGATGATGTAGTCGTTTACAGAGAAATTTATGGACAAGGCGATAGATTAGCTTTAAAAAAGGACCTCGCTGACACATATAAAGGGTTCCGTATTTGGGAGTTAGAATTAAATCTTGAAAAGCGTATGGTGATGAATTTATGGAAAACAGGATATACGTTAAAGAAGGAGTTACACCGCTAACGGGATTTCACTATCAATTGTCGAGTTCGTAAAATACTTAGGGGATAGGTACTTACGATACCAATCCTCGGGATCATTCGAGGAGTAAACAAAAACGCGAAGCATACGGGGAAGCTAACCGCACCTAAACTGGGATTTGTATTAAAGGGAATTCTCGGGAAATGTCCTAAAAAGGTGAAAGAAATAAGAAACCTGAGTCTAATAAGGCCTCACTTAGAATATGCTGCAAGCAGGTGGGACCATTGTTAAGGAATACCAATAGCTGAAATCAATGGAGTGCAGCGCAAAGCGGACAGTCTCATGAAGAGTTTTTTTACGGTAAAAAGTGCAGTGCTTTCAATATGTTAGATGAATTAGGATAGGAGATGTTGCAGTAGCTTAGAGAAAAGTATAGGCTAAATGTACTTAGCAAAGTCGGAGAAGAGTTTTTCTCAGATTACTTGAAAAATATCCTCAGTTTACCGACGTAATTTGGCCGTCGTTATCTCAAGAATTAAATAAAGGAAATAGACTGCTAAGCAGAGAACTTTAAAATTTCATTCTTTTTGCAGTAAGTTGCACTATATAACAGTTACCCAGAAGACATCCGATAGAGTTTTTTACTGACTGAGAAATATATTAGCAAGGAGTTTTGAAATACCTCCTGAAAATAATTATGTATTAAACACAAAAAAGGAAAGGACATGATTCGTAAAATACATAATAAAAGAAATTGGCCTTCATGTCAAGTTGATAGAGCAGATGGAGTGAGCTATTTGTGGCACAAAGAAAAAATTAGGAACACTTTTCAGTAATAAAGATGGCTTAAAAATAAGAAAGTTTAACCAATAAAAAAGATAAAAAGATACCAATAGCATTACTTTGGTCACATTAGAGGAAGGATTCAGTGATATTTTCTCGATAAAGCTTGCAGACTGAAAAGCAGAGGCAAAATTTCGGATCGAGAACAATGGATCCATGAATGACACTAATTACAACATTGTGAATGTAATAGAAACATTAGAAATATCACTTTTACTATGGATCTGATAAAAATCCAATCGAAAAAGACAAAAAAATGATACAAAATTCACGTTTTTTTTTTCAAAAAGCCACTATGATTTAATTTTTTTCCATAATTCTCTTACTTGCCGGCGTGATTTGACCAGAGGCAAGAAAGTAAAAGACAGAAAGCAGTGCGTCGTGGGCATAAATTCTCCCAAGCATTGTTTTCATGCCCCATACCGAGATGAAGATTTTTTTCCGAGTGAGTGATACGGCTCCAGAAGCAAAGCGCCTCCAACTCGAGAGAGGTCCGAAAACGATAAATAAAGGAAATGTATGGGCGTTTGCGCGGCCTATTTCTCTCGACACTTCCCCGACTGACTGAAGGAACAACACACGACTCGCCGGAGATACACCCTGCGGGCAGGACACTTCGCAACCACATCTCGCGACTCCACTGTGCACATAAATCATCTTCTTCCAGCATCCTCCTCGCACCACCAACACACCACTTCTTCTCTTCCTCAACCCTCCCTTCTCTCCAATTCCATCCTCGCGTGACCTTTGACCTTCGCCCCCCCTCCTCCTTCTAGTCCTCCCCCCTCCCTCCCCACTCTTGGACCCATGGTACGACTTTCTACTACCTACGACAGAAGTCAAATTGCACCCCTTTCCCCCAGAATATTTCACGGTCAAAATTCTCTCGTAGAATTGGAAATCAGTCCTTTGATTGAAATAAAATGCATATATAAATGAATTCATGAGCTACAAACTGCTACGGAAAGTGCTGATCGCAAAATAAATTCTCTTACCTGCTGGTCAGTCAGCCCTAATATGATATTTAAACTTATGAAATGAAATGAGAAAAATCCGAAATTCTTACCATGATCCTTATCTAAGCATGTGGGAAATGTTGATTGATTGGCTAAATTATACAGCAATATTTAAAAATAACTTATGCACCATAAATGCCACGATTCATTTACCTTTCAAAAGAGTTTTCAATTATTAGTAAAAAGGTCACTCTAATAGATCAAATCACCTTAATTAACTGAAAATAATGCTCATATCGGTTCAAATGTACGGAAAAAGGTAAATTTTAAAATAAAATAGAGTTGAAACAACATCTCTTTAAAAGATCATTCATGTACATGGGACCTAATGTACATATCTTTTTACCAGAGGATTTAAAGGTCAATATTTATGTAGAAAATAAAGTCTCCAAATGACAGCCAAATGGCTTCTAATTCACCCAAGTGTAGGACTTATTTTATGATGTTTTTTAATACTTATGGTACTCCCACTTAGGTAATTGTAAAACTATCTTGTATAATTATTCCTTTCGTTATCACTACTGTATTGTTTTTGAAAGAAAGTAAGCAGCTATGAATTCTGGGAAGGTAGCCACATTTGTTTTAGAGGCTACCTTAAACTTCCCATAGTTTCGTTACCGAACTAATTTTTGCGAAAATCTCTTTTCTCGGGAAGTAATAAAAACTTTTTTTTAAGAACTGAATCATCCACATTTTTGGTGTGTTTAAATTACATTTTAACTTATGAGGCTATGACGAACATAACTTTTCCAATAATAATAATGGCTGTAATTTTCACAGGTTCCTCGATTACGATCATTTTAGTGCATTTGAGCAACACATGTAAACAATGCACATATTTCATTACATATTAAATATCACATGCCAAAAGTAAATTTTTAAACGCGCAACCACAAACCTCCCTCGATAAAACTTCGATGATTTAGAGATGTTATCCGCCAGTATCAGTGTGTCACCGCAGGGTACTTCACCCCGCTCCCCCTGCGCTACGTCGCGTCGCTGCGATTCGTGCACCCCCACCCCCAATACGCTGCCTCTGTGTGAGCCAAGGGATGTATCTCCGCCGACGAGCTCACCGCATCCATCCCCAACTCTCCTCTTCCATTTTTTTTTAATATCATCCCTTATATTTATGCCATAATCTCCATCCCCCGATGGAAAACTTTTTACTCGCGCCACGTGGTTTGCCAAGTTATTCCTTGTGATATTCTTGAATCTCGTGCCAAGACATCACGCCGCCAGAGGAATATAGTGTCTGCCCGACGACTCCTCCCTCCCATATCCGTCTTCGCCGACTGCGATGGGATTTTAAGGCGCCGACATTTTTTTCTAACATAAAGAACGCCTCGAAGGGAACTCGGTCCACAAATATGATTGGTAGCTCCGCCAAGATGAGATCATTCGAGCCATTAATAATGTTCATCACGATCGCATTATGATAACTCGCTTAAAGGATGATGACACAAGCAATACGCGAACGATTGCGGAAAGATTATATCCCATCCCAAGTAAATTATCCATTCGTTAGAGCTTCCTCGCATGGCAAGTGATACAGAGCCGAAATCTCAAACAAGCCCACAAATATATTCCTCAAAACCATTATAGAAACAGTTTTCTCCCCTTAATAATAATGATTGCATATTTCACCAATACATTGAAATGATAATTCCCAGTAACTTATGATATGCACAGCATCTTAGATGATTTGATTGATGTATATTCACAAATTCATTTAATTATTAAGATATAATATTTAATACTACGAGTGGACTAGTGATTTTGCCATCGATTTCACTATGTCTGACCGATTGAAAAATGCATATGAATGGATACTGGAGTAATAGCGGTTGCATTCGTGCATTCCAGTAGGGAAGGGGCATTAGCCTGCGTAGATGATGAATTACCGGGATTTCTTCTGAGCTGGATCATCTCATCCCATGGCATTAACGCCTAAATTAAAACAAATTTCTTCAGGCTCTATGAAGGGCCTTATAATGCTAAGGATAATGTCTTCCGGATAGAAAATCGAACGTGGTAGTAACTCCTCAAAATATATCCTTTTCTTCAAAATCCCTTTGGAAGCTTTGACTGCAACTTCTAGTGGACGAAGGCACAGAATATATTAGCGAAATCTTGAGAGAGTCCAGTGACACGATTTTTGTTCAGACGCGGCTGTGGTATAGCAGACATGATGATGTTACGCATACTCTGTGAGCAAGGATTGTACGTTTTATTACAGTTATGAGAACGAATATTGTTGCCACCAGAGCTTACAAAAGAGATAAGAAAGTGTACTGACTATTGTTCCCTCGTTCCATAATATTCGTACTGAACGAAATAACCGCGAGTTATCCAATGGCTTACCTTGACGGAGTCATCCTCCCGTTCACCCAGGGCTGTGGCTCAGCGTGGCGTTGAACCTGATATGAAGCGAAAACAGAAAACACTGAACCACTCGGGTTAAGTGCAAACAAGATTTGAGCATAATACAAAGGCTGAGGACAACATCGAAACTATCACTATCGAAATATTTATAGAAAATGGTAAACTAGATAATTTAAAATAGAATTTAGTCAAGTTCCAGTTTTAAAAATCTAGAAATATTTTACGCCTAATACCACTCTCCGAAACACTCTCACTATGGTTAAAAAATGCAAGGATCCGATAGACCTATTAAACAAATGTGGTGTGTATTCGTCGAAATGCAGTGATTGCGATGGTATCTATTTGAGGCAGACAAGAAGAAACTTCGGTGTCGGAAAGAAACAATATTTTGGTGAGTGCCTACAGAAATAACAAAGATGGTCAAAAGTAATTTTGCTGAAAATTTGATATGGCCGATGTCATAGGAGTGATTTTAAAATGAATATTTTAAAATTATGCAATGACCGCCGAGAGAGTGGTTATAAATTATTACTTTTTAATTACTAGGGAAACACTCTCATAAATTAATACATTTACAAATGTTTTTCCCTTATTCCGGCGTCCGTTACAAAATTCATCCTTTCTTCCGCTTCGTAGCCAAGGTAACAAAAATAAGATAAATAGCTTAACCCTTAACCAGCGACGTGAATTATTTGGTACACTACCAGTCTGGGAGACCGCAACAAATTAAATATTCATAAAATGTTGCGACGCCATTTTTATTGCTTAAGATTATGTGTCTTTATCTTCTAAACTATTCTAAACTTTATATTTAATGCGTTAACAATACAAATCAATTTTTCGGTAAATAAGTAACTTAAAACCGGATCCAAAAACTGATATCAAAAACACTTGAGTTATTATTATCGTTTTTAAGTGTCATCATCTCACCACTATTCAAAATAACGCCTTAAATGTCAAAGAAAGATGGCTAATTATAGGAAACAATTGAATTTATCTCGTTGACACTCCTTTTCTTGATGCATTCTGCAGGCGTGACGTGAGGTCTCTCAGACCACTAATTGAATTAATTTGTAAATTTACAGAATTAAATAATAAAAACGTTCAATTTTAATAGTGTTATATCCTTATTGTACAAAAATGTGAGGCTAACGATCATTTTAGATATTTAAAAACAGCCAATTTGAAAATATTCATAATTTTAAAAACACAGAGGTCTCTCAGATCGTACTTCACCGGCTAAGGGTTAAGTATGTATCGGAATCCGAGTCGCTTTATTTAAAATAAAATAAGAGACAAGTTTACATCCAGTTAAGAGAGTCCAGAGACAAGTTATCCATCCAAGAAATCTTCAAATTCTGTTTCCCTCTATGCGGGTGTTATATGTAATGGAAATAGCATTCATTCCAATGGAAATGAATAATGTGTAATCACACTATATCGTCGAAATCAGCCAATCAGAACCACGTTAGAGATCACGTTATCCGCGATCTTGCCATTTAAATCTTGAAAGAGGCCGATCGCTTTCGCTATTGTTCACGCGTGCCCCCAGGAACTCTCGACCGCGCTATCTTCGTATTGAGTGTCCCTGAGGATAAGCACCGCCAAATGGAAGAAAAATAATGGTTCCTCGCTCACAGACACACCCACGCGCGCAGAAGAGGAGAAAAAAAATCCCTCGATAGGGATACATTCACAGCGTGAATTATTGAAAGTGGGATCCATCTCTTCTCATCGTTCGGCCAAAAACACTCACCCACAATTCACACCCACTGCCACTATCCATTCTCATCGATTCCCACCCCCACCCCTGCCTCCTCATTATTTCTAAGGGATTTTTTGTGCTCCCCTCGAATACCTCTCTCCCTTTTGTTCAAACAAAAAGAATAATGGCACAGTCCGCGGAATATAAAAAAAAGAACTCAACCTTATACAGTCCCAACCTTTTCCGTTTTCATCTGAGGCTTGCGGTATCTCGCCCGAATCATCGTCTACTTTTTCCACTCTCATACCTTCTCCGCTCATAGGGGCACTACTTTGCTAGAAACAAGACTCGCCTACTTCTAGCCTAAGAAAAATAATAACCCTTCATAGGATTAGAATAATACGGAAGAGGCTACCGATAGCTGAGTTCACGCGCCCCATGAGGAAAGAATGTGTCTTTAGATACCCGGCGTCATCACTAGCAGCCTCGTAACGAAAGACGCCAAGGGGACAATGGTTTAAAGTCTCTTTCGACGTACGGCGTGTTGCACATGAAGTGCCCCCACAGAACGCTCACTAACTAGAGAGCAGTGTTGATAAAAAAAAGTCTAAAACCGCGGGGAAATGAACCCGAACCGACAGGGTGGGAAGAACACCAATTCGATTCTCTGTTGGCACAGAGATAGAAAGCTCACCAGCTCATCTATTTGTAAAACATTTTCCCACAGGAATTTAGCAACGGTAAACTCTATCTCTGACAGTGGTCCACTAAAATATGCCTGCACGTGAGACGTTTTTTTTTTAATTTTGGAGTTGACCCTGGGACACCTATTTCTTTCCTACAAATTTCACATAGAATGTAGCGTTTTCTAGATAGTCCTCCAAACGATGCTAACGATTTTGAGCTGGATAATAACGGATTTGAGTCAAGAAAATTATATATTTGGTGATACTGTAAACGCATTAAAAATGCATGATTCATCAATACTCCAGCATCTGAGCATTATCTAAGGTCTCTACGAGAGAGAGCGGATGTTTATCGGCTGCACATTATTTACAAAGGTGTAACGTAACCCGAAAACGTTTTGCGGGGAGTTCGCTTGGAGTCACAATTCATTTCGTGGGGATTCTTTCGGAAAAGTTACACTAAGACTGTATTTCCTACTCGCTACGGTGGTGGCGTGGCAAGCAGTATTATTCGGGGGGGTCCTAACGCAGGGGGGAAAATTTTTGGAAAAATGGGTATTTAGTAGAGGGTTTTTTGCACTTTTCGTAATAGAAAAAAACATAATTTTTCAAAGTAATCTTTTATAAATTCATGATTTTTCATTATTTGGTTTTCTTTTGTGATGTTAGGAGTGTGCTTTTATATTTCAGGGGGGTTTCAGACCCCCTCGCTACGTCACTGCACTACGGACTAGTCAATGATAGGCTAACTGTCATAGAACGAACATGTATATTGAGGAGAGCACAACAGATGGAACGCAGCCAAAAAAAGCTTCCGTTCCTTCAATTGAAAGTGAGCGAAATTAAGAGGGTAAACACTAATGTGAAAACGTATCGTCCGCTAAGAAAATCAAACTCCGTCCGTTTGTTCAAAGTGTCCGTAAGAGTACGGTACGGGTGAACGTTGTTTTGAGGGAATTCGCCATCCTCTACCATGATACAGGACATGATTTCAATGGAAGATTAGTCCATGTAATATGGAAAGATATAAATGAAGAAAATACCTCCTCATTGAAACGAATATACGTGTTGGTTTTTTTTACTTTCGTCATAGCCTTAAAGTTAAAATGTAATGTAAGCATACCAAAAATATGGATAGTTCAGTCCTTAAAAAAAATGAGTCAAGTAATGTATTCTCGCCCTCCATGCTGTAAAATAGTTTCTCGGCTACTATTCAAAATGGCCCTCATTTCCATACGACATTCTCTAATCTACGGATCACGTCCAAGATATTCCGCCAAAACGAATTACCAAAATATTCGACTCGCACTCACAAGCGACGTTTTCTCCTCCAATTCTCGTGAAAATTTGAGGTCAAATGGAGAAACCAGGTCACTTCAAAATTTACCGCAGATTCAGAACCTGAGCAGGAGGGATTTGAATGAATCAGGGAGAGAATAAACGAAAATGAAATATTTTTCAGATTATTACATATATTCTATGCTCATTCGACGTTTAGTCTTCTTCAGGGCTCAAAATATCTTAATTACGAAACTAGGAGAACTCAAAAGACGAGCCTTTGTACTCAACTTACCATTTAAATTTAGCGTCCCCGTTTTCAATGAACAATTATTATCAACTGCTGGTGATGATGATAATTGTCCATCAAAAACCGAGTTGCTTTATTTAAAACGAGCGTGATGCGCCCGCTCCAAGCGGGCTTCCTCCGCCCTTTTTAATGCAGGTTCACAGAGGGATAGACGCGTTTCTAATTTTAAAATGTAGAAAAAAAGGCAAGGTCTTATGTACAAATTTAATTGGAATTTTCGTGTACAAATTGAGGTCAGAGGACCTCTTTAAACACAACATTGGAAGTAATTACACTATCCTCTGTTAATACTTTTTTAGCGTTTTCCTTAATATTTACAAAAATATATTGAAAAGATCTTACCCTAGAGAATGCTACATAAAGTAGGCCATAAAAGAATATCGGGTCAGGCAGGAATAAGCCAGCTCTTTGCAAAGTCTGACCCTGAGCCTTGTTAATAGTCATCGCATAGAAAACCTTAATGGGAAATTGTCTGCGAGTCAAATTAAAAGGCATGGTGGGATCCGACGGCGTTAACTGTATTCTTGGGATGTGGACAATCTTTCCGGAATCGATTATTTTTTTAAATCGATTGTTATTATTATTTTTTATTTTTATAAACCAATTTTAGGAAACAATAGCAATATTTAGGAAGTAAGATATGCCGTCGCATGTTCTCTGATAAATTCTGTGCATTTTGGTACCTCATTTGTAGAGTTTGGTTGCGTATAAGTTGAGAAAAAGGTATCTATACAGTAGAAATAATATAGAAGATAGATATTCGTCCAAGAAACCTATTCATAAGAACGATAAAAATTATCAAAGACACTCACATAAGATAAAATTTTGCGTTTGTGATACAAACCAGAAACTCAATTAATGGTAGTATCCCGTGTAATGAAAGCAATTTTGAGTACAAAGAATAGACAAAAATTATTAAACAGTATTTTCACTCGATAACCTGAGATACTTTTTTCTAATTGATAAAGAATAGGCAATGGAGCCGGTTTCTTCAATTCAAAAAAACTGTTCTAGTGCATCTATAATGAAGATTCCAAAACCGAGAAATTATCAAGTTATGAAACTTATCAACGAAAACCCTGGACCATTATCGGTGCTTTATGAATTAAAAGAAGCGCAAAATTCTCATCCTCCAAGTTCCCTCTGCTTATGCATCTCAAAAAACAATTAAAAGATGTTTATCACGAGGTGACTAGGTGTGAAATGAATGAATCTTGAGGATGAAACTTTCTTTTTCAAATTACTTTAACTTACTTCAAGAATTAATTTAGAACCTTCCCCGATTCTTACTTACTCCCCAAGGAGGAAACATAAATCAATTGTGATGAAAATTTTTTTTAAATGTCACCGAGAGATTGTGTTCTTTTCATTGAAAAAGATATTAGGAGAAGTTTCCTTCGCCAAAAAGTTCCATCAAGTTCCTTTTGCCATGCCCAACTGAATTCACCGCTAAAACGGAATTCTTTCCTCGAATTGCTTATCGCTTCCTTAATTTCTCATCCTCGCTTTTATCCTCATATCCCTCATAACTCCTTCGTCCCTTCCATCACGCACACCTTTTCTCATCCAAATTTACCTCAAACTCACCCCTCCACAAAATTCAACTCCCCCCCCTCTCTCTCTCTCTCTCTCTCCCTCACACTAGAAAACGCCCAAAAGTGTACCAACCGCTAATGAGCTCACTCTATCCAACAATTATTCTTCAAAGCTATTTACACTGAATTATTACCGTATTACATTATTTATTCCAGGCATCAGAAGAAAGTCCTGCACCACAATTCGCTACGTTTAAAAATATATTAGGATGAGTTTCATGCGCCAAAAATTTCCACCATATTCCTTTTGTCATGGCTCAGGAAAGTCACCACTTGAACACATGGTCTCCTCGAAATTCCATTTGCTATCTTGACTTCTCATCCATGCTGACACTAAATTAAAATATCGAATTTGATGCCAAATTACTTTTTATGTAAAACCATAAATTATAATATGAACTAACTTTTATAATCATTACACTTGCCGCAAAGGAAATAATAAGATACAGAATTTCGGATAAATGTTCAAAATAGGCTATGAATTCCCATGACGGGAGTTTTCCTTGGATTCTAATTTGTTTTTTCATTGTTTTCAAATTAATTGTTCCATACTGCATGCATATTGTCGTGTTGTAGTCGAGACGTATTTCGTACAATGTTTGGGCACCCAATCTAATTCCCATATGGTTTTCGTCATTGCTTTCTGGGAAAGATGACTTATAGGTAGTAGACACCTATGAAGGTTTACTTAAATTTCCAAAAAAACTGAGAGGTAATGTCCAATATCTAATATTTTCTTCTATATTATGAAGCCTGAGCATAAAATCCATGTGTATATTCAGGCCTTTATACAAACGATTTCATAATCTCCAATTCTTAAGAGAAAATGGTATTGCTATACCTGGGCGCAATCGTAGACGCCATCTTGTATATCTCGCTTCCGGTCATGTTTCAGCCTGATTTCCGCAATTGTCCTATTCGGAGGGGTGGAAATATGGGGATAGATGCCCAATTGTTATACGCATTGCCTATCGATGAGCGCATTTTTGCAATTTAGGCTTGGCTGTTCTGCCAGACTTAAATAACCTATCAACTAAATCTTCCAATCCAAAACTTCATTTTTTTGCTCGCAATTTCAGCGACAACCGAACGATCATCTTTTGCTGGTGAATTCATGCCCAATGGGTACCTATAATAGTATGAGATGATGGGTGATGGAAAACTAGACGCTAACCACAGAATGAATCTCCATATTTTAGGTTTTGCTCAGAAATGGTGTATTTTTCCATGTAGCTAAGTTGTAATTAATGACCTCAGTTAAAAAGAATAAAAACTCCAATACATATCAACTCCAAGGACCCATCTTTGACTTTAATTCTTCTCTTAGGCCCACGGAAAATAGAAGATTTCACCCAAATAATTCGAGTCCGCCGCACATTACCTGAACCGATTGTTCATGATCCTAAAACGAACGCATCCCCCCTCTGCACTTTAGGATGGGGGAGGGAAGCGGAGGGTGGGGAGCGGCTGGGGGTTTCCCTCTTCCCCCGCCGAGATATTCGCAATCCGACCCACCCTGGAGGCGGCAGAGGAAGAGATTTAAGGGGGGGATTGGACGGAGACAAAAGGAACGGCCAAAGTTATTCTTTTGTTCCGGCGGAGAGATAGAGAGAGAGAGAAGGGAAACTTTTTTGTCCCTTCCCTGGCACGCATCTTCATTTCCCTCCCCCTCCGCCCCTTCCAACCCCCACCCCTCAACTTTTTCATATTTACGTCCTCGACACCCAACCATCTCCAACCCATTATACTTACAACTACGGATCCGACACAATGGGAACCTATACATAGTTATTCCTTAAACCACACTGTTAACAGATATTTCTAACACCGTTATTTCAAACGCCATGTTTTGCATGTTCTAAATTTTTAGGCAGATCGTTTTTATGAGTAGTTAGCAAGTTTTGCCTTTGCATGAATGTGAAAGTATAATTTGTTAGCATGCATAACTTTTTATGACCGTTTGGTGTGCAAGTATGAATCCTCTTGCACGCTACATGGCAGTGTTTGATCACCACCTGCCAAACACCCTAGAGGTGGCTCGCAGGGTATTATGCCGATTTAGATGTTATACGTCTAGGACTATTGACAATTATGAATAAACCGATATTAGAAAGTACGCACGTACATGTTTACTGCAATAATTCCAGTTGAACTAGATTCAACGATTTTGCGTCATCTTTAAAAACGGGTACACGTCTTTCTTTCTGTTTCTCCTCTAAATCCTCTAACCTCAGATCTTCTAGCCACTGATCCTTAACACATGAATACGACTTCAAGCGTCTAATATAGCAGCAGTTTAAATGATAAAATCGGTTTTTAGATAATTATTAATCATATAATAGTAATTATTATATCTTTCGGAATCATTTGATCATTGCTTCTGCCCTGTAGGCTTTCGTAACACTTCTACAGTTTCACTTCTACAGTTCGGCATTGCGGACGCCGACTTCTTACATTCTAGTCACCCCTAAATCGCAAAAAAGCGAGTGGCTTATGATGTGTCAACCACTTCATGTGAAATATCAGCATGGGAAAAATAGGGAACATTTCAAAAGTTATGATGTTGCTAAATGTGATGAGTGCTCCGTGTTCCGTGCGAATTAAATGTGGAAAGGTTTCTTGGAATTCCAAACTGGTGAGAGGCTCCATGTTACTGTCACCCGATTTAAGTCTCAAGATGTATTTCTGCTACCAAACGCACTTGCAAAACTTGAATTTACATCAGCTGTAGTTTAGTACCATAACAAGGATATCCATCGCACTCCAATTGTAAGATTGAAAAGTATCATCAACTCTAACAAGAGGCCCTAGCACTATTAAAAGTATTGGGGCCTCGCTTAATGTCCCGAAAATTATTCAAGAGGTATCGTAACTCACTACCGTGGCCCAAACGCAGCACTTCTCATTTGAGCATTTCTTACAAGAAATAAGCATTACAAGTATAATTTATTCAACATGATATTGTCATCGCTATGGTAATGTGGAGCCGGAACAGGCTTAGTAGCCTAATCCTGGAAGGAAGAAGAAGAATTGTCATCGCATCATCGTGTTCCAATGTGTTTTACTAATTAAACACGGTAACATGAGGCGTTTCGCTACACAGTTTCATTTCCCATCGCAGCAGTAAGCGAAGGAGGAACAAGAGCTCCTCCTCAAAACACTTTCGATGGATCGACTCTCAAGTTTGGCGAGGATCCATTCTTTCCTTGTTTTCCCTGTTTCATCTTGTTTTTCACTTGTCCGCTGAGCGAGAGAGAGAGAGAGATAGAAGGAGAAAAGGGAGGGAGGGATCTGGACCATATCTCATCTCAACTGCACACTTACCCTCTCTCCCTCCCATCCCCACACAATTCGAACCCTTGATTCCCCTTTAAAGACATCCCTCGCCGCTCCACCCCCTCCTCCCCTTCCCGTCCGTAAATCTACCCCCACTCCTACACTCTCCCCCACCCCCCCCCCCATTCCACCACTTTCCACAAACCACCGCAACCCTCTCTCTCAATTACCTTCTCCTCGAGAACAAATTTTGAAACCTCCTTGAGAAAGTTTTAGGATAATATAAGATCAATTTTTTAGCTCGACGTTTTCCCCGCAAATTGTGCGATTTTCTTGGAAAACAAGGAGTTGAAGACGCATTTTTCGCTTCACGAATTTGTTTCTAATGCTCGAATTTCAAAGAGTGCATGATTTTAAATACGAAAAACTATCAGAAGTGTAAAATAACTCGGTTCGCTGTCACTGGTACAGGAGCACATTGATATTTCCAATTTGAATGGAATTAGCCTCTTTGGTAGACCTCAAAACGAATAATGCTCTATCTTTTGCGAAAGTTACTCCGGCTCTTTCAATGGGGATCATGACGTGGTGATATTACTTTGTGGTATGAGTAGAATCTACCGAACAATATATAAATGGTTCTAATGGTAAATGATTCTATTCTATCCCGATTTCAATATCTTTATATTATAGATTTCAATCGTCAGTAACACCTATTCTCAGCGGCCAGGACTCGAATCCGCATCCCTCACATGCAGATAAATTAAGACGAGTGTTACATCAGCGATCTAGCCTGATCATGTGACCGCATTGAACGGAAGAGATAAGGGCAAGGAGTTCGGCCTCTTCGGTGTCCTCGCGCAATCGGGTTAAGATATTCGGTTCGGAATGGGGGAACGGTAACAAACGACTTCTTGTATCCAGGCAATCTTGGGCGGCTACTCACCAGATGGGTTAATTTTCGCCATCTAGAGGTGGGGTGGGCGTGTCAAGAAGAGAGAAAAGATATTGGGAAGGGGGAAGGATTCCGTGCGTTAGCGATAGCTTCGAACAGCACGTAATGATAGGTTGCAAATGGGTGTGGTGTTTGACCTATACCTATCCTGAAAGGCCGCTGCAGATATCCATTTCAGATGGTGGATATACAAGGACGAGAAGAAATAAGGACAGGCTACCCCAAAAAAAGTAGGTTTCTTCGAGAACGGGCTCACAGGAAAGGACAAGCATAGTTGTTACACAAAACTTAAATGACTGAATATACTCTTACCAGTTATTAGGCACATAAAAATTCATTGATTCTAGTTATAGTCACCAGTGTAATCCAACATATGAAGGACACACTAAATATTTACAATAAAGTATCGATTTGTTGGAATAAACATCTACATCTACTCTTAAAGGTATTTGGTAAGTTGTAAACCCTATAATTCTAGCTTTGGCCCTAATTTCGGACGTGAAACATACGTTCAGTATTCTGCAGGTGTTACTCGCGTTTACAGTGCTCCAATAAACGTATCCTACCGAGTAATTGTCAGAAAAAAGTTAGCATAGCATTATGTAATAAATGGAGATAAAATTTAATCAAATGAGATAAACATGTATTAAGGTAGTAATGTTTTGGTAGATCTCAAAATGGATAATGCTGTATCTTTTGCGAAAGTTACTGCGACAATTTTACCGGGGATCGTGACGTGATGATATTACTTTCTGGTATTAGGAGATTCACCGAGCAATCTATAATTTGATTCTATTCTATACCGATTTCAGTATTCATATATAGTAGATTCTAATCGTCAGTAATAGGTACGCGATCACTTTTAATGAGTAAGGTGTTCATGTCGCGCAAATATACACTATCTGAATACTCAGAACACGACTCCACTTCAAATGAAACTTGAAAAAAGTTCTCACGTGGTCATTAAATGAAAAAAAATCTAAAAATCCTGCATTTCGTTGGCGTTCACTTCTTAAGACTTTATCATGAAACTTAGATAAAAAGTTTACTACACTTTTATGAATCACACCATGGCAGTTCTTGTACTAAGGTATCATCTACTTTCGCACAATATGGGAACCACTTTAAATATGCGCTTGGTTTTTGGACGAGCGTCACCACAAAATGGATTTTTATAATGAAACGCAAAAATTCATTGCTCCTATCTTAACTACTGGTAAACGAATAAGATGGTAATTCAAGTAATTCTCCATCAACGCTGTTAACATTCAAATGCGTGAGACTGTAAAATATGCAGTTTGTCATAAAATTGCCTTAAGAAAGAATTCCCTTGTACTGGGGAACGAATCAATCAACCAATCAAAGCGGACGTTTTTTGCTTTCGGGGTCTCTTCGCGGACCCTTACGCTTTCCACGTTTCTGATTTATCATGTCAATTATAAAACAGGAACCTGATTGTCGTAGTGATCTTCGCAGTAGCCCGTAAGGCCAAGCGTCCGCGATTCGATTTTCGGCCCAGGGAAATTCGTTGTCATGGCAATTCAAGTGAAATTCACCCCCGTTCACACGACAGGCTTCGACATATTGCATACATGCAAATTGCTCTCTTGAGCAGAATGTGATTTTAAAAGTGGCGAGGGAAACAATAGACGCGAACATATTATTCCAATCCCAATTGCCCAAATAAAGTCGAGTTGACTTAAAACCATTTTAATTTAATTGAAAATTGTTCGAAAAAAACATTATTCATTTGATGAATGAGACAATGAAGAGGATTCACTGATGGACTGGCGTTTTCCGGGGTTAAATAAAACGTGAGTGTATCGCAGTGAATCGCACAGAACGCGCTTTGCATTAGAATATCCATCCGACAGGTCCGCCTCAAATTTATTTCGCTTCATCCGTAAATTCAAAGGTTAGATGAAAAACTTCATTACGCATTCATGGTCACGCGCCAACAGTCAGCGGGTGTTGGTGCACACGCGAGAAGTAGCCAGGGAAACGGGATAGAAGAGAGGTAGATAGAGAAAGAGAGAGAGAAGGGGTTTGTTGGGAGGGGGAGAGTGGAGTATGTGTTGTTGAGGGATTGCAGGACGAGCACACATACACAAGCAGGAGTGCCAAACACTGAATTATAGTCGCACGGCAACAAGCATCCATCCCCAAGCGCATCTCCCATTACGCGCGACCTAATTCCATTTCCATTCCATTTTTCACGTCCCACCCACCCTCGCTTAACATGCAGAGGAGATTTTCCATGTTTCTCTCAACGTAAACCATCATTTTCCTCGACAAAAATTACACCCATATTAACAAAAACAGAGCCATTTCTCTAAAAGCATTATTTCGAACTAAGCCGTACTTTATTTTAAAAAAAACATGTGAATGGGAAAAAAATGTAATTAGGAAAGAGCGCAGAATATCTTTCTTCAGAGGACAGCACGTTTAGTCCATGTTTCACAGCACCATTTAATTCACGGATAACAAATATTTACGATGAGAGCGAACTAATTCAGAATATTCTCCGAGCATTGCGGCCAAAATTACTGTGAGAAGAATACAAATATGAGAATGAAAGATGATTATTCAAAATTAGTGATTTGAAATGGAACATTATTTTAAGGGGTTTCAGAGTCAAATCGGTAGGAATTTTGGTGAATTCTTGCATTGAGTAATGTCTCAGAACGGTTGGCTTATATATATCTTGAGATATAAAATTTGCCATTAAAGTGTAAGCGCCTATGCTCAGGTTATTAAATATTTTTTCGGGCCTTCAGTATTTTCCGAGATATAAATCTAAGTCGTAGGGAGTTCCGTTTGTCCGGTGATTTGACTTGGAACGAACAATGAGCAAAAAATGCCATTAGCGCTAAATCTTTGCGGGACATACGACGTCATTAATGTTATATTCAAGGAACAAAGACGACATATAATCCATCGCATTAGAAGCAGGCAGACATTTACAGCAATGCAAATCGGTTTTCTTGCCATATTAATTCAGTATGTATGAATTTCAATTTTTAATACCAGTGAATTGCTATGAATTACCACATGAAAGTTGACTAAATATTTAAAGTGAGCAACTTTGAAGAGACATTTTAAATTTAGATATATATAGAGAGGACAATGAACGCAATGAGGGCAGGGACATTGAATTATGTGATCATCGTTAGCTGAAATCAATCTAGTAGTACAGCGCAGGGTGGCCAGATTTGTGATACGTTGTTACGACAAAAATGAATTTTCCAGTATGTTACACGAGTTAGGATGGGAATCTTTGCAGGAGCGTAGATCAAAGTATAGGCTCTTACTTAGAAAATTCGAAGAAGATATT
The DNA here is from genome assembly GCF_921293095.1 of Ischnura elegans. Classification (NCBI taxonomy): domain Eukaryota; kingdom Metazoa; phylum Arthropoda; class Insecta; order Odonata; family Coenagrionidae; genus Ischnura; species Ischnura elegans. The sequence continues at coordinate 125,094,808 of NC_060249.1, read as the reverse complement.
TTCTCAGACGACTTGAATCATATCCTTCGTTCACCATATACCCTACTATAGTAGACATGATCATGAGAATAAAATAAAAGAAATAGACTTCAAAACAGAGAGATTTCAAATGTCATTCTTCCCTCATACCATTAAGGATAGCAACGTTGTCTCAATTGATAGGATTAATTGCGTCGCTCGCTAGGGTCACTCATTGCATATTTTTTTCATAGTTCTAATCTTGCATGTATTTTCTCTAGGAATTACTAACGTTATCAAGTTTTTTTATGGATAAGCACGTATATTCTGCTAGCATGCGTAATATTTCTATGACCGTGCGGTGTGCATGTGGCGGTCCTCTTGCATGCTGCATGTTGGTGATTTGTCACCCCCTGACAAACACCCTAGAGGTGGCTCGCAGGGTATGATGTAGATGTATCTATTCCAATAATAGGTAATTATGGACGCGAAACGATTGTGGTTATGAATTTGGAGTGGAGCGGAGGAGGGTGGGGAAGTTAATTTTTTGATTGGGTGGCGGCGGTGGTGATGGCAGGGACCGCTTGATGGGAGCCACGCCTCAATAGGGGATCGGCTCAGTTGAGCAGTTTTAAGTGATATTGAAGCGAAGGCGTTCTTTGCGGCAGCAAAGTGTGGCGAGAGCTAATAAGGGAAGTTAATGAGAGTTAAAGTGAGTTATGCACGCGACGGAAAAATTGCTCACCTCCTAATGGCATGTTGAAATATTTCCCTCACTCCGTAATGAGACTATCAGTTTCCCCGAGAAACCCATCCCTTAGCGCTTTTCCCAACCCTTTAGCGCACATCCCGCTGCCATGCATCAAACACCTCACTCACTCCCTTCCCTTCCGACCAATTCCTGAGCCTCTCCAACAACCCTGCCCTCCCTCCCGATGGCCCAAAACCACACACCTTCCATCGGCCGATAACCACCCACCCTCCCTCTACCCCCTTCTCCCCCCCCCTCACCCACCGCTAACGGCCAATCTCGTTCCAACCCTCATTCCATATTCCACACCCATCCTTCCGCCCACCCCCTTTCCCAAGCACCCCGTTAGCCTCTTCATCCCCCACTTCACCACACGCGCCATCATCCCTCTCACAAGAAGATTCCGTCGAAAACTGAAGGAAATTTGAGCAAAGAAAGAAAGAAGGAAAGTTCTTCTACTTGAAATAAATCGATTTCCTCTTCAAAAATATCTCGTTGCATGTTACGACTGGTGATTCCAAATACAAGTAACTAAATTCTTCTGTACTCTCATTTTCTTATGGCTAGAAGAAGATAAATAACAATTAGAAGGTTTAAAAAAAACATTAAGTTTCGCACACTGCATTCGTTTTTTAACTGTGTCTGGAAATTCAAATTTTCAAAAGTCCTAGTGCACACAATTCTTGGTGGTCTGAAGATACAAATTACAATATAGGAAATATATGGGAACGTCATTTTAACAAAGACTTGTGGTGACTTATCAACTTGTAACTTGATAACAAGTCAAAACTTATCAACAGTCCTCTTAAATGCAAAACTTTAGCACTTTGACATGTTACTTTTTATTTAAGAGCAATGTTACGTTGAACTGCAAGAGAAAATGCGAATATTTGAGATTAAAAGTCGTACGGTCGGCTCAATGGGATAGAATTTGGGATAGAATCAATTGAAAAACGCATCCTTGAATTTCCCACATTCTTCTCTACTCCGACATTACCTGTCGATATCGAAGGACGCCATCCACAATGTTCATTGACGTCTCGTAGTGTACATGTAAGAATGATGAGAACATTTTTTGCCAACGCTTCCATACCCATTAATTTTTAATTCCAATAAATTGCTATGAATCACCGCATGAAAGTCTACTCATATTTAAAGCGAGCATCTTTTAAGAGTAGCTGTTGATTAAGATATAACTAGGGAGTACGAAAACGCAATGAGGGCACAGTGAATTACGCAATCGCCATTTCATTTATTCCAGTAAACAAATATTTGCAAAAAATCCCTGAATAAGTTTTTAAAAAAATATATGGAAATATTGGCAATCATTTTTGCATATGATCTTAGATCTGCACTCCGAGACGTAAATCAATATTAAAAAATTGAGGTTAAGGAAAAGAAGTTGTCCATAATGGCAAAAAAATTTAACCATCACACAAAAAGATGCAGCAACACATGTTAGGGGTCGCTTATAGTCTGAACCAAAGTTCTCTATTTTGGATACAGAATGGGAACTTTTTTCACCGAAGCCAAGTCACGTTATTTTCACTCCTTCTTTGCGAGATACTGCTTCCTCGACGTTTCGTTCGGGGCATAATTGCCTTCTCCGCCCTTCAGATTACCCTTGTGGAGGCACAAGATGCGGGGAGATTAAGGGTGGAGCTTAATCTTAACTCCCTCAGTCAGCGTCTTGAAACTATAATGGGATGATTTTCGAGATTAATTTAACGCATTCATGAGGTACTAGTAGCGTTCCCCCGATTAACACCCAAGGCGGAGGTTTGCCAAATTTAATAATTTCTTACCACCAAAATCCCCGCATCAGAGACTTCAAGAGAGAGAGAGAGAGCCCCACCCACTTCATTACACTCCCGGGGAGGGAGAGCGCAATTATTTACTGGAGGATTACACTCCAGGGATCCTTTAGGTCACAGAGAGGAAATTACTGGCATTGGTTATTAATTATTTGAACCATATAAGCGTATTCTGCCCGCAACGATTATTATCCTATCGAGTAATCCTTATAAACTTCAGAATATTTGACGAATTCTCATATTAGCTCCACCTGAAATTATATACCCACTCGGTTGTCAACATGCATTTCAGATGAGCACTGGTTGAGGTAATGTAATCAATGATTCCAATGAATTGAACAAACTGATCATGGCCCGAAATTCCATCAAAGAATCTTTCCCGCCTTCACGCGGTTTCGCTCGATGATACCTCTTAAAATAAATCAATCACACATCTTTGATCTGCTCGTAAAAAAATATTGACTCACACACTCCATGTATACATGCACTTTGGTTCAAATATTTCATCAAAGAAGTTAGTCGGTGGAGTTAACTTTAATATTATAAGAGGGCTCCACAGCAAGTAAACCATATTGCTTTCATTGACTAGTGGTTTTTGCATTAAATTCAGCTATACGTATGCAACGGCCTCAAAAAACTATGAATATTTTTAGTAAAATTGACGTCTTACCTCGCTGACCCAACACCTAATAAAAGCATACAATTCGGTTTTCTCCCGTCGCATTGAATGCATTCTTATTGAGATGACGTCCGGAAAGAATTTATAACTCCATGGTTTCAACAGCCAGTAATGGTAAACATCTTTGTTTGAAAACTGTAATAGCTATAACTTTCCTTACATAACGGTTAAGTAATAAGCCTAAGAGACGTTGGAATGTAGAATTATTTGTTGGTAGTTATCTGGATAATTAATTGATACCTTATAAAAATTATCCATATTGAAATAAGCAACGGGAATGTGTGTGAGCTAAGAAAGGAAGATGTCATTGACATATTTTAAACCACAAATTTTGGTAAGTATTTGAGGAACATAGAGTGCTAACGTTCAATCCGGTGCAATCACGAGCATGAAGCACACGAGAGACAAACGTTTTGAAGGTTGGAATTGTATCTCATAATTTGCACTAAAAAGAAATCATCGAGGAAAGTGTTAATAAGGATATTATCGCTTCTGAACGGTAAGTAACTAGCTTCTCAACTAGCCACAGAATTCAACAAATAAATTTGAGATGACATCAAATAACTCAACTCACCATGAGAATAATGAGAACTTGACTGACAAATTTACTTTCGGATTCCCTAGACCTAGCCATTGAACATTGAATTTTCCTTATTCTTTTCTTCTTTATGAATGTACACTTCTTATAATTAAATACCAGTTATGGTAGTGTCACCAAAATTGAAAAGAAGTATGATAAGAGGGGGAGCATGTATATATTGAAGAATTATTTAAAATTGTATAACTCAATAATTAATATCGGCAATCCATTTCTTTAATGCACAGGGTAACAAGGTTGTATAGTAAACAGTTCATGCAGATGAACAAAAAATAAATATCGCAAACATACGCTTCACAAAATATTTTTCCAATTATTTTATACAAACTGTTCGAATTTTCACTCCCAATCACATTAAGCACACAGAAGTCTGCATTAACACAAATTCACGTGTACGAATGAAATCTGAGGCTCAAATTATGCCAACTATTTCATAAATTCTATCCAAAATCCAATGAATATAGTCGACAGTTCCGATGAATAAAATAACTTTGGCCAGAGGAAAACCGAGGAGTTTCGATGCAGTCATATTATTTCCTGCACTCTAAAAAGTCAAAAGCAGTAGGTATTAACAGAATTTTAAAAAACGTCAGACGAACATAGTTAACCATTGAAATAGATATCTCATGTAAGTAATTTGCTATCATTAACTTATATATTCCGGAGACGGTGGAGAAGAATCTCTATGGAGTCAAAAGTTACGTGAAAAATCCTTTAAAAAAAGCCATTAACGTCGCCTCCATCCCGAAAATATCTTTCACAATCAGACAAGAAAGAGTCCTTGAGGAGATTTATTTTTTTAAGCAAATGAGCGTAGAAGAAATATTTATAAAAGCTCCCTCTACGCCAGAAATGAAAAAGCTATGTTATCACATCACATCGATTAGAGAAGAGTGGCACATTTCATGTTCCACGGCTTGTCGAACGCGTCATGCTCCATCGCCTCCGCCGCCGATTAATTTAAATTGTGTGTCATTAGTGCAGACGCGAGGAGAGTGGGGAGCTCCCTGGCGGGAGAAAGATGAGGCTAGATAACGCCAGCGTGGATTGGAATTCGATTAGCGACTATTTTTTTTACGTCAATGAGGTCATATATTTTTTCGTCAATGTTTGTTCAGGGCTAAAATAAATTTCCAAGCGTCTGTTCTGAAATCAGATTGTCGCCCGGACATCCATAAAGAGAGTGACGACCGCAGTTAATGCGAGACCCGATGCCAGGGCAACCACAGCTGAATGAACATCAGGAGGAGATCCCCGCGTGAACGCCTCAATTTTATTCAAAAGGCATTCAACAATGAAAACTAAGATTTCATTCAAACTTCAATATATTCAAGGCAAACAACAGATTCGTTAAAATTTAAATAAGATTCATTATAAACACAAGGTTCAAGGTGCTTACAACACGGTCGTTTGCTCAGAAATTGGGACAAGAATTCAATTGTAACAATTCGGCGGATGGAAGGCGAAGTTACGTTCACCACGAAAACGAAGTTGCGGCCATTCCCACAAAATTTTAAACATTCCCATGATTCATGAGTTGGTGACGTTAAGAGAAAAACGCTCATGAAGAGAACGAGTCTGTTAACAGAGTGTAAAGAGCAACTGATCACACCGAAGAAGACAATGGAGTAGCGGAAGTGGTGACCCGCTGGGTTAAAGTTACTTGATTTTGATGCTAATTTTCGTCGCGAATTGCTCGAGAATCAGTCAAAAGATCGAAATTTTGAAAAAAAAGAGATAAGTCCCTTTATTTTTTCACCTTCATCACAATCGACAGTAAAATAAAATTTATGAACGAGTCCATGATGTAAATTCTTTTCTAGCACTCAAAATAGCAAATTATAGAATCAACTCAGTTAAATGACGGCTATGGCATATATTTGAGCTGAGGAACAGTTTAGATTATTACTTGAGGCGCATTCACCAATCGCCTCCGATGATAAGAAATCACAATGATGCAGTGCTCTAGGGAGAAGGCAATGGAAGAAACTCAAGAACAGGCAGAACCCGAGTGGCAGCCAAGACCGATCTAAAGGAGGAGTTTTCCCCTCACATGGAATGCACTTATATTTCTGTACTTTTGACGCTCACGAGCAAAATACGTGATCATTTAATAGTAGGTCGCTAAGCACTTAAGAAAAGCTTTAGGTTTCGACTTGCTCTATAATATCAAAACAAAATCAAATAATTTTTTAACGTTATACAGAAATCATAATCTAGAATTAATCGGTAACATTCAGCCCTAACCTCCATTCAAATTATATACCAAGCGGAGAAATAGAAGCAGTAGACCCACACTTTAATTCTAACGTAATAAACTATGAATAATAGGACTGGATATTTTTGTTTTTCATAATGGCAATGTTAATAAAGCAGTAAAAGGTACATTGCGCTTCGTGAAAAGTTGTAACCATAAAAAGAGTAGCGTTTCCTATATGTTAGGTGAGTTAGGATGGGAATGTTTACAAGACCTTAGAAAAAAATATAGATTTAATTTACTTAGTGAATTTGGATTTTTTTTCTAAGATCACGTGAAAAAATATCCTTAGTAACCTGTGTAGGCGTTATCACGAGAAGAAGATAAATAAAATAAACCGCTAATCAGATAGGTTTGAAATTTCAAGCTTTCCTATTATTTCTAAGGACTGCAACGGTGTGTCGATTAAGAAAACTAATGGCGTAACTCGCTCGGCACCAGTTTAAGTTTAAAAGTATGTGACATTATGGTATTGAACAGTTGTTGTTCGTCAGCATCTACAATATTTAGAATTTAAATCTGCGTATAATTTTATATTTTTCTCTAGACCCATTATTTTCATCATGACCTTACTATTGAAAGTAATTAATTGTTTTTATAAAGTTCGGTAAATTGTAAAAAATATGTATTAATTACAACGGTCAAAATGATTTGATGTGATTCGATTTTTCGTGAAGTTGAAGTCTTCCATTTCTTCTAGTGTATAGATACATTCTCGTGGAAACATGTATATAGTAAGAATATTTGGCTGGCGTTGAGGGGGGAGGAGGGAAATAGGGTATAGCACGCGTAGAATGAAAGGAAATAAGAATTGAGAGTAAAATTTTTGGAGGAGGCACAGGCTGTGTTAATTCGCGTAAAGCCTCATGAAATACTATCTTAACTGGTACAATAATTTATAAATAATCATAGTTTTTTCTTGATATTCTAATATTTAATAAAAAAACTCCTTTAATAAATATCGATGGCTAAGTCCTAACAACACTCATCTCAAAAAAAGCAACTTTTCAGGAGAGCAAAAAAACGATTAACTTGTGTCACTTGTACTCTCAAATTAAAAAACTTAATGTTCATAAAACTAAAGAATGAAGCATTCGTTTGCAAATAAAGATTTGTTTATTGCTTGTATTTTATTTTTTTAATGTCATTACAATCATTTTAAGATACCTGTCTCAAACCGGCTGATTTTGAGATACATGTTGTTAACTCAGCCATCGATATTCTCATCACATGCAAACGTGAGCATTCTGTGACGTATTCATGCTAATAGTGTCTAAAAAATTGTGAAAGTATTCAGGAATATCAGGTTGATAGCATTTGGATGAAAGGCTGTTAAGACATCCTTTGCTATATTTATCTATCCGGCCCCTATTTCACGGGATCACCTTCTTGCTCTAAGTCTCCGCCAACCCACCAGAAGAATGAGGGGCAAGAGGATGAACGACAGATTACAGAGTAGTGTGATCACCCACCCTCGCTCCGAATGGGCAGTGCACCAACGGGGTTCAACGGCACAATATCACCACAGCGATGCTACGAGGGAGGAATTGAAAAGCAATGGGGGTTGGAATGGAAAAAATCGTATTCGATGATTAGCGCGAAGGGGATGAGGTCGAGAACAAAAGGCTTTGTGCGCGCCTAATTATTTTACATCTTGAGAAACAACAGCGGATCGCGGAAACAAATGCTCCTTTTGGGTGTCTGCGACTCGACTTCGCAGCGCGTTCTCATTATGAAACGTCCGGAACGAGAACGATATAATACAAAGTGGATGCAGAAATAAAAACAGCTACTTGGTGTTTTAAAATAACGGGTGAGACTAGAATAGGTTGAACTGCAACGCTGACAGTTTCTTATTAAAGTTTACGTGCAGATTTTTTTCTGGACGGAAGGGAAATTAATATGCATGCTTACAAATCGTAAAATGATTTTGTCGATTGCTGATACACTTCTGCTTGTAATATTGCGCTCACTGTACAATTTAGACTGTACAGTGAGCATGTCATGTGTTTCACAAATAATATTGTCTCACGCTCATTTGACTGATTTTAACATATTACATAAGCAGAACCCAGGGTAGAAAAAATGAAAAAAAAAATTCGCATAAGTGTTTATGGGTCATTCTCCCACAATCGTACAAAATGATGTCCATGTACTGCCATGCCGGATTTTTGAAAAGATTTGCCTGGTAAAAAATGTTTTTCACCATAAACAAATATTTAGTAGAATCAGCAGATTGTCTGGGTCATTCTCCCACAACCGTACAAAATTATGCCCATGGACTGCCATAAAAAACCAAAATGCCAAAAGTTAGCAGCTCCATATAAGGTTAGAACAATGGAAAAATAAAAACATGCAAGTGGCGCTCGGAAGAAAAATTTCTTGGCAGCTTAGTGAATTTGCTCCTTTATTGCGATAGCATATATCACCGGAAGATGGGTGGGATGATTTCTATCCGTAATTCGTGGAAATCTTTAACCACCACCGTTGATGGTTTTCATACAGTTCGCAAGAAGGAAGAGTCCGATTGGCAAGCGGGAAGACATTTGCTGCCCCTACACCTCTCTACGTCTCCGCTACACTACCGGCCCTAATGAGGGCCTTGAGTGTACATGAGAATGGCCATCCCTCCAACGACGATAGCTATAGCTGCTGCTATCTAGCAACTCTCTCCTTTACCTCCATGTCACGAGCATACGTATGAGCACCGCTTTCGTCGCAAATAGAAATTGCAGAGAAAGGACGATACTCAGAACTCCATACTGAGCTTTTTATTCGCTAGTTGCTCTATCACGGCCAGCGAAAGAAATAGCGCCTGACGTATACTCCATGTATTAATGATTGTTTTTAAAATTTCTTTCTCTGGTAGGGTTGCGATGCATGGAGTACTTCAAAACATATCTTTAAATAACTACTCTAAAATTGCTGAAGAAGCGTAAGTGGAATGAGAGCATTTAAAACCCCGCTATTCTTTAGTAGCTTATAGACTTTACATTGATGGCTGGCATTAGCTAAACCGGTATGGCCATGTATTCAAGGGTGGAAGCATTGAAAATGCGGTGCAACCAAAGAATAAATATCAAACTGATCGTTCAAGAGTACCAGGAGTTTTTGGAGTAGTGAACTAATTGCTATGCAATGTGAAAACCCTCATAAGGAGGCGTCAAAACATATATACTTAGCGAAATAGTTCGACATTAGGCCAAGTCTCTTCTTAACGGATTAAAAAGGATAGAATATTTCTTCACATAAAGCATAAAACGACCCTTTTCTTGGCATTACGCATTCAAAACGCTTTGAACCACAGTTCTGGTCATCAATGTTCAGTCGTTTCTGAACCACGACCATTAAGAGTCGTCTATTTGCTCTTTGAAAGGCAACTGCAGAAATAATCTCCCATTATCTCCGATTTCATTTTCACTATTCCGTTTATTTTGGAGGAACTCTGACCTGATTGCTATTTAATTCAATTCCACAAAAATTTTCATTACTGTTATTCACATAATTGACATTTATAGTTGCATAATTATTTAAAAAAACTAAAGCATTAGGAGCTTAACGCATAATTTCAAAACATAGAAAGCGTCTTCGTTATACTAAAATTATAAAACATAAATACGTTCGAATGGATTGGAGAGTCCTCTTGAAAGGATTATTTGAAAGCTGCACGAATGGGAGCTTACCCTGCGAGACGATAATTCCTTCAAGAGGCAACAGCATTAGAACGGCCAGGCATGGTGCTTACGCTATAATTCCTCTAGGTTTGTAATTCGCCATTAAAAAGAGATAAACCATAAACAAAAGTTTCTTAAGTATATTGAAATTGTATTTCTAATATCTTAAATATTGTTGCCAATCCAAATAAGATAATTGTGCCATTTACCAACCGAAAATACTTATTTGAATCACTACACCTTTGTCTCCAATACCCACTTTTCTAGCTTAAACTAGACGCTCAAACAGATATTATTTGGCGATTCAAAATATTTTTCCCCTTAATATAAACTAAAACATCTTTACATCACACAATACAGAACAATATAATTCCTATGTATTAAATATTGCAATAAAATTATGAAAATTACAATATTCACTTTTTAACAGGATAAAGAGGGTACCCATAATGCTAAGGCTCCATGAAATTTGGCAAGGGTCTACAATTAAATCCACTGGCAGTTGTGATGCCGAAACGAAACAAGGTATGTTTTTTACTGCCATGTCAGCTGTAAAAGAAAGAAATCTCCCAAAGGCTTAATTGCCTCCGAGGGCCATGAAGATTATATCCTTGGGGAATATTCATTCATTTGCCGTTGGTTGTAGTGCTGCCGCAGCATTTCGAAAGACATCCAAGGTAATTAACTGTGGAATTAAAAGGAATTAACCACATTCCGTGATTAATGCGGGGGTGGTAACTTTCCCATCCCCAATGACACAATGTCTCCGAAACGTGGTTCGGCTCCAGGCCACCTCTTCCGTTGAGGGCAGCACGGTCGGCACCTTCCTGCCCAGCATGCTTAGCACTTCTCCCTTCCTAAGCTTCGATCCCCTCCTCACGCCATTGCAGAGCCCCCTCTCATTATTAAACCCTCAACCTTCCCCGTGAAATTGGACAAACACGAAGCCCCTCTCCCCTTCCAACCGTAATGCATATGTAATTGTAATTCAACCAGTGTAAAGTCGAACAAGTCTTAAAATCCCTACGAACATAGACAGATACTTAAGACTTCTTTCATAAAAATATTACGCATGATTACACCAGAAGCCTGCCTCTCTCATTCTTCTTCATTAACACCGGAAAGGTTACACAGGTTACTCTTTACACTTGTCGCGCCATTTGGCACGTTAATTTCCGCTGAGGAGATAGTATGAAGGCAGCTCCATCATTAACAAGAATGTAATCCAGGACAATTTTGAGGATCGTCGTCATAATATACGTCTGCATCAATACAAAGGCATAACTTGCCAAAGGTAAATAATTCTTTAAGCAGCTTCATGCAAGGTTAGAAAAAAGGAAAAATAAAAACATGCAAGTAGCGCACATAAGAAAAATTTATTTGCAGCTTAGTGAACTTGCAATAGCGCATACCACAGGAAGATGGGTGGGATGACTTCTATTCCGTAATTCCTGCAAATTGAAAACCTTTGACCACCATCATTGATGGTTTTCGTACGGTTCGCAAGAAGGAATTGTCCGATTGGCAAGCGAAAAGACGCTCGCTAACCCCTTCATCTCTCTCCGTCTCCGCTACACTGCCGACCCTAATGAAGGCATCAGAATGGCCATCCGGGAAAATTTTGATGATCGTCGTCGTCGTCATAATATACGTTTACATTTACCCAAAGCAAAGCTTGAAGAAAGGTTAGTAGTTCTTGAAGCACTTCTATTCAAGGTTAGTTTAATGGAAAAATAAAAACATGCAAGTGACGTTCGGAAGAAAGATTTCTTGGCAGCTTAGAATAAGTGCAATTGCTTCTTTATTGCGATATCATATATGAGGAGGCATTGGAACAACAACAACACAAGAGGGCGGTGAGTGAAGTGAGAAGTAGGCGGACGACATTGTTCTCACCTACCGCCCTCCAAAAAGACAGCGCCAACATTGTCTTTATTTCACAAGCGAATTTAGGACTAGATAGTCCTCTCTTACAATTAACTTGTTTTACAATCACATACATCCATGCCCTGGATGGTGGTCAAACCACCCAGGCGGGATTCGAACCCGCGACCTCTAGGTTAGCTGTCGGGGACTATACTCCGGCGCCACCGAGGCCGGCATGCTTCAACATTGATGCTTCAATATAATTATTGTCATGATCCACCAAATCCACGAGCTTATCTTCTATATAAATATAAAAGAGGATGTCTTTTTGTCTGTCAGCTATGCGTTTCCATACGGCTGCACGGATTTCAACTAAAGTTAGTACCTATGTGCATCTCATGCTCCCAAACACCCTAGGTACTGCTGCTTTCGGATGCGTCCGACGCGTCCTTTACGTCATTTTTTCATTGCCGTTTGTTACGTCACGTCATACAACCTCTGTGGTTGGACGCCCTGCCTGGTAAGCACATCTCTTGACACGATCAAAGAGAAATCAAAAATCTTTTATTACAAGTTCTCCACTTCTGTGGGTACTTTCCTTCCAGAGCAACTTCGGGTGTACTGCCAGCATTACATATAACTGGAACCCTCCTTAATTTCAAATTATTGTATTTTTCCAAACGCACACTGAAGAATTTGATAAACTATACAGATTTTCTGGTGGAACCTCAAGTTCCCGCCGCCAATTACCCGCTGTGCCCCTTTCCTCCCCCTCCCTCCTCAAAATTTCCAGACAAATGACGCAACCCCGCCCTTCTCCACTCCCGACAGAATAGCATCCCCTAATTTCCCCTTCCACCACCACCACAGTAATTGATTCCTTCCCCCCCCCCAACCCCCCTGCAACCCCCTCCTCCACACTATCCCCTGGAGGTGGGGTTCAGGCGGAATTCTCTCCAGAGATTGCGACTCGTTCCCTACGAGTCGCTTTCGAATGAATGAAAGGCATGCTTTCATTTTTCGACGCCAGAGGGTGCGGAGGGGGTGGGCTTCCTTCCGACTCTGCGATGCCAGGGCAGGAAATTTTCCCACGGAATATGTCCAATTTCCGGAGCCAGCGGGACTCCTCAGTGTCACTCCGGTTCGGAATAAAAACTGTTTCCTTTAAGACGATTTAGGAAAAAAATTAAGTCTGTGCCTCAAAAGAATCTCTTCGAGGAAGAAATCACCTTCCATGTTAATTTTTCTGAAATACAGCTAGAGTGAGTTTGACGGGAACACTGAATAGAAAATAAGTTGCCAACGAACAGTTGAAGCTAATTTTAGAGTTCTTTAAAAATAAAATCCCTTGCGTAGCTATTATATAAAAACCGTTGCAAAAGCTAAGTACATTAAATTGCCTACGAGTACAAAATATGAATATTAGCCAGGAGTAAGGAAGGGCGTCAAAAAAAAGTCATTTGGAAGGCATTAGGGATAATCCATTCACAGAAGCCCATGACATTGTCAGCTACCGCGCTGAATGAGGCATCGTTGCGTAGGTGGAAGGCATACTTATTGTAAGTCACATACAAGGAGAACGCGTGAGGTTTGGCAGCGATGCTCCGCGAGCAGATTCACGATGTTCACCCGGCGGAGGCCTGAGAGCGACTCACTGAGGCCACGCCCACTGTTTGCTGATTGGTAAAGGCAAAGTCACGTATCGAGAAACTTTCCCTCCCCTCATCTCCACTTGCTTTGGCCACACCAGCAAACCCGCAGAGATAAAATGAACAGATTATAGTAATGCAAGCAGTCTCCCAGCATCCATCATCAGCAAGCTCCAATCAAGCGCCATCAGTACAGGATATCGCCGAATTCTCACACATACCTTTCTTATTCACTTTAGGATCTAGAGATTCATAGCTGCTCTACTTTATCATCATCAATCATGGTTACCCACACATCACACCAGCGACATCTACCTCACCGCTGCGGGGAAAAAAGTGTCACCGGAGATGAAAATCATCGCGTTGAGAATCAAACAAGAGCTTTTCCATTCACAGTCAACGCCGACTTTCACCAAAAAACTCATTTCAGGAGTGCGCGGGACGGCTCCTTTGGAAAGCAAGAGACAAATCAAAACATCAATGCATATGTATATATATGTATGCTGGCCTCCATTCATTCGCCACAAATTATAACCACCCGTTTTCCTGTTTTCAAAACTCCCGATACCAAAAATCAATCCAGCTCTTCGCAGCCGAGCGAAGCAGCCGGAAATTAGAGGAAGCTCTCAAATTTCGCGAGCCCACAATTAGCGGAAGGGAAGTGGGAGTGAGGAGGCATTGGAACTGCTCGTTCCACAAGAGGGCGAAGTGAGAAGTGGGCGGACGGAATTGTTCTCACCTGCAGCCCTCCAAAAAGGCCCTCCAGCTAATTGGGAAAAGGGGAGTCACCGCAGTTCGACACCTTTCGAGTTTCCGTAATCTCTCCCGCCACTTTCCCCAAAAAGACACGCCCCTCTCGGCAACATTCCCAATTTCTGCGGACTCTTTCTCTTTTCTCTTGAGCGTCCCTTTGGCAGGGCCCTCCACCCTCCCACCCCAACCGAAGTGAGTGGGTGTGGAAGGACGTGAAAAGGTGAGACGAGAGGTAACGACAATGATAAAATTAACACATCGCCTTTATCGGGAAGAAACTTAGCCCGCAAAGTCTTCTCCCGCACCGAGCCTTTTGTTCTGCGATTCGAAGAAAAATAGTAAACATTTTTCATTGTTAAATTCCACACAGTATTTAATATAAACTATCGGTTTCTAACTTTTCAGCCCATTTTCAAGATGCGCTATAACCTTCTATTACCTCTTCATAAATACATGAAAAAGTTGAAACCGGTAGATGTTTTAAATAAATAATGCGTGGAAAAGTAAGAAATTTTGTTTTTTATTCATTCATGCCACCATTCCACGAAGGGAACTCGCGAAAAATTGATTAAAAATGTTTTTTACGTATTTTTTTAATTCTTGATTCTTTTCATTTATTTTTTCTATAAATCAGCCATAAGATGGCGGTCTGTTAAGATCATGCATGATATTTAAAATAAATCAAAGATATAGGAAATGGCCACATTCAACTAAATACGATGTAAACAGTGACACTCTACAGACCGGAGTCATGGCATATGATGAGAGACTAGGTGATGAAATGGTATTGTTCAGATTGAATGGACGATAGTGAGAAAAAAACTAGGAGGTAAACGGAATAATCGGAGAAGAAAAGGGCCTGAATAGCACCACACGACAGGGAAGGTCCTATAGATGGATACAGGCCATGTCACAGTGTACGAGTGGAGAATGCAATGGAGGGACAATTGAAAGAAAAGTCCTTCGAGAAACAACTCGCCCATCGAAACGTCGGTCGAGATGGAGTTGGAGATCCTGACCCGGTGGAAATCCCGTGTAACCTTTCACAATTCTATTCGCCAGGAAAGCCTACGATCATTCCTCCGAGAAAGTGTGGCGGAAGTGCCTGACGTAAGAAGGACACAAGAAAGAAAACCATCTGGGAACCAGAGGAAATGACAAGGGAACGGGAGAAAAGGTGGACTGCGGCTGATTTCAGATGTTAGCCAAATGACAACTAAATAGATTTCATGAATGGGCACCAAGATACCATTACAATCGATTCTATTGAAATAATGGTACCTATCATTATTTGTGAGATTTAAATGTAAAGGAAATAAAACTTTCAAGCGAAATAAATTTTCAACAAACACTCTCGCCGGAATTAGCCTATCCTCATAAGGGATCACGTGATCTGTGATATTGCCATCTCAATAATGATGGCATCGACAGAAGCTGAACATCGCTCTGGTTAATAGGTATTTACTATTTTGGCTCAGAGGTCAATGGCCAGGTAGCGCAGTTATACCAACACAAATATCCTTCCATTTAATTCCTTTGAATTTCCCAATCACTCGAATGCCTAATTATCTCATTGATAAGCTATATTCTTCATTTTGGGCCATATGTTTAAAAGTACGCGCTAATAGAGTAATTCAACCTGATTGTAAGGGATTTCGGTTAAATGAAAGCCATCCCACCAGGAGAAAACGTCATCTATTCCGCAGACGAAGCCGTAGGCCAGACGTGGAAAGGCGATAAATCCCAAAGGGAATTCAATTAAAATATTTTCTCTCACGGATAATCCGATCTCATAACTGAGGGTAGACGACACACACACGACAAGATGCTGAGGTATCCAGCGGAGCAAGAGCAGAGACACGAGGGCCCAACAGCGTCCCTTCATCTCTTCAGTTTCCCATCATGCCCTCGGCTCCATGGAAACGCCTCTCCTCTGTTCCCATAGCAATCTCTTCCTTTCTTTCTTTCTCTCTCCCGTCCAGTCACTCGAAGAGCGTTCCCGGGGGAAGCAAGAAGTGGAGGGGAGGGGGTGGAAGGGAAGGGGGTCGCCTACACGCATCCTACAACATCCTCCCTCAGCCCTCGCAGTATTTTATTTTCGCCTCACCCAGCCCTTCCTTATCTGAGAGCCCCTCCACGATACATACGTAAATATACGACTTTCTCCGTATCTCTCCTGCCTCGGGCCACTACAGAGTTCTCCTCGAGGTCGGAAAAACGAGCGAGGTCCCTCAATTCCTCCCCCTTCCGCCCCTCCCCGTTTCTCCTCCTCCTATTTCTTTCCATGGCAACCCCCCGCACCATTCATCACTTGGAATCTTCCTCCCAGACGCTCACTTTATCACCATGACTACTTCCTACCATCCACTACGAATCTCTTCCTCGCCATGTTCTCCAAAATTCTCCTCGTTCCAACCCCTTCCCCAATTTTATTATTTCCAAGTCCCCATCGTCCCCATAAGTGCCTTCCTCTCCTGCCTTGCGTTCTCCTTGGTAACGCGCCGATTTGTCTCACGGGAACATAAAACCATTAAGATATTTTCAACTACGACCAGACTTTCTTTTTCATTCGCAAGAGGGTGGGCAGAGGCAATAGATTAGACGTAGCCATAATCGACCCCCCCCCCTCCGTGATCTGGAGTGCACGTGGGGAAGCCAGGAATTTAATTTCCGAACGGCGGGCGGTTTTTCCGCTCCCACTCCTCGCTATCTCTACGCATTCATTTCGGCTATTTCAGGCGTCGTATCACTCATCTCCTATAAATCCCCTCTCCCAGGGATCAACGAAGGCACGACTTCGAAATGAATGAGTTCTGATCTTTGCTTTCGATTTTCGAGCTGTCCGCGACTTTGCTATCGTCTTGATTAATACGCCGCACGGCTCCTCGCATTTTCATGCGTATATAATCACACGTTTTTACACGTTTACCGAGGACTGAAACTCAAACCCAGAAAATTTCAAAAATAATCTTGAAATAGAAAGGTAAGTGGAAAAATCGCTCATTTTCTTCTACGTAGGAATTCATAATATTTCCAAATATTGTCACCTTGATTTCTAGGTAGTGATATTGTATTTGGTGGAGGCGGCCGACTGCTTACGTGATTTGCGACAGAAAGAAGGGATAGAGATGGGTGGAGAGAAACCCGGCGTCAGAATTAGCGTCATTTGCATGAAAGACGCCAAAAAGACTTCGGCTTAATGCCCCGTGAAATTCGATTTCTTTAAAACATCACATGCGGGTACACGGAAAATTGGCCATCCAGACAGAATAATGGCTTTCCTGCCAAGTTCCGATTCACTTTTCACTTAACATGGGTCTCTTCCTAATGTGAAAGTAAACCGTAAATGAAAAAGCAGTATTCCTTTTGAGGATTTATAACGCGCATTGACGATAGTGGAGCAGTCATAACATGTAAGAAAGAGCTATAACGATCATGTACTGGTACAAATTAAAATACCTGCTTGCTCTAACTTAAAATAGAATGGTACCGAAACATGAAGGAAGACTTCATGACAATGAAAAATTCATGTCCTATCAAGATTACGAATACAACTAACAACAAAATCAAAGGGAAATTTGAGCAATATTTGGACTCTATTCTCCGGAAGTATTTCGCCGTAGAGACTCTTTGGCGACGTCAGATGGAATAAAAAACCGATAAAATATATTAAATTGAAAATTAAGATGCATGAAATATGTTTTCAGAATGCGACGAACACCTTACTTGGAGGCCATATTAGCCTTCTGAAACTTACAGATACGACCATCTGCAGCAACTCGCAAGCCTTGCATTAAATAAGACACCTTATGAGTAGTATCCGTAATTAAAAAAGCACCAATACGTGTCAGGTGATATCCCTATGAACATAAAACTAATTGACTCACACCACAAAGATATATTATTCGTCAAACGCTAGCTTACTGATCAATTAAATATGCGAAGGCAGTACAACTTTATATCATATAGCACTGAAAAAACATACGCAATTTCTTCAGTGTGGGTACTAATTCAGCAAAAATTAGTATTTTTTTGACAAACGGCATTTTCAGCAATTCTGAGACAGCATATAAATTTTATGGAGCAAAATACGCACTATAGCATGAGACTAAAAAAAACAATTGTAAACTCAACACCTTATGGCCAATGGATAATAATAGGCACACACCTTTTCTAAATGAAATTTTCGGTAAGACCGGAGCAGAACATTGATTTTGTTACTTTAGAACAAACACAGAAATCTTTCGGAAAATTGTTTGCTGTCCTAAAAATGTATTTTTTTCATATTCAGTTAACATGAATCATTGCAAGGAGTGGAAAGGAGGAACAACACTTAAGATTACTGATAAACTGTAACGAAAAAATGGGCAGCATGGTACTCAATTACATAGAAGTAACCTCATATATATTTTCCCATTAGTATTTTCCGTTAATATGAAGCACAGAGAGGAGGAAAATGCTGCTCCACTTAAGAAAAGAGATAAACCATGCAGAAACTTTCCGGCGTTGTCGGCCAATTTCGATAAAAAATGAGGAGTACAGAGGCAGGGGCATTTTCGGTGGAGATTCGTAGAAACGGGCGAGGCTTCCACTCCAGCCAGCCTCCCCTATCTTCTCATCCGCTCTCTCCGTTACCTTCCGTCGCCCTGGTCCACACCAATTCACATCCAACCACCCACATAGGTGCACCACACACATAGCAACCACCTCTCTCTTTCTAAACTGTCTCGATAAACTTCTCGAGTGATCGAATACTAATTGCAGCAATTCTTTTTGCTAGGAAATAATAATTACATTCCATACATTTCTTGATACATGCCAAAAATATCAAAGGGGTATCAAGAGTGCCTCAATATCTAAAAATATTAGCAACAAAGTTTACATGATCCAAACCAAATATTAAATTTCTGACTTGATACGTTTCATTTTTCGTGTAATCTATTACCAAATGTTAATAGTTCTTTCTGCTAGGAGATAACTTTTTGACAACGAAGCGCAAACTTACTTTTATTTCTTGAGTTTTCCACTTATGTTATTGGATTTGCTAGATAAATATCAATTTGCTCTATTTACATTTTTTTCAAAATGCTCCTTCTATGGAACATTAGTTAATTATTCACTGAAAGTCAAATCGTCACTGACTGTAATCTGATCATCCTTTCACAAATGGCACTTTCTTAAGCGGTGTCTCTCCTCGTTTTCCATCCCCTTCCACCCAACAACCCACCAACGTCACTCACATTACGTCACTTACGACACGTTAACAACCGCACAAGTCAGCATGAGCGTTCGGTAGAATACTCGACAATCGGCGTCAACTAGGAGTTAAGAAACAGTAGTCTATACTTTGGGAAGCCTTTTTTTTCTTTTCCGTAGCATTTTTATTCAATTTTATTAATTATTGCTTTGTATAACATATCATTTAAGGCTTAATTGTGTGACACCTTTCCATTATTGATACTGAAAGAATAACCTCTGTTACGTTTTTTAATACATTTGAAAACCAAGACCCGGGTCCCATACCGGGTTACATCGTCAGGTAATCGTTGCCCTGGCGATGTAAATATGAAACCCGGGTCGTGCTTTTTCAAATATTTAAGTGAACTAAGAAAATTTATTCTTTCATTTTCCGATTATTGCTTTGGTGGTGGAAACGTTGAGTCGCTTCCTAGCATTACTTGCAACATTTTTTTATTATATATAATAGATAATTCGTATAAATGACGGCGTAGGGGATAATTATGGTAAAAACAAGCGAGCAAACAGCCAGCAATTTTTTTTTGGAAGGATTCGCAGAAACAGCTATTCCAGCAAAGCTTCCCCTTGGGTTGCTCCCACTTTTCCTCCTCCACCACCAGCACCGTCCGCTTTTGGCCCATCGCGTCGTCCGCCCGAATTCTTTCTCTTCTTCGACCGCACGCAACCCCCACCACACACACACCCGCCCACTTTCTCCAGTCTCGGAAGGGAATGATTCCACTCCACTCTCCAGCATTTCCTGCCGCTCTCTCTATCTGTATCTCTCCCAGTGCCAGACTCGTTTTTATTTACTCCTCCTCACCACTCACCCTTCGATTCCCTTTCCTTTCTTTCGTTCTCTTACTCTCGTGTATCTCGAGGGGGTTGTGGAGGACACGTGGAGAGGGGGAGGGGGAAAGGGAGTCAATTTGACGAGTTCCACCTTCTTCTTATCCCAAAAGGGAAAGACAGGAAAGGGGGTGGAGGAGGTCAGGAAAACGGATGGGAAGTGGGAGGGGGAGGAAGAGAAAAAGGATGAAAGCGGAAATGTTGAAAAGGGAAAAAGAGAGAAGACGGATACGGGCGGATGACATGAGGGAATGACAGTGGACAGGGAGGCGAAAGGGACGGAGAAATCAAAATTGCTTTGTAATGAAACCGCACACTTTCCCCTTCGACTGATTCTTTCCATCTCCGATTTCCAATTGTCCTTAAGAGGTCAACCACATGGAAACGTTTTGCTTCACTGAATCAAAGTCGAGGCAAAATTTGTATTCAATTTCCCTATTCCTTCGACAGCAAATTATTTCCACCCCCGCAAATATTGGTTTTGAAATTTGGAATGATTTTCTGAAGAATAAGCACATGCCGTAATACACTCGTAATACACAAACCATGGGTTGGAGATGGGACGGTTAAATCGGCCACATTATGAGCCACAATGAAATGCGAATGCTTTAGCTAAAAGATAGGAAAGAACGGCAGAAGTAGGCCGCAGACGAGGCGCATTGAACAATTGATGAAGGAAGTAATGCAGAGGAATTATTTAAGTGCTGAAAATTAACCAGTGGGAATTTTTTGCAGAAAGCTGAGTCAAATACATCTTATGATTGATGATTGTTGGTTATGAAGTAAATAATAATAATTAAAGCACAAGTTAGTTTGTGAAAAGCACTTCCTCCGCAATCACTTTAATTAACAAATATTCGTGGGACTTCACACAGCTTTGCTGATCGCATGAAACCACTTAGACAGCCCGTGGGCCAAGGTTTGCCAATCTTTCATCTAAATGATATTTTTAAAAATATTGCACCCATTTTATTTTTGCGGAAAGGCCCAGGAACTAGGACACTTAGCTTAAATTTCAAAATAGCGCAAAACATTCAAGTCCCACATATTTTATATCCATTCTCATACCACCGAATACAGCTCATATTGGCCTTTTACATCGGGGTTTTCAATAGGATAACATTTAAAAGAGCATTCAACCATTCCCGGGGTAGGGGCAACCCTCCCATAAGGGACTTGAACTAACTTCTTTGGCAGGATAGGACTTTACCCCGCCCCACTTAGGCCGGCAAAAATACCCATGGCGGGAATCGAATCCAGGCCTTCTGGATGAATACAAGAAATCCTAGACACTGGACCGAATGGGATTATCGACTGACAATACACTCCAGACTGTTGCAGACCACTGCTACTGCGATTTATTACTGTATTGAAGTCTCTGGAGAACATACAACCTTCGAGAATGCATAGTATTCGATCTAATGAATCTAATGATCGTGGAGTTATGACGAGCAAGCCCAACTAGTTTTGAGAAGAACTCGGACATGAAGTAGGAAAAAATAGCTTACTCCCTCGGTCACGGAGGGACCTCGTTGAAGTGTCAGGTGACCCCCAATCCACATAAAGGCATAGAAAACTCTTTTATTGACAACATCAAATGTAAATAATGCACTATGTTTATTGAATAATCTCAACATTGAAAATATTATGATTAAATATGTTATTTAAAATGATATCTAGTAAGTCGTGTGAAGAGATGACTCTTATAGTATTTTCTCAAAGTTATATGTAAACGCTCTATTAAGGTGTATCATTTCTAAAAAACGTTATTCATGGTTTTTAGATCGCTTTATTAGGTGCTCCAAAGATTATGATTAATTCTTATTTTATGATCATTATATAGTTTTTAGTGCAGCTGAGTTTCCTGCTGCGATAGCGCATCCTTATGGGGATTTAGTTCCAATAATGTACGCATGAACATTGCAAGTGAATTTTGAGAGGACAGTTGGGACAATAATAAGAATGAGGGCTCAGGTGAGCTCCGCTAGGGAACAGTGGAAACGAGGCTCCTAGGGCGGGCTCGCGAGGATACACTCCCGGGGGCAGGGTCTGTAAGCGCTAGCTTTTCACCTCTGCACCCAGAAGGGGGAGGATAAGAAGGAGAAAAGAAGGAGGCGCCGCCGCAATAGGACCCCGACGACGCGTCGCGACGCCTCCTGGGACGGGATATGTAAGGAAGGGAAGGGACGAGGAATCCCGCACCGAGGCGTCACAGAGGCGGGCGGGTCCTACCACCAGCGAAACCAGGCATCAGTCATTGCTATTCTCGCAACTTTGGAGGATTATCCTATGAGGTAGAATAATCCAACGATCAAATCGCTAAATAGGGCAGTTGGTACATTAATATCGGCCACATTGCAGGTGCAGGTTAGGGAATAGGAGAGGAAAGGAAAGGGGAGATTCTATTGGATCGTGGTCAGGGATTTATATTGACGACTAAATTTAACGGACCTCGTGCGGTGTCAAATAATTCGATAGATATACTGATTCTATAAATATCAACAAATTATTTCATATAAAATTATTACTTTTGTCTTTATAAGTTCAAGTTGTAATTTTTCAATGATTATCCGAGCTAAGCCGCACATATTAAGAGCGGTAATCGAAAAATGAGAGCATACGATCAGAAAGTCTTGATATTAAGAGTA
Source organism: Ischnura elegans (assembly GCF_921293095.1). Lineage (NCBI taxonomy): Eukaryota > Metazoa > Arthropoda > Insecta > Odonata > Coenagrionidae > Ischnura > Ischnura elegans. Next base: position 125,072,074 of record NC_060249.1, on the reverse strand, counting down.
AAATTTTCATATTTCTCTAATTTTCTTTCCAGCCCGATGGGTATATTCTCGGTTTCCTAGTAAATACCGGTTGGTAGCCACAATTTTAAATTATGGGAGATTCTAGCTGAGCGCCCAATCCGACAGGCGACCGTGTGGGTGGGCCCTGGGCGAAGGAGGTCAGGGGTTGAACCGCAGTATGAGTCACGCACGGGCCCAGGGGTCCAGACCGCGAATTAATTGGGACATCTCTTCCCCTCTTTTAAAGCACTGCACGGAGATGGGAAGGCAATATCGAGTTGACCAACGCCAATGATTCTTCTCCTCTTCCCTGGAGGCCCTCTTCTAAATATCCCGATTCAGATGCCCGCGAAAATATGCGAATTGATCCCAGAATACAATTAGTATGGGATTACGTTAACTAAGCGTCCTGAATGTTTAAATTTAGCGTTAAATATTTTATCTTCACGTCGCGCATTGCATGTTTAACCCACAATCGTTGTCAGAACCGTAAGTTACAGAACCTCGTTTAGGTAATACTATAGATTACGGTTTTGTAGGCCGGCGGATAAAAGGATCAGGCTCTTACTTGGGAAAATCCACGAGAATAGATTCCGATTGAGGAATGACCGCGACTTTCATTCGGTCAAGTGGGTCAAAAACCTGTCAATACGGGATATACATTGGCGGAAAATACCCAATACTTCGCCAGTTTTTTTAGACTCATCCGGGCACGGTGGGCTTCGTGTGCCTTATCCAATACATTTCAAGTCATGAAAGGAAAACTAACCACACAAGTCCTTGACTTTTTGTACTTCTTTATATTGCGATTGTGTTACATTAAACAATAAAAAAGGGGAATAACACATTGGTTCCACATTTGCGGTAAAATTACACGTTTCTTGCATTTTACTGGAGCGGGTAAGCCGGACATCTAGGGCACGGTGCCTCGTATTGCATAACCAACTGCGTGCTTTGATGGAAAAATGTGGTTATTTTCTTAATCAGATGGTATAATTGCAAGCACTACTCACAAGTAGATCATAAATTTTAATTATTTAAAACAATAATGCTTTCTAAGATTATAATTTTATGGAAAAATGGAATGTTGAATAGCCTGCTCTATAGAAGAATAGAGTGAAGCTATGGGCAGCCGAAATAGAGGAAATGACGGAGCCGATTGACACCAGAAAGCCTACTTCCTGTGTTCTTCGTCTCCACTGACGAGACGGATTACGAGCATGAACCATACGTAATCGTCTTTCTTATCCCCTGATAAAGTTAAAAACACACGCTCCCGTGCGTGGAGGCTAAATATGTATAATTCCTGATCTTTTCTCAAAATTTCAGGAAATGTTGTTAACTTTAGCATTTTTATAATGAGAGCTGTTACTAGCTACTAGATGAAAAATTAAAATGCATTTAAACTACATTCATTTTTACTTTTTTATATGTATAAATTCATATTTAAGGAAAGCTTCGAATAAATGGAATAGTCCCTCCAATGGGGAAAACAGGGTCAGTCTCAACATGTTCCAACTAACCAGAATCTGCTGCTATTTTCGTCCATAAAAGAGAATCACAAAATCCTTCTGTATATCTAATAAATAGTTATAAAAATAATTTTCATTGTCACGCGACTGAAAGCAAGCAAAAAATTGCACCAGCAGGCTTAGAGAAGGCTCACTGGTTGGCACGACTCCTTGTGTGTACATCGTGTTTCTTTGGAGAGGCTATTTATTTCATAATACCAATTGCTACAGGAATAATTAAAAATAAATATGCAATAATACCCTAAATAATGTAAAATAAAAAATATAACTGATAACTTCAGGCTTACTTTGTGAAACCTCTCCATATTGGAAATAAACTTTGTAAGGTTCACCATTATATTAGCGAACCTGACAAAGTTTCTCTCCTTTAATCCCTAAAATAAAAAACATTCTTTTAATGCGTCATGAAGCCGATTTTTGATGCGCATGATAAAACTTACGCAGACATAACTTGCTATCTTCAAAAACTTAACTCGAGCCATTTTAACCCGTTATAACCCAATGTTGCTTCTAAGCAACATCAAAAATGTACACAAATTTTCCGCTATATTTAGGAAATATCTGAACTTAGAGTTATTGTAGAGAATTAGAGTAAATTGTAATGATGAATTATTTAGTTGCTAAGATAAGTATGATTGACGGCAAAATTCTCAATTTTTCAAAATAAATTTCATTTCTCACAGAAGCAGATTTGGGTTAGAAAGGGTTGAGTCCAGATTTGGTACATAAATGTGGCGATTATTCTATGCATATACAAAAAGCATTATTCTCGTTCATCGAATATATTATAAATTCTATATTCAGAGGCAAAAAAAATAAGGGTAACATCCGGGCTGTCTCTTCCCCTGGGCAACATACAGACACGATTCAGTGAACCAATGCATGCACTTAGGGAAAGCGACGCGAAGCGGAATCAACTGCTTTAATGCGATCTACAGCAGCGCAAGTGATTAAAGAGGATAAGAGCGCTTCGCCACAGCAAACCGAATCCCTTTACAGGCGCTGTACTTGCCACAAACACAAATAAAGCGGCACTCATCTCTGAAGCAGTTCCCGCTCAAATACGCCGTCGACTCCTCTGACCTTTTACACGATTAGGCTGTTTTCGCTTGGAGCTTCCTAAATAATTTCAGCCTTGTTTTTTCCACATGATTGACTTATTGGAAAACGACCATCGTTTCATCATAATGTGTCAACTCTGATTCGATTACTTGTGAGAAATCCAGCAGGAAGGAAACTTAGAAATTGATTCAAATAGTTCATATAATCAAAGAAATCAACAAAGTTGTACCCGCAATGATTGCCTATATCAGGCTAATCGGAACTCAGTTACACATCACCGTTCATACTACATAAAAAAATACCCTACGGAGCTACCTCATTATCGCTGATGTCGGAGTCGTATCACCCAGTCCCGTTTGTCTACCAAATTAAATAGATCTCTGTTTCATGCCAAAAGTCGCACTACATAAATGCTTACGTCAGTGCTGTATTTGGGCCGGTACGGCGTACCCCCTAAAATCCGAACTCGTTATAAGCGTACCGGTTAAACAATCTTTTTAATATGTAAAAAAGAGCCCGACTGTAAATTGTCCAATGGATTACAGAAAGAAAAATCGGAAATGAATTTTTACTTGTCCAGAGTTGTCTCGTGGCACAACTTGGAACTAATATATGAGTTGCAGTTTGAAATTTCAATCGTGGAAAGATGTATAATACATGTTCAGCTGTTGGCAAATTTTGGTGAGTACCAACCGCCTAATTTTTTTCCAACTAGAGCACTGTCATACGTTTATAGTGGTAGATGAATATTTCGATGGTAAGATATAATTACAGGAATCAACTGTTAATATTTGATTAATCTTGGTACAAAGTTTTAGAAAGCGACATGACACAGTTGAAAGGGTCAGGGTTGGCAACCTCTACGCAATCTGTCCCTCCTTAATAATAAATAAAGATGCGAAGCCAATTGCGCACATGAGGATATTCGTTACACTCGGTTAGATGATGCCGCATGCTCAGAGAACAGTGGCATTCACCAGTGTGACAGAATATTCTCTGCATTGATGAGGTAATTTACCATCATACGTCCCGATTAGCAACGTGAAATCATGAAAAATATCATTAATGTAATGCAATGATACTCCGTAAAAATTTCCCGGTGTAAGCAAAATAAACGCATTGTACAAACAAGGTGCCCCGACCATAACCATCATAATATGCACCCTTCTAGATCTGAGCACTTATTGTGCGTTAAACACTGAGCATTGATAGAGAAAGAGAGAGACCACCAATTAACAAGGGAATTACGATATCCAGAAACAGAAGAGCATAAAATGGTTTTCTTTCACGTGATTATACTGAATATTTTTGCGGCAGGCTCACTCGCTTTTTAACCGTTCGTTTAAGCTGGCAGAGCTGAAATTATGGATTCCAGGTGGTAGCATCAGTATTTTATGGAACGATGCTCGACAATTCGAAACACATCTAGCATTTAATAAGTAAAACTAATAATTACAGCAAAAATTACTCCACCATCAGCATGAAATATTAACATACATCAAAAGAGATAAATGCAGGGGACGTAGGTTGAAAAAATACAGCCACAGATAACAAAAATAAAAGAACACATACTGATGGAATTTCTTCATTTAGATCATTATTTTCCTTAGGAATAGAAAACTTACATACTTAGGGAGTAGCATTCTAATTTATATAGTTATGCATTATTTATATAAATTTTACTACTAGCATTCAATCAACAGTCACGGTTATGCTTATAAAAATTATCATCGATATTTAATTTATTATAGGTCTTATTTAATTAACATTTATTATTTGGATATTTATTGGGCCAGTGCAAACCCATCTCAATGATGTAGCTGGTGTTTCTAGACAGTGCTTCTCTATACTAATTGCTTTAGGGAGTCACGAGGAGCATTGAAGAGGGTCAGGGTCGTCCGGCACAATAATGAAAACACACTCCAGTTACCGCCATCTTTAAAAATGTATTTTTAAAGTCGGCGTCATTTAAACTGAAGATTGCAAAAGTATTAGCAACTGGGTCTACAATTGTCCTATCCTCTAAGCGCAAGCTATGGTTAGTGGCTACATAGCCATGGAGACGAAGGAGCAGTGTCTAATGCGCTGGTCTTGCAGTTTTCTTAAGGCTCTGCTCATAAATACTGCGTATAAACTAGATAGTGATATAAACTCTATGGCTCTTCTTGAGTAAAGGTGCCATCTACCGATGCCCGAAGGCAGATAGCATTGCTCGTCACGGCGGGAGGACTACTCTCCAGGGGTAGATTTCTGGCAAATTGTCGAGAAGAATTTCCAATGCCTTGGAGCGCTCTCAATTAACCCAAGAACCACTCGATTAAATCCCTCAACGAAGAATAATTTTCCCGTTTCATTTTCCAGCAGCTCTGCAAAGCCTTCGGAGGAACTGAATTAATTGAATTAAGAGTGAAGGTCAGGGAGGATTGGCAGAAATGCGTACTTTCCCTTTTGCCTTTTGAGCCAAGGATATTCGCTTATCCTTCCAATTTCCGCGAATCTTTCCTCGAACTCAAGCACTTCAATTGGTTTCGACAATTTTATCAGCAATATTCTTCCACAAATAGAATCTCTATTGCATTCAAATTAATGTTTTTGATTGAAAAAAAATATGAAATGAAACAGTCCCACCTTACTTACACATGAATACTTCTAATTCTTTATCCACGATTTGGCTCATGTCACCATGATCGAGATCTTGCTCACTATTGATTAGTAGACACAACTAAAAATATTACCGCTAGCTAGGACAGGGTGGATATCTCATTTCAAAAGATAGAGCAATTGCGAGAGGAATATAAAGGAAGGGCAAATTGAAGGAAACGTCCCTTGAAAAGGAGCTAAAGATATAAGATTTGGGAAATGTGAAAATGTACACGAGAAATATTAACATCAGGGAACTGGGGAGTTCGCTTAGGGGAGATAGAAATACAGAGCTGCCGTCTGCTTACCGAACTTAAAACTGAAATACTATGATTACAATAAGCTAACATGCGGAATTCATTCACTCAATTCCCAAGTCTTACCTCAATATTTCACCAAAAACATGCCATTCATAGAAGGGTAGAGGAAGAGATGTCAACCAGACGGAGAAGTTACGCTAACCTGTCACCTGCAAAGAAAAAAATTACTTTTAAATTTACTTAAATTAATAAAAACTAACCATAACATTAATAAACTCATCTAAGGTCGGTAACTTAGTTCTCGCATGTACTACAACTTCCCTCTTGATTTTGAAGACAAGTTCACACGGAAAGTTAGAAAAAGAATTCATTCCTATTTCCAATTTAGTGTTTAACGAAATGACAACACACTATATCTACGAAACCCTGCACATCACGTTTGAATAAAATACTTATATTCATTTCCCTTTCCTGAAGCGATCACGCAATGGTTCGTTCAAACCCACCTCAATTCCAATTTACCGAACCCACCACAACTTCAAACATCAATGGAGGATTTAAACGATAAAAGCATTCCGACACATCAAAAGTAATCCCGAAATATATTGGGCAATATAATGGTCCCTTTTCATGAAACCAAAATGTTTAACTAAAACCGCGGCGCTAATCGCCCAGCTTCATTCACTCCTTTCGAAGCACCTCATTTTGCACTAAAAGCCACGCTCTGACTCATAAAGCTGCGAACGATCCAAGTTGGTACATGAATACAAGGAGTGTCTTTCTCCTGAGGGGCAATAGGAAAGAGACCCCGACAGTAGTGACATGATGAGAGAGGGAGTTCAAGAAATGACTTGCATAGCCGCCCTTGCAGAGAACAGAAGGCAAACCACGGCTGGAACTTTTGGAAACAATTAATGCCAGTGTTCCTCTTGTGTGCCGACATGCCGTCAAAGAGCGTTCTCTTCGAACACAAACGCAAAGTCGGAATAGTAGCTGCACTCATCGCCACTCCACAGAACAAGCGGACGAGAGTGGGTCAGCACCTTTCTTGCTATTTATTCACCCGCGCAATTCCTCTCGTTTTATCGCAAGATCTGAAACTTCGAGTGAGATTGTTAGGTGCATCAACCGTACGGGGAAACTTAAAGGCCAACATAATAACGAGTTCGCCGACATTTAATTGCACTAGGCTTAGACAGTCCTATTAACGGGAGGGTTTATTGTCGCATGCAAATAAAAGGGGACGGATATATGTACCTTCATCACCACATTTTCGAATGCACTAGTTGAAATGCAAAATTTGGGAAGCAATGATTGCGCAATTTTATATATTTTATAAATAACTTAAGGGAAAGGCCAGAAATATTTTATATACTCAGAGCGAATCGAACCATATTCAAATATTAACTCTAATATTAATTCTTACCGCATGAAAGCGATGATATTTGAGCATTTTTTCAAATTCATGAATAAAGTTTCAGTTCTAGTCGAATTTTATATATTTCACTACCATTGATAACATATTTTTATTTTCTTTCGGTTGATTGCAAGAGTTATGCTTTGTTTTCCTTCTCCAATTGTAGGTCCTAATAATTTTTGTATTACCCTGCATTGGAAATTGAACGCCTAGCTTTCTGCTGCAGTTGATGAAATTTTATTACACAAGAGGACTTGTCTCAGCCAAAAAAAAATACTTCAAGTCTCAGCGGTAACAGAGGAATTAAATGCAGGGCGTCTAAAAATGTAGCGAATCAGGCGAGGCTGTGTGCAGTGCCTTATGTTTACTAGTTGTGTGGGCATCCGAATGTTGAGAGCATTGGCGCAGACTGAAAAAGGTGCACGGAGGAGGCGTCCCTTGAGACGACGGCTTGAGCGTCGCCAAGAGAGATGACTCGCCTCCACTAGGATTCCAAAGGCGGGGGCGGGAGGTCTCCTGAGGGACCAGCCAACCCCAACCAGCAAATATGGCCCAGGGGGGCAGGAGGGGGCGTGGGAACTTTCATATGCGCTCCGCCGCCCCCCCCCCCCCCCTGCCCCGCCGCCTAAACCGAAAACCAATGGATCTGCGTCCCCACGGCAACGGACGACTTCAAAGGGAACGGCAGAGACGCGCGGTGGACGGAAGTGGAGTTAATATTGCCGAAAGGAGAGGGAGGAAATAAAGCAGGTGGAGGAGGAAGGGGAGGCAATTTTCGTGCTCTTCAAATTATACGGGGAGGTGGGGAGGGTTTGGAGGAGCTTAAATCGCAGCCTCGAGGCAGAATAAATATATTGCTCCTACGCGGAATGACGGAAACCGAAAAAAAGGGCGCGCTTTTTTATTCCGATAATATTTTTTCTCCTGACGGAAAGTCCTCTCTGCCTCTCTGACCTTTTGAAGTCTCCACTCGGAGGCTCGCAAGTCATTGAGCGCACTTTGCTTCCGAGAAGCGCCGTGAAATTCCACGGCGAGAGATGGCCATCACTGCGTGGGCACACAGCAGTCGTAGGTGGATAGAGCGAGCGAATCTTCCTTCTTACGCAGCAGAATAGAAGAGAGGTGCGAGGAAAGGCTGTTTCTACGGCCCCTCTGGAGTGATGAATAGCTCTATATATGTAGAGCCATTAAACATCTGATATCTTAACAGCTACTACTTCCAGCATTTTGCAGCGGGTCATTTACAATGCCTGATGGTTTATCCTTTAAGGGTTTTGTGGGCTAAATGAGCTTCGTACCCACACGACCAATAAATATAAGGCATTGCACACAGCCTCGCCTGATTCGCTGCATTTTTACACGCCCTGTATTTAATTCCTCTCTTACTGCTAAGACTTGAAGTTTTTTGTCTGAGACAATGTCTCTTGTGCAATAAAATGTTTATTGACAAAAATAAATGTTTATATTCAGTCGTCCATTAAGATATTCTTCGACTCCGGAGGAGAATAATTGTCACCAGCAAACGCCGGTAATGAAAAGAAATAAACTTTTGAAAAATGTAAGATAAGGAAACAAGAAAATTTGTGTCTAAAGTATGCCATTTTAGCAATTTAAAGGGAAGATGCATTATCCCTTACAATTTGGGCAACGTTGAGTAAAACCATGACTTCTGAAAATTTAATTCTGAAATAATTTTGCAGTTGGAAGTGGATAAAATAATCGTGTTGATTAAGCTATTAAAATATTCGTTATGAGTAGGATAATGGATACATCCGCTTACGCGGTACACCATGACGATCAACATCGCTATGCAAAGACGATCTGCATCAGGTAGTGTGCTCTATGCGTTGAAATGTTTTGGAAACAACGAGAGAAATTCTAGCCGTAGCTTTCACCAAGCACCGTGGGAATGAGGAGAAACATTTTTCTTAAAGCTTTCATTTGATTGAAGTCATCGGTGGGGAGTCTATTGATCCCTTCTTAATGACACAATCACGAAGTCTCTTTAAAAAATTAAAGGGTGAAATTTCAATGGGACGTCCCTTTTTACCATCTGAGAAGATGCAATCTTCAATTAATCGTGAAGACGGTATTGTAACGTAAAGCGTTTGTTTTTCACCAAATCTTCTATATTTAAGGTACTGTTTCTTTCTGCCAAACTACCTCGAGCAGTCATGCAAAGGAAATCCTCTTGATATAAAAAAAGGAAACCGTTGGTGACCGAGCACACAACTGTTTCGAAGATGAACCACCCAAAGACGAAAATTTTGCGAAAAGGCATTCAATGGGACGTCACCATCCTTTTGTACCGCTCTTTGAGCGTTTCACATCAACGGAGCAAGCAACGCAAAAACAATACAGGTAATCACAAGACTCGAGCAATGAGGACTGCCGCACCGCGCACACGGCATTCATCGCTAGAGCTGGAGAGAACAACTGACTCGCGTTGGCCGACGTCCTTGGCCTCCAGAGGAGCAAACCGCGAGCGGAATATTTACGGCGATCCACCCGTGGAGTCAGTAGGCCATCCACGGCTCTAAGGGCCGGCCAGCTTCCCTTTCATCTTCGCGAGGAATGAAGGAAGGCGGGACGGAGCGACGGGACATTTTCATTTCCCGTTGCTCGCAGTGGTAGCGGCGAGATAGCAAAAATAGGGCACTAGAGAGAGAGAGAGTATTCACACGAAGGCAACTTCACCCACACCCCATTTCTTCATCTATCCACCACCACTTCATCCCCATGACGACGTCCCTTGGTCCATTACAGTCCGCTCTGTTGTCTTTGCACACATTGACCAGGCTCTTATGGAGTTGACACCGCTGTCAAGCAGAGAGACGTCTGAGTGAGCGCTCGAGTGAAAAGAAGAAAATGACAAAATGTCGACATCAGCGTCCTCCATGCTTCGCTAGAGAGCCAGGGTCAAAGAGGAGATCCACACAGTTGTAACACCTACTTTAGTATCGGGATGAAAAACGGAAGAGAGAAGCTATAGTTCTTGTAATATCAGCTCCCTTGTGATGTCTATCTTCTACGTTTGCAAGACTGCAAAGCGATCAGTATGGCATACTTCAGTGGCTAAATTAAAAAAATGTCTATCACATGGTGGTGTTAAACACTGTGGTGTATCACTTAGTCCACTCATTGTATCTTTCTGCCCAATTAAGAAAACCAATCATTCGTTTCGTATTGGAAACGAACCTGGAATCCCTATTTCACTATTCACAGCAAAGGTCATCTAAAGTACAACTATCGGCAAATAATCGGGTCATCCAAGTGACCCAATTGTATGCCATGGCAATGACTTTTCACCAATTACTACTGAATTAAAACAGTGGAATTATTTTTATTACTTAGTGAATAAATAGCACTGAGTGCGCATATCCAATTTACTGTAATAAATTGCGTTTGAAGGAAAAGTAATTTTATTTATTACTCATTGTCATATTCCGGTTGAAGCCCTCGAATAGACCACAATAAATCCATTGAATGAACGGGGAAAGAAACTCTCCCACTCAATAAGTGAACATATCAATGGCGAAGGCCTTGCTGGGGTGAACTCTGCCCTCTCCTTCCAAATAAACCTTCGGGTTCACAATACCGAACGAGTGACCACTCATTGAGTTTTATCTTTAGTATTTATAGTAAGAGTTTGCAGTTAAATGAGGCACATTTTCTACTTTACAGTTACACACATTATGGCGAAAATTCGATCATTTACTGGAATTACCTTCCACTTGTACCGTAAGAGCCGTAAGAAGTTTTTATGAAATAAGCATAAAAACGCTCGTCTTCGAAAAGATGGATCGTTCGGCATAATAATTTCAAATTTTTGAATGGCACTACTAGCTTCTATTTTTATCCCCACGGATATATCCCTATTTCCGCCACCAAAATAGGATTTACGAGGGAGAAAAATCCAACCTTGTCCTTTTTTTCCGCCCTGCATACACAGGTATCCGTAGCGAGCATTGAATCTTTTCGAGCGGACGTCCGCGGCAGCGTGCGAGCTCCGTTCGGTGGAGTGGGGCAATGCATGCGTCGCGCCGATGTGCCCCGCTTCCATTGTGCGATCCAAACGGCGGGAAAGAAAAAACACAAAAGATATTCCCGAGCGCTTTTAAAACTCTCGGCGGAGCGGGACGACTGGCAGGGGGTGTGCTGTGGAGGGGGGCAAAAGGAGGTCGCATATTCGGAGGGAGGCTCCCGCATACATGTGTGATAAGGCGATTCCTTGGGGAAAGGGACAGCGGATAGGGGATCACCACAGAGGGGGCCCCTCGGCCACATTCCTTGGGTCTCCAAAACGGCGCCGCCGTTGCGTCAGTAGAGGGTGAATGGCCCAAAAAAAAGGGCCACGAATAGTTTTCACACCCTCGCCAGCAACTATTGGAGTCGAACTGAAAAGAAAACCCTCGGAGAGACATTCCGCAAGTGGAGACCGTTTCCGATCGCGGAAATATCCCTGCATGATCGTCTCCAGACAAGCACATTAAAGTCGAGTGCAACGCCAGGATCTGAAGAGGTTTTCGCGCACAATCACCTTACAACCGTTGAATTTTCGATGAAAGTATAGGTAATATTTCTCCGCAGTATTTTCTAATTTCAGTTTCTTTTGAGTGATATTTTCAAAGGGTGATTATTTCATTGGAACTACGACTCATATCGAGTAAAGTGATAAATCTGAGACACTCTTTACCTGTAAATCTGGGATATTATTAATCAGCTCCATACCATCTCCTCTAAAACAATACATTCAATCAAAAAAATCCGTGCTTCGTTGCCCCTCTACTATGTTTTTCCCTAAATATTTCGGTAAATGAATACGGCATTCAACAATTCCTTACCTACTATCACATATGGTGAAACACTAATGTTCTCACGATTTAGATGATAAAAAATCATTTCCCCTGTCCAATCAAAATTTCTACTTTCACATTCTTTGACGTATTCTTATTTCAACTATTTCTCAATACATTTTACGGCGCGCCGCGGCGTGTTGAGTTAAAGGGATGGAATTGCGCTTAATTATAACAGATAACTCTTAAATCGAAAATCAATTCAAAATTGACTAACTTGCGGTTTATTACAACCATTTTGCATATTTTATGTCAAATTCTTTCTCTGTAGTATATGTTCTGTAAATAAATAGTAACAAAACTAAGCCTTATGGATGAGATAGAATAATGCTTTTCGGTATAGAATATTAATGGTATATAAGTATAATAAAAAAACAATTCATGGGGTTAAAACAAAAACATGACTTTTTAGTAGAAAAAATGTACTCCCCGCGAGTCTACACCACACTTCTGGGATGAGTTAATCAGTGATTCATATCGGATGGTTTCAAAGGGTAGAGCCACAGGCATGCCTGCGCCCTTTAGAGAGGTAAAAGACACAGGCATGTAAATCACTAAATGTATTAGGAGTTTTGAGGACAGCTTCTTTCCTTGAGCCATTCAACAGTTTAAAAAGTTTTGACTGGATATTTCCGAAGGTCACAACTGAGATTCGAACACGGATCCATTCAGACAGATCCAATCGTAAGACTCACTAAACCCCCATATACGAATTGGATATACTCAATCAATGTCATGGTTCTATCGCCAGTTGTCTGAACTTTGAGCAGATGGATTGGTCACTTAAGGCATCTCCCTTCACGAGCACAGAGTCACACTTTCCCTGAGTATCTCATTAAATACAATACATCGGTGACGGCTAAAAAATAGCACCCTTTTTACACAGTGTGGCCATTTGTAAAAGCGGTACATCTACAGCGATCGGTCTCCAGTTTTGACGAGATGCTCGTAGCTACGAAACACATTCCCTCGATAATATTTATGGGAGCATAGCATAAGCATAACATTTAACTTTTTAGCATAGCACAGCGTATTCACAACGTTGGCTAAAGCGCAGAGTCTATTTGTTTAAAGTGGCCATAAAATTTACAAAGAAATCCTAATGAGAATCCGATAAAAAATTAAGAGAAAATTATAGGCCTCTAACTAAGACAGTTACTGCGACTGTGAATAAGATTCAACAATATTAATTAGTCCTTATTAGAAAGAATAGAATTTCCTTACATTACAAACTTCCCAGAGAATTATTTCCTTATATGCCCACACATTCTACAAATTTACAAGTTAAATGTGATTTTCACGTGAAATATTTTGAGACAACAAGAGAAAATTTCCACACGAGAAGCAAAAAACAAAAAAAAGGTATACCTTTAACGAGGGCACGAAAAAGAACCTTTCGGACGGTATGGATGCATAATGCAATGGTCAATGCGTGCAAAATGGTGCGATTTACCGCCTATTGTCGCACAAACAGGAGCATTCGCAGTGAGGTCGAACGAGAAATTCCTCCATCTATCGGAAAGGAACGATACTATGGGAAGGCGACCGGCGGCGTCCAGTCCCACGGGGCAAAAGGGCTCTCTCTTTTTTTTTTATTCCTTCCTTCTTTTTTTTCTCCATTTCCACCACTTTTCGCAACGAGGTGGATGAAGAGGGGTGGGTCGCGGAAGGGAAGGTCTTTATCCACCCGCTCGCCATAATGTTTATTTTCCCAGCGACCAAATGGAGTCCTCAGGGAGCGGGGCATGGCCGGGAGGGATAGAGGGAGGACAGGGGGTGGCGGGGGTCGAGGGGTGGGAAGCTCCCGTAGTTGGGCGACGAGAGAGAGAGAGAGAGAGAACAAGAGTAGCAAAGACAAGGAAACCTTCACTCCATTTGAGAAGCGTGAGAGGATGGAAAAAAAGAAAGGAAAGAAAAAATGAAAAAAAAAAGTGGAGAGAAACGGAGCATGGTCCAGCTCCCTCATGTCTTCCATCGCTTCGCGGACTCGATTCAAAATGAGGTTCCAAACGGTGATTACTACACAAATATCCACCTTAAAATCCCCTCTACATTCTCCAGCCTTGAAAAAACAATTTTTAAGACAGTTTGACGACGGGTATTTTACGAAATTTTAACCCTTAACAGAGATGACAAATTAACACAGTCTAACCCAATATTGCTTCTAAGGAGCATCAAAAATCTATACATTTGAAAAGAAAAATAAACAACCTCGGTAACTTTTTACCGGAAATTATTTATTGGCACACCGCGTTTCGACGCTGAGACGTCATACTCAAGCACATTCGTTCATTTGTGCTGTTAAGTTTAATGGCGAAATATACAGCTGCCACAATAATTATGATTGAGTAGAAAATTTTCACGATTTTAAAATGAGAAGTTTTGAAATTTAATTTCTCCCAGAAGAAGCCTTTGGTTAGAGAGGGTTAACCGAGTGAATTAAAATGGAAATTTTAATAAACAAAAGGAAGCAAAATCACTATGTAATAATTAGCTTTAATACAAAGGAATACCATCTGAATAGGTTGTGCAAATGGTGGTTCCCAAACGGTGATTACAACACTAGTGTCCACCAAAAAATCCCCTCAACATTCTCCAGGGCTGCCACTCAATTTTCCAGACTTTATGAATGAAGTTTATTTCACCGAATATTTGCCGTTGCCATAGATGATAAATTCATCGAATACAGTTACATGGAAATTTTAAAAAAGAAAATGGACTAAAATCACGACATTAAAGTTAAGTCTAAGGTTTTCGCGGCGTTTCTCCAAATGAGTCTCGGCTTTTGTGCTTTCTTCCGCGTTGAGTTGTCCATAGGTGATGACAATTTCTCCAGCCATTCTGCTGGCGTCTTCAGGTCAGAAGTCAGAACTCAACGCGGAGGAATGCCCGAAAGCCGAGACTCATGATATTAAAGTGATTTTTGAGTTTGCAAATTTCAGAGATAAATATGTAAGCCAATACGTGACAATAATACGAAAAATCACCATTTTACTGCGACTGTGAATAAGATTCAGCAATGTTAATTAGTCCTTATTAGAAAGAATAGAATTTCCTTACATTACAAACTTCCCAGAGAATTATTTCCTTTTATCCCCACACATTCTACAAATTTACAAGTTAAATGTGATTTTCACGTGAAATATTTCGTCGCACATTCATAGCTTTGTTGACCAAGCCGTAGTAGTAATATATTCGACCCGTGTCTTACAAGTAACTGCCTTCAAGTCGACACAATCATCTGGGCCGAGAATCGATCCACTGACCTTTGGATTTCCGGGCCATTACGCAAGACCGCCAAGTTCTCTTAAATAGGCGATTCCATGAAAATTTACGGAGGAGAAAGCTGCAATATCTTAGGCCTAAATACACTGGAAGTTCTGGTAACCTATATGGTCTCCGCAGAAGTCCGTGGATTCCAAAGATCCGTGGACGGATTCCGGGTTCAGTTTAATGTTATCCAGATAGTAATTGTTGAAAATGTCACCACCTTTCAAGGAGCAAGTTTGAAAAAACTACACGGCTGAATCGCTTCCCTGTTAAAGTAAGTTGGATGGGCAACTCTCAAGTGCGTATCAAAGTCTACATCCTTCGATAGAAGTGTGCCTCGCGTAAAGGTAGTATTAGGCTGCTGCACAAAAATGATCCCTTTTTACAATTATTATATTCGTTCTGAACATTATCTTCGACCTCTATGCCCTTGATGGCATTATTTCCTTCGAAATAGTCCGAAAACCTCAGCATTTAAAAGAAGTTACATCGGAAGTCGCTTGCAGAAGGTAACGTGCATTTTAATTTACCAGTGTAAAGCTGGCTTAAGGATGAGTTACAGACCAACGTAAAACGTTTTCAGCACGAAATATGCGGCGCAGTGATAACCTTTGGAAAGCTCTTGTAACAGCCCTTGTATCTGATAGGATATTTAAAGTTGGATTTTCGGGATCACTTAAAGATAGACCACCGCCTAAGATTCATTTTTTTTGCATGAATAACGCCCGTGGTGGAGGTGAGCTGCCTGAAAATAATTGTCTACATCAGCCTATTGATGATCTCTGCATGACACCAGAGGCATGTGAAGATAAATCACCACGAAAATAAGGATAAACGTAACAGGAAATATTAATTTCATAATAGTAATGGCTGTGGGAGAGAACTCAGTATGAATTTTCCGACTGTTAGACAAAGTTTCTAAGCTTCATCCACACCTATATACCACCCCGTGAGCAGCAACAATTCGAGTACCCTAGGAGGTGCTGGGTCAAACCAGTTAACTGTTTGAAATGCTTAAATTTATATTTAGAGCTGAGAATTCAAATGAGGTGATTACTTCAAATTCAAACACTGATGCTATGTTTTCCTGAATTATTTAAAAATAGAAATAGAGACAGACACAAAGGAATCAATGTTTGGAGCAAAACTGAGCGTTAAGTTTTTTCATTGAATGAAAACACGAGTTCCCTAAAATCTTCTACTTATGATACAAATTATTCCCTGATATAACTATTACATGCGTTTTGAAATAGCTTGGAGTATTGGCAAGGCAAACTCATACCATGGCGAACACTGACGTGGTACTGAAGGTGTGAGTCGCACATTTTTCAGTGTAAGTTTCCCTAAAAAAGCAACTTTGATATAATTTAAGGAAATTAATATCAGTTAGACACAAGCGGAAGTGCATCGCTTGCAGAAAACAGCAGCCAATGACACGCTGCTTACTTCCGATATATTTTCTCTGCTCAAATTCTTAATTAAATCGCATACAAGTACTGCCAATACAAAAAAACCCACCTTCATAAAACAGTAATGAACTTCCCGACCGACATAATTAATAGGTGCACAACTAAGTTGACCATTGAAATGACCGTCTTTGAAGTGACGCGTCGGAACCAATTATGGCACGTTGTTTCACTTTGGGCAGCATCTTCGTAAACTTTTTGGAGCTCTAAATGCGCTTCTGTCACCGATTTCTTCGGGTAAAAGAAGTAAATAAACACTACCCTTAAATTACGGTTACTTGGCAAAAACTCAGACATATTCACGCAACAATTAGGATATGATGCCATAGCAAACTCACCATTGTCGTATAGCGGTTTGCTTGCCATTTGTCGAAGCTTGGTTCATGACGTTTCCAGTATGTTAATATCGACCAGAAATCACTGCTGGAGTAAAGGGCGTATCCAGGATCAAAACTATGGTTGTTCAAGTTGTAGGTAAGATTTAAGAATGGAAAAGAAGAATGAAATCAACATTATAAGGAAACTGTGACACTTCTTAATTAGTTTTTAAAATTATTTACTTGAAAAAAAATATCATTTTTCTTAAAGACATTAGCGTTTTTTGCTTCTAGGGGGGGTGGCTGCCCCCTCCTGCCCCTCGCTGGGTACGCCCATGGCTGGAGTCATCTTCTAAAAACAGCGGGAACTTGGTTGCGCATATAATATTTATTCTCTTTAGAAAGCACTTGTTATTCATCGTCTATTCTAACTCATTAGAAAAACCTCGCATACTGTTCGGTGGGAAGGCAGAGAGTATAAAACGCCCCTTGCCAGGAGGCATTTAGATCGGCAGGAGTGGAAGTTCGGAATGTATCGCTCATCTCAAGATGTCCCCGGATTTATGTTCGACAACGTAGACTCAATAAGTCGCTCACGTTGGAAAAGAGACGGGTGGAAAGCTCAAATGAGCCGATTCTCAATTCCACCATCGACTGCCCTGCATTGCTCTCTTTTATCAATTTTAAAGTTCCACCCCGCCCTATCCGTTCTCATCCCCTAACCCACATGCCCATTCCTAGACTTTCACTCACTAAACGTTCGTTTTTCTACCGCATTCCTTCTGTGTTGAACTCACTCCCTCCTCACATCGACCCCTTTGCACTTCCATTGAAATCCTTCGTAAGCCTTTCCCTATCCTATCTGTCACTGAAGTAGTCTGTACCTGCAGTTTCTTGTTGTCCTTTTGCTTTTGTAAATGTAATTATTGTTTTCTACTCGTTATATTGCGTCGTCGTCCTCTAATTTACGTATTGTTACCTGGCCACTATGAAATGGCAAGTATATGCTGTATGTGGTTCTCTTTCTTTAAAACAAAAAATATATAAAAAAGATATAGGGATGTCCTTCGGGAGAGGAATAAGCAGAACTGAGTTGAGCCAGGACGTACGAGGGAAAGAGAAGGAGTGAATGGGGGCGCAGAGCGATGATAATGGGTGCGATACCTCCTTCCCCTCCCACTTTTACTGAAGTGGATTTCGGAGGGGGGGGGGATTTGAGAGTATGCATGGGGGGATTGTGCGTGGAAGAAGAAAATTGGGGAGGGGGGAGGGGCTGGTGGTGTGGGGGTCAGGTTGGGCCATTTGAACTTGAGCGGCTGGGTAAGGTCGTCGCTCACCCACCCGGAAATGCGTAATAAAGAACGGTCTGTGTGTGGGGGAGGGAGGAGGACAAGGGGAGGGATGCTGGATAGAGAGAGAGATGTGTAGCCAAGCAACGGAGCGGGCAGAAGGGAGCAATAGCACGCTCCAATGGCGACAAATTGTGCGCCCTCCATTCCACCTCTTCAAGTGGAGAGGGATGGTGGGGGGGAGGGGGGGAGAGGTTGGTTCTACATTCTGATCCACCCCTTTAACATCATCTTTGTCATTCACCTCCCATTTCGGAGGCAGCGGCCGCAGCGAACGTGAAACATGGTCATCCTGCACACGCGCAATAGAAATAAGTCGATTGTTTAAGGATAATATCCTTCACGCAATACAAAACTGCAGTGAACAGCTTGATGCCTTCCCCTAATAGTCTACATATAGATAGACTACACAGTGTTAGTAGTTAATATCCATAATTATGAAATTATTATGAATTCAATGAAACTTCAACTAATTGGCTATCCGAAACCCAACTAACAATGGACGAACCAAGAAGGAAGTGGTAGAAAAGCCCCAGCGAATAGGGCATTCTCCAAAAAGAGAAGTCTTCTTACAGCTGAAAATATAAGCTTAGAAATTACTTGGTAGGTCTTACATTTGGAACGTTCTTCTTTATGATAGTGAAGCATGGACGAGCTTGTAAGCAGCGAAAAAAAAATTAAAGATGCCGGATTTCAAAAAGCAATGTTAGAGATGAATTTCAAACGAATATATCGTGTGCGTAATGAGGAAGTTCTGGGAAGAGTAGGAGAGAAGTCTTGTGAAAATTTTTGGCTAAATTTGATCGGCCACAGGATATAGACAGGAGGGTAAATCATATTATAAAAATGACTGAAAGAGACCCCACATTTCAGCGGCCGATCATTCGATTTTAAAACGAAGAACGCCTTATACGAGCTCTTTTATTTCTGCGTAGACTGATGACAAGTAAAATATATTTCTGTGAATAATAACTCAATTGGATAAGCCTAAGAAATGGAATTTGAGCGCATATTCCTGGTCGCTACACGTTCACGCCGACTTTACAGCTTTTTAGTAACAAAGCAGATTGAGGTATCGTAATTTCCTTCATAAATGTTGTAGCTAAAGGCTTCAAATTTCTCTGCTAGGCTCCTAGTTCCTGCGGTCATTAGTTGATGCCAAAGTAAATACTCGTTCTTTCTGACCTGTGCACCCGAACTATCGATCAAAATCGAATGCCCGGTCTTTGACGCATTGGTCTTCAAACTCGGGTGATACGGATAGTACTCGTCCCGCAACATATTCTCCGAAATCCATTCGACATCCCGCACCTATCCCCATTCAGTGGACCATTATCGGACCCTCCGCGCGCATAAATCACTGGAATTGGAGCGACCCACTCGCCTGGCAATACGTTTAAGACGAAATGGAATCACAAAAGCCCGTCGGTTGCCTTCCGCGAAACACAGGACGACAGAATGATAAGCGACGCTCAAGACCGCGACTTATCGGGAAAAGGACGAGAAATAGTTCGGAGAAGTCATTCCAAGAAGGAGGGTCAAGAGGGAGCGCTCAAGTGTCACGCAGGCACATTTTGGACCCCCTTCTACGCAAAAAAATGATTTTTTCCGAGCACCACTTTCTTACTTTGGGTTTTTAGATTTTTTAAAGGTGTGCTTTACATGAATAACACTATATTTTTTATTATTTTTTAAGTGTCCCATTAGCATTGCCACAAGAGTTACATGAAATAGCGTACTATATAATCAATTTTGGATTATGCATTAATATATTGTTATTATTAGCCGGCGTGAAGCCATATATTTATTATTCCCGGTCCTTCTGTATACTTCACAATACGCTCTACTCGACCAATTCTATTTTCCTCCGTAGAACACTATGAGTTTCCTTCCCGTCTACCGCAAGGAATGCATTGGCGCCACTCCCTACAATCAATAGTAAACAAAGACATCTGTAGACTCTTTTGTGTGCTTTGTAACACTTGAACGCACTCTTATTGCTATAGTTCTGATTCGCAATATCTCGGAAGTCTTTCAACCTTTTTTCGAGGACAATGTCCTATAAAGAGGTTTCCCACTTGTATATTCCACAACTGAAAGGTAGATCGTAGAAAAGTGAATAGCAGCAAGGATGTAAATGCATGCATATAAAAATAAAACAAGGAATTGATCATTGATCATGATGGAGTTAAGAGCGCATGTCAACACGGAGGGTATGAGAGGGAAAAATATTTAGAAACTAATAGAATGCCTTAGAAAAATACCGATTTCACATACCAAATTAGTATGATTGAATATAAACAAAATTATGAAACGCGAGAGTGGGAAATGTACTGTTCGCGGATGAAGAATACATTCAGATATCACTGCACCAGGAAGAAAACCTTTTCTTGGATAACAACCAGAGCTGATCTTTAATCACTAAGGCTCTCCATATATTGCAGAACTTAAAAATTAGGTTAAGGCTATACGAATGCAAGTTTCAAAATATCTCGTGGAAATATGTACTTAGTATTCCGCATGCAGCGCACGGGAAGCGTCTCTCGGTCCTTGATGCATATGGATGGATTTTTAGGAATAGTAACAATCGGTGTCGCAAGAAAGGTAGCAGGGATACACAAACCAGAGGTAGGCATGGTCTCCAATTCTTGGCGTTGCCATGGAGACCGCTCCGCTGCAACATCGCAGTCGGCGGAGGAGACAGAACCACGGTTGGATTACTCCATCGCCATGGAACGTGCCTCCGTCAATGCAAGTGGAGTTTACGTGGAAACCTATGCACGTTCTGGCCCAATACAATCTATCACTTTGGAGAATGAAAGATGAAGAACTTAAGGCGATAGAATGCACTACTCCAAATAAAGTCCAGTCTAGATTGTAGTCTCTCCCCCCCCCCCCTCTCTCTGCATTGGCCAATGTCGATCAAAATCGTTTGAAAAATAAAATTGGTGAAGGGTTCATAGACTGCAAAAATGACTTGGGCACCCTTTTAAACCTACGGTTCCACACGTTGGTTATGATGACCCGACGTTTAACTCTATGACATTTGACCTCCGCATTAGCCTTGGATATCAATGAGTGGATAAAACGGGTATTTGGACAATACCAATGAATTGGGCACCCTTTCAAACCTATGGATCGATACCTTTGTTGGTATGCAATTCCTTTTGCCACCGCTGTGACCTTACTGGTCCAACGGTTATATTTTCGTAAATAAAGTGTTGTTTTCGGTTTTCTCGTGTCCGAAAATCTAAGAATTGACATCTTGGTCAATTAAATTCAGACTTTTTTCTATCTCGATTTCTTTTAACACTGAAACCCCATAAGGCAAATTCAAAATTTTGGTTTGGACCCTAATTGTGAGGTCAAAAGTTCAAAATTTTGACAATTTGCTTACACTCAGCAAAACTTAGGACCTTTCCCCATAAGTATTTATTCCAATTTTCACGAACATTGCTCGACGCGAAGTTAATAAAATAAGAGGTCGAAAATGAAAGAGGACCTGTGGGACAGTCTGTATACTGCGCCCAAAGGTAAACAACAGCTAGGAATTATTTCTCCTATTTTGAGTGGCCCGATTGCTGAGAGAAGCAGTGCAAGACTGCACTGCGCGTTTCGTCAAAAAGTGCAACGGGTGTACAGACAGCGTTACGCAGATATTAAGCGAATTAGGCTGGGAGCCGTTGGAGACTCGGTGGCTGCGCGCTAGGCTTAGATTGATTGAACAATTGAGAATGGATATCTTTAAGAGCGACACGGAGAACATAATATTAGAGCCACACTATATTTCCAGGCCCGCTAGAAGCGATAAATTGCGAAAGATGTTTTTCAGAACGGATAGATATGGGAATTCGTTTTTTCCCCGAACCATAAAGGACTTTAATAAATGCTAGTCCCAACTTCGTAGAGCACTTCATTTTTATGCGTAGAAGGCTGGTGTCCAAACATCTCCTGCCACACGCTTTTTAGGCGGCTTGCGGGGTATTATGCAGATGTAGAAGAGGCGAGGGCCTCAATCACGCACGCACGATCTCGCCTCGCCTTAACTCTCCACTTCCTCGCAACTTGATCTTCAATTGGTGAGCAGGAGCGGTGACGCCCGCAAACCAAGTCGGAGCCAATCATTGTATTCCAGCCCATCACGAGTGCACGCAGACACAATCACACGCCCCGCTCTGCAGCGAAAGCACGTTCACACGCACCCAGGCAGATCACGGCCGAAGCGGACTCGCAATGAACGCGCTCGACTCCGCTCGGAGCGACATCTGTCTCTCTCGTGATCATGTAGCACCTCGCGTCGCAAACATTCACTCAGTAAGTTGCTTATATTTATCTCTTTTCGACAAAGCCTTAAACATGTGTAGGTACTTATCAGGTTTCGTTTTTGAATCAATAATCAGGCGATCAATTGATGGTTAGAAGTGAATTCGATAATTTTGTGCTCAAAACTCACAGAATCATTTTAGATCCTTTCCTGGAAATACCTACAGAGTAATGTTAGGTAATGTCGTTTGGTAACAGTTTTTGAGCATAAATTAAGCTATATTGAGGAGAATTTGTCATTACATGATGATTTACTTCAATGATGTAGGTCTCTTTGTTATAAAGGGTAGCCGTGGATCCAGGATTGGGCCGAGGGGGAACTAGTTGGGGGCATGAGGAGTAATTTCCTAGCAGTATTTCGAGTACGAGCAAAATTATCATTTACCTAGCGTAAATTTGATACCAAACGGGGAGGTTATAGCCTCCCCAGCCCCTCTGGTAGAGGGTCGTCATAATTGGCATGTTAATTTTTACTTTCGCATTCGGGCAACAACTGCTTTGATTCAGTCTAAATTTTTACCATTAGCTCACTTTATTTGTTTCGTGATGCTCCATTTTTATAGCAATATATGCCTCGTACACTATATGTCATTTTCAATATATTTGTAAAAAAATGACAGAGTGTACGAGGCATAGTGTAGCCGAAGCCATTACCCTAAAATTACCGAAAACTCAACTGCCTATCACGGCAGGGGAGTAATATATTACCAAGTATGGAAATTACCATTTTTTGTCTATATTTTATCATAGAAACTATGCTGAGCACTGTATTAATACTATCGCATTATTTCCTCTCCTCTCCACAGTTTGGGTGAATAGCTGAGGCAGTGCCGTCGCATTCCAGCCGAGATCCACGGAGCAGAGACGTCATCGTCCTCTCGAAGCGGACGGCGCGACGATTCCAAGCACGATCAGCGGAGAGGGAGGAGAGAGGAGGAGGCGGAGCGGAGAGAGGACGGACTCGCAGCATCCGCAAAAACACCCTCCCCCGAGCACTTCAGCGGATGGAGCGAGCGACTGCTTATTCGTGAAGGAACGTGGTGCGATTCTCACCAGTGGGAGAGGATTCCGAGTGCGAGACGAGGAGCCAACTACCGAGTTGTTCCATCACTGCTCTTTTTTTTAAACTCGCACGCGACATGTAACATTAATCGAAAAACCTTGAGCAGGACGACGTGTAAAAAAAGTCAGGAAAGCGTTCTCCACTGCCAGTGACTTGTGCTTCCGTAAAGTGAAGGAACGTGGAAATATTCTTATTTGGCAAGAACCAATGGTGTGTTAGTGAGTGAAAAAGGTGATAAACCTACTAAAAATCTGTTCCGTCTCTCATTTTGTGGTAATAACGCGGGAGGTGAAGTAAAATCGAAAAGCCTTGAGTAGAGCGCCATGTAGTGCAACCGAAAAAAAAACAAAGGACGCATTACTATTCGAGTTTTCGTAGTCTTCGTGCTCACCAGCATAGAATTAGGCCCTACTTAAAGGAAGACAAGAGGAATATGACGTCTAAGTACGGCGCAGCGAGTGCAAAGCGAGGAGAAATGACTGAGTGCTCAAATCGCATCGTTCAGAAAGCTGGAGGAAAGTGTGGTGGAGAGTGGGAGCCAATACCTAGTTCAGTGTTTCGTTTTTAAATGTCTATAATATTTATTGCACAGAGGAAAAGTATCCAGCACATCCATTTTAGCCTATCAGTGCTACTGTGAGTATCCGCAAACACTTTGGAATATGGCGTCGACGAGGGCGATGTGTCCATTCGCCGTTTGTCTGGTCCTCCTCTGCTGCCAGGGAGTCATGGGCCAAGTGTCATGGACACACATATACGTGGACGGAAACAGTGAGTTAACCCACTATGGGCAATCACTCTCTAATTGCATGCTAATTACTGAGAGTTTAATACCATGTTTTCAATTTGATCCCATGTCAATGCTTTGAATTTATTTTGTATTCAAGATTCCTAGCATCGTACGATCACCTTATTCCAGTGTGAACATGACATGATAGTTCTCGTAGATAAAAATATCCATCATAATGCACATGTTGGTGTATCTATATACATTTACAGAGCCTTAACGTTCTCCTATGGTTTTATATTATTTCACAACTGACGTGGGAGACATTGAAAGCACCAAAACCAATATCCAACACGCATAAATGTCTTCGCCGTAGACCTTGTCTAATTTGCAACTTGCTTCTCATTAATTTTAGTGTGGTATTTAAATTGAAAAATAACCATTACGGCTCAATGAAACACTACGCTCTGCCTTTCCCCCTAACTCATTACAAAGAAAATTAATCGCACTTCTTTCTTGCTGAAGGATTTTATCCTGTCGCATGAGACCGATAATGTATATTTTCTGAAGGAAAGAAGCACTTGTTTTTCAAAAACTTGCGGAAAAGCAAGCCTCCTTTTCATACTCTCCGGAGCAACATCCGTGAAAGAAATTGGCAATTACCGCAAAATTATGATAACGCTGTAATAGATGTGGGGTGGAAGATAGCTCTATGTTCTCTGGAAGCCGTTTTATACCTACCGAGGGAGGAGATGAGTCACGTACTTAGCGAGAGACGTGAGAGAACAATTTATCACCATGATCATAAAGGGCGGATGTTTATAGCGAAAAAACTGCTGGACAAAATAATTTACATCGTAGCATCGCCGATGGCTCGGATACCGTAAAAACGATGCTGAAAAAATATAGATAATGATGGTTAAATATTTTTTACCATCACCACTAACATGGTCACTATTTAAACACGCATTTTGCGAGTTTATGACTATTTACAATGCTCCTTGCCTCTTCTAAACGCTCTACCGTTTGTAAATCGTTCTTCGCGCAGGCATAATTGTTAAGTTTGTTGAAAACCCCGATGCAAAAGGCCAATAATTTGTGCTTTTTTTGGTGGTTTGGTAATAAATAAAGAAATAAAATAACTAACTAGACGCCCATTTGGTAACGTTGATAAATTATTCGGATGAATATGAGTCCCTCCTCAAGCATTCTCTCATTAAAGGACCAAACAATCACATAATTCTCGCCTTTCAATCGCTGAAAATATTGCCTCTCAGTCTTTCGAGTACCTAAAAGACAGAATTAGCGTACAGTGTAGACATATGGAAAAACGAGAGAGAGCTAACTAGAATGTGAGTGAGTTAGACTCAACCTACTGCTTTCAAAAAGATTTACGTGAAGACAAATTCAGGGAGACTTCCTTTTCCCCAAATTCCAAAGCGCGCTGCTCTATTTTAAAAGTGTTTTATGGGAATAAAAACGTAAACCTCACGTAATTTAATACCCGTGTGGAAGAAGCATATTTGTAACCGGGTGTTGCTGTACGTCGGGCAAATCTAGAGGTATGCTGGGTTATGTAAACATTCGTTCATAAAACTTCCATTTCAAGAACTAGATTATCTCTATCCATTAAGTGTATAGACGATATTATAAATGTATGTCCACTAAATTCTCTTCTCCAGGGTATTGTAAAACTTGAAAAAGACACACGCTTCGACAGTTCAAATGCAGCCCAGGCAGTGGGTCAACAAAACCCGATTTATGGCCAAACTTCTCGTTAGTGGGATTGACTGATATTGGATAGCTATGTGATCAGTGGGGTAGGTAGTTTCTAGAAGGCACCTGAATAGGATTAGCAAATTGGTGCACGTCTATATCCACATGATAATCTGCAAGCCACCACTACGGTGTTTGGCAGGGGGTATCTCTCCCCAGAATGCATTAAGCTACTTAGGCACAATGGCCCATATGCACAATGGCATGTGAACATATATACTTTAGCTGTCACGAAGCATGTACCATTCATTCCACAATAACATATTTCAGATCTAAGGCTACAAGCGTCACAAACTAAGGGCATGCGAGAAAGGCTACGATCCACCTCTCGAATCTATCGGCCTCCTTGATACACTAGGAATATTATTCGGTTATCCCGCATTAAGAAATCAACAAATTGCCCAAGATATGACCAGTTAGTCGTGGTGAAATCTGTCGCAGTTTTCAATCGTTCTCGGGAAGATTTAATTATTTTTACCCCCTCTTTTCTCGTATCTTATTCCTTGAGTTTATGATAGTCGTTACCGCTAACTTAGAACAAATATTCCCGATATCTTCCGCAATTATTGCAACCAGCCAATTCATTAAAATATGAATTGTAATATTTGAACGAAGATCTGACAGTGGTGGCCATCCTAATTGTTGCAATAAGACTGGCTCTCCCATTGGTTCCAATGCATCCAACTCGCTATATGCAATATTTTCTAAATATACGGGTACTTTACACGCTCATGGTAATCATTTCCCTGATGAGCAAGGATTATAACTCATTTTCACTTTCCAAGTTTTAATTCTTGAACGCCCATAAGGTCTCAGCTGCCACATCGTAGCTAAGCCACCTTACGTTACTGAAGGTTTGCAGTTTTCTAAGTGCCCGAATTGAAAGCAAATATATGCTCCTGAATCACTTTGCAATCAATATAATGGTCAGAGAATCAGGACCCAAGGTGGGTTCTCTGAGGGTTACAACGCACCGTGGCCGGGAACCACGTCCGAGACTTATACGCCCGCGCTCCCTGGGAGGGGTTTGGATGGGAAGGAACAAGGAAAGAGGCGCCGCCGCGATAGGAGCCCGACGATACCTCTGGGATAGGGATAGGGTTGGAAGGGAGGGTCAGGGTAAACACCTCACCACCATAGAAACAGAAAGGGCCCTCTAAATAGCGAAACTTAGCATCAGCCATTAATGTGCCAACGATTTTGGAGGATTTTCCTATTAAAAAGAAAAACCCAATCGGTCAAATAGTTAATATAATGGTCAATGAATTTCTAGCAAAAATCATGAAGCAGATAATCCATGGCTGTGAAAACTCATAATTGACGTGTAGAGAAAAGAACCAATGTTTGCTGGTATAATGTTTCAATTATGGGACGGATAATGAGCGTCCACTTACATAATATTTTCAAATATTCCTCCCTACACACTAAACCCTTACCAGAATTGTGAGACACCATTTGACAAAAGGGGCTGTTCTATCTCAACA
Organism: Ischnura elegans; assembly: GCF_921293095.1. NCBI lineage: Eukaryota > Metazoa > Arthropoda > Insecta > Odonata > Coenagrionidae > Ischnura > Ischnura elegans. The sequence goes on along the minus strand of NC_060249.1, from coordinate 125,044,532 downwards.
CTCCCCAGGGGGTCCAGAATTAGTAAAAAAAAACTCCCCCACACAAACTTTACCTGCAATTCATACGAGAAGGACTTGGATACCATACCAACGGCTGAAACCTTACCATCTATCTTCGAGCTTTAAACGCTGAAATCCATAATAACTGAAGCATTGCCACGTTCCGCTTAATCCCCTTCACTCAAATGCCCTTAAAATCGAAATTTATGACCCGTGTTAAGGTCATTGCTCACTGATCCACGCTCGCTCACAGAAATTCTCGACGGCAAATGGTCAAAATCTGAAGAAGAAAACATTTTTCACCGTTGAATCAATGTGCTTTTGATTTGACTATTTTCTTCTCACAGTCATTTTGTTGGTCTGAGATGGAAATGTAGGCGTCGTTCTTTCGTTCGATTAGGCACCACAGACGCCAAAGAAGACCTTAGACCGGGCCCAGAAGATAAGGAAATATAGAATGCTGTCGGAAGAGTTTCCCATCGAACGAATGATGTAATGAAAATTCCACTCACATTAAAGAGATAGTTTAAAAGTAGGGTACCAGTAGAGTCCAACAGAGCACTCAACCATTAAAATCACACAATCCCTAAATCATTCCATAATTCATATACGACGTTTTTATTGGCAGATAAACAAACAACCACGCACATTTTCTAAGACAATACGAATGAGCACTATGAAAATACCTTCTACTGTTTGAGAGTTAAATATGTAGAACTACCTAATTGAATGCATCGAAAACTTCGGCGCATGTTGAATGAATTATCCCTGGGTTTCAAACTCAAAAACTCACCATCGTATGCCGCGTGTCAAAAATCAAGGTACTACTCGTAGGTACTTCCGAATATTTTCTTCTGATAATGACAAGGGAGTAATGAAACCGAACCAATCTAGCTGTGTGAAATTGACAGTTTTCAATATTCATGTTTTTTTTACAAAATCTCACCCGCGTGGAATCCCGAGAAAAGTTTATGCATATATTTACATCTTTATTTATTTACTTATTTATATCCCACGAAAATAACGCCCATATAGCCATGCAAAGTGGCAAATATGTCTTCGTATGTATGAAAAGTATGAAAACTGTCGAAAGTGCGAAGAGAATGTAAAAGTTAGACATATACTTTCAGACGAATATTCGTAATGTAATTGTCAGATAACTTAATAATATTTGCATTCAATTCATGTCAATAAGGTATATTAGGTAAAAAAATGTATGAAGCTGATATTCTCGGTCAACACATTGATCTTATGAGATGATATCCAAGGATGAATTTGAATAAACCCAAATAAAAGATTTTTATTAGATGCGATGGCCACCTAGGCAGTAAGACCAGGAATTAACGGGTGCAGCTGAATTCTCCAAATCCCGCCATTAAGCCATCACGAAGTACGGCACTCAATTTGGGGGCAGACAAAGCTACTTTACTGGTTTACAAAATAATTACATTGTAATTAATTAGGCTTATTGAAGCGGCAGCGATGCATGAAAAGAAAACTTCACGAAATGATTAACAAAAGGAAATCAGAAGCGAATCGCGAGCTGGGATGGAGAAACAATGGACAATCGCGCAAAAAAAATTTTTAAAAATCGCAGTCCGCAGTGTACGGGGATTTGTGTTGGGTAATCCAGCCGATGATGGTGAAAAATGAATGAAAAACCTGGAGCTGAAAACAATGGAAGACAAAGATGAACCTGAAACAACATGCATACCAGATTGGATGCCCTAACTGAATTATAGTTAGTTTGTTAATTAAAGCTATTTAACGTTGAGATGAGAGAGAAAAATTGTTAGGGGATCACAACCATGAAACGTACCCCAAGAGAACTTCTGTTTTAACAAATTATTCCCAGTATTCCAAATTTCCATAAGAATTGCTAATTAAAAGTGCTATTAGTATTAGAAAAATATTTAGCAACAAAAGAGGTAAATAAGAAAAAAATAGAATGCAGATAACTCAAAACAATATTATTACAACAACATTTTCTCCTTCATTCCAGCATGAAAATGTCCCTTATGTTTAATGATTGATGTTTTGATTTCAGTCCAAAATAGTTCGCAATATTATAAATTTTTGCAGGGAGATACTAGGCTCACATAGCATATATGCTTACAACTATCTTGCATCACTGTTTTCGTCGAAATTTTTTTCAATTTATAGCAGGAGTCTGCATTTTTTCTTAAAGCAGACAAGCATTACGATTGAACCAGTTCGAATGTGTGGATCCTTAACTGCGATTGCTAAAACAGCGTTTAAGGGGAGATTTTCATGGAAATTTGATTAATTTTGTTTCATTTAATAATGAATATAAAATTGACAAATATATCAATACAAATAATTTACGGAGAGCAAATATCTGTGAACCATCATACTGCTAACAAAAACAATCATATTGCAAAAAGGCCAAGTACATTTTACGTGCGTAAACAGGCAGCTACCTAAAATTATGTTCTAGAGATAATTAAATTGCGCTCCTAATTTTGGTTCATGAATTCGGTTAATTCTCTACTACTACGATCTCTGATTGATTTTCCAAATTAATTAGCCGAAATAAAAGTTTTCATTATCCCGAACTAAGCATCAATGGTTTCTGATTTCCAATTCACCACCGGGCATAATCAATTTCAAAAAAAGACCCATTGCCACGCAACGAGCGCGAGCGAGGCAGCTCTACGAGATTACGGCTTCCAAATGAGGACACAAGCTCTAAACGCTCACATGCATGCGTTCACGCCTCCAACGCCCCAACATTAAATTACTTATCCCGGACTCCTAACGAGGAAATGAAATATTTATCCACAATTATGAATCACGGAAACAAAAGTGCATTTAAGAAAAAAACGGAGCCGCAATTGACGTAATACAGTCGTCAATTGAAAGCTGACGGATTTTTATGACTGCTCTGAAGCAAATTTTGTTCACATTTTCACGTGACCACTCCGTTGTTTCGCAATTACGGACCGTGCCAACTCACCCCCGACAATATTAGTGAATCAATGATTTATGCAGTGAAATGAGTGCTTCATTTCAGCTCAATTCATCCCTTTTTTTATATTTTCACGGCTGAAAGACCGCAGTATAATGGAGAGAATGCGCCATCCACAGTTATGCATAACTGCATCAAGCGAATGTTAACAAGTCTAGCGGCATTTAATTCATATTTTGTTAACCTCAAAAGTAATTAGAGTACGATTACCTGGAGTAGTGTCTAATAAATATATGATAATATTGAGTAAATATTATTCTAATTTTTCAATAGCATGTGTAATGACTGAAAGCCTTTCAGGCTTGTGGCAATTAAAGGGATTCTTTCAAATCCTGATCAGTCTTTTGGACGATCTCTGACAAAAGGTGTTCCAGGGGAAGAAAATGCTCGCTCTAATATGAATATTGTCTCAGAGTGTTGTTCTTTAAGAATAAAATGCAAAATTTTTGGCCAACGTTTCGATGTATATACCTCAATCACGACTTATTTGCAATGAATATCATATTGGGCTAAAATTTGCATTTGATTCTTCAAGATCTTCACTCCAAGACACTAATAAACGTTAAAAATTGAGGTCAAGAAAAAGAAAGAAGAAAGTAAATTTATGTAACATGGTGAATGTGAATCAGAGAACGGGTGAAATACAATACGCGTGTGGCCAAGTATCCTGCCTTAAACTATCCGAAACAATATTCTAGTATAATTAAGATAGATATTGAGGGTTCTATTCCATCGTTCTATAATTGAAGGTGCACATTGAGGAGCGTGGTAGGCTAGTGGGATCATTTTCTACCAATCGAGAGGTCTAGCGTTCAAATCGCGAGTGAACCCTTAAAACGCCGTTCAACAATATTCTCGAAGTTCGAGGTGGCCGAGAGAATAGGAATGCTTAAGAAAATTCCCCCTACCCTTACTGAGTGAAATTCACGTACTATACAGGGTGGAAAAAAGCTTTGCCTCGAACTTTTAACCCTGACTAGCTGATGAAAGTAGTAACCAAAATTACCAATGATGTTTAGGTCCAAAAAGAACTACTTTTAAAGCCCAGAAAATTTGAGTCAAGCTCTCCAATTGGCCGCGAGGTTACCCTGCTGCCTGTTGCCTTAGACAACTCATGACTTCGAATGCTTTTTTCTGATGGAGATAGCGATGTATCCAAGGAATCCCGCAACAGAACATGCCTGCGACCAATCGAAGCGCTTGGCTCAAATTTCCTGTAGTAAAAAGGTGGCGCGTTTTCGATTTAAACATCACTGGTAATTTTGGCCCCCACTGGTATCAGCTATTCAGGGTTAAAATTTCGTGGCAACATTTTTCTCCACCTTTTACGAGGGCGGTTTTTTTCAACTTCCGATCATCATCACTGGTCAACAATCCTAGTATTGACCAGTGATGATGATATTAAGAATTTTTTGCTTAATATTAAAACTAATTTCATTTTTAACCCTTATATTAGTGTAAATCATAATTACCAAATTCCGGCCGATGCTATTCACACCCTTTCCACGACAATATACGCCCATTGCGTCTGTTTCGAATGGTTCGTGCAACGGAGGTTGCTTGAATCTCCTCGGAGGAGCCTCGAGCAAACTCCGTTCGCAGTTAGTGCGACACACTTCTCAAATAAACGGCGCGGCCTCCTCCACGCGCGCACATTAAATCCATCTTCCCCTTCCACACAACTCCCATTGCCTTAACTACCGCTCCGATTGCCACGTAAATTGATCTCTCTTTCTCCCCTTCCCAACGGAGACCGAGGCCAGAAACCCTTTCTCCTCTCTCTCTCTCTCAACCGAAACGTTTAACTGCCTCCCATTTCCAATTAAACCCTCCTCCCACCCCCACCCCCTGCTCTGAACACCATCCACCCACCCTCCACCGCCAAAGAAGAAAGCCCGCCACTTTATCCAACCGTCCCTTTAATTGACCGCGACACACCAGTTGGAGAGGACTTCGAACGCAAGGAGGGTTTTTATCTTTGGATTTCAAACGAAAATCTCAAGTGCAGGTCACCTCATTATGCAACTGTTTTATTACCCACCCAGCTGCGTTAAAGGAATGAATGCTCCCACCACCACCTCAGCCGCAAGAGGACAATGAAAAGCATTGTCCAGTTCAAATAACATTAGTGCACATTTTTTTATCGACGCATTCTACCGCATAAGGTAGGCTTCCATGGAGTACTAAATAAGTATTTTGGCAGTATCCCCCCCTCATGGACTTTCTTATTAATCCATAATAAGGCCTATCCGCTTTCATTCTATCTAAAAAATCCTATTCTCTTCCTCCTACAACCTCGTTTACCCGACATTCTACCCTCCAACAATGTTTTCAACATACCCAATCCCGCTCAGCACTCGCTTCATCCATACTTTCTGTCTCCTCCACATCACTGCGCGCTAGGCTTAGATTGCTTGAACAATTGAGAATGGATATCTTTAAGAGCGACACGGAGAACATAATATTAGGAATATTTCTCGGGTTTCCCACCCCGAGAAATATTCCTGCAGAGCATACGCCGGGAAAAACTCAGATTCTACAACATAATATTAGAGCCACACTATATTTTCAGGTCCGATAGAAGCGATAAATTAAGAGAGATGTTTTTCAGAACGGATAGATATGGGAATTCGTTTTTCCCCCGATCCATAAAGGACTTTAATAAATGCTAGTCCCAACTTCGTTAGAGCACTTCATTTTTTATGCGTAGACGGCTGGTGTCCTAACACCCCCTGCCAGACGCCTTTTCGGCGGCTTGCGGGGTATTATACAGATATAGATGTAGATCTCAATTAAGAGCTGCCAATTAGGTCAATTGTACGATTTAAAAGAATCGAAACGAAGTCCAGAAATACAGTCCGTTTTAAACTTGGCGACCACAGCGCGGACGTCGGTTTTGGGGCTGCGGAGGTCTATTTTGAAGATTTGCCGTTGTATTGGGGTGTTGGTTACAATATCCATTATTGCTTGGCGCTAGATTTCATTCAAGGTCTACGTTTCACTCATTTCGAAGTGCTTCGCCTCACACCCTAAGTTCCCCCACCACAGTCACTTTCCCCTCCATCTGCTGGAGTTCAGCGCATCCAGGAGACGCCAAATTCTGACCGGACTGCAACATGGATCGACAGCCTATGGATTGAGTTTGTATTCAAACAAATTGCCTAAGTAGATGGCAAAAACTACACCTAGATGAAATGTCGGCGTCAAAATGATGTGCAGCTGTACTTTGCAAATTTTTATCTGGACTCCAGTGGATGCTTTAATATAGAATAATACGTCCTTTTGAAGGAAATTCTATTATCAATTCTATTTTTTATGAATATTTTTTATTTTATGAAAAATTCAGAAATGTAGACACGCAAGCGCAATAAATGACTCCGCGCACCATAAAATTAGCCGTTTCGTCAACTTCATGAACTTTGTAACTCAACCTAGGGAAAACTACAACGTCTACAACAATCATCTTCCACAATAAGTTGCAACATTAATGAAGATTAATAAAATGGCTTTTGCTTACTTTTAGAACGCATATTATGTTTTAAAATAACGAAAATGTTTAAACACTATCTAGTCCTACAGTTTACCCAAAAAGAAAAAAAGAAAATTGATAGAAACACATCTTAAATTAATTGCAATCCTTCAATTTGCAATCCGTACTACCTTTGGGAAATTAATTTCAATTGTATCTCTCACTAAGTCGATATTTATTTTCCAAATTTGGTGAGGAATAGAGAATCTATAATACCTAATGGCCAATAGTTGACATTGCAACATGAAAATTTTTCCATCGCTGGCGGATGCATTTATCTAACATAAGAAATGAACCACTTCTACTTCGCATCAACTTCTCCCTCCCACGAACTTCCCACCCCCTTTTCGCTCATTTTATTCTTGAATCGCGCCCCCTTGCGCCCGGCATTTAGCGGCTGGCGGAAGAGATGGGCCGATATAAATAAACAAGCGGGGAAAAAAAAAGATTAGACTGAGAAGCGTTACTACGTGAAGAGGGTGTTGCTTCCCCTCTCCATCCACTGCAAACTCAAACACGCTCGTCAAATGCCTTCCCACGCAATTAAAAAACATCTCATTTTTCATTTCCTCGAGGAAAAAAAACCAACACCCTGCTGAGCCCACCAACGTAATATTCAGCACCCATCCCTGGGATTATACCCGTGAAAAAGGCACATCGGATGAACCCTCACACCCTCAAGGGTCTATGAAGATGTAAGGGGCAGCAAGGGGACGTCGGACTCAAAGCAGTTTAGAACGAGTGCTTCACACACCCTCTGGGGTATTTTTGCGGCGCACGCCTCGACCTTTCTCGACGTTTTTCTGGATCAAATTACGGGCAACGTGACTTGCAATAGCTTGCAAAGTTTGACCTGCCGCTCTGGCTTTTTTATTGAGGACATTTAGGATTTCAAAGCCCTCCCTCACAATTGAATGTCTTCACCATCACAAACTTCCATGTTCTGGCTGATGCTAAGACCATTCTCGAACATGCCAACGGTTCTCCCTTCTACCTCCGAAAATTTACGAACATAAAGTATGCCCGCCCAAATAACACCTTCAGTAATATTAAATGCTTCGATGTCATTAATTCAATGATTAAGCCAATTCGATCCAGAGTTTCGGCAGTTTCGGTCCGTTCATCGAATGAAGACAACCCCGTTGGCACATTCACATACGGCCTTAGTCAACATCGGGTGGGATTCGAATACTCAACCTTCGACTTGGCAGGCCAACATTTTCTTCCAGCATTCCTGAGGCTGGCTCACAGCGTCTTCCGCTGTCCAGCGAAGGTAAATGAAGAAAATTACAGCAAAAGTAGCAAATGAATGCATAAATACATTAGTGAGTACTTCAGAAAGGTCGTTGATAGATCAAGTTAATGATTTTATATGAGAAACCGGTTAAGATGCAGCTTGAAGACAGCACGCAGCTGAAGATAACGCTGGATATATGTACCAGTAAGAACCGAAAATACTAATGATTTTTTGGCCGAAAACGCACTATTTTTAAGCAACAGAAACTTCAAGCAAAGCGCTCCAATTTTCCGCGAATTTGCCCTGTTGCCGGATGCTCTATACAACTCATGACTTCGAATGCTTTTCCTTCCGGAGATCGTGACGTATCCAAGGCATCCGGCAACAGGGAAAACTAACAGCCAATCGGAGCGCTTGGCTCAAAGTTTCTGTAGCTTAAAAATTATGTGCTTTCGACCAGAGCATCATTAATAATTTCGATTATGCTATCCTATTCATCCTGTTGGCATCCCTAATCCAGGGTTAAAATTTTGTGACACAGTTTTTCTTCACCCCTATATTGAATTTGGGTTGTTCCCGGCTTCTGATTAGAAGGAAAGTTTCCAGCGTTTCCCACAACACCCGGTGGTAAATCAAAGAAACGTTTCTGCAAACGAGCAAACACACGAGCGCAAACACAGTTCAGAATATGATACGGGCGGGCAAAAACTGTAGGTCATGACCTCGAATAAAAAAACCAAAGTTTTAGCGGTGAAGGTCTCGATTACGAAATAACATATTTTATATTTCCTTATCTATGAAGAGGAAACATGAATTATCTATCCATTCAGCCCAGTTTCAAAATTTCTCGTATATGATGGACCTGATTACATAGTGCAGCTCAAATGAAATGTCTTGATGTGTCAATCTGAAAGATGGTTCATCTTAGTTTTAAAATCAATTGAAATTCAAAATCACACTACAATCGACACGTTAAATAACCTGCGAAAAGACAAATGACAATGTACTACCGCGTGTATGGACGATGAAAAGGAATGCAAGCGCTGAAACAAAAAAGAGAATATTTTCGAGTCAAAACGAGATTTGAAAAAAAAATATGGTTCGCTTCTTGTTAAACTGCAGTCACATTTGACTTGAATCAAAAATGAGCACATGGCGTGCCACGTATACAGCCACAGTAAACAGCTGAGACTGCGGAGCAAGCACCAAAAAAATATTGTCTCGTTTTGGAGAAGCATCAAAACACCAAAAATTGAAGACTCATCTGATATCTTTGGTAGGGATTAAATGGGGGAGAACGCATATGCCGGAGCATATTGTCGCGTGGAGGCAAACGCGCCGCATTTGCTTCGGAATTCCGAGGTCGTTTCCTTCAGATCACGTACCCCCAATGTCTTAATCTAGGGTGGGAAGATGGCGGGGAGATAGGGCCAGAACGCAGGCGAAGGGACGCCTTGGAAATCTCAGGCCATAAATGTTTACACGCTCGTGAGGAGATTTGCCTCCTCCCCCCCTCCCCTTTCGTTCGCAGAGAGAAAAAAAAATATTATCATGAGCCGCGATATCCGGGCGCCATGGCAACCGATGCAACAAGCAACCCCTCCGTCTCTTCCTCACCCTCCGACTGTTGATTGCTGCCGACAATGATCTCCCCTTCACCAGTGGGATGGGGAATTCTCAGCGAGAACAAGAGGGTGGAAATACTGCACTGCCTCTAATGCTTCTCTCTTTGCTCCACCGCCACCCTCGAGATTATGTAATGCAAAACATCTCTCTGGACAACGGAGAAATTTCTCCAAGGATTAATAAATCGATTTTCAAATTCAAACACATTCACGCTCTGTCGAAAATACTAAATCAAACATACAAGATATATATTAGCAAAATCACAATCACATTGGTGCCACAAACATCGTCATAGATCGTAAAAAAAATAGGTAATAACATCGATTTCTCTCTCATATTTGAATGAAAACAGTGCGTGCCGAACTTTGTTAACGAATACATAGCTAAAAAACGGGGATTGTGTCATGTAAAACATCCCTTGGGACAATGGAGAGTTTTCCCTAGGGATCGAGAAATCGATTTTCAAATTCAAACACATTCATGCTCCATCGAAAATCTAAAACCAACATAAGTACGTGAAATATCAGCAAAATCACTATCAAATCGGTGCCGCAAACCTCGGAAAAGATCGTAAAAAAATTAAGTCGTCTCATCGATTTCTCCTTCATACTAGTATGAAAACAGTGTGGTAGTCTTCATTTGTGATTACAAAGCTAAAATACGGAATACAGGAACGGAAAAAGTTTCGAAATTTTTTCATGCCAACGCCCTTGTCCTGTTACTGGAATGACTCAAATCATGCGTTATTATCTTCTATATTATTTCTACTGAGTATAACCTTTTTCTCAACTTATACGCAACCAAACTCTACAAATGAGGTACCAAAATGCACAGATTTTATCAGAGAACATGCGACGGCATATCTTACTTCCTAAATATTGCTATTGTTTCCTAAAATTGGTTTTTAAATAATAAAAAAAACAACAAAAAAACGGTAAATATTCCTGACGTTAACGGCGCACAAACTGAAACATTTGTTCATTTGCAACAATATCTCGCATTCTTTAAATAACTTTTATCAAAATGCGGCTGATTCCACATTCAAGTCTCCTATTGATACGTAAGTATGAGTCATCATGTGCGTTTAACAGAGGATAGTGTAATTACTTCCAATGTTGTGTTTAAAGAGGTCCTTTGACATCAATTTGTACATGAACATTGCAATTAAATTTGTACATAAGACCCTGCCTTTTTTTTCTACATTATAAAATTAGAAACGCGCCTATCCCTCTGTGGACCTGCATTGAAAAGAGCGGGGGAAGACCGCTGGGAGCGGGCGCATCACGCTCGTACGCCATTATTTTCAGAAGTTTTTGGGAGTATCGTTGGCAACACATATTTCTGATACTGAAACCTTTTCAGACAAATCCTGTTCATAAATAGCACAGCACAAATGCCTAATTACTTTAGGAAATCGATTTAAAGTGGAGCCCTCCCTAGTTTTTTTATGTTTTAATGCTAAAAACATTAAAAAAATAAATTTCAAAATTATTTTTGGCGATAGTGACCGCGACAAGTTTATAGAGAGATGAATCAAACTCTTTATTTGAGAAAATTAGACGTGCACTTATCACGGTGATTCATTTGTCCAGCCCATTAGTGGAGAAAAGCATCAATCTGAAATTAATAAAAAATTCACTGAGAGAAAGGATTACATGACAATATAATTAATTCATGAACGTGTCCGAATTCAAATGGAATATCAATTCAAAATTTAAATCAGTGAATGCAAGCGAGGGAGGAGTAAAGAAATCAGTCAAAGGGTTCAATGACCTTGAATCGCTGACCAGTCTTTCAATTGATATGACATAACATTCGTAAAAATAAAAATTAATTCATTAATTCGTAAAATAAATTATAAGAAATTAAATTAAAATCAAAGAATACGCGGAAAAATGTAATAATTTGATGACCATCAAATCTAAATATTTTCGAAAGATAATTCTATTAATCAATGTTACTGTGTACCTTATTTCAGCGCCTAAAAAGTATTAAGGTTATGAGGTTATTAGACTTATAATTCTATTAATTCCAAATTACACGGCTAAGAGTTATTTTATGCCTATCAAATGCTACAAAATACTAAGACATACATATTTTCTGAACAGCATCGATTATTAACAAATAACGTAGCCTAAATTATAGTAATTGAATTTGAACGGCATTTGTAGTCATAATTGGTAACAAGATTAGGTGCTCACCGGTTGAAAGTACCTGATTTTATATCGAAACTAGGTGAATGAGAATATTAAAGGAATTATCGCGGACTAGACTGCACTGCACCTATACGGAATTGCCCGCAAATACACTCCAAATGTGAAAATTCCACGGAGAAAAAAATCGTTTACATCTACCAAGGCTAGAACCCGGATCTCCCGAACTAGGGCCAGCTCTTCCGCCCCTTGACCAACCAAGGCATCTTTTTCCCCAGTGGAATCAATTCGGGAGATTTATGTTCGATTCCCGGTCAACGCAGTGATAATTCCTCCGTGATATTTTCCTACTAATGGCAATTCTTATTCACCAATTAATAGCACTCATACCCCGAGATTGTTTCACACCAGCCTTCCATTCTCCCCCTTTTCCGAGATTGCCCCTCCTCTTCACCCGTCTTCTTATTCTTTGGGTCCTCCCTTTTGTGCACCAAGAACCTATCTCTTGGGCTTTTTTCCGGAGAACTTTTCCTTTTATTTTCCCCTCCAGTATATTTCACGCTTGATCAGTCCACCTTGAAATAGCCTATCACCTTTGATTGCCCTTTGGCGTATTGTGATCCACACTTTCCTTTCTTCTCCTGCTCTCCGGCAAACCTTGTTTCTCACCCTACTCGTCCACTTCATCTTCAGAACCCGCCACTTGCATCTTATTACCTTTCATCATAGCCCATGTGTCCGAATCCGAGTCAGTGCCACTTCCAACACGAATGTTTTCATGCACTGTATATTCTCGTATTCAATCTTCATCTCTTGGAGCAGTCCTATAGCGTCCTTCATATATGCTAACTTAGATTAGGCTACTTAACACTTGATTCCTGGAGTGTTTCTCATCATCATCATCAGTGATTACTGTCCTTAGACAGGTTTCCACTGGACTTCTCTCCATCTTTCTCTATCCTGAGCATCCTCCTTTAGGTCTTTGTATTTTCTTCCTCTTCTTATATCATCCAACATTCCCATCCTCCTTCTTCCTCTTCCTCTCTTTCCTTCTATCTTCCCTTCTATTATTCTCCGTTCCAAACAATTCCTTCTTAATATATGCCCTAACCAACTTGCCTTCCTCTTATGAATCATATGTATTAATTTTCTTTCCTCGCCTATTCTTCTTAGAACTTCCTCATTCTTCACTCTGTCAGTCCACTTCACTTTCAACATTCGTCTCCATACCCACATTTCAAAACTTTCTAAATATCTCTCCTCCTTCTTTTTAACAGTCCATGATTCACATCCGTACAACACTACACTCCACACAAAACATTTCATAAATCTCTTCCTCATCTCTATTGGAATTCTTTTTGCTGTTAACAATGCTTTTACCTTTCCATACGCTCCTTTACCTATTGATATCCTTCTTCTTATTTCCTCAGTACAACTTCCATTCCATCTTACCAGACTTCCCAAATATTGGAAAGTCTGTACTTGCTGTATGATATTTCCTTCTAAGGATATACAAACACAACCTTCTTTTCTGCTGATTCTCATCACCTTGGTTTTATTTATGTTTAGGTTCATTCCAAATTCCCTCCCCACATCCATTATATCATCCATCACTTGTTGTAAATCTTCTTCACTTTCTGCCAGCACTGCCTGATCATCTGCATATTTAATTGTTTTTATTCTTTCTCCTCCTATTACAACTCCTCTAGCTTTTTCTAAAGCTTTCTCCATCATTTTTTCTGCATAAACATTGAAGAGCTCTGGAGAAAGGCAGCACCCTTGCCTCACTCCTCTTCCTATGCCAATTTCTTCTGTTTCATCATCTCCAATTTTTATAACTACTACCTGCCTACAATACATCTCCTTTATTAATCTCCTATCTTTCCAATCAATGCCAATGTCTTTCAAAATTTTCAATAACACATTCCAATTAACCTTATCAAATGCCTTTTCCCAATCAATAAAGCAAATGTACAAATCTCTATTCACTTTCATCATTCTTTCTCCTATCATCCTCAAGCATCCTATTGCATCACGAGTCCCTTTACCCTTTCTAAATCCAAATTGATCTTCTCCCATATTTTCTTTAATTCTTCCTTCGATTCTTTTTAATATAATCCTTGTAATTACTTTGGTAATATGGCATATAAGACTAATTGTCCTATAGTCTTTACATTCTTTGGCATTACATTTCTTTGGTATTGGTATTAGAATAGTTTTAAGTAGATCATCAGGCCAGCTCCCGGTATCATATATCCTATTGATTAAATTTGTTAATCGACTCATTGCATTGTTACCTAGGTTCTTTAATGCTTCTGATGGTATTCTATCGCATCCCATTGCTTTCCTTTCCTTGAGATCCTTGATTGCCTTTTCCACTTCTCTTCTCAGTATGTTTCTACCTTATTGATATTTCTGTGTTCCAAAACAGCTCACAAATGATTTCTACACAATAGTCCCACTTTAAAAACCGTTTTGTTGACCTGCAGAAGTCGAGTCCATCATGCATCACGTCGAGCATGAAATAAGAATCAATATCTAACCTCATTCCAGTTATACTTCGATTCTATCTTTTTATTTGACTAAGGCCTACTTTTCTTTCCCAGCTTCCAATATACAGTAATCCTGGCTTATAATGAATTTCGTGGGACCATCGTCCTATTTTGTTAGAAACGGGATTTTGTTATTTCCATATTTAAGAATTTTGCCTTATACATCACAGTATTGCCGGCTAATATTCGGTATATTGTCTTTATTTAAACAACAGATCCGTAACATTTAATCATAGTCCACCCCTTCCCTCAAATAACTTTAAAAAGAAAGATTATAAGATCAACGGTAGATCCATGTGGTGATGGCCACGCGTAAGAGCGTCTGATGGTAAGATAAGGAACGGTTTAGTAACGAAGGAGGCTTTAATTTTTTTGTCATAGAAGAAATAATTCCCCAAACAACCAAAGAATAATTCGTAATAGCGGGGATTTCGTATCATCTAAACTTCGAAAACTGCATGCGAGAACTAGCATTGGCAATCATAGGAAAGTCTAAGGTAACGGGAACTCACCTCACTATTGGCAGGATTTCGTCACATGCGTGATCGTTATAAGCGAGTTTTATTTCATCTAGATCAATATGGCAGCGATATTTCCCATCACAGAATGTTGCGTTGAATTTTAAAGGTAAAAAAAAACTACGGTCGGAGAGCATTGCTTGATTCAGGGCGGCGCGCCGTATTCCCAAAACCACCCGCGCCGCCGGCGGCGGGTGGATTTGGGAAGAGTGGAAAAGGTATCCCGCACGAAGGCAGAGCCATCTATTAATTAATAGCGTCGGTCGCTCAAACGAAGCGTCTCCGCTACAACACTGTACGCGGCCGCACCACTCTGCGGAATGGCCACTCACGCCTCGTCTGTTCCTTTTCCAGAGGATAAAAGGGTTGCGTTAGAGTGGGATGCACTCTCAGGTTTCTGCTCCCAACGACTCTCTCTTTATTTGGTGAGCGCAGCGATTGCAGGAGGACGCTTTCAAAGAGCGAGAATAAACAGAGGAGTGGTCAACACCGCTTCCTGAGAGCCAATGATAAAGCCGCGGAACTTCTCAATGACACATTCAATCATAATAGACGTAGTAGCTTGGAGGAAGTTACTAATATTTATGCTCAAAGGCGTACCCAGGATCAAAACTAGGGGCAAGCAGGGATGCCGACTTACAAACAATATTGGGTGGGCCCAAACCGGGGATCTCGTCCCGGGAAATTTTATAAGTGGTGAGTTTTAAGTTTTTTTAAGCATTTTAGAAGAGTCATATGGTCAACATTAGAACCCTGATAACTCGAATCTCGATATCTTGACACTCCGAGGAAAATCGTCAAGCCTGACACATTTTTTCCTCACACCCATAACGAATTTTTGAGGGGGCTCGGGCCCCCTCTGGCCCCATTAAGTCGGCGCCACTGGGGGGGTTGTTCAAGTTGTAGGTAAGATTTAAACATGGAAAATGTGAATGAAATCAAGATTTCACGGAAACTGTGGCAGCTCTTTATTAGTTTTTAAAATTATTTGCCTGAAATAATATTATTTTCCTGAAAGACATTTGCGATTTTTGCTTCTAGGGGAGAGGCAGCTGCCCCCTCCTGCCTCTCGCAGGGTACGCCCATGTTCATGCTGGAGGGTGGAGAAAATTAACGTCACGATGTTTTAACCCTGGATAGTTTATGCCGGTAGGAACCAAAAGTCTCAATGTTTTTCAGGTTGAAAACGCACCAAATTTAAAGAAAAAAAACCTTGAGCCAAGCGCTCCGATTGGCCACGAGTTTTGCCTCTAGCCGGATGATCTGGACAAGTGCGAAGTACCTGGTGTTTATAAATGAACATCGGGGTTTAAACGATTCATAATATTTATTAAATTATAATTACAGTTATAAATTATATATAAAATGAATAAATTGAAAATGAATGAATTGAAAATAAGGCAAGCTTTGCAAACTGTAAAACACAAAAAGCTTTCTGCTCACTAGTCGCCATCTTTGCTACTACCGCTTTCTAGCGGATCACGGCGGAAACATTTCACGCACATATGCATTGTTGCAAAAAAACTGTTTGAGTTGCTCTTTCATTTGATATATGATTTATAACTGTAAGTATAGTGTAATAAATATTATAAAGCGTTTAAACCCCGATATTCATTTATAAACACCCGGTATTTGAAGTCGTGAATTTTCCAGAACAACCGGCAACAGCGCAAACATGCGGCCAATCCGATCGCTTGGCTCAAGGTTTCTGTACTTAAAAATTGGCGCACTTTCATCCAAAACACCATCAGTAATTTTAATTCCAATTCGTATAAGCTATCCAGGGTTCGTTGCGTAAAATTTTTCCACTCTATACATGCACACTCCAAGACGGTAAAATCTCACCACCCTGGAGCCGAATTCGCATATACTGTGCAATGGCCCTCAGCCACTCCCGAAGAATAACCCAGCGCAAAGAATAACAAACACTCCGAGCGCCGAGTGAGGCCCCTCTTCCTAGGCAGTGGAAAGAGCTACCAATCCTACGGAGGAGACGGTTTGACCCGCGATTTCTATGACAGGGTGCGCACCGAAGTTCACACAGCCAGCTCCCGCGAGAGAGAAAATTCTTTCCGGAATAGAATAACGAAATTTTCGGAGGCCGCCTTTTCCTCCGCAGGAAGCTCTTCACAGTGCAGCATATGTTGGAGCAAAAAAGCCATTTCCGCGTAACTATTGGATGAGTCGCGTCATATATTTTCGAATCTCTAATTAATCGTGGATATCTGGGATGACTGAAATTTGAGGATACTCGCCGCGTCGTGGCCTCATAGGAGTTCCCGATTATCATGGGGGAAAATATTATTTGATAACTGTTTAGCAAGGTATTGTAACAATTAGGACAAGAATACGTTCTGGGGATGGAGATGAGGATGATAATGTTGTTGAATATCAAGGCCACTACCCCATTCTCCTTACTGTGGAATTATTTACGTAAAGATTATTCTACAAAAATAACGAAAGTTAAAACACTAGACTATAAAATAGCTCATAAGAATCAACATTCTCAGCACAAACTTTAAACACGAAAGTTGATTCAATAAACCACAAAAAATAACAGGAACGCCAGAATAGAAAGGGGCGGTTTTCCCTAATTCTGGCGTCCGTTTTAAAATTCATCAGGTAACTAGGTAACAAGAATAAGATAAATAGATCATAATTTGAGTCTGAAGACGATGATAATTCATCGAAACCCGGGTCGCGCTTTTTAAAAAATAAGTGGTATAAGTAATAGTGTAATTTCCAAGAAAACTCACAGTTACATTGGACAAACATCTCAATGCCAAAACAAATATTTATAATTAGCCGATGGCACTTATACAATTCGATAAATATCCGCTGAATAATGTCGATTAATAACGAGGTATAAGGTTACGTAAGCTACCTCCGCAATGACGAGTATAAATGTGAATGAGCAAGTGACTTCCCCACCCGAACGTGACAGCCGTTTCAAGAACCCTTTGGCCCCTATACGCCACCCCGCGTGACTCATGAGTGATCCCTTCTATTGTCCTGGCCCCTGGTGACCTTTGGCCTCCACTCCGACCCCGTCGTCTAATTCCCTCTCAGAATAGAGGCTCGCTCGCTCGCTCTACTCCGCAACTCGCGTCTCTGCATCAACACACTTCGCGCCACTCAATGCATCCAGCCATTTGACCTCCGCAAACTCCCACACACAAATGCGGGCCGTCTTTACGGGAGGGAGCGTAGAAATTCCTGGAGAGCTTGTCAGTGTTTCAAAGTGGAGACAGCAGAAGCCACACTGATCATCCACGTTTCTCGCTCTGGCGCGTGCAAAAATAAATCGTCCATTTTTCCGTCATGTTTCCTTGAGTTTTCGTAAGGGGACGTTCAAGTGTAAGCACTCTAAGGGGATAGTACTTCCATTAATTTGCATACTTATTCCGTTTAGAAGGAGGGGGCACATCATTCCTCATGTGAGACAGGAAGGTCATAGATTTTAAAGAATAATGGAGAGATGTGGTTGAGTAGTGTTGAGTTGATTTTACGCTCAAAGTAAGTTTTTTTGTATTCTATTCAAAACGCCAAGATAGAATGTAGAATTACGCTTATTATACATATAATTCATTAATAAATACGCCAATGTATATAATTTACCAATTAATACCAATTCAGTGCTTAAATTGCACGCTTTTCTGTAGTAGCAATACTACATCGATGAGGAAACCCGTAAGTAATTCCAATAAAATATTTGGTACTCCATGTACTAACTAAAAACAATCAAACGGGGAATAAATCATACGGATAAAAGTATGAAAAAGATTAATTTTTCCTGTAGGACGAGCAGGGGTTAAAAATTGCCATTAATGTGCTAAAGAATTACTTGAATGCCCCCGAAGAATATTGATTAAAAGTGTCTATGTAATTCATTTTCGCCTGAGGTAGAACATGTTGGAGGGGTTGAAGCCCCAGCGGTAAGAGGAATAACTGGCACCCTCCTCAGGAACATCAATGGGAGAGAACACAAGTGCGCCTGGCACTTCCAGACTGTTTGCGGAGGTAATGGCGACCACCGCCCGAGAACTAGTCAGACCCATGCGATGACGACCCTGTTATTCGTTGGCTGGACGGTTTTTTTTTTACCGCGACGTCCACCCATTTGGTCTCTACGCAGACAATCGCTCACTGAGAACAGAAAATACAACTCCAAGATTCGCAAGAATAGCAAACCAATTGATTCGGTGTTGATTATTAATCCCAGTACTAATTGTAAGTAAATTATTGGAGCTTCAGGATCTAATTTTGTCTAAGACTTCGCTTTACAGTCGCGCTACAGTGTGTGCGCGCCGAAGTTCACATAGCCAGCTCCCGCGAGAGAGAGAATTCTTTCCGGAATAGACTAACGAAATTTTCTGAGGCCGCCTTTTCCTCCGAAGAAAGCCTTTTTGAATACCTTCGCAGAATATGTTGAAAGAAAAAAGCCATTTCTGTTTAGCTATTGGATAAGTTCAGTTATATGTTTTCGCAAAAGTTGAACCAAATAAACGAAGAAATCCGAAAAAGAATTCAACCACACACATTGTGTCACGAGCTGAAGACTTTTTTTTTAAATTACCGTTACCTTTGAGGATGGATGAATAAATTTTTATTGATCTTCTAGCTACATAAAATCAGAAATGAATCGGGCATACTACAGCACACGAACATCAGAGAAGCCATCTTAGCCGGCGAAACTAAAAAACGAATCATTATATGAATCTACTTTAATATAAAATTTATTTATTTGTACCAAAGTAAAGTTCGTTTTTCAAGGCCTGGTAAGCTATTCATGTTTACACAAATCCACAATTTATTAGTCGACATTAGATGGTTTTAGAATCGAATTTCTCCTCAACAATAGGCAAATAAAAAACTCCGGGCATAATTGTACATAACGTCTTTCATAAAAACCGATGTGCACTGCCAATTCAAATGAAAGAATGGTCGTGACAGGCCATCAATTCCTTGACAGGTTTCATTTGGGGTCCGAATTAGGAGGCAAAGAGGTGTCCTCTATTTCGTCCTCCCTTGTCAGGGCAAAATAGCGCCGACCCACGCCTCGGAGGAGACGAAAGCATAGGAGCCAATTGCTTGCGTTAGGTCATGGCCACCGCTTCCAAGAGATCATCAAATGCAGGAAAAGAGGTGGCTTCAACATTCCCCGCACATAAACTTCCAGAAAACATAAATACTGGAACTTGATGTTTTATTGATAGTTATCAAGATATATACATATATATTACAAAGATGTAGTGGTCGAAACTATTCCAATAAGCATTTAAATCATTACATCGATTTCTTTCAATTCAATAAAGCTTTAATCGCGCACTCATTTGAAGTGCAGGAAGGGTTGCCAGGGAAACCTTACCTTACAGTAAGACGTACTTTACCCACGAGGTAAATCACTTGGCGACAGCATTGAACCAAGTAAATGCCTCTTCCAAAGCGGGCCATCGCAACGAAATAAAGAAAATAAGTTTGTTGAGGCTCTGAATATTACAGTGTTAATACGATCATTCAAAGGCTGGAATTCTACTCTCTGTAAACTGGAGTACTAGCGCATTAATCATGTTGGCCAGAGCATTAAGGACCATTGAAAATTATATTTCTACCTTTTCACGATGAAGCATATCCCAACAATTTTTTGCTATATGGAGGATGTGAGTAATTGGATTAAAATAATGCATGGTGTTGATCATTCAATGGCGATTGCCGGCGTTTTTCATCAAAATTATTCCAATATCTGATAGGTTACATTTGAAATCAACTGAAATCCGATGGTAAAAACGACCATTCGCAGTCGGAGCATCGAAATTCAAACACCAAGACAGCAAATAACAACCAAACTAGACAAGAAACACATGAATACTTATTTACCTCCAAAAAAGAAAAGCAAATGTATCTCGTTTACATGACATGGGCAGCGAAATTTCACCCGCAAAGTAATATTAATTATTATCACCTTAGCAATCGTTCAGTTTTCACGTCGATAGTCAAAACTTACACCGATAGGGACACTACTCTTGAACGCAACACCTGAACGCGGAATGAGGAGAAACTATCGCATCATGCATTCCTAAGAATTTGCTTTCATTCAGTCACACGTTATAGTATAATAATTTACCAGTATATGAATTTACTTTTTTGTGTGAATTTTTCTATGAGATATCGTGAAAACTAGGGTGACATCATTTATATATTAAGCCAAATTATTTTTCCAAAGGTCATTTTTCATCCAAATTTTAGCTTTAAAAATACTCTAAGATAAAAGTAAATTAGCAAGATACTACGGCACATAATTATCAGCTCAAAAATTATGTTTATCCCCAAGTTAAGTAATGATTGTGAATATCACTCTCCCAAGACATTAACGGATGAGCCTAAATATTACAATGTCAATACGACGTCGAGTCCTAAATAGTTACTTTAACTTTCCTCCTACAAATTCAAATTCTACTGCTAGACAATTCGAACCAAAAATTGTTTATTTATTTTTAGCATTCAAGGTATCAATGGGTCTTAATTAAATCTTCATCTCATATCATTAATATCCCATGAAAACAGCTCTTCGAAGCGTGGATTCTTCTTTTGACTCCTGCCGTGCTGACCTTAGTATTTGTATAACCGTCCCCAGTGCAGGTCATTTTCAATCCTTTTGTGTTATTTCTTGATAACTAACCTTTGATGCGAGGAATGGTATTATTCTAAAGAATGAATTTTGCTTTTTTCTTCAATTTGTTTCTTAGAGGTTAGATTTAGAGCTTTACCACTTTGCTGAAAAAATGGCAAACAACAATTTTTCAAAAGAGGAATGGTGTGATATTACGCCCATACAACGCAAAGTGCTATCTAAAATCTACTTCTAAAATCAGGAGTGGGCGGCAAGTTTTCGGCGCCCTCTGCAGGTATACCTATCCACAACGAAGCAAGTGCATCGCCGCATTCAACAGTGAGCCTACACTGTGTTTAAAAGATTTATGTGAGCGCGGTAGGCGAGATAATAGCTTGAGGCTAGAAGATATGGAAGAGCCTGTTTGCGCTCGTCGTGTGCCCCGAAGCTATTAGCGGCTACTAGGTACTCGTGTATCCACTCGGCCAGTGTGCAAGCTGTGTGAGTGTGTGTGTGTCACTTAGCCGTATCGCCTAGCGACGCACCAACAGCGCCACCTAGTTGATTCTAGGGTAGAGGGCGCCAGTCGTGGCCACGTAATGCCATGACGCCGTGCACCCTTCGTCCCGTGTAAATTTGCTCCCTATACTATGTATGATCATGTGCGCGAAGTTTTCGGGCCCAGGCGTCGAGTATTTCGTGCACCAGGGGCTTATACGCACGGCCGGCCGCCTGTTAATTGATTAATGCAACCGAGGAAAAGCCTGCATGCCAGCCAGCACAGCGCTGCGCTGAGAGTTTAGATTCACTCACTCATCTCATTAAAAACTTAGCGGTTAATGGCTTCTGTCCCCCCTTCGCCCTCCATAAAAAAAACACCGCAGCACGAATTTTTATTCCATTTTTTTAAACGCATCGTTCATTTGCACTCGACATTTTACGGCCCGCGTGAAAGAGTTTCCAGCCTTTTGTGACCTAGTAATCTCGTGAAAATACTCATTCATCCAGGGTGCATAATTCTCCCTGGAATTACTCCGAGATGCAGTTAAAAGGGTACCACGAGAAATCAACGATACGAGATGGTTCTCCGGCGGTGACTTTTTTGTTTAACAGGGATTTATCAGGATGTTACCGTGGCTTTTAATAATTCAAGTAATCTGTTTGCTCATAATGTCCAGGATTTTACGCATTATCAATGTGCGAATCGCATTATAAATTGCGCGAATATCATAAATGGCAACGGAATATTTGTGATTAAAATGGAAAAAGCCATAAATTCCGTTTCTGTTGGATTAGGAATTATGTCAATGACCGCAAAATGTGGAACAAATTTGAAGATATTAGAGACAAAGCATGAAAAAACGACTCGAGAAGAGATAAAAAGATGAGCATAAAATAGTAATGCAATTTAATGTTCGCAAAAATCAAATGAGCGTTAACATTATTTTAACGAAGTACTTCACGGCTAGTTAACATTTACTCACGTCCAGTATTAATTAAATTAAAATTAACCAGTATTAATAAAATGTTTTTCGGATTCCAAATTGTTCTATCCAATATGTAAAAACTACACGATATGTGGAATAATGCCACCACTGGATGAATGACGGCCCTACAGCTTAAAAGTTGAAAATTCGGTAAATATTGACTATTTATTGAGTCAACTTTGTCTGTTATGTTAATCTTAAGAATGATTCTTCTACGAAATGAAAAAATCGTAGTTACTTCGGATACGAACCCTCCCAAAAGTAAAGCGAAAGAAATGCGCATGAAACAAACATACTTAGCCACAAAGCCACATTTACTTACTATGTAAACGTTAAGTCCAAATATGAATCTAAAGAGAAGAACAACCTCGCCAAGGTGAAGGCTGAGCCCGAATGAAAACACTCCGACGGCCAAAACGTGTGCGTGAACGTGAGTTTCCTCGGGGCATTCCATCTGCTAGGGCTTTTCGGCCTGGAGTTTGACTCCGGTCTCGCTAGCGCGATCGCCCCTGCGTCCGTCCTCGTCGGCTCATGGTTGCGTACGGTTGAGGGATGCAGGTTACCTCACGTACCACCCTTCCGAGTTTTTACCGACCCGACCACATCAGTTAAGTGGGGCTCGTGAATGTCTACATATTGCTGTGTAGGACACGTAGTTTTGAATATATGTTGATGCCTCTATGCTTCTGGGTTTCACCGCGTGGATTTTCTTTGCGACGACAGTTTCTCCGGTATTCCAACCGGCGGCTTCAGGTCATCGACCTGAAGAAAATCTTCGTCGTCGCAAAGAAAATCCACACGGTGAAACCCAGAAGCATGGAGACATCGTCTAGACAACGCCGCGGAAAACTACGCATCAACTTGAAAATATGTTCATCTAAACTCTCATTCACTAACGTTCGAATCCATAAATGCTAGTACAATGTCGATGCGACATAGCTGAACATAAGAGAATGCTACTGCGTGCTTATGATATTGAAAATGCTGTTATCAAATAGATAATTTTTGCACACGAAAATAGTTTTCCAGAAGAAGAACCTTCATTAAATCGCCCAACTAACTTTGGAAACAACAGCCAAAAACCTATGCCTACCGTGACAGCAATTTGCAAGCCAAATGAAAGAAACCTCTCCCCGCATACCTCAAGTTCAAAATGGGAACGAGTGACACGGGATTACATGCACCACAGGAAGTGGCAATAAGCTTTCAAGCTTAAAGAAATGCGTCCTTATAGTTTCACTGCATTTTTTAAATCGCCTTAAATAAAAAACGGTTTCTAGTGCAAGAAACCACGGAAAAAAATCAACGTCGATTGAAAGTTGAATAACGACGTAGCGTATGCGAAGCGTAGCGTTGCGTAACAGGCGTAGACCGTCATGGGACCTTCAATATTAATCGACTGCGTGGAAACCAAAGAACCATTGTGCCCCACGTACCGCGAGGCATTCGGAATTCGCGCACGACAATGACATACAGTGTGATGTGCTCGACCAAGGTGAGCCCGACCTGCTATCTGCAATCCATTAGCGGCTCACACTCCTGAATGGTGAGCTCCAGACTTGCGTTTTAATGAAATACGCATGGATTTTGGTGTTCTGTCGTGCGAATCTTTCTGGCCCGTGGGATTAATCTTGATATGAATTCCGAAGATACTCAAAAAGATTAGGATCGACTTGTTCAACAAAAAGATAAAAACCTATAAAGTAGCAAGGGAAAGATCAGCCAAGCTCCAGGGATTATTACTGTCTTCAACCGATTAAGGTAGGTTTCCATGGAGTACTTAATTAGTATTTGGGCAGCATCCCCTTCCCTCATGGACTTTCTTATCTCTTTCATGGACTTTCTCATCTCTTTCATGGACTAAATACTCCCTTCATCCTTACCTTCCGTCTTCTCTGTATCTCATCTAAAAGCTGCCTCTCCTCACCCACCATGTCCAGCACTTCCTCGTTCCTCCTCCTCTCCGCCCACTTCACCGTCTCCATTCTTATTCACACCCACATCTCGAATGTCTCAGTCTTCTCGCGTCCTCCTTCTTTAGTGTCCAGGTTTCCGCACTGTAAGGATGTCTGCGGCAAAATCACGAACATTTGTTTCCCGAACCCTCTTGACCCATAGGTACTCCTTTCATACTGACATTCCCTCACTCATTGGTTCAAACCAATGTGTTGCACGCAGGAATAAAAGATTTCCTGGCTTAATTTTGATACTGCAATCATATGTAATTGCAATTATATGTAAACTGTATGCGGTCAATATTTAGAGTTGATTTTCAAAAGCCGCTGTCACAATAGATGAGACTGGTATTAAGGACTTCGTCAGCTGAAGCTAGTTGGCTGCTCAGTCGACCGGTACGGGAGGGCGGCTAGTCGACAGCGACTCGGTTGAAGCATGAACTCGGCGCGGCGCGGCGAGACTTCGCGAAGCACGTTCGGCCGCGCATGCGCAATGGGGAGGAGCAGACTACGCGCGGTCGAACAGAGCTCGCCGCGCTCTCCAGCATAATGGTTGATTTGATAGGAGACTTAGCCTTAGCTTGAAAAATTTCTTATAGTTTATAACAAAATGAATTTAATTTAATTCGGAAACGTGTTGTTTTTTCCTTCAATGCCTTGCTTATGAAAACTATGATCTGGCCAACTTATCTACCCAAATCACCAATGGCTTGTTTCACTTTTTTTCCAAAGCTATCGGCGAGGCATAATTTGGGTTTGCTAACACGTTATTTTAATAAGAGTTGTTAAAGTCACGTATAGATAGACCGATGCCAAAAGTCCAATACCAATATTTATATGCTGTGGATTAGAATTAGGGGACAATTCGTGTAATTGCTGCGAATAAATCGGTGCAATGCCAAAAGTATTTCTCCCTATATTAACTACTGAATAAATGGCACAATTTATCAACTTAAATGTTAAGCATTTAGGAAAATTAACTACCAACACATTTACGCCCGTATTTATTTAGAGTGAAAATCCTTTTCATCATTAATTACTGGATTCAGTGGCGTAAATATGGTGGAGGATAAGGCTATAGATGTCCCCCCAAAGCCTTTGAGAAATCAATTTTTTTTTTAATCTTGTATGGATTTGATATATAGCAACTGCATCTGCTTAAAGTTAAATTTACAGTGCCAAAATGATATAAAATGCATTTTCAGGCATGTTAAGTTTAAAAATTTTTCCTGAACCCCCCCTGAACGTTTTCTGGGGATTAGCCCCCACTTACCCCCTTCATCCCCCCCAAAGTCCCCTCATCCCCCCCAGCATATTCCTAGTTACGCCACTGACTGGATTGTACATCTAATTAGATCTAACATAGTTCTAATTAAGCGCTATTGCATAATTAGAATTTGTCAAGAGAAAAAGCATGGTTACCTCAAAACTTTCAGGAAATATCTACACCTTATTTTATGAAAATTGCCAGGCAATACCTTAACTGATATGGCATTAAACAAACTTCGCGAAATTCCTAGGTTTTGTAATACGAGCGCTCCAACAATTTCCCGACTGCCATGACATATTCCTTAGCGGTTCCGGAACAAGAGATATTTCCGCGATAAGCAACGTGGTTCGAGTGCCTTCTAGGTCGGCAAAACCGAACAGATAGAGGCACGGAACCAATTATTTACACGTAATCGTGCCTCCGGATGGAAACATGACCTAGTTAATTCGGAAATTTGGAAACTACAACCCTTATTAAGAACGATTATCAAAGGAGGAAATCTTATACCGGGACACATGAATGCAAGCGAGTCTAACACGAATTAAAGCCCCTCTCTACTAGCACTTGAATTTAAGATTGCAATATTTTCCGGGACATAATTCCCTAAGGGGAGTTATGCCTTAAATTTGAACTACGCAAGGTATCACATAGTAAGGTAACCAAGGAGGTTAATGAGTTATAATTGACCCAAAGGTCTAATTTTTAGGTCTCTGCATTAAAATTCAAAATAAAAATTGAAGTTTAAAATAATACTCACACAAGTCTGGAACAATATCACTGCCGCGTAATAATCCAAGCTCAACGTATTTGATTATTGCAACAATTTATGCCAGAATTGTTTGATTTCACCATTTTTGTCGAGTGATGGCATTATAAAATTACTTCCCTTTGATTTAAGTATGCTGATAAAATGATTACGCGACACGTCGGTAGGTGGTGGAGGTGCAAAGTAAGAATTATTATCCTCTGGGTGGCCATTATCTTCACTTCTCAGTTATTTAAAGGCAGCCTTGAGGACTAAAGTAAAAGCATGACTAACATCCAAGTTAAATATTGAAAGTTACATCATGCAAAAATCAAATGAATACTCTGAGCATCGTAATCAAAGATTAACATTTCAGAACTTCCTCAGAAGCCTACAATTATAAGTCTTCGCCACCAAAGTAGACTTTATGTAATGGTCAATTCATACTAAAATTAAAACTTTACATCAAAGTATATGTATTGAAGAAAAGTTTAACAGCTACATGTAACTAAAATAAAGAATTAAACCAAGGATAAACTAATAACTTATTCGATAAGAAAGGCACCAGGTGCCTTCATAATGGTGGAGATGAATCAGAACCACTTCGTAAACCGCATTAAATATTCAATTTGTATCCTTAATGGCTCTCAAAAGCCTCTGATTAATTCAATCGGACTCATCTGAAGCAAAAGGAGAGGATATTGATGGAAGTGAATGTTTTTTCACTCTGAAGTTGTTTTGTGCGCAATTGATCGTCGTTCCTCTCGGAAGGGACAGAGTGGACTGAATTGCAACTGAATGTGTTTCTGGCGATAGAATCACATCATCTGCGGCCCCTCCCGCTGTGCTTTATGTATTCGATTTCTTTTTTCGCATCGCCTTCGATGATTTATCCGCCCAAACGATGGAATTTTTCACTTGATGGCTTCCCACCCGTCTCCTATACTTATTGTTTCCACGTCCACGCTGTTTTTCATGCAATATGCGGCTCGCAAATGGGAATGGAGTTTTTTCCGGGAGGTGCCGTCCGTTCTTTCCGTCAAAATTAATTAAACAAAGGATTTATGCCAAATACGAATCCAAACAAAATGAAGTCCGTGCATCGCGTCGATCTGAGTACGAATGGAGGATTTTCCGATCGCCAGATAACCCGTAATCGACAAATGTTTACGCTATTTTACGAATCCTTCATCGGATAAAAATGGCACGCTATAAAATTTACATGTTAGGTAATTATGCTCTTAACAATATGTCTGACAGGAGAAATAAAATAAAACAAATGAAATGTTTTCAATATTAGCATGCGTCGCAGAATTGCAACTTGATCCGTCCAAAAAAGCTGCGTAGAGGTGGTTGCCATCACGTATTGAGGGTCAAGTATATACCTGGCAACGGAATTAGATAAGAAATTAGGTACACCAACAGTCCCTTGATGCACCCATGCCTCATCAAAGAGAAAAATATCCTCACATGATATGATAATTGCTACGCTTTCCTTAGATTTTAGCCTACCTTGACGGAGTATGAGGAATAGTGGGTTTCCCTTAATGGGGTGTATGAGGACAAGGAACAAACTCTGCATGATAAGTAACTAATACTGAGCAAATAAACGCATAGAAAGGATTTTTCACAACACCAGTATCATTGTAAAAAAACTCAGGGCCGCCCCTGTTCCAACAATATTTACCTCCAATTTAATTGAAAAATATGTTCCACTTTGACTAAAATTGGCACGTCATTCAGATTTCAGGGATGATTTTGGTTCTAGCCGTTGATGCCCCTCGTAAATTAAATCTTGGCAACTGAAAATTTAGAGGATACAACGCCAGCCTTCGCAAGGTGAGAAAAGTAAGCCTTATGTAAGATGATATTTGGATTTAAAGGCTTTTTCACTCTTGTTGCAGAGGAGGTACATATGAATTTTACTTTGAACTGGACATAACATGTAAGGCCCCTCAAATTGAAAGTTTAAACGTCGAACTCTCGAATATAATAACATTTCAATTTCAGATATACCCTAATTATCTATTTTACACCGCTTATTTGAGAAAATATAAATTATAAATAGCATTGAGCAACGATAGTAGGGATAATTATGTGCACAAATCTTTGAATAATTGAAATTTCGAATGAGATGATCTCCAAAACTTTAAAAAAAATGGCGGGGAATGAATAGAGCAGAGGCAAATATAATGATTGTAGAAATTTTGAGCGTCGCATAATTCAATACGGTGGCTATGGTAAATTAGCAAAAATGCTACACTAATTAACAACAATTAACAAATATTTTTCATGACAGCAACCGATCTTTGACTGCCAAATCGAGGTGTAAAAGATACTGTGACGACAGTAAAAATATCTGGAGAAATCAAAATTAATCATGTATCCAAAAAAATTATAAAAGCACATTGTACTTTCCATAGTCATTTTAATATTGTGCAACCGCGGTTTCGATGGCTTTGCCATGGCAGCCTAGCTTGAAAATGACGTAGAACACGTCGTAACCGGTTGCGCATTATTAAAATAGGTGTGGAAAGTACCTCCAAAGCGCCTGTATTTTATTTTAGGCACTTCTGGGTTTGATTTTTCCATTTCTAGCAGTGCGATTAGTGCCACTCCGACAGATACACATAAGTTGATGGGAAATTTGCGAAAGAAAGAGCAAACATCACGAAAAAGCAGTTAATGTTGGCGAAAAAAGCGTTTTCCCTAAGCTCTGGGGCCAAAACTTATATGTACACTAAATTATTTAATGCTAAAATGCTTCTAAAAATATAAGGAAACTTAATCCTATCCCGAGAATAGAAAAAATGTATTTAAGGCAAGAAGTAATAACACGAGTCTGAAGAGTATTTAATAACGTATTTCAGCATAATTTAACGGCGAATTTATTGCACAAAGTGTACGCTTCAGAGGAAAATCCATTAGCGTGAGGGCTCAAAAAAAGGCCTTTAACGCCTTTGGGTATTATTAATGTTATAACCAAAAAAGATTTCTCATAGTACTGGTTATATTACATACTTAATTAGGTCATAAAAATAATGAATACGATCAGAGAACTAATCAAAGGGAAAAGGAGAATTCTAGGAACGGATATTACAGAGAAGCACTCTGTCTTGCTAAACCTATATATATATATATACTTGAAACTCACAATAAAAATATTAACCGAGAGAATTTTTAAAATACCTGCCTAAAAAAATTGAAATATAGACCACATTTCATTAAATCCACAGATCAGTTCAATAAAAAAGAAAGGAATTCCATTTTTTTTAATTTGCAAGAATCCTTGACCCCAAAACAAAAGATAGTACCTTCTTTACCAAGGCATAAGTACCGAGTCAGAAATTTTCGGAAACTGAGTCATTGGAAAATAAAAAAGTTAAAATATTTGTAAATATTCGAATCCAATTGAAAATTATTCGACACTCCGCGAAGCAAACACTTAACTGATGAAAATGATCAATTAATTTGTAAATAAAAGGCTTGAAATCAATCAATAATCATTTTCAATCAACGTAGGAAGACAATCAAGCAAGCTTTCAACACCTCTCCATTGCTCAGGTTCCCACCGCGTCCAAAGAAAATAGTAAAATTTTCATAATATTTAACACAGAAAATGACAGTATGTAAAAAAGTGAACTAAAAAAATCGTGTGTCATCATGCCGTGGAGTTAATTAAGAACCCGCGAAAAACTACGCCGTTGAATATGAGGGATGGTAATTAAAGTTCCACTGTGGATGCTGGGAACAAAAATAAAGCATCCAAGGAAAAACAAACTATTTTCAACTTTGATTAAAGGTTTGCCGTCTAAGTTTTCAAAAATATAATCAAGTAATAAATGACATTGAGAGGAAGTTGGCCTTATTTTGCTAAAAACAAGAGATAGACGAGGAAGATGTAAATGGAAGACATGAGATAGAAGCTACGAATAGCTCTATTTCGATGTTTTCGGGTGTTCCACGTGCTCTGATTCGTTTGTTATTCGACTCTCTCCTTCCATGAACCATTAAAAATACACTCCAATAACAAGTTAACGAATTCCCTCAGAAAAATTGATCAGTTACGGCCAAGAACGGCCGTGAACCAGCATGCGAGGTGCACCTGAAAACATATAATTTCAGCTGTAATTATCTGCAAATAGATACAGATGATAAACAACGCATAAAAGCGAGTGAATGTAAACAATAGATTCAGGGTGGCTACTCACCAGCCGCTATTGCATGCCAACATTAAAACCTCGGAACATAATAATTTAAAATGAACAAGTTAGCATGCTGCATACCTATGAATAGATTTCATCACAACTGGAGAAAATTTTCAATCGAAACAAGCAACGTGCAAACAAATTAACCGCTTCAAGTCAAAAAATGGTTAAAACTAGTAAGGAAAAAGCCAATAGACTGAAACGTTCGTACAGGCCCGAGGAGTGCTGTGGCGTTTGAAAGGTAGAAAGAAAATCCGATTGAAAAAAAAAGTTACGTAGCAAAATAGAACGGTCGTTCATGAATCCCCCTCCGAATTGTGACCAGGAAAGCAACCAGAAATCGAGATATAAGGGAATATATCGATACCTCCACTGCAAAAACACTCGACAATCGTCGCCCACCGAATCAAATGCGCTCATCAAGTAGCCAAACAATACGAATCCGCTCAGCTGGCAGTGTCCGGAGCATAAACGCTCACCTCCAAGCTTGGAGAATTGGAGATGAGCGCTTATGCTCCGGACACTGCCAGCTGAGCGGATTCTTATTGTTTGGCTACTAGACGAGCGGATTTGACTCGATAGGTGATTTTTGGGCGTTTTTGCATTGGAGGTATCGTTATGGATGTTCGTTACCTCCACTGTACAAACGCTCAACAATCGCAATGATTCGGTTGGCTATAGTTGAGCGTTAGTGCAGCGAAGGCATCGGTTTGGGCGCGTTTGTTACCTTGGTTGTGGAGGTAGCGGTGGTCGTTAAGAAGGTGCCGTGGGTCCGTCACTCGGGAGCTGCTCTTTCAGAGTCGTCGAGAGCCACACCAAAACACAAATGCACAATGCTCGCGGGACAACGCCGCATTATATATGTCTTGGGCCCATTTTCCCTCCGTTATCGTGGCTTGCCCCTGTTGACCGCAGTCTTTCCCGGCTCTGTGGCGGAGGATTACACCACCCACCAAGCTGCTCCTCCGACACACTCAGAAAGAGGGACGGATCAAGGCGACCTTGACTCACGGTGAAAGGCGGTAGGAGTAGTGCAGGGGGAAGTTCGTTGAGTTCAATATTGTTCGAACGCGTAAGCGTCGAACTTCCATTTGTTATTACTGTGAGTATCCAACAGAATTTTATAACTGAACTGAGTAGGGACAAAAAACTTAAAGTCACAACGAAGCGAAACATATAGATTTTTCTGGAGCTAACTTCGATTCTAGACGATAAAAATGTTGAAAGAGAGAACTTTTTAAATAATTTCAATGAATCTCATGCGGTGCAGCTTTAAACATCGTTTGTATAGTAGAAATCTAACATGTGTAGCAATAGTCGTAATTAAAGGAGATCATCGTCATCACTGATCAACAATCCTAAGATTAAGATTGGTTTGACGCTCTCCACTCTATTTTCCAATCAGCTAATCTTTTTACACCCACGCATTTCTTCTCATTCACATCCTTCTTTATCAGTTCTTTATATTTCACTCGAGGTCTTCCTTTTCCGTTCTTGCCATCGACTTGTTCCTCGACGATTGTCTTCATCAGGCCATCATGTCTCAAGATGTAGCCTATGAGGTTGTTCCGTCTTCTTATTAGAGTTTTCATGAGGCTTCTCTTCTCTCCCACTCTCCTGAGGACTCATTACTAACTCGGTCCATCCATTTGATCCTCATCATTCTTCTATAGCACCACATTTCGAAGGCCTCTATCCCTTACCTTCGCTGTTGTCAATGCCCATTAGGGTGGTCCTTTAAATTTTCCGAATTTCTTTTGGGACGCCCCCAAATTTTGTTCCATTTGGTGAGAAAATAAATCGTGTAAATTATTTTTGCAATCGGATGCCGATAAAACGTGCCTCATCTCACTTAAAGTTTTGAAATTTTGGTATTTTTGAGTGTTTTTCGGGCATAACTGAAGATGATGTCACTTGCAAAAAAGTTGGTTCTTATAAATTGTTTCCTTAGTTACAAGTTTTAGTTTCCCACTGTAAACGAAGATATAAATTTCAATTAAAGAAGCTAAAATGTGAGAACAAACTTGCGTGAACTACTGAAAGAAGTGAATAAGTTCCGTATTTAAACTCAATCCAAGAGAAGTCAAATAGTAGTAATTAAAAGGCTCTTGCTGGACTCCATTCGAGCAAATGAAACAGCATCCAGACGGAGCACTTTAACTGTCATCTCTGTATCGACTGCCTGGACGAAAGCGAGAGTTGGAAAGCTGTGAGGGCGAGTGGAGATAAAGTTAGAGAGATGAGGGGAGAGGAGGAAGAAGTTGGCAAAGTGAGAGGAAAGAAGCACTAGGGAGTAAACAAGAGGGAGGTCGCAACGAACGAGTTCGAGAAGGAAAGCAGCGGACAGAAGAATGGAAAGGAAGAGAGGAGGGACGGAGAGGCGAATGGTTGAAAGATTTACAGAGATTTGCAGTTCCTTCCATGTCGACATCATTCCTACTGCCTCGTTGGATATCCACGCATCCATCCTATGATGCTTCCACGCTTAGCAGAGGAAATACATGTGTCAGCGGGCACACCGCTTTCAGCGCGTGGGGGCAGGATTGAAATAAAACATGACAAATATACAGGCAGGTTCATGGCAACAAAAGAAAGCAAGGTATTTCAATATTTATCAAAAGAGAAACAGATGAGTAGGATTTTGTTATTTCACTTTGAATCATAAGGTAATCAAAACAGAATTTAGATTCTTATTTTCTCTGATTTTACAAATCGTTCAACGCAACAACCACTACGGCCTATGTAGAACTCTGGACGCTTCGTTTAGTGACGTAATGTAAAAAAAATGTGTTAAATAATATAATTCGTATGCACATCTCATTTCACTCCGAATTTAGGGAAAGAAAGGTATTAAAATTCGGGAAGATAGAAAAAGAATTTCTGAATCAATCAATAAGTATTGTTAACTATGCCTGAAACTTACTTATGAGATGATGATTCTTGGTCTGAACGAAAAAAATGGGCTCATATATAGGTATTCAAAGAAAGCGTAAAAGGTTAAAAAAATATCAATTAGTGGTATTCGTAGGATAATTGAATTTATCAATAAAATATTCCCGGCTACACCATTGCATTGAAGAGAAAGATCGCTATTAGAAATGTACGTTTGCCCCCACCGAGAGAACCAAGAGAAGGAAAGGTTGCATCCAAATGTGAGAGCGAGGAAGGGACGAGATGACCCTCAATGTCTCCCTCAAACACCGACCGCCCCTGAGGACCGAACGGATTCAGGATGGAAATTAGAAGCACACCACGCGCACCGGCAAAGGATATGCCAACTGGCCTCGTAGGGCTCCGAAAAAAATATATTACTAGGGCGATCACAACGCCTCCTTTCAAACACTCAGGAGAAGGTTTAGGGCTTTGATTACACACTTGGCGTCGAACTAAAACCACTGACCCATCATTTCAATTAGGGACGCGAATATGCAAATTAAAATGCTAACGTGTGAAAACTGAATTACGCGCTCAAATATTCTGGAAGGGCTGCGACAGACAGGGGTCCAACTGACCTAATGCACTTCCCATGGGGGCGAGATAACAGCGCTAAATTATTCGAGAAAGTTCTCACACACAAGCATTTGATAATTGGAGTTAGTTTTGCCCTCGTCTGAAGGGAAATAGAGGTTAATCCTTCAGCATGTGAAACTAATGCTTCATCCTATAGCGCTTCTTAGTCATCATGCGAAAGAGTATTAATTTTCTCCCATGCTGGTTCAAACTGACAAGCTAAATCTCCCGCACCTTTCAATAATTTAGACTTGTCATGTACTATTATAAGTCCGATTATTATAGGTGGATCAAATAGAGGGTTCATCCAGATAACCAAATCATTGATATCCAAATTATTAACGTTTCCTCGTTAGAGAAAAAATTACGTCCAACTAAAAAAAATTGAATAGTCATTAAAATTTTCACGATATCATCACGTCTAGAGTTATGTAAATATGGTCTAATTTGTCGTTTTGTAGTGCCGAAGTTCCCTGCCAAAGCGGCTGTGTCCTGGGTTTTGCGCTTTAGAATAAGGTAGTTTCCTTCATCAAAGAGAACGAAAGGCATTGATTGCTATTCGTTGCCCACCATTAGTTGTAATTATTTGGTTTTAGAAATCCCAGTTTAGACAAATGGCAATGGTCAATTTTAACCGTATTCACAGGGGCCTAGTTTCTATACGAGTAGATGGGAGGTTTACATCGTCTTAGATTACCAATGCATGCACGAAGCACAGAGCTCAGGGAAACATGTCTTAATAATCACCTATTAAAACTGCCTATGGTCGGAAAGTTTCCTTCGTTTAATAAGGTATTAATAATCCTTATTTAAGCCAAGCGCTACCTGCTAGCAGGGTACTCTGCCACCTGCCAGCAGGCTGCATCGCAGCAGCGCACATATACTCGCTCCAAGGTCACCTCACATAACGACAGCGGGAACCAGAATGACGTCACGCGGGCTTGTCCCAGCATTCATACTTAGCCGTCACGTTTTCGCGCGCTTGAAAATGTTCACTTTTCATTTAATCGCAAAAAAATAGATATCGTTAATTTAAAATCTAAAAGTGTGAAACGGGTAGGTACTCCAGGAGTAATAATCTTTCGATTTAGGCAATAAAAACTAATAGGAAACCACCCTATTGGTTTCATAGGCAATGGCAAAGATTAATCATTGTAGATGCTGTCCAGAGTATTGGCAAAAGTGTTTTTTTAATTATGTTTAGGGATGTGGCTACGGAATAAGGCACTTTTAGGGTATCTACGTTTGGTTTTCCTTCGGAGGTTCGTAGTCCCTAGAATGACTTAACAGGGAATTATTTGTGGCAGCAAATGATTTTTGAAATGTTTTTGGGGCGTATTTCAGGTATATTAAGACAGGGGTTGTTGCTAGATCTTTCCGAATGTTCCGTTTGCTTAAACACTATGGTAATATAAGCGGTTATTAAATATGAAATTCAACCCCAAATGCTTTAAGGGACGTTGACCACAAGTGGTGAACAGTTGAAGAGCGATATAGATCGGTTTCATTAATTTTCGAGATCCATAGCAAGTTTTCAATAATAAAGGACCGATGAATGAAAAATCAGAGCACGGATGGGACGGGTGGCCAGAATAGCGCGGTTGCGATGAATAAATGAGTGAAAGCAAAAGAGAGAGAGAGAACGGGAAAAGAAAGACCCGCGAGTGGCGATGATTTGAAAACAACAAATACACAATTTCTCTCGGCAGACGCCATTTTTTTCTCCTCCATTCTAAAAACTTTAACTTCGCCGATGTGCTTAAACCTGTAGCGAACATTTTGCACCGAAGGGGTTTTTCAAATTCAAGTGCTGGATGACATTTTTTTCATCTCTCCCGCCGTGCTCTTTAAAATAAAAACTTCACAAACTGAATGGGACGCGATGCTCAATGCACACCTCATACGCCATTCGCGGGAAACGGGTCAGAAACATTGAACGCTATGAAACGGCAAATGTTTCTTTTTGACATTTTGCATTCTCGTATTCCAGTGTACCTACGGATATACGCGGGCGCGTGCGGTAGAAAAGGATGAGTCGCAAAGATCGCATTTATATCCGAGGCGTATGCCTTGGAAAAATACGAAGTTTGTTCACAAAGAATAAGTTTCAGCGATGGATCACTCGACTGAGTCGCGTATTTGCGATGTAAGCACCACCGTGGGAGAATAGAATAAACGAGAATTGTGAAACTCACATGGAGCTGAACTATTTGACTATCGAGTTATCGATCGAAATATATTATTTCCGAATGAGAGAATACAACACAGCTGCCAACGCCTCACACTTATCTGACAATGGATGAATACCATTGCACATATACGTCACAAGGCAAGCGCATGTATAAGGAAAGCCCCTCAGGGATGCAGAGTAAGTACACTTGTTTGCTTCGAGCGATCAGTTTTATTTACATCAAAACTCTCTCATGATGATGAAGAGAAGCTACTTCATGTAATCATTGTGAAACTTAACCTTCAACAAACGGGTATATTCAGAATAATTTTGTATTGAACAATGTATCCTATAAAGTACGTGAAGTTGAATGAACGAAGTGATTAATTCCAAAATTCAAGTTCGGGTCCTTTTAAGTCATATCCGCCTTATACAACAGTAAATCGAATATGAAAGGAAATAAATCTAAACTTTATATATTTCAATGTATAATTAAATGATAGTAAACATTTTTCAATTGTTACAAATGAAGTAAAATTTAATTGCCGAGCAGGGGCAGCATTCTTTGCATACTCGAGGGAATGTAAGAGTTGTCTCCAGATAATGTTCAAAATATCAATACAAAGCTCCCAAAGCTATTCATAACTCTCTCTCCCGTAGTTAATAACTTCATCATTGTGCCTCTAAAACTAATGCTGATCAGTAAAAATGCGAGTCAGCAGTGCATTCAGCCATACTGCGTGACCTTACTTACTAGTCCCTACTGTTCAAAGCCAAGCTGTATTGCTAACGACTAGAATTGGCATTTCAAAAGAAGAACCCAAAGGAAAATTGCCCTTACATAAGTAATCACATATAATAACGCAGGCTGTTCCAAAGTAGAGAGATTATGGCGAAATTTTCACCTGGGTTATTAAATCTTAAAGCTATTTTTATCATCGAATAAAACACATCTTCTGGTTTAAGCAATAGCGTTAGATTTTGGCTGGACATTAAGGATATAATGCAAGTCGTTTCTATTATGACCAATATCAATTTAGACCATATCACCACGCATACCTCATTTTATCTCATTGCGCATCTATGCGCATTAACGTAATCCCTAATTTTCTCACTCACCGGATCGATTTATGTGGTATGAAAGAGAAATGAAATGAAAATTTTTCGCATTGTATCAAAAATTAGGTAATCTATTGGCGACTCAAATCACCACTAGCGGCGCTAGTGTCGTTGACGTAATTTTCCAAGATGGCGGACACAGTGGTGACAAATTATGTTGCTAGATTAGATCGCAACGAGCTTTATATGGCTATTTTGCTCCATCTTCTGCTATATTTATCCTTAATATCTATCGAGTTATTAAGTATCGTATTTTCACGCCACAGTACAGAGGATTTTCCGTATGTTGTGCATTTTTTCTTTCAATATATATCGTTTTTTGAACCATTCTCCATTACATTGGTGCAAATTTATCTATTCCGCTGGTTCATTATTAACTTCATTTTAGAGCTCTATCGTAATTTTCAACTTGTAAAGCGTCATGGAAAACGCTAACAAGGCGATGGTCCCACCGAGGAAAACGACGATGAGGAGAAATTAAGTGTTTTTCAATGTTATTCGGTGGTCTTATCGAATCCTGAAATAGGAACTCCGTTCCCATACATTCCCTTCAGATTCCTTTTTTGAAACAGGTTTCTCCATAAAACTTCCTCTTATTATACCCATAGTTTAACTGTGCTATTAATGTCCTCACTTATTTTTACTGCAATGGCTTTGTAATTATGAAACTGCATGCTAACTAAACATTTTATCATTGCTCTCTCTAACAAATCACTTGTGTGACGATTGGGCCCATGATTGAACTGTGATTTATATGTCCTCACTTTTGTTGACTTAAATGGCTTTGTTTTTATGAACCTCCTTTCTATCTGAACCTTATTTCATAAACATTTTTCATTTCTCTTCCTAAGAAATCACTAGAGTGTCGACTAGGCCCATGATTGAACTTGATATTAATGTCCTCTCTGTTGTTGACTTCAATGGCCTAATAATGGCTTCAATGGCTCCAAAAAGTATAATAAAACATTGAATTAGCATAAAATTTTCTTCAATTTTTCTTAAGGCCATCCTAACTTTCTGTGGTATTGCTGGTACCTTAGCTCATGGAATCTATTTTACCTAGTTATTTGTTCTTAGCTAATTTTGATGAATAATGGGGGAAAGAGTCGTGGACATTGACAGAAAGTAGTAAGTGGGCTGTGATGATGAAAAGTACATTGGAGTGGAGTGGTATAAAAGTAGGTGTTAAGGTAAATACTTGTAAACAAAGTGTTGCAGTATGGAGAAGAATTTAGTCCAACTTAGCAATTGCAACTGTATCGTAGATGAAAAGAAAAAAATGATTTCTACTTCAAATATAATATACTCTGAGGAGCTCCAAAGAATATAATATGAATGCCCTGAAGGAGAGTCAACTATAGTTGATAGATATCACTTGGTTATTCTGTGGGAAGCTACTTCTGCAGAACGGATTAAAAATGGAAGAAAGTTTGCATCAGTTAGAAATGGTGTTTTTTTTCAATCAATTAGCCGTAAAAATGTGATTCCCATGCACAATCTTTTTGATATTTCGATTGTTAAGTTTATTTATTTATATTTTGTTGTCATCTGCATGTATCATACTCCAGATGGGGATATTAACCTTAATGTAGATAATTTAATGATCCTGCTTGATTAAGTGCTGACAACTATAAGGAATCTTTGATTTTATGAGGTGAAGTTAACACTGAGTTCTCAAACGAAGAACGTTATCAAGTAAGAAAATGTATTAATCTAATGAACTGTTTCAACTTAACTCACTGCACCATGTCTCCAATTAGGATATCAAAATACAATGAATGTGTTTTGGATCGCGATCCTCTCTCTTCACCTTGGCGCCAACAGGAACTATACCTACGCCTAGCTTTGAGGACACATTCTCCCTAAATAATATTTCTTGAAGAAGAATTTCCACCAAAAAACGCGTCCATGACGCCGAGAGACAATCACCTTGCCGATCATTTTCCTCTTGAATGAAACATAGGATACATATGAAATGTACGACGACAGTAAAATAAAGAAGGTGGAATGAAAGGAATTAAACAATAAATACTTGAGACTTATTAAGAGGTTATTACAGTTAATTTCCGAGAATAAATAATGGAAATGACTGCAAGCGAAGTTCGGCTACGTGAGAGGCTGAGCCGTGAGAACAGAAAATTCAGTTACGTTACAGTTAAGAGTAACATAAAATATACAGTTTTGGAGGTATCACAGAAATTCTAGATAAGCGAAAGATCCATTAAAGAGGGACGATTGTCAGGAAAGAAGCCAACAGGCGTCAGGGATTACTATACAATTACTATAAGGCACTACGCAGCCTATATTCGGCATACGAATTACATGTAAACAGTCCACTCTACCACCATCGCGCTGCTTACATTTTTCGCCGGTAGTTGGCGTCTTCCGGGCTGGAATCGCGAATAGTGTTAACTCATGCAATATACATGCATGTAATTCAATCCCAGGAATGCGGAAACCTTGCCTGAAAAGTAAATACTCGAAGAATTTCTTACGGGTCGTTACAGTTCGAGGAGAAGATATAATTCATCCCATTTTTCCAGCGATGAAGTTCACATACTGATTACGATACGTTCATCGCAGCGAAAGTACACGGCGATGAGGGATACGGAGCGAATCGATAAAATTTCCAATAACGGCAAAAAATCTGGGTCCTTCCGCAGTTCCTTAATCGACTGGCCGAATAATGAGTCGAGAAACTGTTTCCCTCCATATTGGATGCTTCCGATACCGGAGCACTGATTAAGGCCATGCTCTTCGCTTCAATTAGTTTCGTCCGACGCTAAGTGCTCCAACTCAATGCATTCAAGGTTTTTTTTTACTCGGAGAATAAATAAAGGCACGCAAAATACTCGTGTTACGAAGGCAAGCCAATTTCAATTGATAATACCACAATCACAATTTAGCGACAATTTTACTGCTAATTTACTTTTTAATTCCTGCACTGAAAAGGGTTCCGAGTAGTGGCAGAATCATTCAGGGATTATAAAACAATAAGCCCCATGAATTATACATTCAATGCTATTAATCCAATTTACTACAAATTTACTGCAAAGTTATAAGTGGAGAAGATGGAAGAAAATTCACTTGCGATAATTATTGAAAGCAAAAACGAATACGTGATATCAAAGCAACGAAATCCTTTATTTAAATACTTACTTCAAGACAAAAAAAATACACGTACTTGAGGAGTAAAGAGAAAATAGGACTTAAGTAAGACTTTATAATGAAATCAACATAATGTGGAAAAGTAAATATAGCATCTGCCAAGAATATCTGAAAAATACTTAGAAAGGAGAGTTTTCGGAATAACGCACCAATATAACTCTATTCATTATTTTTCACTCAAGCTGTGAAATAGTGAAAAAACTCGTCTCAAGCAGTACAGGGTTCAGTAGTGAAACATGCTCACAGCTTCCAATATCAGACTACCCCAAGGCTCTGTTCCCGGACCTCTTTTCTTTAACGTATACGCTCTTGATCTGGCTAAAAGCATTGAAAATTCTAAATACATGCTGTATGCAAATGACATGCAAATGTATGTTCACTCTTCTCTGGTTAATAATCTACACTTTATTGATGCAATTAATGCTCACAACCGTTATATCTGCGACCAGTTAAAAATGCCTCCACTTAGACCCTAGCAAAACTCAGGCAACTAATTTTTGTTGCTAAAAACTTATAAAAAGCATCGATTAAATTATCGTCTCACCTCTCTCTTTGTTGGTAGTACAACAGTAAATATTATAAAATAGTGTACGATATCAAGGACTCACCCTATCATATAATATTTTTTTTGTATTAGCATGTCATAGAAATTTGTAGTAAGGGAAATAAGATTATTTATCTTCTAAAGCTACAAAGGAACAGTTTATCTATTGTTTACACAATAATTACGCTTGTTACCAGTCTTAGCTTTCCAGTTTTGGATTGTTGTGCATTGGTTTAAAAGTATTTAAAAGTAAGAACTATTAAAATAGTGTTCGTCATTCGAGTTTCCAGCGTCTTACAAATTGTTACGTTAGATTTATATGTGACAAACATAGAATATGTGTCAAAATATTATGCTGATCTAAATTGGATACCTATCGGATCCCGAATAAAATACTTTCTGAAGTCTTCCCATTTTAATACTCTTCCATAATCGGAATCCTGCCTTACTCTATAATCTAATTACCCCAAGTAAAAGACTTTTCCACGTATTATATGAAACCAATCCGACACCGCTTTACTTCACATCCCCCGAGGCCATAATAACATCTACATTTATTCTTTCCAAACCGCTCCTTCAAAGTTTTGGAATTCGTTATCCTCCCCCGTCAAATCTTCTTTATCCTTTGCATCGCCTAAATCAAAGATTGTTTTTTATTTAAAGAAACAGAAAAAATGTGAGAAAATTCGCAACACGAATGACTATATACTTCTGCATTACTCATTATTGTTAAAACTGACTTTTCTTTCGAAGGAGTGTACGATGTTTCTTGAGCAGAACACGAAACTTGTATAGTTCTTTGCTCCAAGAGTTACCTCGAAGTTTAAACAAAGTTTTCATTCATTCATCAAACCATTACGAACTGGTAATTTCAATCTGTATATGGTTTCATTCCATCATTTTCTCCAGTTTATTGAGATTAGCCTCAATGTGCAGATAACCGTGACAGCATTCAACTCTTACTGAAGAATTCAATGTTGATCACACGAGATGTAACGTTGCAATAAATCTCTAGCCATCATCAATATCCCTAAAAGATAATATTTTTTAATCTTCCAAGGATAAATCCCTCTCAGATGTTTCTTTGCGCTAAATTCCGATACCCTTGCCACGACATAATTTCTAAACTAACGCAACCAAAGTTATGCAAAAGTACTTACAACATTATACATTCGATTAACGAAAAAATTGTGACAACGGCTTCGTAAACCATATATCTGGAACATGGACCGAAATACGATGTCTGAAAGCAATTCTGAAGGCATAGAGATTTTCACCAAGGGAGGTTGTTTCTTATGGGTAGTAGGTACCATCAACAGCGAAGTGGCGAAGATAGCAGGCTGGATGACATAAAATTGGTCTTTCTACAACGCTGATAAACTAGCAACAAAGTGAAGCTGTCAAACAAATGGTTCTTTCATCAAGAGGTAAAGAAACCTCTTAGTAATATTACTCCTTGATAGTGACCTGGAAAGGCCAAAATCGGTAGTTTTTTTATTAAATAATGTGTGGAATATGACAACGTTTATTTTTGAATCTATCAAAGCAAAGCTGTACCTAATTGACAACAAATTTCTGCTGCAAATTTTTAATTTTTGTCACATAATGTTACT
This sequence comes from Ischnura elegans, assembly GCF_921293095.1. Taxonomy (NCBI): domain Eukaryota; kingdom Metazoa; phylum Arthropoda; class Insecta; order Odonata; family Coenagrionidae; genus Ischnura; species Ischnura elegans. Next base: position 125,001,529 of record NC_060249.1, on the reverse strand, counting down.
TCAGAAAATAAATCAATTATTAAAAACAGTTACATTTATTAAACATTATTTTTCAAAGATTTTTGTAAAAATTCAAGAACGCGAACACTCACCCATACGCATTAGGATGGGCCGAAAAAAGTTTTTTTTCTCCTGATCAAATTTGCCCTATGCGGGAAAATTGCGAAATGATATAAGGAGCTCGCACACAAATTTTTTTCAAATCGGATGATATTAACCACTGCCGCCCCGAGCTCTAAAGTTTAAAATTTTGCGAAAAATCAGGATGATTTCAGAATCAAACGGTTATGAAGACGAATTTTATGAAAATATTGGATAATGAATAATATAAAAGAGCGTATGCATGTTTATAGTTTATAAAAATGAAATTTGAATTTTATTTGACAAAATCTATGTATCCAACAATGCCTAGGAATTAACAACAACATAACTTCTTTATTTATGTTCTAATAAAAGTTAGAACATAAATCACCCGCACAACACAACTTATTTTTGCCTAGCTAGAGCATCGTATCTAAAATTCCATTTTCGGGGCTAAATTGCGGATAAAATAATATTTATTCCGATTGAATTTCATTTTTGCGTATTACGCATGCCCGCCTAATAAACAGCATAATGCGTAAAGCCTGTTACCTTTCCCCCGCTTCCTTGCGCAACCAACCCCCTCCACCAACATCCCCCTCCCATCACTTCAACGAGACGAGCGCCCAGTTCTTCTGCGAGAGCTTCACAAACAAAAACAACTCTCTCTTGCTTTCGAGACGCACTCGGGCAAATGGTGCGAAAGAAACATCAGATCCGTAATACAGCGCCACAACTGAATGTTTAACGATTTATGAATCGTCGCAAAAAGTATGCATTTGCATAAGAAATAATGGTTTCGAAAGGAAATCCTCATCTTTAGCGCACACCATAGCCACTCAAATTTAAGGTTTTCACTGATTAACTAGATTGAAATAAAAAATAGAACCACTATCATTAAAAAATGAGAACAACTACAACCCAACGTGGCATATCAGACTCGAGAGCTATCGTTTAAAGATGGGATATTAGAGAATTATGTTCCCTTAGAAATGAATGATCATAAATCCGAAATTGAAGAGTTAATACCCATAGTGTTAATAAGACTTTATTTCTTTACATTCATCATCATGGAATTGCATAATTCACACAATTTTTTAACTCATGGGTTAGTTCTTAATTATGCTTATAAAGGTCAACCGCATTAGCAAGCGCATTAAATCCAATCCGTACTGAGGCCTTAACTATAGGAAAATAAATTCTCTATTCCAAATGTATTGTCACTAACCACTTGAATGAAAACAAAACAACCTTACGAATCTAATGCTTCAGCATTAGTTTTTTATATGTCGTTCGTTGTCGCCGACATCAACGAAACACTTATAAGATCTTCGATCAATTCTTCTTCTGAATTTGGTCTCAGATATTATTGCCGGCATTAATAAATCAGATTTCAAGGTTTCCCAGGAAATTCGACTCTTCGGCAATCACAAAACACGATCAACTTTGGTGATTCAATGTAATCATATGGGAAAGATAATCGCTGACAAAAATCCACTGATGGGGTATTTGAATTTATATTCCTTTATCCAGCCAATTGCGAAAATTAAAGCCGAATACGTAGACTTGAAGTTCCTTTAAAATATCTTTGATTATATTCTTATGCTTTTTAAGAGTAATTTTTAACAATACCTTTTGCAGCCTGGAGGCCAACTTCACTCACTTAAATTAAGACGCGGGTTTCCTTCATTACATGACCACAAACTGTCCGCTCCTTCCCCGTTCTGGTTGCCAATCCGAAGATTTGTTAGCAACCACCCATTCTGGTGGGCTTTCTGCATTCCTAGAGTGTCTTTCTTTCCGTATTCTTCCTTTTTTAATTTTATCGAATCTTCTGCGTAAAGTTTCCATCATTTTTTAATTGGTCAGTTTATTTTATGTTCTTAAACCTGAAAGCCTTGGCTTTAGTTCTTTTTTGTTAGCATGTCCTTCAAGGACTGTAAGTGAAATCCCTGAGTGTCTTATTACTTGCTCTCTATGTTGGAATCTTAAACGACCGATTGCCATAATATTCTTTTGGTCTTCATTTTCTTTGCTATTTACTCACTTGATATTATTTCTTTTCATTATTTGCACTCCCTTTTCATTAAACGTCTATTAAACTATGGTATGAATGAACTTATTCTCTTATTGGTTTTTAAAGTTTAACTGTTCCCCTTCTTATGTTGAGTTTAAGTTTTAACCCGCGCGATCCTGTTTCTTTCGTCAACTTCACTTCTTCTAATGATAAACAAAGATATCTTACTGCCCACTAATTCTATTTATCAGTTCACAACACGTGTTTAGATTGCCTTTCAATCATCATCAGGAAAGGTAGTTGAACAGTGCGATATCTTTGTTTTGTTCTTCGATGTGCTGTCTCACAATTTATCTCTCCGGGAAAAGTTGACCTCATTTCTTCTAGAGCGAGTGATATTATTCCTAGATAGGTGAACTCGTTCTTGATATTCTGTTATTTACAGCTGCATTTACTGAGCATGCATTGATAAACTTGATTTTCGGCCACCTTGCAGGTATTCCGCTCCGCATTCGGAGAGTTTCCTCGCAGACGCCTGGTGCGTCCCAGTGACCTCCTTGAGCTGCTTGGGCGGAGGGAGAAGGGGGTAAGGGCGGGAGAGATTTCCTGGGAAACCGACTCATTGAGGGCAACAGGGCTGGGTGCCCACTCACCTCATGAAAAGCGAAACATAGCACCAACTGGCTGTACATATACGCCCCAACCACACGGGGCACGGGAAACGAGGCGGATACCCTAAAGGCCACTGTGGTTAAGGATGCGAGAATGCCGGAGCGCGGGACGGAATGAGATCTTGCTGAATATCCTTAAAGGCATTAAATGAACGTCATGGGTGTGCAGGAGACGGGATAACCATCGAAAGATAACAAGGATAACTAAACCCTATGTCATGCATAAGTCTGCGTAGACTTGAGGATAATATTCCAACTATTAAGTTGCAACGTTTGGGATGAGGAGAGAAAAAAGTGGTTTGCAGATGCGTTGAATCGGAGAAAGAGCATTTTTCATGCAATAATAGGAAACTTCAGAATCACAGGAACTCAAGCGATTGAGCTTTTTTTTGAAAATTTAATCCAGGACACACATCGTGATTTCCCAAACTTTTAACATTGTATTTGACATACATTTTGCTATAAGCATTCAGGTAATTTAAAAAGGAATTCTATCACAGATTAGATGAATTTAAACAATACGTAGAATATATGGAGATAATATCCATTTAAATTGGCTGGCCACTTCACTGAAATTCCTATATCCCTCCTTCGATACATCACATACGCTCTTCGCCCTTCCACAGTCTCTATATTTGCCGAGGCTTACGTTCGACTGAGGTTTTTTGCGCTCCACATTCACCACCGTAAAGAGAAAATCGGAACATGATATGCTCCTTTGCCAGTACCACGTAACTTACGCATACATTTTTAAAAATATTTATTCTCCTTACTTTTTTATAACACGTTCCCGATAAAGTGCATTCAACCAAGCAAAATCTATGTAAGTATTTTTACTCTTCCAAAATGATTTCCAAACATTTCCTATTCCTCTCCACTCACATTGAAGCGCTCAACCGAGGGCATCACATCCAACGGTACCCCACTCAATCCCATTATGATCCGTGGGCGGGGCTCCACCCTCCTTTCAGCCGAACTTCAAAGAAAAAAGGAAGAAAGAGGGATCATCCATGCTCCGCTCACAATCGAGATATCTAGAAGGGCATCTCTCAAGACTATCGGAGAGATGGAAAAGATAGCGAGGCAAAGGAGCAGATCATATTCCTATCCGAATGATATATTCTTCTGGACCGCTCCACAGGAGACTAATAAGAGAGCGGAGCGCGGCCCCTGGAGATCCGCAACCGGCCACGCCCACTCCCCACCCCAACCGCACCCTCCCCCCCACCAACCCCCTCTTCCCCTCGCTTCCGGACCGTGTAGAGCCGAAGCCCCCAGCCACCATGCAAGGAAAGGAACACTAGGTTATTCGGATGCTGCATACAAATTACTATCATGTCCTACTCCAGAAGAAAAGACAGGTATTTAACACACTTAATACTGAAAATATGTTAAAAAGCAATCCGATAGACAAGGAAAATATTTGATATGATACTGGCACTAAATAAATGAGATAGGTAAATACTTTTCAAAAAAAGAAAATCGGTGAGATCATGAAAAAAATTAGCTTCAAGGAAATTACAACTTTCCTCTCTTCCTGCTGAAAGCATTGTTTCAACAAAACCATGGCTGGGCATTAGAGACAGAGAAACCTCTGATGAGCCACACACGGCTCAGAAAGACCCAAAATGTTAAGTAAAGTATGGCCTGCTTCTACAAATTTTTTTCGCAATCATTGTAAAAATCACCAAGTATGTCAGGGAATACCGAGGGTGGTGGTTGGCTAAGAATCTTTTGGAAATTTTGCCTCAAATTCAAGACACTCGCATTGAATGTGTTAAAGCAGGTATAACGAAGGTAGCAGTTTTTGAAATACTACAACATGAGCAAAGCTAGTATCTTCAAAAAATATAAAAATTTAAAGCAAGAAATTATCAATTTTAGCGAATTTTTCAACGCGGAAGAATATCTTTGAGGGCATTAAATTAACGTCATGGGATTGAAGGAGACGGGGTCACCATCGAATGAAAACAACGATAACTAAACAACTAAGCCCTATGCTATGTATAAGACTGTGTACGTATACGCCCATGTAAATAAAGAGCTAAAAAACTGTTATTTCCATCACTACAACTAGATTAATGGGATCTGCTTTGCCAACGCAAGGAAATGAGCCCATCGCAAGCGTTGGACGTAATTGGTGGTCAAATAATTGCAGTAATCGTTATTACCGAGTATGTTTGTTTAGCTATGTGCACTAGAACTATTGACTACAGAGATATTAAAAGCGGTACATCTTACGATGAACTGTATTCACTACCAAACGGCCGTTGTAATTGAGTGTTCAACGCACACTCAATGTTTTATTGCATGTTTATTGCATCGTATGAGCAATTTTATCACTTATATTCAAACGCGACACAGCATAAATGAATATGCGCACATTCTCTAAAGGATTACTCAAAAATAGTATGACTACAGATTATATCCTGTCACATTAATACCTGATAACCACCGATTTCAGCAATAGTTTTTAAAATCGTCACAAATGAGACAAAATTTAATAGCGTAATTAAAATGTACCGAATCAAAAAGAATAATTTTACCTCCCAGTAGCCAAAAAGCGTAATGAAACAAAATATGAATGAACTGATTTGGTTTCATTTCGCTGAAAAATAATTAATATGGTGCGAAATATTCTATTGGCTGTAGGCATTCTTCACCGATAACGTTCACCGCCAACTTTTGATTATTTATTAGTCATTTCTCTTTTGTAAATCGTGGAGGCGGTGTATGGTTGGCTATGGTGATGATGGAAGGATTCAAATGTCAGATGAAGCCTTAGGAATCCCTAAAATATAAAAATCATCCAAGTGAAGAGGTGCCTAAGGGAAAGGAACTGCCCCCTACATGAAATATGTGAAGTTAATACGTTGTAGGTTGGTTTGTGGAGCTCCACCTTCATTTATAGACTAACCGACCGGTTGAAGCACTGAGTAATTGAATCCTTTTGGATTTTCATGGAAGCCTAAAGAGTTGTTTAAACTCCCGTGAAAAACCTCCTAATTCAACTTTTTTTCATTTCCAAAGTCCTTTTTATATCGACCTAAACATATTCTTGACTACTTGGGAAATCCAAAAGGCTTTTATAAATGAAATCACTGCAAGACTCGTGTGGTTACTAATACAACAAGACATTATTTGTGCTCACTGTAACTCAAGAAGTTTAAGGCAGCCGTCACGCTGTGATCTAGTAGATACGGCTCAATGCGGCATCGACCATCATCATCTAGCCTAGCCCAAAGATGGCGAAATCGACTCTATTTATAATTCAACAAGGGTGAAGTGTTTAGTGAAAGTTGTAAAAGAAAACTTCTCGCATTTAGCGGATATATGTGATTTTTGCTATTTTTCGCGAATCTCACTGGTCTCGCTTTATCACCCAGAAAATTTACTTCAGAAGAATGAAAACCATGTCATGAAATTAATATTCTTATTGAGAGTGGCTATTCACGCCAATGGCGAAGCGAAAGGAATGTGTGGGTGGTATTCTAGCCCATGAGCTGCAAACAATGTCCATTCATGACGATCCTTCGTATATTTCGCCAGTCGAGGGTGAATTTCACCGTGGGCGTTTCAATAGCTACACAGTTAATTTTAACAATTAAGCTTCGGAAGCGTATCTAAGCTCTATTTAAGATAAGTGCACCGATGTATTATCACTTGAAAAATCAATTGGGAGCAAATTTAAAAAAGAAATAAGCTCCACAAAAGCGGTCTCACGTGAAAGGCATTTAATTTTCCATAATCCATAATGCCAATTTTGACACTTGTGATCGTTCGCAGCTCGGCGAACTTCAACACCTCACTTTCGCTAAAGCAATTTGGGAATAGCATCGATTGAGCAACCCAATCCTCGGGAATTATGGCGTTATAGAGCAAGCCACTTCCTTTTTTCCTTCTCAAGCCCTTCCCTATGTCGTAGAGCATTGAATAGTTTTCGTTCGAATGATGGTAGGAGGGGAGGAAAGGCGCCGCCTCGCCTCGCGACACCACAACATAAAAATCGCGGCTCGAACCGTCTTCTTCCGTGGGCTTGGTAACTCTTATTTACCAGCTAGGGAAACGGCTCCCCCTCGATAAAATTGTTTGCTATTCTTTGCAGCGTGGGAGTGGATCAATGGCATTGCCGATTAAGTGTAAACTCAGGAAATTTTTCGGATCTAGAGTGGTAAGACTTTTCTGACCGGGACAGTACCTTCCGCATTGCAGTTATATATACTCTTGGATAATAAAGATCAAAATGAATAAATTAGGAAGCATGATTATGTTTTAAAAGGCTTAAATGAAAGATAAAATCTCCGAAATTCGGGAAAAGTATTGCATGACCATATTTTCCGGTTATTCATTTATTGAACCAGTCACAAAATCGTCTATTAAGGGATCCTTCGCGTCCTCGTTGTGGTTTCTCATTTAATTCTCTCGAGGAAATATATGCACTCTTTTTGAGCTGATACGTCACCTGCGAAAAAGGCGTCGAAGGGGCAGAAGGTTTGGAGGGCCGAATTGTGCGTGCAGGTGGGATTTGAGCTCGTCGGGGCCAAGATGGGCTGCGTGGGAGTGCGTGGAAGCCATCATTAATCCAAGCAACGCTGTGGAGACTGTGCGAAAATTTCACAGGGATCGGAAGTCAAAAGGAATGATATTTCCTTTGGCTCGTGTCAATATACTCGTGGCTGACATGGCAAAGCCGCGAATGAATCTTAAAACAAGACTTCCTGGGGGAGTTGCGGACAACGTGGTGGGAATGAGTCCAGAGGAATGCCAAAATTAAACCCACCTGATAAGGCCATGAGGAAAGAAGGCCACTTCGACAAGGATTATTAATTTCATGGCGTGTTTTTCATTCTTCCGAAGTAAATTTTTTTCTACCTGTAACCAAGAGAGTCTCATCTAGCGTACACCTCAGGGAGAGAGTGATTATCCGCAAAATGCACTTGCCTGCACGAAAGTGCTGTCACAATGTCACGCATCATTGCGTGGCAGGGGTTAGCACTCACCAATCACGCACCATTGATTCGGCAACATGCGACAGCATACCTTGGCTCGGATGGACAGGCATAATAAAACTTACTACGTGCAAGAAGAGCTACGCACATATCGGCCAATTAGAAATACTGGGTATAATCGGCAACAATTAGTAAAAAAAATACTATTAACTAAACTGTCAAAAGAAATACCATTTTGTATAAAGCTATGAATTAATTTTGTGATCTTCTAGTGTTCTCGGTAAGGATGAACTTAGAATTCTCCATCCTCGAATCTATTGCCTTGATTTTTTATTCATCATCGTCCAATTTTTGGTAGTATGTGGGTTTTCTCCAAATCCAAGTTTGTCTCATCAAAAATTATAAGGATAGAAAAATGCTCCCGCAGAAATGAGAGGTGTATCAAAAATTCATTTCTCAGTAATGAGTGTTCTTGAGGAGGAATGTTGAAGATGACAAATTAACATAAGAAAGTCTGCCTCTAAGAAGCACAAAACACAAGCACCTCTTTCAAATTAATTTTGTTTGTTACTTCAAAAGACAAGTTTCCTCCTATTTCCCTGCTCTTGAATTATAAAGGATGCAGGCAATAACGAAAAGCATCGACTAACACTTGGAAAGTAATCCCACTGAAAACTAAAACGATGTTGTTTAAATACTGAACAGATGCTCGAAAAATATTATCCGTAAAATAATTATGTCAAAAAATAGGAAATGAGAATGTTTAAATGACTCTTGAAGACTGAATTCCATGACGGATACAAAACGATAAGATAATTTTGAGTGAATTATGATTTAATTTAAAAGGACGCATCACCCCGCTCAAAATTTCGTATTTTATGATGAATTTGGGTGAATTTCTAACTAAAAATATAAGCTGTCACCCTGAATTTTATGACTATTTCATATCGGTTAGATATTTTTTTCAAATTCGGATAAGGAAGACCTCGAAGGAATGTTTAAGTATACCGGGACTAGCCAAGGTGATAACTTTTACGGAGTCACCCGCAATGCACAAATTGTGCGAAAAAATCCACAGAGGAAAAATGATTCGCCTTGACCGGGATTCGAACCCGGATCCCTCGATTTCCGAATGGGCCGGAAATCAATGGATCCGGGTTCGAATCCCGGTCAAGGCGAATGATTTTTCCTCTGTGGATTTTTCGCACTCGAAGGAATGCATGAAACAGGAAAAGAAACATGTTAAGGAGAAGAATTGTTGAAATGTGAAGAGATGACCTCATGAGAGAACTGAGGGGATAGGAACCTCACGACCCGTACTGAATAAATATATTTGAAGGCGAGTAATGACTTGGGTATAAAACACTTAAAACGAATATTTCAAGGTAAGGACTACATTACATAAAAGTAATACACATGAAAATCACGAAACAATTCGAACGGTCAAGAGCGACCGATACCTCTCCTTTCCTCAAATTGACATTGGCTGAGAATAGCGTGGGTTTCCAACGTGCGATTAAGGAGGGTTGACAGCACGACAAAGCGAACCGAAGTAGGGCATCGGTGACATTCCAGAATGGGATGAAAGAGGGGTGGGTACTTTGAAACCACAGTCGGGGGTGGTTATTCTGCGCTGAGCACTCCACTTGACGGTCGCCCGAGATCTCCGCCCCCATTCGACCACGGTTCCCATGGCAGCAGCATGGCCCTCCATCCACGTCAACCCCGTCGGGCAAAAGGATTATCGGCGGAAGTATTGGGTGGAAGTCACTCAAGACGAATCCGACAAACAGCCGCATTTAGTCGCGGGAATTTAGTGGACGATCACGGACTGCTCATTCCCACTTGACCCTCATCCGTTGCACTGACAGACGCAATCATTTGCCATTCTCTTCCAGTTTAACGACTGGTGACCTAACACCTTCGGCCACACGCCTATTGAGGCAACTTACGGGTCATCATGGAGAAATAGATCAGAGTGGATCAACTTCAGTTGATTGAACGGTTGTTGAAAATACAGAATGTAGCTTGGAAACATTAGTCCATCTCAACAATTTTATTAAACATCTTTTTATGCACTTTGATTCCCTTGATATCTACATCTACAATCTGCTCCACGGGTTCTCTTAAGGGCTATTTATCTCCATGAGCCGTTTCCCTGCAAGAGAACACAAAATAAAAGAGGAAAAAGTCGGCGCGCGTTTTGAATGTTGGATTTCCTGAGTTCAGGTCGACCTAGTATTTATTTAAGTCGTTAATTTCTCGAGGGAAAAAAAGAATTTCTAAACATATCGGTTTGGCATCATATCCCTATTATGTTACATTTTCTATCGAACCTGGAAATATTGTGACACCAAGCCACCCAGCATGGCATTTCGTTGAAAGATTAGTAACTTAGTTATTTTTCCACTTCAATTACTAAATAACATCCTCAGTAGCAAGGCTTATATAGGATTTTTTTTCTGTGGGGGGCACAAGTATCTGACAGGCTAACAATCATGTCATACTCGAGATTAAAGACAAGATACAACAATTACTATACGAAATTTTCTCTTTATTTTAATATGAAATTCAATGATCAAGGCTCCATAATACACAAATAAACTCGAACGTAATGATAACGAATTTCTTGATTGAAGTTTTCGCGGCTCATAGTGATTAAAAGAGTGACATACATACGGGTGTATGTCGCTTGTCGTAGTGGAAATTTCCCCGACGTTCCGCGACCGACTGATGGAAACTTCTTCAAGGGAATGATGCTGGGATTTGGTTTTTGCTGCCTTTTTTATTTGCGGTGGGAGGGGTGGGTGGAGGATGTGAGGAGTGGGGACTGGAGGGGGAAGATGTCGAAATGTTGCGGATGACTGGGTGCCATGAATTGCTGATTCTCAATCCGGTATCTCTGTTATAACTATACTTACTATTCTTTATTTCTATGGCTTCGCGGATGAGTCGGGCTGTAGAATGTTTTACCCTCGCGATAACTCTTGATTTTCCGAAATCAATAGCGGGTCCGGTGGCTTCGTGCTCCGCTACGGCTGACTTTGAAGAGTAACCCAGTCGAATGGCCCTCAATGCTCTTCTAGTTGAGTTTTTTTTGCGATAAGAAATACATCGGGGAAACGATCAAAAACGGTCAAATGATAACGGTATAAAAAATTTTTCCTCTTTTTAAGCTTTCATAAACAGTTCATTTTTACTTATTACTATATAGTTTAAGCAACTGGGGGGGGGGCACGTGTCTCCGTCATTAGTAATTAACGGTCGGTATACACGAGCGAAGATATTCTTCCCTGACGTAAGCAATGGCAATGGAGAGGGAGCTAGCTTTAGGTGATCTCAAGTGTCATAAGACTAGAATTGAGTCACCGGCAAATAACAAAAATGTATGCCACATAAAAAATAAACGCAGCAGCTATTATAAAAGTATTGTCACAAAGAAATAACATCAAAATAAAATTTTAATTTTTTCTTGCGAAAAAAGCCAGCCTGTGGCAATTTTTATAATTTTATTTGGGAATTTAATTTTAGTGGGTAGTAGATTAAATATCTTTGGCCGCATATAGAGTTAATCTCGATACATTTTCTACAATCATTCACTCACTCATTAAATTATATTTACATTTATCAGATACACTTGACATATAGTCTCTTCTTGCATAAAACAATTTTAAGACTTTGAATAAATGCAAATTTAATTAACAGTCTTGGGCCTAACTTAGTGGATATCCTTTATCGCAAGAAGAAATAAACACTTGGACACAGGGTAATGGCAAATGCCTCGTTGGCAACAATTTGAGGGCCACGAACAACGGAAATGAGTGCTCATACGAATTTTTGGACGATATTACACGAATTATTTTATTTTTTGCAAAACGAGTCCACAGTCCAGCAGATTATTCCATAAGAGACTTTGGAATGATAAATAGTTTCTTTGACCGATAGTGGTTTCATAAGAATTTATATTTGTGATACATATCCACCTTGGCTCAGGTACTTTTGCAGACAGCGGCATTGACAATCAGTGACAGCCAACCCCTGCCACGTAATAGGGTAGTTTCCATCATCAAAGAAAACGAAAGGCATTGACTGCGATTCGTTACCCACCATTAGTGTATTCATAATATACAAATTTTAGCTTTAGAAATCCCAGTTCAGACGATTGGCAATGGTCAATTTTAACCGGATTTGAAAAAGGCCAGATTGGCGCCCATGCGATGCCGCTCCACGTGCCGTCACAGGGACCTAGTTTCTATACGAGTAGATAGGAGTTTTACATAGTCTGAGACTACCAATGCATGCATGAGGCACTGAGCTCAGGGAAACATGTCTTAATAATAACCTATTAAAACTACCTAAAGTTGAAAAGTTTCCTTTGCTTGATAAGGTATTAATAATCCTTATTTAAGCCAAGCGCTAACTGCTAGCAGCCTGTATCTCAGCGGCGCACACATCCTCGCCCCAAGGTCACCTAACTTTCCGGCAGAGGTAACCACAATGGCGTCACGCGGGCTTTTCTGAACATTCATTCATAGCCGTCACGTTTTCACGCGCTTGAAATTTTTCACTTTTCATTTAATCGCAAAAAATAGATATCGTCATTTAAAAACCTAAAAGCGTGAAATGCGTACTCCAGGAGTAATAATCTTTCGATTTAGGCAATAAAAAATAATAGGAAACCACCCTATTGCACGTGTAGTTGTGAAAGTAGCACCTAATGTAACTGCGAGAGTAATCGCTGTCTGCATCCCAAAGAAGGCCGATTCTATAAATCTACATACTGCCCCACATGCCGCCTAAATAGGTGAGTGGCAGAGGTGTAAGGACACCAGCTGCAAAAAAATAAAAATAAAATCCTCTAGCGAAGTTACTCCTAGCATTTATTATAAGTACTTTATTGTTCTGACAAGTTCAATTTTTCTGGGTTATAATCTACTTTCTGAAAGAGAATTTTCGATCATTTTAGCACAAAAATTATACGAAATAAGAATGAAGAAGTACTCGCCACACGCCCTACTGTTTGCTCGCAAGGTATCACGTGGATGAGATGTATATGCGACTCACGGTATCGTCCTCCCACGCCAAAGCCTCACACGGAAACGCACGGATTGCCATGCGATGCGTGAGAGTGGAGGGACAGCCAGTGCCCGTCTCCCCGTGTGCAGACCTTTCCTTGTCCGCCGTCACTCTGCTTCCGCCCTCAAACGAGGATGGAGGTGATCGAGGGAGTGGATTCCCATGTTCCCCAATGTAGCAGGTGCGAGGGAAACCAGTGCAGAGAGAGACAGAGACGGCGGGAGTGACAAAAACACGGCTGCGGCGCATATTTGGGGGTAAGGGAGAGAGTGTTGGAAGGGATGAGAGAGGAGATAGGGAAAGGGGTGAGGAAAAGGGGCAATGGAATGAGGAAAAATATGAGTGCATAGTTGGGCGACACTTATATGACATCATCAATTTCAACATATATATAATATCATCAATTTCATCATTTACGATCGCCATCAGAAGCTTCCTCTTTAAATCCCTCTTTTCTTTCTCCGCTCTTTCCAAATAACAAATGAGCGGATGAGGCGTTCATAGAAGTGAAGTATTACGTGATATCTGAGTGTATTTAATCTTTTTTTTGTTGTTGTTTCTTGTTACACTTTATTATTTAACCATTTGTTTAAAAATCCAACGTAAAAGGTCTCATGAACTGTTTTTGGGTTTATTGCAAATAGAAAAATAAATAAATAAATATGAGGAACGGCGCGCAAAATAGCTGTCAGCATTCCAAAGAAGGCTGATTCTAAAAATCTACATACTGTCCCACATGCCGCCTAATTACGTGAGTCGCGTGGGGTATTAGGACACCAGCTACAAAAAAATAATAAGGAAATACTCTAGCGAAGTTACTCCTAGCATTTATTAAAAATCCCATATTGTTATACCAAGCTCAATGTTCTGGGTTGTAATCTACTTTCAAAAAGAGAATTTTCGATAATTTTAGCACTAAAATTATACGAAATATAGAACTCTTAATTATCTATAGTATTAAGAAAAAATGGAGCAGCGTTTTCCAAAAATATTTCAGACGAATATAATAACTGATGACTAACAATTTAACGTGAGTAACAAAGCAAATGTCAAACTAGAACGAAGGTTAACGTTTCCAAAATTATTTAAACGCACCATTATCTAGATCTCACGTGGCTATCCATCCAACTAAAATCATGCAAATAAATATCTCCATACTAAACACTGATGCGTTCATGACGGCCTACCCCGATGAATTACAGCAATCTCATTCCGAGGGTTGTGCCTTTTGTTCGATCCGACGGGTAACGCTCGTAAAAATTCCATTTTCTCTCCCGCCGTTTCACATTATATCCTGGACTTCGATCCTTTGAACGCATTATTACGTCTTCTCGCTAATTGTCGCCAATTATTTTTTGATGCTTTATTTCTACCACAAACAATATTAGGGTCGAGCCAGGCTTAATTTAACTACGCCCATTCGCAAAAAAATATAGTAAGGCCATCGTTACGAGGGAGATTCTAGAACTAATTGGAATTCCATAAGCTTATTGAAGAACAAAGGGATATATACGTAATTCCACACAGAAAAGACACATTTATTACCTTTTTCCCGGTTAATCACAAATCGACCGTAATAATTGGATGAAAAATCCTCCTTAATGAGACGTAAATATATGACGATAAACCTTTAACAACCGTTGATAGCATTATTACAGCATTAATCTTTACTTCTGCGGCTCAATCGCAGATTTTTGCCATCGGGAAAACATAAATTTTTCTTCCAAGCCTTAGGCGGATGTTTAATGCGACAATGTCGAATGGAGTGGCCACTGATTGAGCAAAATGAATTTATAGGTTTCATTTGAAAAAAATATCACAACCTAACATTTGTATTTTTAATATTCGAGCAAGGGCAGAGAGTCTAATATAGAAAATATTCAAGAGCTTAACACATCCACAAAATCTAATAGTCATGCACAAAGTGCAACTTCACAGTCAATTAAGCAACAATCGAAGGTTACGCATGCGAAATGTATCGCTTAAATTTTCACTTGCTTGAATAATCAATGGCAGATTGATTCTAGGAGAATTAAATATTAACTTCAATAATTGAAAAATTCAAACGATTAGGTCATTAACCGTACCCATAAATTAGTCTCTTTGCATCATCTCTATGCTTTTTATGCGATGATATGATTACTTGAATTTACGTCATTTCAAAGCCCTCTCTCATCAGAACTTCCGATCACTCATTGTTTTTTAACACCAGCAACTACTTGAAAACGATAATATCAAGTCTCTAACAAAGACAGATTAGAATGAAACTGCTTCACAAATCCAGTTGAGCATGCCATATTAAATGAAAACAAACCGTTAATATTGCTTATGGTCGCCACATAACGACGAATCTCGGACTGATTAACGGTGGAGAGGTGGTCAAAAAATGCCAAATGAATGGACCAAGGCACGTCAAACCCTTTGCGATGAAGGTGAGCAGAGTGATAGGAATTAATGTATACATCGCGACAAATACAGAGAAACTCTAGAGGTTACCAACACTTGGCGAATCCCATCGGTTATGAAAAGAAATCAACTATCACTCACTCAGCCCCTCAACCAGTAAGTATGTAGGATGTTCGAGCACAGCCTTGTTGCAGCCAGAGGTCACAGTCCGAGACCAATCAAATGGAAGCTACGGTAGTTCCTGTCCCACGTATACTCACGTAATTCTTACAAAAAGAATACACACAAAAGCTATCTCGCATTAACAATTAGCATGGCCTTTGTTGGAATCCATTTTGGAAGGACAGTACATAACTTAAGGCCTTGAGTACTGTGCGTCATGTCCCAACGGCACAGTGGACATTGAAACCTCTGTTTACGGACACCTTTAACTTACCTCAGCCATAATTCAATTCCCCGGCATATGCAAGTGTAGAGGGATAGAATACCTAGCGTACGCATTCTCCACTTACACACATAGAACCGTTTTAGGCACCATTTTACTCTTTTATAGACACACTGAAAAAACACTTTGGATATGAGAATCGTAGGTTTGGGTGTCACACCCAAAGCTGAGGTGAAGGAAAGGACTTGTCCATACATTTGGTTGTGTCACCCAAAGGGAATGGGTGATGAGGAGTTGGATGTTCCAACTACTCCTTTGGTTGCTACATCCAAAGAAGATGGACGAGTACTTTGGGTGTGAGAACCAAAGCGTTGGGTAGCTCATCAGAACAGCGTTTGGATGCCGAATGAAAACTTTAGATCACCTGCCCAAAAGATGGCGCCCCTACCCCTTCCTCCCTCCTGTTCAATTCCACTACACCTCAGTCTTGTTCTTTTTCAACACATTTTGAAATAGGCCACTAAGACAGTGCAACTAAAAAATTAGAAAACCTAGCTCATTATATCTATTATCACATAATTCAACATATTGTAACATGCGCGGGTGGGAAAATAAATATCCATATTTGTAGAACACTAGAAAGAACATTTAATTCCAATATATTAACACACAGTTACATAAAATTCACTCCAAACACAATTTTTCTCAATCTCTTCTTGTTCATTCTCCTTTCCTCGTCAATAAACTCCGTGCCAACGCTCTCGATGATTACTCCGCAAGGCTCTCGATGAATCCACCGTTATAATATCATAAAAAGTGCACAAAACACAGTGAATTAATATCATTACCAAATTTTATGCCAATAACATAAAATATTATTAAAATACAATCACAACATATTATAAATATCATTGGAAAATACAAGAAACGTGAGACAATTTAACCTCAATAAATAAAGGTCAATGTTAATAAGCACAGCAGCACTTCCGACAAAATATGATCTGAGAGTTTGAACTTTGTTTTAATAAGCACATAGAGATAACAATGGGAATATGAAGAACTCATAAGCAAAGGGTGGTAGTGCGGGCATGAGAATAAATACAACATGGCGGTGAGAATAAACACAAAATGGCCGTGAGAATAAACAACAACTCGCAACTTACCAGCAAACACATGGATATAGGCTCCAAGTCCAGCCTTCGATAAGAAATTCGCCGTCCCCTCGTCCATAATCTCGAGCAGCAAGAGCAACGAAGCACAAGCGGCAGCAGAGTTCGCCCGTTTTGCCCACAACAAGTCCACACGTGTCTACGGCATCCACGGCTGAACACAGAACTGCGGGTGCTAGAGAGCTTCATGGGATTGCCACCAGAGCGCGTAACAATAGATTTAGATTTCGTACCTAAACCGGTTGAGTGCACTAACCATAACTTTGGTTCTCCCATCCAAAGGACGATGACTGGACGTGTTTGGTGTGACATTCTTTGCCTTTGGTTCTCACATCCAAAGAGTTAGTTCTGACGTCGCATGATTCTTGATGGCGCATCCAAATCTCCCCGCCCAAAAGGGTTTAGGGTGTAGCATCCAAACCTGTTCTCTCAGTGCACCATCGTCATGGGTTTTCTGACCAATCTATCAAAAAAAAGAGTTTTTTAACTAAAAGGATTTCATTTAGCTGGCTTAAATTTCTACACCATAATACCTATGGCGTGATATTTTGCGTAAAATTGAGGTTTTCTTTCGGTCTCCTCCAACTTACGGACACCTCTCACTTACGGAGACATTTTCGAGGACAGTTAGTGTCCGTGATTGAGGGGTTTCGCTATATTGAAATAATATAAATGTATCATCAAAAGAGCACACGAATAGGCATATTTGTAATGTTCGAAGAGCCAAATTGAAAGAAGCACGTAGAATTAGAAGTCCTCTACTCCATAGTCGCAAGGCTCCTGGAATCACGTTGATTTCGCCGGTCGCCTGAGAAATAGTCGCCATGGACAATGTTTAGAATCGATGAAAAAATAAGCATGACTTAGGCGAATCCGATGCGAATGGTGGAGTAAAATATGTAAAGTATGTCGATGTTTAATTTTTAGGAGGTGCGGCAGAGAAACAAAAAAATGCATATTGTAGATCTGGAAATTGGGAGAGGAAGGAAGGAATACTTGATGTCGTCCGCGGGCGTCCATCGGCCTCAAAGTCGCTTCGCTGCACTTACCCTGAAAGCGAGCGGAGATCGACCACAAGTTGGCTCAATTCCCTCTCACGTTGAAACGCCAACAGGCAGCCAAAGCTACAAGCCGCGATTCTTTCCTTCCAGTCCGCGGCTCCTGTGCGCGAAATCTTCCCACTGTTTTTTTTGCTTAAGTTCACGGCTAAAAAAGTTTTTCATCAAGAAAATATTACTTATTTCCCTCTATCTCTGCATTTAAATGTCTAATACACGCAAGTGCACTACTACTCGTTGTTACTTATTTAGCAAACTTGAAATTTCATCTTTTCAAAAGTGATGATGCCTTTCTATCACGTTTTCAACACATTTTTTCCTTCTCTATAATGACAAACTTGATTGTTGGAAAAAATGTAAATTTGACTTCATTTACTGGATGCAAAATTATTTCAACACACATAACTCTGGAAATAATTTTAACAGGAAACTCCCGAACTCGCTGGGAAGTAAGCAGAAGTTCACAAGTAAAATTACAGGCTAATTTATCGGTTTATTATTACGCAAATTTTCACCTTAAAAGCCGTTCTGTATTTCCAAAGTTGGATTACTCTCGGCTTTCGTATGAAAAGAATTAATTCCTAATTTTGCACTATGCCCTTGGATACACACTAGATTTGGACAGGGGGACGCAAAATCCATGACAGCTGGGAAAAGAAACTTCATGCTTGACAGAGATCTTTAAATTAAAATCTGAAAATCCTCAACAACCATGCCCTTTGAAGAAGAGAGAGATAAACATTAAAAAATTAAACAAATAAAAGAACAGTTTCGCTCTTCACTCCTGATGACGGTTCACATTGGAAAGCCCTTTAATGGAAAAGCAAAAAATCCCAATGCATAAATAAATATAAATCAACAGGTAAAACTTAAGGAATTAGGAGAAATTTGAAATAAAAATGCATTTCAATATGAAATTTAGTTGAAAAATTACCCTAAGAAAATAATATTTTTAATCTGAATATAAATAAGGGGTATAGGGCGATTCCACGCGTCACAGACTGACCGTCACAATGTGTTTCTGAACTTTTAATAACACACCTAGCGCAAATGGACGAGCATACTAAACTTTTTCAACTTCCAAATTGATACACAATTGTGAGACAATTTACTTGGGTGGATACACTACTGTGTCTTGAAAAATACAGGACTTAAGTGACTTAAAACTCACTGTCACGGACTGACAAAAATGAAACGAACTTTCCGCTCCGAGTAAAACCTTTAAGTTTTGCTCTGAAACAAAAAGTGATCCACAGTTTCAGTAAGATATATCTCAGAACTCCAAATCTAAATTTCATAATGGTGCAAAGCCCATTACATTAACTAATTTTACAGAGGAGTAATTCCTCTTGAAAAGCATCGTCACGGACTGACCAGAAATGTCACGGACTGACTTTTGTGATTCCCTTTTGTTATAAACTTATTCACTGCCATTAAAATTTAAAAAATAATTTCTTTAATTCAAAATAAACAAGACAAATGTATTCTTAAACTCTCAAAATCATTCAAAATAATGAACGAACCTCAAAATAGATAAAATACAGCCATTCAGTGGCCATAAAAATTAAATAGCAAAACATGTTTTTTGCGCATAGATGATGAGTGAGCTCAGCATACAATACCTCAATTTGTTTATTACACTCAGATACGTCGTCCAATGGTATCTTCAATGTAGATATTTTTGTACACTTTTTTCATACACCGACGATAACTATCTATCACACAGGACTTACGTGACTAAAAATTCACTGTCACGGACTGACAAAATTGAAACGAACTTTCCGCTCCGAGTAAAACCTTTAAGTTTCATCACCTTTTCCCCTGATCGTATGGCAGTCCACACCATTTTCTTCACCAACCCACCAATTTCATCCACAGCCCACTTTCCATGGTAGGACTAAAAAAATTCCATTCATTAGACACATTAAATGCATCAGCTAGATATGTCATATTGCACAGTGTATACATTTTGCTTAAATTGACGTGATACCCCATCAGAAAAAAAGATTATGCTCTGAATATCTGGTATCAAGGTAAATATTTGGCCCAGCAAAGTTTTTAAAGCAACATGTACGCTGTATTTATCTTGATCTGCACAGTCAGAGACTAAAGCAAAGTTTTAACATCTCTATCTTGTTGTTGGCGGCACCAGACTACCGCTGCAAAAGTAGATACGATCTTATTGATCCAGTGAGAACTCTACATTTCATTTTGGTGTTTGCACGAATAATTCTCAGCAAAGTCCACCTGAATAACCAAAACATTAGTGGTCACATTTTCTCTAGCATCTTTGAATGCTTTACTCTTCAGAATTACGTGTTTAAGAGAGCGAACAAGTGTATTACCTAAATTTTTAAGTCAGTCAAGAACTAAGCCCTCTTTAGGTATCAACATAGCCACTTTATTCTCGTTACCACAACAACTCCACTCACAACTTTGATTAGCAAGATCATCGGTCAGTTCAAGAAAGGAGATTCCTGGACAAGGAGGAGTTTCTGACTTCATACATTGGGTAAACTCTTCATTGCACGTGGCCTGAGCAATAAAATCCTTAAATTCTGTCTTATTTGGAACACCTTTGCTTTGCAAAGCCCTCAGAATAAATCTCTTATTTTCTTATAAAACACGGGTGCACACATTATGAGGTGTATTACCATGTAAAAAGGCAAAAACAGGGCGCAGCAAAGCAAATTTGGAAAAGCTGATACTAAAATCGTGCTCTTGGATAAAGAGGGAATGCACCTCCTTGAAAGTTACCGTCATATATCTCACGGAAGCTTACAACACAGTTCCGTTCACTTGCATCTTCCTGCATTCCTTTATCCCTGGACACTGGTAGTAAATCGAGTCGTCTTCGTAGTACTGAACTGCCTGGCGTGTTTGGTCAGGCAGTCGACACGATGAGCGCGTGTCAGCAGCCTTAGGCTTAACGTCCCTCACTTCTAGGCCATTCTCTCTCGCCACATCAATGAGATTTTCTCTTTGTTTCCTTGGCGAATCCGGCAAGGATGCGATTACTCGTTTCTTGCATTTGTCATAATGTTATCGACTCCGAAAGGCAGTGGAATGCGAATATGGAATTTCCTAAGCGATAAACCATAAAAGTGGCATGCTGTAAATTTGTTCAACAGTAATTTCATGAGTATTACTCGTAGAAAAAATTAATTAACTCCGCTAACCAGTGTAGGTGACCCACTTGCTCTTTCACGGTGGTGCTGATTTTGTGTATAGACCCTATTCTCCTGTTTTGTGTTCGCCTTTCCTCGTTGGATGGAATTCACTGTTACACTTTTCTACTGCTTCTTCAGCGTATCCTTCTTCTTTTGTTTTCGGTACTCCTTTTTCTCCCTCTTTCTCTGTGTATATAATTGCGCTGTAGTTCAGCACCTGTTTTACCCAATTTTCTCACTACATTTACTTCACTAAGCGTGGAATAGTAAGACAACACTCTCTCTCACGATCAGACCGAACTAACTGCTATGTACGGCAATCTCTAGTGGTGTAAAAGGAGTGGAACTTTTTAATAATATTGAATGTGTTGTACCCTATTTTGAATAATCAATCATTGTTGATTTATCGGATTATACAGCTCTTTGTTGGCCTGGTAATGTATAGTGCCCCTTAATTAGCGTAACAATGTCAGTCCGTGACGGCGCTCCTGAGCCGAAGGTATTGTTGCCACAAAAACATTTCAGCACCTTAACTGTCGAGCACCTCATGCTTGATTTGGATATAAAAGGAGAATTATTTACTATTACGGATCAATAATTTACAGACTTAAATTCATGTAAAACGTCACGGACTGACATGATAATGTATTTGACTTGCAGACTCCATGTCTAAGAAAACAAATGGGTATCGAAATAGCAACTATGGACAGATATGTGTCATTAAAGGAATAAAAAATCACTTCATACAAATTTTTATTTCTACTTGTAATTATTGATGCTATATTTTTGAAATGAAAGTATTCATCATATTTCGTATGTGGCTAAAAACCATAGCAAGCACATAAAAAAATCTCCCGTGTCAGAGACACACACGACTAATGCAAAAGTCAGCACTTAATAACGAAAGTGTAGACTTAGTATCACAGATTTTGATCCATAACAGAGCCTCCAACCACTTTTTTTATTTTACCCGTCAGTATGACATTTACGTGGAATCGGTCTATACGAAAAAATAATTAAAATATCAAGCTGATAAAATTTAAATCAACGACTGTTGCTTATGAGTCAAATGTGATGCTCGTATTTGTGATGATTATTTTACAGCCTAGGGGAAACCGCAACCCAAAGAGTCGTGTGAATTTTTTCTCATAAAAATCCCTTAAAGGTTTGATAATGGTTCCGAGAAACGAATCGAACAAGCATACTAGAATTAGAATAATATCTCATCGATTATGGAGATGTCGATGTACTTATTTTCTTATTTGCAGCCCAAGAAAAAAATCAGTCCGGCGAGAAAAAAAAATTTGAAGGTAAATGAAAAAAATGGTAATGAATTCAGCCTAACAAAAAAATAACTCGAATTAATGCGAAAATTGTGGATGATTTTTGTCATGGCTACTTCAAGCCACTAAGGGATTACAGCCAACGACTTAACTGAAGATTTCTCATCACTTAGCCTTAAAAAAAAGAAAAAATAAAACTGAATTATCGTTTGGAGAAGTTGCGGACGCTTGAATGATCTCCTCTCATTTTCGGGCAACTTTCCTTTCAATTAATTATTCTCGGCAACGGCCGTAGAACAACATCCAGCCTCCATTCGCCACGAGCGATATGACATTCACTCAATGAGCCCCCCTTCCACTTTCTCCTCATTAAGGCCTCCCCCACCCCCTGCTTCCCTCCCCCCCGCCCCTCCCACAGCGCCATCTTCGCCTCATTTATCTCACCATCACTATCCTCATTTCACCCCCTCCCAACTGCAGACGATCCAGCGAAGACGCTATCCCCAACTCCTGATCCTCACATAAATGACTCCTCATTTAAGAAGCGGATCTTTTCTTCCTTGTCCTATTCCAGGATCTCCGGGCGATGATGGCCTAATAACTCGACAAAAAGGAATCAACCTCCATTGCAATTACTGTAAGATTAATATGAAATGAAATAATCACAGTCTACAATGATGTATGGTAGATTTAATCGTTGAGGGATCGCTCGACAAGTGCTGTGACACTCAAACCTTTCTATGCCCATCGCATAAAGCCTATACTAAACCTTTTTGCCACTTCCAGACACGGCACAAGGGTTAAGATGGTTAAAAACGGTCAGCCATCCCACCCAAGCCCGTGCTCAACATTGCTTCGTTCCGGTAATTTTACAGGAACCGGAGAGAAAATGTGGCTATGCCCTTGCAATCCTATTAAGTAATAACAGATTTAACCTAAATTACTGTCAATAATCCCGGAAGGAACAGGTTACGGCAGTCCTTAGTTTCTCTTCATGCTACATCCCAAAAAACTAAAACTAGAAATGGTCTTCAAATGCTTTTTGGTAAAATTATAATGCAACCTTATGAGGCGAAAAATAACCAGGTATACTGTGGCAAAAAAATGATTTCACCTTTGATTTCATATATCGACTGGACATAAACTAAACATTTATTCGTCGTCAAAACTTGTCAATTTTTAACACACCTAGCTGCAATTACATTAACTGAATATAATGGTTGAACTCATCGATCGGTAGATTTTATAAGAGGTAAACTATATTTTCAAGCGATCCATTCTTAAAAGAGTCCGAGGACAGGTTCTTCTTCAACATTCTTTGCTCACCCATCCCTCATGGCGCAAATGACGTCAGCTGTCTGTCTCCTTCTCCTCCAAATGCTAATACCTCTAGCATCAGCTGCAAAGCACTCTCACCAAAAACGACTTCTCCTTTAAGAAGGGACTTTTTTCTCTTCGCTCACCCTCTCCGCTCCTTATGTCATTTTCCCCGCCCTCGCTCCACCCTCCCCTAATTCTCATGCCCACCCCTCCTCATCCTCCCCCGCCTAACCCAACCCCTTGTTTTCCCTTCGGCTTATTCCCCCCCCCCTCCACTCCCCAATTGCAAACACAAACACACCCCCACCCCTCTCAATTATCCCTATCTCCGACACGCACTCTTGCTCGATTCCACCCCTTCAAATCCCCCCTGAAACTCCACCACCCTCCTCTAACGCTGAAAGCTCCATTTGAATTGGTCACCCACATGCATATATTAAGACTAAGAACTTTTTAATATCGGGTGCTTCTGAGCATCCTCTTCAGAAGAGCTGGTTCATTCCGTTCCTTTTTCCTATACTCCACTCACATCTTCAGCTAACAATAGCCAGATTTCCATAGAGAGAAAGATAAAAAACTGTAATATTTTATTATAGTGTAAAAGCACGCGTATAATTTACGCCTTCGAACATGTTAATGCGTCCCTTGCGCAAAATATTGATTACAGCATCAAAACTTTTCTTTTCTAAGTCATGAGGAGTTTACCCTGGACCACTGACGTCACATACCTCATGAGTCGTGATTCTCTTTCGCAACCCGACTAAACAACTAGCTAATATAATATAATGAATGGAATCCTCAGGGTACTTTGAGGTACATCATTACGTGATCATTGATACAATCAAAGACCAAAGTGCTAGGATATTCAGTTATTTTTTATGCTTAAAATGAGAGTTTTACCACGTGACGACATCGACTCCAAAATGTGAATTGCAGCCAAGTCAAAACAATGCAGGAATTTTCCTATGCTTTCAAAACAGGAAACAGAGGGATTACCATTATTTCAGTTCATGATGCTTATTATATCAAGACTCACTGTATGATTTACCAATCCTCAATTGCTGTATCAAACTGCCAGGGAAGTGAGGAAGTCCATGTATTGCCTACGTCAGGGTCAAGGCTCAGTCTGAGACCGATTGCCTCCATGGTAACGCGGATTGTGAACGAACACGATGGAAGTTTTGCGAGTGCGAAAATGGAAAGCGACGCCGCGCATAGTGTGCAGACGGGTGAATGAGTATTCCTCGTGAGATTGCTGAGAAGAGGGTGGGGTGTTGGAATGGCGGAGAGTGAATTGGGGTTGGAACGAAGCGATAAAGCTCGACGTACATTGATTAGCTCATCCCCATCGATTAGATTACATTTCTTCAAGACCCCGAGAGGTATTTGAGAACCTTCTGCGCTACATAACTACAACTTTTATGCTAATGGCACCGTGCGTTTATTATTTCTGTGGTGATATGTACTGCAGATTATAAAACCTATAAATATTCAGTGCCACCCATTTAAGTGCGCACTGAAAAATGAATGACTATGCTCAAGGTTTCAACATCGAAGTAACTTTATCAATAGCGCTTGTCCCCACAGTTTTTGTGAAGAATTAACTGTAGAAAACAAAAGTCTACATCTTTGAATTTTCAGGGTAAATTGAGTTGGCCCTAGTAAACTCTCCCATTATCATATTAATTAAAATTTAATCCCATTATTTTCTCGCTTTTAAAACTATTTTACCTGGGATACGAGGAAATGTCGATAATGGTTTACAATAATAAAAATAGTGATATTTTCAAAACGCTTACGTGTGTTCAAAGCGATATATTTGCCACGAAAGAAGACAAAATGCGACCAGTAGAACAGGAGTGATGAGTCATCTTAAATACAGCACTTAACGGTACCATTGAAAAGAAATCAGAAAGGAAGTCAGAGGAAAGAATGGAAAACGTCACTAAAGTAAAAAAAAACACATCCGAAATTCAAAACGAGAGAAAGAATGGAATATTCGTTCCGTGTTTAGACGCGTGAGGAAGAAAACGAGAAAGCAATAGGCCTGATTTCTATTTACATCCGACTGAACACCAATGATTTCTATTTACATCCGAATGAACACCACCTAGTACCAGGTGACCGGAAAGGAAGGTAAAAAGAAACGTGTGAATGGCGACCAAGAAATAATTCCTCATTCACATTACGATTGTTCCAGCGATTGTCGGAACTATCGTGCATTCACACGACGATGGTTAAAACATGTGCTGCCCTCTAGTGCTGACATCTTAAGTGAACGGGAAAATACCAGTTAGCAAAGCTGTTGAGGTATGCAAGGTCAAGATATTACTGTGTTCAACGTGTATTTACCGAATAATTTTTCTTCCGCCCATATTCTTCCTTCCTAGGACAAATCCATGAAAAAAATAGAGCAAAGAGAGCCTCACGAGCTTTTACTCTTTCTCTTGTCGCTTCCTTTTCCGATCTCCCAGCGCCTAACCATCGTAAAGTGGCAACGTTCGGAACTACGCGAAGTATTGCCAGGACATGCATTCACACGGCTAGTTCGACCAACTATCGTTAGGACGATCGCTCGGACAATCGTTATGTGAAAGAGGCAGAAGCAAATGTAAGAACACGGTCGTTAAATCCAGTAAGTAATGGACGCTTGTTGCCGCTGTTCTGACAGCGGGAAGTCCCGAGCAATCCCTTGACTGAAATTCGGACTGAGAGTAAGCCTTCCTCTCCTGGCCAAAGGGACATTTCTTACCTCGATGCTTCGAAAGCGGGAGGCAAACACCCACTCGGGGGGGGGGGGGGGGAAGGGGAAGACTGAAATTAAGGGTGGCGGGCCAGGAAATGCGAAAAGGCTTATCCATTTAGGATTAAGGGGTTTTTTCCTGTCAGCGCTGCCACCCCTGCGAGGATATTGGCCAAGGAATGGGATTATCCTCCCCCTCGACGAAAACCTCCGCCTCTTAAGTTGCTCTTTGGCTTCGCGTGGGCTTGTTTTCGGATATCATCATTGCCGACAGTCATTTGCGGTTTTTCCCCGAACGGAGCGAATGAACGCGGAAACTTACTTTCGACAGCAAAAAAAACATGAGCAATTCCATGGAAATTGAGTCTCATAACATTCCATTATAGAAAATAATATTTTAAGAGCCACTGTGCAAAAATATTGGAATTCTGTGAAAATCCTAATTATGTTTTGACGCGGCTCGCAACTTGACATTCCCAGGTATTAATTTTGTTTTAAAAGCACATCTCAGAATTTTCGTAGATCAACACATCTTGTAAAAAGCCTTCCCTATTTCTTCTTACCACCACATTGCCTTCGGTGATACCCTAACTACACATTTCATCCTCATCATTTCTCGTCTACTCGCAAAAATAATCTCCTCCACCCCCTGTCATCACTTTCCCCGATCATTTAACAAATATCCCTTGCTCTTCCCTCTTCATCCATCCCCGTTCACACGTACAATGCCTATATTATAATCCTCAGCGTGGGCTTTATGGAGCGCTACGCTACGTACTTCACTTTTTCGCATGCTTTTTTCGAAGGAGAAGTTCCCAACCTGTGGCCCACGGTAAGATCGACGGTGGATAAGTGAATCAGGATAAAGGAAAACGTTGCCAAGAAATAGGGAGCTTGAACTACATGAGGCAATATAAACACTAGTCAAATATTTATACTTGCGAAAAGTAAAACTACCCATGGACATCTTTGAATTTGGCTTAGTCTTAGGAAAGGCACTAAAAGCCCGGAAGAGATAGTCGGGAAAATTTAAATTCATCGCTAACGGTGAGTGTACTTTGAAAGTTTTGAAACAATAATTAAAAGCCTTATACAATTATCCACTCATATACTCGCTTCCATTCGTAATCGTCTATTTCTTTAATGCTATTCTCTTCCCATACCTTTTACTATCGGGGAAAAGCAGGCCTACTAGATAGACCCCTCTGCTATTGACTTAAGGCTCTCAGGTTCAAAACCCAACGGAAATAAATCGCACCCCTACAAAACTTTAAGCAAGGAGCGGACTCCGTGACAGGTGTCTACCCCGAATTTCACGAGTCAGTGACTTAGTTTGAAGTGAGCTATACCCTCACCTATCCTCCTTAACCTTACGGTAAAAACATTGATTTAATGGCAACTTCTTGTATCCAATTTCTTTTCCATTTGCTAAATTTTGAGTGGAAAGTGGGAATGGAGGATTTATGACGAGTGAAGATCTCCCGTTGTTAACGAGAGTGCACACAGGGGGGGGGGGATAGACGTGAGGGGGGAGGGCATTCGTTCTGTGGCCTCTGGCATTTCTAGGGTGAACGGAGGGAGTGAAATGGGAGTGGCTCGTCCGAACACCCCCACACTCAAGAGAGAGAGAGAGAAGGAAGGAAGGAAGTCGATGGAATCAAATGCGCAAAAACGAGACGAGGAAATTCCGATCCGACGTGTTTTCCTCCGAAACGGAAGGCAGGCGAGTTTGTTTACTCGGCTACGACGGCATGCTTTAGGCGTAAAAAAAACTGATTTTGCACAATTCCAATTCTAGCCGAGCGGCTAAAATACCTCTCCCTGTTTTTTTTAACCAAACAAGGGAATGACTTCTGAGCTTTCACAAACGGAAGAAACCATTTTCATCGGTGGTGAGATAGTGATATTATCATTGTGGTCACGAATAATTTGACTTCACGAAAATGTCAAATTCAACTATTTTTAGGATCATACATTTTTCAAACGGACAATTTATGCGTTTCGCAAAAGTAAATGCTGGGTAATTTTTCCTCGAATCGCAAGTACCTATCTACGTTCAAACTTACTGATCAATATGATTGAGAAAGACAAGAACGTTCGTATGGAAAGGAATCACATGTCCTTTATGTAATCTAGTCTTGAATTTATTCTTATTGTCGAATACAACTGATGTATGACTGAACGGAAAAGCTAAAGAATAACGTACAAAAAAGATACCTGAAGACTGAGAACCAGATACTAGAAGATACCAGAAGACTTTTGAATATCATTACACATTCACATTACAAATAGACTATTTATTTTTTCACTAGGACTTAATATCCTCTACTACGCATTCTGATGAATTAATTTAATGAATTTACTAATAAAATGATATTGATTGCATGTCAAATAATTAAAGACAAGTATATTACGTGATAAAGGCAAACAGAAATAAATATGCTAGTTACAGGGCGTATTACGCTTTGACGGACAATCATAACCATGGCGCCGACTTCATGGGGCTTGAGGGTGCCCGAGCCCCCTAAAAAATTCCTTATGGGTGTGAGGAAAAAATTAGTCAGGCTTGTCGATTTTCCCCGGAGTGACCAGATATCGAGATTCGAGTTATCAGGGTTCTAATGTTGATCATACTACTCTCCTAAAATGCTTAAAAAACTTAAAAATTACTACTTATAAAATTTCCCGGGGTAAGATCCCCGGTTTGGGCCCCCCCAATATTTTTTGTTAGTAGGCATCCCTGCGTAGTATTTATTTCAATTTAGTGTTCATTTCCAATTATTATGTTAGCAGAATTAAAACGAGTGACTTGACCAATTAAACCGCAGAATTATGTTGCACGTAATATTTCGATCAATGGTAATAGGACTTTATATCGACAGGCACATGGAGTAGAGATCCCACCAATTGCTATTTTAAAAGTGCACCGCGTAGCCGCTGATGTAAATGAGGGATGTGATG
Source organism: Ischnura elegans (assembly GCF_921293095.1). Classification (NCBI taxonomy): domain Eukaryota; kingdom Metazoa; phylum Arthropoda; class Insecta; order Odonata; family Coenagrionidae; genus Ischnura; species Ischnura elegans. The sequence goes on along the minus strand of NC_060249.1, from coordinate 124,972,240 downwards.
GACTCCCACTCAAGTCGGGAGATCTAATCCCACACTGCCTTCTGCATTTCGTATCGCACTGAAATGTTGATAATACAGCGCTATCGTACACGGTAGATGGAGGTGCTTATATTGTTACGACGCGCGGTGATAACGATTTTGGCCGTATATTTCACTCTCGACAGCGTCGCAAATGCATCAAAGTTTAATCACCAAACCGGTGCGACAGATAAATGAGACAACATGGTGGAATGAGATTTTACCGATATAAAGGGTCTCGTGCAGGGTAAATCAGACGTAGAATGAATCTGTGATAGAGTAGATCCAAAGAGAATTTTGCAATAAAAATATTGTAGAAATATAATAAGTTAAGAGTAAAAATGGCAGTAAAATGTATTGGTCGATTTATGGCACATGAACCCAATAGAAAAGGTAAATTTAAGGGTTGAAAATATCTGAGCAAAAATGCTAGTACCTATCTGAATAAGTATATGACGTTTCATAATAATGGTAATTTAATAAACATTTCTTTGGCTTATTTGTCGATTTTAGCTAAGTTTATTATAGTTTAAACCAGGGAAAAGTGTGGAAAGCTTTGGAATTCTTAGGAAATTGAATGAGTTAGCAAGGCTATGCGTCAAAAATATAAATCTAAGGTAACAGTTTAAAATGAATAGGTATTCCACATGCTTTAATGTAAAGACTGCTATGAGACAAGGAGATGGTCTATCACCGATACTCTTCAATTTGGCGTTGGAAAAGGCACCATAATAATTCAGGAAAACGGACTTGGGAATAAGAATAGAGAAAAACATACCAGTGCTCGCCTTTGCAGATGACTTAGTTTTGCTGACGGAAAATAAGGAAAACTTAAGAATTATGACAGAAATTCTGAAAAAAAGAAACCTAAAAAGTTGGACTGAAAATCAATGACGATAAGACCAAATTTATGTCCTTCGGTCGAAAACCTGATAACTCCCGAAACATTACAATTGAGGATCACAATTTTGAAAGAGTAAATTAATTTAAATACATTGATGCCATAATCAGCTCAAACAAGAAGGAATCATATGATATACAAAACAGAATATATTCAGCCAATAAAAGTATGTACGCCCTGAAAAAACTGTAACATCAAAAATCGAGAACCAAAACATGAGAACCATATTTAGAATTTATAAAACCATAATAAGACCTATCCTTCTGTACGGAGCTGAATCTTGAGGTTTCGACAAAATAACGGAAAATAAATGAATTGTCTTTGAAAATAAAGTGTTAAGGAAAGTTTTTGGACCAACAAGAGAGAATTAAAGCTGGAGAAGAAAACACGACAGGGAAATCAGAGGCCTCTTCGACCCGCCAGACGTCGTAGCTGAAGCTAAGAGCCGCAGATTGCGATGGGCAGGGCATATAATACGAAGAGAGCAAGAGGCCCTATTAAGACAAGTCTGGGAAGAAATCCCTGATGGGAGACGACCTCCAGGAAGACCGAGAAAAAGATGGAAGGATGAGGTGCTGTAAGACATGGGGAAAATGGGAGTCAGCGAGGCGGATGCAGAAGTGAGAGAGAGTTGGAGGCAGACAATTGGCGAGGATAAATATCATTTAGGGTATAAATGGCCATAGGAGTGAGTGAGTGTATTTTAAGCGTCCTCCTCCGAGTCCTTAATTCCACGCCATCTTTTCGATCCCGTTTTGGGAGAGTCTCGCTCATGTTTCTTTGGAACAGCGTGCGTCTCACGAACTTTGATGACACCTTCTCCCAGTTTCGGTATCCATACGCTTCTCTTTTAAGAAGTATCTATTTCTTAAGGGAAAAAAGATTTGACAAAGATGACTGGTGCAACTCAGCGAAGTACAATTCAGAGCCACTGGAATCAACCTATCTTTCCAACTGTTTTCGGCTGAGGTTTTTCTGAATGTTATGTAGCCAGTGTACAAGGGGAGGAAGGGTTGCTTATTTACGGCTAGGATGGTCAAATGAATGTTGATGCATGCACTGTGGGTGGGTTTCCGGGGTGTCAAATTGCAACATGATTCCTGATCTTTAATGTCTTTCTGATTTTTTTTACTATTTCTCAAAGTTTAGTAAGAGCATAGAGAGGATTTGAACACCTTGAGTGCAAAAGTTTCTCACACTAATAATAACAAATTAAAAAATCAATTGGTAAACACAAAAGAAAAATTTCCAGTGCATGACAATTTTTGTGAAAATCAAATTGGCTTTAAAAAAATCCATGCCTTCTACTTTGGACAAATGTAACGTAAAATTTTCACACGTTATCAGGAATATTATTCATACTACAAAAACAACAACCGCGAAAACTCGAGCATTGTTCAACTCTTTACAGACACATCATGAAATGATACAGGACAATCAGAAACTTCTTTTTAAGCTTCTTAACAACCCCATTAATCTTTTGGATGCATGCTAAATTTTTTTTTATTTTTAAAGGAAAGAAAAACTGCTAAAAAGTGAGTTGGGGCCTATCTCCTTCCTTAATAACTTCATCAACGATTTACAAAATCGGTGTTCCCCCGACCCTCCAAATTTCTTTCTCATCCGTTCAATGAAAGTCTGCCGTCTCTCTCACCACCCAACCCCTCCCCCTGTCCTCCCCAAAATTTATTCCCAAATTTGTTTTGGCTATGCCTTTACCAACCCATTACAATAACTCTGAGTATGTCGTTGTAAAGATCTTTAACTTCGTGCGTGGAAAAGGGCCTCTTGGAGATCGAAATAGCTAATAAAATTCGCTCTTCACTTGTCTTAGTTTGCATCTTGACTTGCTCCCTTTGAGCTTATTCTCCAGGAAATGTATCACCTGTGAGTTAGTGTGAAGTGTTTGTGCTTGCGATTGAGGGTCTAGGCCTGGCGGTTGCAAACCAAGTCAGTAAACCTGGGTCGGTGTAAAACGGACGAGTTTAACAGGTTACGGATTTTGGAGCATTTTTATAAGCCGCCCCAGGCATTGACTTTACTTTGCGCTTGCTTAGAACCAGAATTATTAGCAGAGCTAAACAGATAATATCACAAAATGCCGAAGGGCAAAAGGCAACAGGGACTCCGACTACAGTAGACCCATTTCCGTGTTCATCAGATGGCTTTGAATCAAACCGACTTTTCCAGCGGCCAACCCTGATTCATTAGGAATGACCTCACGGAGTAATACCGGCCACAATGCCTTAATTAAAGGCCATTCATTCACCGAGCATTGCGTCCACTTCAATTACCGGCTCGCAGAGGCAGCATATCAACAGTTGGAATTAATGGACGCGCAGAATACCTCGCTGCCGTTGCGAAGTCCGATGCATCATTATAATTCCCCTGAGAGTATAGGCTCCCCGCATCATGCCGAAAGCTAACCTATCTTTCTCGAGTCTGCCTTTCTAATGTTCACCCGGAAAACGTATTTCTCTCGGAAACCGAATTTCAATCGGGCACCTACTTCCTCAAATCCTCCCACTGCTAAATAAAAACGATTCCCGGATCTATCCTTAGCCTTTGCGGGCATGAAGTACTGCAATTAAACCAGGAAATGCAGACTAGGACGCATTAATAAAGGTAGTACTATCGGAGTAAATGATTTGGCTGACTTTGCCAACACAAAACAGTATTTATTAAAAAGAAGAAAACGACGGTCTACGGCCCCTTAAAGTATTGAAATTTTCAAATATGATTGGTGAGAAAATAAAAATAAGTTTTAGATGATCATTTCAGAGAGTATGGCAAAAAAAATGGAAAACGTGGTGCGCATTCACTTTCGCTTGGAGACAAGTCTGATATACACTGACCAGGAAGTATCAATTAATGTCACTAGAAGGACCTCTGCCTAAACCACGATGACGAGCAATGCTGTTCCAAAATCTCTAGATGCACCGGTAATGTTGCATGCAAGCAATTTTGAATGGAGACGTTTCGATTTGGACGCAACGAAAAATCTGACCTAGCGAACGTACTGAAATGAGAGAAGGGAACATGTATATATTGCCAACTAACCCATCCGGAACATTCCATATCCAAATGCCTGTTACTCATTCAACAACCAACCTTCCCCTCCGAAAGTAAGAATAACTACGCTGTATCACGCCGCGCTCTTCCATGCTTCCGTCATCTCCCCTCCCCTTCCCGAGTTCCTTCAAGGAGGCCTCCCTCGCCCATTCCTTTCCCCACGACTCCCTTAACTCCCAGCCGAAAGGTCACGTGTTTCCGATAGAACGTGGCCCACCGGTTAACTTTTGTTCAAATAGTCCGACTGGTTAGGCACAGATAGAAGTACAAACAATCCTCTATTAACTAATCCGGTTATCGATTTCTCTCTACTTTACTTACATCCTCACAAACATGTCCGTCCGCCATCATCGCCCTACACACAGTCAGCTCTCTTACGACTGAACTCGGTGGAAACATTCCATATTGCCTGAAAATGACAATACTTCAGGAAGTTAAAACAAATTTCGGAAAATTACATAGGTTCAAGGTATTTCAATTTATAATCAAAAAGCGGTAGCTGGTTTAAGTTATTTTAACAAAAATTATTTTGTTTCAATACTATTTTTCGAAAATCGTCTTTCTAATCCTTGTCCTCATTTCTTTGCTAGCTGGTTGCCAAGGAAGGATCCAGGACTTTTTTCTGGGTTGTGCGGTGACCAGGGTCTGGCAGGCAAAAGTTCTTCTCATATTTGGGATTAAAAATATAAGTACTATTACTACGAAATATATTTTTGTCGTACTTTTTGTCGTACAACTCACCAGAAATCTGCGCTGTACTCGATTGATTTCAGCTATCCCGTACGCTAGCAGCATATTCTAAGTGAGGCCTCACTAGTCGAGTAGCTTTTTTCTTTCACCATTTTTGGGCATTTACTGAGAATTCTTTTTGCAAATCCCAGTTTACGGTTAGCTTTCCCGCATACTTCATGTATGTGTTTAAACGAAAGATCCCGGGTAAAGGTGACCCATAAGTATTTTTCGAATTCGGAATTTGATAATGGAATCCCGTTAGTGGTGTAGCTCCTTCTGGGAGATATTCTTTTACCAAAAATTCATCACCACACACTTTGAAGATTTAATTCTAACTCCAAAGTGCTGCACCAGTCATTTGTGGCAACGAGTTCCTTTTCTAATACTATTCTATCATTATAGTCGTAAACTTCTGTATGCAACTACATCATCTGCGAAGAGGCGGATTTTGCTCGTGACCACGGTGGAAATGTCATTAATGTAAAGAAGGAACAAAAGCGGACCAATAACACTTCCTTGGGGTACACCAGAGGATAGCCTCATGATGTCCTTCCAGCTACCTCTTGCAAAATAAAATTCGATGCCGAAAGGCAATATGAATCCAATTTGGAGGAAAACAAGGAATTCTTCCAGTGTCCGGCTTCCCGCGAATGTAACCTAATGCGGAAAAGTAACGTGATACGTTTTTCGAAGGAAAAATTTAGCTCCACTCAATCCTTCAACGCCTAAGCGAATGTAAACCAATACAGAAAGTAATCTGATACGATTTACAAAGGAAAATTTGAGCTCCATCCTAACCACCTGCAACATCATGGTTGTAACCCGATACAGAAAGGTAGTCTGATTACACAATCAAGTGAAACTGTAAGCGGAATGGGGTCGAATTATACCTTAGAGAGCTATTTTTCCGACACCACGCAGAAGATCTTGTCACTTTATTTAGAAAATATTTGCAACCATGTGTGCGACAAAATTGTTTTTTGACACTCGCGTGTATTTCATATTAAGATGATGAATGGTGATTTGTTACAATGTAGTAAAGAGATGATAAGCGAAAAGTAGAAGCGAATCCAATTACATTTCGTTTAGTTGAATCAGGTGCTTTCCCAATAAAAGGAGGGTCTCAAAAAAATTTGCAGCCATGCTTAGAGGTCGTTACGTTTTAAAAATACATTGGCCATTCTGGGGCAGGGTCTGGGTATTTCAAATGAAATTCAACACGATCTTGTACACTCTCTGAAAATACCGACCATAATATCGGCTTGAAGTCCATGAGCACCTCAGATAAAGTGCCGTATGCTCATAAATTGCGCAGAATTCGGTTTTCAATAGCTCCCAAATACACCAACCACCCAGGTTCGCTTTATTGAGGCCCACAACAGAGCGGAGGCCAGCACAATAGAAACTCACAACTTCAGGGGTCTGATAAGGAAGGAAACCAAACACATCTTAATCCCTTTCTTACGCTCCGAAACCAAACCACAGCGAGAGCGAGCGAACACCTTTGAACGGCACGCACATTCCATCCTTCATCCATATTTCCCTTTCACGGAGAAAACACGCGCCCGAAAGTTCCTTTCTCTCCCTTTGTCCGATTGTGCTGCCCCCACTCCCTGACACTCAGAACTACCGCTCACACCACCCGCGATGCCATGCAACTGCGATCCTCCTTCCTCGCCCCCTCCCCCAACCCCCAAACACGATCAGATCAGAGCCACTCTCCGCGAACCCTCGCAGCACGCCACATCAAAGGCGAAGGGAGAGAGAGTTTGGTCCACCCATTTCTACCCTCCCCTTGCTCTTTCTCCGTCGCTTCTTCTCAGCCCTTCACCCTCCTCTCATCACTTTCTAGCTGAGAAGGGCATTTCGACTCGTTTCTGTGATTCGGTTCATTCCAATGAATCTTTCCGTCGAACCGTTCAAAACTAGCATTACGAACGTCGCGTGCCAAGCAAACCTATCTGAACACAATGAACTCAGAGAACTGAATCATCACTGCTACTTGAAATGACAACCGCAAACCGAAGGAACACTGCAAGTATGAATGAATGAACACGGACGAACTCGGGGGCTAAAAATGTGGAACAAGTGATAACAGCGATCCCCTTTCTCCGTCTCCAATTCCTCCCCCTCCTCTCACTTTCTAGCCGAAATCGGCGTTTCGATTCATTTCTGTGGTTTGAGTCATATGATTCGGTTCATTTCGAATGATCGTTCTCTCTAATCGTTCGAAATGAACCAATTGAACATGACGAACTTCCCGAACCAAACGATCACTTTCGAACAAAAAGTCTGCATACTGCATTATCACTTGTACTATTTGAAATGACCGCCGCCAACTGAAGGAGCACTGCGAGTATGAAGGAACCAGGAACGAACTGGAGGACTGAAAATGAGAACAAAACGATAGCAGAGATCCAAAATAATACGACCAGCAAAATATCCATCGAAGACCGTGAAGACTTCATATTGCTGTAGGTTATGTCGATTGAGGTGAATTAGTTAAAATAATACAAATTTTAGATTTGAATGTGTAACAGTTTATTCGATTCGATATTGCATAAAAAGAAAATACTTCTAATGAAATATTACAATTGTTAATAATGTATTAAAATAATTTTTAATAATTTAACTGTTCAAATTTTTAATGCTTTACGTCAATATTAGTATAAAAATTTGCCCGAAATACTATCTTTTATTCAGTATTCCATATTTTGAACTTCCCTATGAATACCAACATTTTTTATTTGATATTACTCTTGAATATTAATTTTTCATTGTTTGCGTTTTGCTTACAATGTCTAATTGTTTTCTTTGCAATTTTGTGTCCTTTGCAATTGTCCTGGTGTTGTTTTTGGCCTGCATTAAATAAAAAAGTCCACGTGCAATTGCGGCAGCACCTACACGAGGCTGAGTTCATAATGAAAAGAAACTTTCAAGAGGCTCGTTCGGACTCCTTCAGATTCTATCTCCTTTCTGTTAATATACAATCTCACAACTCCAACAGTTTAAGAAGATCCTTAACGAATTCGAATTGAACGAAATTATAACCCTGATTTAAAAGCAACATTATTTTTAACTAGTGCAACCGGCAAATAAAGATGATGAGCAATAAGAAATAAATTATCACTCAGACGACAATAGCAGAATCTGAATGAAGGGGATCGTGGAGGATTGGTACACTCATCCTCCTAATCCCCCCTCCCAATCCTCCGCGCAACATTACGACGTCCTGGGTGATGGAGGGGTGGTCACTCCCCTACCCACTTCTCCTCTCGGAGCTCAACAATATAGTATATGAAGCCGCGCAATCATAAAATGATAACGCTCATTCGAAAACATGGGTTGAAAACTTTTACTATTATGGGTTTAAGTATTACGGTGATAAATAACTTTACGGAAGTCGCCCGAAATGCATTAATTGTGCGAAAAATCCACAGAGATAAAAAAATCACTTGCCTTGACCAGGATTCGAAACCGGATTTCGCCCCTATTTCCCGTAGAGTGCTTCAGGCAGTCATTCCTCCCTGTGGATATTTGTGGACACTGCCGGAAAAGGTGGTATGGACTGCTCAGTATATGATGCATTTCAAATCGTGCACACGGCGCCACTGTGGTGGAGGAAGGCCAGAACTTTGAACACATTAAACTCAATTCTTGGAAAATTTGGCGATGAGACAACTTTAAAGTGCGCTGCTGAAAGCCTTGAAATTTTCAACATGCTCGTAATCTCCCGGATTCCCACCACTGCTGGGAGGTTAACTCCCTAGAAACCTAGCTCTCCCCCCCCCCCCCCCCTCGTCCCTGTTCTGGATCCGCCACTGCTCGTCGTGGCTCATTTTAGCCCAGATTTACGGGAGTTTGAAGTCACTGTGAGATTACACGCGCTGACGACTATTTGAATACAGTTTGAAATAAGTCGTGCGGCGAAATTAATCCACGGCTTGGACAAAGCGAAAAGCCAACACACTGGAGTCTAGCGCAACTCCGACGAAATGCGAGTTGAGACGCATTTCTCGCCCGTTTTTGCTCCTTTGCAAACTCTTAATCTCAGACGAAGACTGGTGCTTATTCATTCCCGCAGAGAACTCCAGATGAACTGCAAGGCAAGTGGCAGCAGCAAAAAAGAGGCGCATGGATATGGATCTGGAAAGCCTTTAAGGCCAACGTAATCTCGCCATATCTCATACCTCCGCGTTCTTTTTCAACGCCAGCGTCAGAAAAATCCTTGGCAACTGTTTCTAGACGAGCGCCGGTAAACCAGTAGCGGCGTGAGAAAAATGGAGGCGGTTCATGTCTCGCCATAAAACCGAGACGAGGGTACTTGAAATCTCTGGATTTACTCCCAGAGGGTAAGAGAGACTAAGATTGCCTGGAGGAGACAGCCAAAATAAATGAACTATTTGACTGATTTATGCTCAACTCAAAACTGTATCAAACTCTCCATATTGTAAATGACTTTTTAGGGTAGCGGTGAGAAAAATCATGATGACAAAATCAAACTTTTTATTTAATTTATTTTAAAAATCAAAAGCTTCCTGGCAATATACACGAATAAATTTCGGCTAATGAAGATTTTATTGAAATAAATAAATGAGTCGTCTTACACAACAAAAATAGCTTAAATTCGAGCGCAACTCATACATTACGTAATAATGATAGTAAATTAACTGAAATATCCGAGAAGTGCCTCATAAAAAGGCAATTCCAGCGTGAAGCACAAAAAGAACTTTCTACCCCGTGTGGCGACCAATATGCAACCTCAACGCCACCGCAGCTCCACAAATTTTGGAGAGATTTCATGAATTTAAGGGCGACTGCTGTTCCACCTGGATATCTTCATATTATATAGGGTATCCCAGAAAGGACCAATAAAATTAAAGATCCAATTAGGCCAAATTTTATGAGATTAAAAATCGATAACGTCAAAATCAAGAGCTCAGCCACAATCACGCTGAAATTACCAGAAAAGAAAATTGAGGAGGAGAATTAAGATTAAGGGTATCACAATTAATGGTAGCAAGAAAAAAGTGTGGCTGTCGCAAGTATTTGTAATTGCTCCATATTTATTCGCGGCTTACAGCGATATTTCAGAAGTCATTCAATGAAAGAGTCGATCAAAATTTCTTAAAATGAACTAATGAAAAAATATTTACCATAGTGGAAGGTTACACGGGATTTCAACCGGGTCACGTTCTCTAACTCCACCTCATCAAACGGGGCAGGTACCGACGCCATCCATGTATAAGGAGGACGATTTTCAAGACCTGACATGCCCTGAAGACGATGGACAACTCGCCCATCGAAACGTCGGCCGAGGTGGAGTTGGAGAACGTGACCCGTTGGAAATCCCGTGTAACCTTCCACAATTCTATACGCCGGGAAAGCCTACGATCAATATTTGCCATATCCTACGAATTTTGTAAACAAGTTAATTGTATCTTACACTATTTCCATTATTATTGCCTACTGGAACAATAATGGGAGCATGCGCGTTAGGAATGCTGAAGGCTGTTTTATGCCTACTATTTTTTTAAATTTTTAATGCATGATCTGTTTATTCTTTTGGGAATTACATTAACTAACCGTCCGTCGGTCGTGGGGTGTCTATTTTCTTTTTCGAGCCATATTCTTTTCTGTACCCAAGTCGTGTTTTCAAAGTTAGGAAACTGTCTTACTTGTATCTTATTATTTTATGCTTCTGAATTAGTTACAAATATATTTCCATGTTTCGTCGCAATTCTGGAAACCATATTTTGTTCCTTTTGGCGTCTGGTAGAGGCCACGCGGCAACTTGAGGTAGAATACCTTATATAGTAATTCCTTCGCAATGTTCATTGCAAAGTTTTTAAATGCGTTTAATAACTTAAACAAACACTATTAACGACTATTTAAAGCATTAAATTTGGGTTACGCGACTTTTTGCTACACATTTTTGATTTTAATCAATATATCACATGAATGAAACATGAATGAAAGTGCCGTAAAGAAAACGTGTATTATGTATTATATTAATATGAATATCTCCATCATTATTATGCATATACTTGATTCCCATGCATGAAATTCAATATTAGATGAATGACAGTTAAAACAGTTATTTCCACTGGCATGTATTTTCTTTAACCATTACAATTTTTTTCTATTTCAAAAAGGCATTTGATAAAGTACCCCACGGAAAGTTAATAATAAAACTTAAATCTTAAGGTCTAGACGAAGATGTCATTTCCTCGATAAGAGAATTTTTGAGCGACCGCGTCCAAAGAGTAGTATTACACGGTGCAGTCTCCAATGAGGTTAGAGTCACTTCTGGCGTCCCTCAGGGTAGTGTCATAGGCCCACTCCTGTTCCTTCTTTATATAAACGACATTGGCGAAGTAGTACACAGTAAGTTACGATTATTTGCAGACGACCATGTAGTTTACAGAGAAATCCGTTCCAGCAAAGATATAGATGAACTAACGAATGACCTTGCTGCTATCCAAGCGTGGTGCGATGCATGGCAGTTAGAATTAAAGTTGAAAAAGTGCGTCGTGATGAACTTCTGCAAGAAGAATAACTCCCTACAACGTAGCTATATCAGTCGGGGCACCCAATTAGAGACTGTTGAATCCGTGAAATATCTAGGAGTTAGACTCAATAATGATCAATCGTGGAATAAACATATTCGAGAAATAACCGGTCAAGCTAATCGTAAAATGGGTTTTGTTAAAAGAATACTAGGAAAATGCGACGACAAAGTGAGAGAAATTAGCTACTTTTCCCTCGTTAGACCACATTTGGAATACGCTGCCAGTGTTTGGGACCCTCATGAAAAAGGCTTGATAACAGAGTTAGAACGCGTGCAAAGAAGAGCTGCCAGGTATGTGAAAGGTCGTTACGATAGTCTTGTTAGTGTAACTGACCTCTTAGATAAACTCGGATGGGAATCTCTGTCGGACCGTAGATTGAAAAATAGACTAAACCTTTTAGATAAGTTCAAGAGAAGTATCTTTTCTAACGAAGTTAACCATATTTTACGGACGCCAACATACTACGAAAGATCAGATCATATAAATAAAATAAGAGAGATAGATTGTAGAACAGACAGGTACAGAATGTAATTTTTACCACGATCAATAAGAGATTATAACGGCAGCGATACAACTCAGAAATAGATTGCATGACTTGTAGTGTAGCCAACTAACCTATGTAAAACTTACTGCATGTTTCTTAATTTTATTATTATTTCTAACAGCATAAAGTAGTATAATTTGTTAGTATACGTGACGTTTTTTGGACGGTGTGGTGTGCATGTGGGAGTCCAATGCATGCTGCATGCTGGTGATTGATCGCCCCCTGCCAAACACCCTAGAGGTGGCTCGCAGGGTATTATGTAGATGTAGATGTACAAAAATAGTGTCCATGTGACTCAGCGCGACCAATTGCTTTCCAAAATGTGACGCCTCAGACGGAGGGTGAATACGATAAACTACTCATCCATTTACTCCCGTTCAAAATATGTTCATGAATTCAGAAAATTATGCATTTTACTCGTTACTAACGTTTCCATTCACAGTAGGTAACGTTAGCAATTTATTCCGCAACCTACTTTTTCTCGCACCGCATATTTTGATCAAATCTCCTTCCGAAAGCATCTCAATAACATCGCGAAGCTCACCGTTCACACAAAGGTATTTCTGAAGGGAAAGGCACACTCGGAAGCGGGAAATCCCATGGCAACCTGGATAAACTGAAGGACGAAAAAAGATCAGAAAGACGTCGAATTAGAGAATTTCCTAAGTTTTCATTTCCAAACACACTTGGAAGATGTGCCTCATGATAGGCATAGAACGGGTGTTTTATCTAATCATATTTCGCAGAATTGATTCACTGCATGGTAGTTCTTCATTTACCATTAATGTAATGTAAAAACTCTAGAAGTAATAAAGAAACATAATACGACATGAAATAAACAAGCTAAGGCAAAACAATTTAGGAGTGACTGATGCGTAGCCATTGAGCACAAAACAAAAAGTTATTGATTACGAAGGAAATAATACGAACGTAAATGACTCCAGGGGCAAAAAAGGGGGAAAAGATATTACGAAATCTATAATTATGAAATCCATAAAATATGAAAATAAATAGAGCGAGAAGATGGAACCCAAAACGATGACTGCACCAGTACAATACGGAAATTCCTGTCACAATATATGAATCAACTTTTCCTAAAACATATTCCCTCTCGTTTCAAAGCGTCGTTCCCTGCACTTTTGCCGATTGATATGCTTCATAGCAAAATTTTTGAATACGTTTAATAATTTAAACAAACATTATTAACAACTATTTAAAGCATTAAATTTCGGTTACGCGACAAACGTGGAAAAGAAACAAAAACCAAATTTCTATGCATCTATTTCAATCTCTATGCATCTATCTATATTTTTGTAAAATATATCCTAATATATTAATAAATATATCATCCTAGAGAGGCCACAAAAAACTTAAACGCAAATAGTAGAAGAAGACAATTAGGGCCTTCCTAATTGTCTCCATCCAGATGAAGACCGAAACGGTCGAAATTTCGAAACCTTAGTGAGTTGTGAGTGTTCTTTTATTTGTGTTTAAGTTTTTTGTGGTCTCTCTTGGCATTTTTAAATATTTAAATCACCTGTGGTGTCCTTAAAATTTAAAATATATATATCATAATGTATGGTAAGTATCATAATGTATAATCATCAATTCGTGTGCAAAAGAATGCGATATGTCTACTGCACATTCATATTGATGATTTTGATCGCTTTGTTTGTAAACAATCCAATATCTCCTCCTTTCTCAGGCCAAATAGACCTGTGGACAATGTCGGGGACGGGGTGCAGCTGTCCGGCACCCGGCGCCGCGCCTGGGACCCCGCAGGAGGGCGCCGGGGACTGCGCCTGCTGCGTCAAGGACGGCGGATGCCCCTGCGGAGCAGCATCTCCGCGCCGCTGCACCCAGTGCGGACTCGAGCAGCACTGCGTCCACAGTAAGTGCACTTATAGTGTGTATGCGGTATAGTGTGTATACCTTATAGTGTGCATACCGTAAGTTGGCGCAGGGGCCTGCGTAGTACCTGAGCCGCGACCAAAGGAGGGGAGGAAAGGACCGACAAAAAAACTGTATGGGACCGACAGACATAGGTAGCTGGCGGGTCCGTTCGCCCGTCCCTTTCCTCCCCCCCGACGAAGGCAACTAGCACCTACAGTAGAATTATTAAATTTTTATACTTTCTCAAAATATCTCAATATAAATAGCATATTTGTAAAGTACTAAAAAAGCTAAGAAGAATGATATAAAACACGAAGTGCTCCGATCATAAATAACGAAATGGCCGAAAGTTAAAATAAAACATGCAGTATAACGGCTAAAAAATAACTCCTTGCGTCAGCTCACGCCCTCAAATCCGTGGTGGAGGAGAAGAGGGAAAAGTATACAAATTAGTTTAGTACATAAAATATAAATATGTATAGAGTGGGTGAGGGATGGAAGAGAAAGTAGGCACATGGAAAATTGGAACTCGGGGAATGCCGAACATTGCCTCTCAGCATAGAAATGAAACTGCAACCCCCACTCAACTATTCGAGTCTTCGTTGAGCGCCCATGCGGCCGGCGCTTAGGAAGGAAGAGTTATATGTCCCCACCATTTCTTCACGGTGGCTAATGGAAATTCTGCACGAGTACAGTACAATATCTTTAATCCTGGCTTGCGGTGACCCGACCCGTTCAGTGATCCGGTTTGCAGGGCTGGCGACCTCCCTTCGACTTATATATTTTCGTTGATATTTAATAAAATATTTTTCAATAAATAGTGAGTTTTTGTTTTATTATTTTGCAAGCAGGTGTTCATCAGTTTATAATTAGCATTTCTCTCCATAACTACATTGGTGACCAGGGTTTATTTTGCCTTTATCTACCATAATCGAATTATTAATTTGGGTACCAATCTTCACATTAAGCAGTAGGGAGATTTGGCTACACTACATGTATTCATTCGAAAAATTATACCTTAAAATATTTGAGTTAGTATTGTGCTTTTTTTTCCTGTACGTTTCCAATATATCGGCGTTTTCGATAATCCGGCTATGTCATGGCTACATATGAGTGGGATTACCGAGATCGTACTGCATTACACTAGAACGTTCTCCAGTCGGCTGCTAAATGTGTTTCCGCCAACATATCACTTAAATGAGTTTCCAAAATTCAGCACTCACGTCGCTGACGGAAAAAGCAATCCGAAATTAACGTGGTAATAAGCTCTAAGTACAGCTTTTGACCGAACTATATATTTGCGATGTTGTGATCGATTTTATGCATGACATTTCAATAGCACTTCACGCGATGAAAAATACTCCATTGCAAAGATTTAGAATAATTGGATCATTACGCATTCTTGAAAACTGATATTAATATGCACCCCAAGTACCAATGCAAATTAAGTTAGAATGGAAAGGCTGGGCTGGGCACTCTTCCATGTGAATTCAAACGAAGTGAAGAAAAATTAAGATTTTCAAAATTTTTAACGCGAATCTCAAACATTAGAGGAACGGACGTAGGCCTTCCACCCACGAAAACCGGTTTCCACACATCCTATCCCAAAATCGTCCCCACAGGTAGACGCACACCTTACAGGACGCGCTACGGATGGATGGTTGAGGGAAGTAAGAAAGAGTGATAATGGAGAACTTCAAGAATCGCCGATGAATTAGCCGAGTGCTTCCCAGAAGGCCTTCCTCTCCCTCTTATTCATTGTTTACAATCTCCCCACCCTCCTCCTCCTCCACGGAGATCAAGGATAGAGAGGGAGGGAGGCCAGGGGGGGCGGGGGGAAGGTGGATGGAAATCCACCGCCTTCGGGCAACGCCCGTCCCGATTCCTTTTTCTCTCCAACCCTCCCTCCCTCAGATCGAAACCTTGCTCCCTTTAACCCCGTTTAAAATAACTTAACTTATGTTAACTTTACTATATTGTGGATGTGTGTTGACAAAATAACGGTAAGTAATTTTAGTTTTTTGAAAACATATTCATTTGACTAAATTAATGTTGTCACATTGAAAATAGTCCCCATTAAATATTCGTTAGATTGCATTTCCAAAACCATTTATTTAACTTTTTCATCGGTTGTCGATGTGCTGGGGTGTTCGTCATCTTCAACGTCTTCGCGGCCATTTTGGAAACGCATATACTACTCGTAAATATTTGATTTACTCATAGCAGACTCACCTTGGGCCTTTGTTAAGACTTAAAACACATTTTTACTCTATATTTTCTTATCATTCATTGCCTTGCAATAATTCTTTGATCCATTTCTTTTAAAAAATCGTAACGAGCGACCGGCCTCTCGTCCCACGGAGCCCCAAGGGGAAGAGCCTTTAGGTGGGGGCGAGAAGGCCCTCTAAAAAGGGATGGGGGGAAGGGCCCCATGTGAAACGGTATATGTATAGCGCAGTTGAGTTTTAGACCTGAAATCGAGTGTGTCGTGATTTCCCTCTTCCCTTCTCCCAAGCGAACGACCGCAACAAAACGAGAATCGACGATCTCATAAAAACACGTCTAAACTTCGCAACTGCCACAGACAAAGAAAATAATGAATCGGTCGAGCTGAAAATTTTACCATACTTCAGGGGCACGTACACAATATAATAAAAAAATATTTACACTACTAACCCGCGAAATTAAAAAATAATCCGTCATTTGCTGAACACAGCTTGTAGTAGATTAACCGCACCTTTAATTCAAATATTCCGCCAAACGCAGCTCAGACCTGTGGCGCAGCGAGGGGAGTTTTGGGCGATAAACCCCCCCCCCCAGAGCTCAGAGAAATTTTTAAGTTTAATCTATTTTACTTAATTAGATTGATATTACTAATATAATAGTGTAAGGATTAATAAAATATCCCTCAGAGAGCTGTAAAACTCACAATTTTGAACCATTTATCTTTAAAATTCCGCAATTTATAAATCTCGCACCTACCGCTTATCCTGGTGGGTATTCCATACCCCCACACACCCTGGTATTAGTTGCACCTAAACCACCCCCAGCCTCAATTCCTAGATGCACCCCTGGCTCAGACGATCGTCACACGCGAAATCGATTTATGAAAACTTTCAATACTTCATTTCACTTTCGATAAACACTCATATTTACCCTCTATACTCATTGTTTTAGCAAAGTAAAGGCTTTGACAGTATTTCACTGCACTTTTATATATATCGCCGAGAATTTATAACATTAATATTATAATTTCTCATAATCGAATTCCACCCTTGAATGCTCACTTTCATCATGTTTCTCTTGCAGAATTTTTGATCGCCTTGAGACTAAGTCGGAATAGCCTCAGTGTACCACGATTAGTACGTCTCAGGAAAATCTTCACCAGAGGCCAATTGGGCTGCAAATATCTGGGCCTGATTAAAAAAGAGAGTGTGAAAATTTCCAGGGAAACGAAGGTTTTCGACAGGCAAAATGTCATTAGGGAAACTTGTGACATCTCCGAGTTACTACAGAAGAGCACTAACGCGATACTTCGGGCAGTCGCTAGACTACGGTTTCTTCCCAGAAAAAAATATCTCCCCCGTTCCAATTCTTTCTCTTTGCTTTCTCCTCTCGCAAGGCTACATCCAATTCCCACATCCGGGAATCCGCACTTCCGGGGGGCAGGAAGGCAAAAAAACAGAGAGAGAATGCCGGCAGCGCCGCCACCGGCGAGATTTTCGTCAGGGCGGCATTTTCACGTGTGTACGAGGAAGGGCTGAGTGGAGGAAATGCGCGCAAAAAGGGCAAGGATTGTGTAATTGCGTCGGTTTGTAGGAAAAATGCGAGGCCGCTGGGCGGATGTCACCCGTGTAAGAACTTCTGAGAACGCTTCCCAAAGTAGTTTCCCAACGATTACAAACTAGGCACTGAATAATTCTGGTGAATTCGCAAAAAAAGATTAAAAAAGAACAATCTTCGCTTTCAATTAACAGTACATAATCCGTAAATCATCTCACTGTATGAGATGGAGTAAGGTGGGTACTGCATGGCTTTCAAGATTATATTTCCAGACAACAGACGCACCAGGACTATTATTAAAGTACCTATTCTACTAATTCACTGCAAGCCCTACCTCCTTTTCATTCTATCTAAAAAGAAATCCCATTCTCTTTCTTCCTCTCCCTCGTTTACCCTCAGACACTGTTTTCAATATCCCCTCCCCGCTTAGTACTCGCTCAATTCATACCTTCTGTCTCCTCCGTATCTCATCTAGAAGCTGCCTCTCCTCACCCACCATGTCCACCACTTCGTCGTTCCCCCTCCTCTCCGTCCACTTCACCTTCTCTATTCTTCTCGTTGCACGAGCAGAGAGATTAGACATTTCACTCTAAGAAATAATTCGTTCGATAGTCGTACTCTCAAACAACGCAAAAGCATGGTGAAGTCATGCTTATGCGGCCGTAAAACCGAATATATGGCTCCGAAAATGTCAAAAGTGAGTACTTGTACTTCCTCAGAAAACGATAATTAACCGCGAGAACACATTACTCAATTTGTCCTCTTGCGAATAAGTTCTTTTATGTCTTCCTGTCGCAGAGGCTTATTTCAAACGAGCGTAGTAAAAGCCTGGAGTTTTCGGGAGGGCTTTTCAATGACATTCTCGAAAATGACCCGAAAAGCCAATGGAATTTGGGAACAAAATCGAAAGTTGTTCATCGGCCGGCGTAGAGTGGAAAGATATTTTGTTGTTAATCGATTCTAGTTTAGATTTTTGACGAAACAATATTAACCCCATATGGTAGCCCCAAGTTGGTCAAAAACACGTTCCGAATTTTTTTTTTTCATTTTAATAGAGTTTCTCGTTATTCTCTTCCCGAAAATAATGGCAAAATAATAGCGACAGTGAAAATAATGCAGGGATATAAAATTATATACTTGATCAATGCAGGAGATTGGCCATTAAAATGCCACAGCAATGGCAAGAGGAAAGTACTCCTACGTTTTAAATATCTTCCAATAAGGCTCGACCAGACTATTTTAAATTAATAAAGAAATCTGTCCTGGATTCAACGCTTACAAGCCGTTGCCAGAAACGAGTAAAATAGCTAGTCTTCATCATGGATACCATATCCATTTCACTTACTATCTTTTCTTGAACATCTTTGTAGATGCACTATAAAGGACTACCTTTTTATGATAAATATATTTCCCTACACACCCATATATTAAACGACAATACGTAATATGTATAGCAGTTTTCTTTATCAATTTCGTTCGAAACAGTAAAAAATAAGAGGGAAAGCATAAACAGAGTGAAATTCTCAATTTCGAACTCAATCCAATCATTATTTCACTCTCTCGAATCAGCATTAGCGATTAAAAATTTATTTATTCCAATTAAAGACTTCGGGAAATGATTTTTCGCTTTTCCGTCCCTTTTTCCGGGGAAGGACAACGCATACCACATGACAGGGTGTTGAACATGAACATTTGAATGTTTTGATTCGGTTCCCAATCAATAATTTATAATTATAACAATTGGATTAATTTATTATAAAAACTTCGACTATATTAATTACGTCAGAAGTCGATTAATACATCGGGTACCGAGAACAGTTGGATGTTTTAATTCGTTTCCCAATCAATATTTTACAATTATAATAAAATTAATTTATTTATTATAAAACCTTATACTATATTAATTACGTTGAAAGTCGATTAATATCGTTAAAGAGTAAGATGTGAAGCAATCGTTCATTTTTTTCGCTTTCAACTACAATGAATCTTACGTACAGATCACATAAATCTTGTACTATGCTCCCATTTTATTTCATTTCCGAATCAATATTTTATCATTTTGCCGGCGGGGTTGACTCTATCGAAAGCCTTCGGAGAATATAAACGAAACGCCTCACGAGCGCGATCCCTTTCAGCTCAATATGGGGAGAGGTAGGCCCAAGCCGTATGTGTGCGTGTGTGTCTCTCTCTCGCCGGATGTTTTTATCAATATCTTCGGTCGTTTTTCTTTCTTACCTCCCAATATCCCCTCAAAGCCTCCCCTCCTCCCTCTCCCCACCCACTCACCCCACCCCACCCAAACCCCTCTCACCGCCAGCAATCCTCCCCCGCTCCCATGGCAACGCCCTCAGTTCCACACTGATCATCGACCAACCAGCGCGCACATTCTCCCAAATCCATATCCCCTTTTTCTATACACGTAGGTATATGTATGGCGTGACCGCCTTGCATCCCAAAAAGCCGACCCGCCGCGAATTTCATTCACTTTCCCGGAGTTTTCAAAATCTTATTTTCAAAGCTCCCTACCTGGCTGCGCCCTCCTCATCCCCGTTCAATCATCTCCGACAGACTTCCACCGCGGCGGGAATATCTCGCGGGAAGAAAAACAGCGAGAGTCTTTCATACCCTTCATTTGCGTATCCGAGATATGAGTAGGTAGTGAAATCTATTTATGTTGAAAAAATAAGACATACCACAACCTGAAGGCTTACCAGACTATTTTAAATTAATAAAGAAATCTGTAGCCGTTACCAGAAACGAGTAAAATAGCGAGTCTTCACCATGGATACCAAATCCATTTCACGTATTTAATTATCTTTTCTTAAACATCTTTGTAGATGCACTACTAAAGGACTACCTTTATCTTAGAAATATATTTCTCTACGCAACCATATAATAAACGACACTAACGTGTAGCACTAAGTGAAGGCTTTACCTGTAACAGGGAATAGAAACAAGACTAATTCAGTTTAAATATTTTGATTGATAAAAAAAGTTGACGTACTTCACAACAGGAATAATCAATGATCTTGCGTGGCGTATTGAGGAGTATCAATCGCTGAAATTCATTCGCAAGGGAGATCGCTTTCGTGCCGCGACTGCATCCAACCGGTGCTCATTCAACAGATTCGACCACTGAAAAGCTGCCCCGCGACATAGCTAATCATCCGTTGTCTCTGACATTGCTTTTCCCGTAATTTATATTCTCCAAAGTATATAAGTATTCCTTAAATTTTATCATGCTTATCCGAAATTCATAGCTTATCACGAGCCAAAGAAAATGTATTAGCCATTATAAGATGTGAGAATTACTATTGCAGCATTTTTTTCATCTCATATACGCAAACCATAGCTATATTTTTTCGGATCAGTTACGGTATGTTTTTCAATCACACTCTGTCCCCTTAACTACGCATTCCTACTGAAAATTGGCGGACACTTTGATACGCAACTATCTTTGGTAATTAGATAATATCAGATTATATTTTGGAATATAATGGGGGGAGAAAAAAAGAACAAAGGATGAACAAGCCATGAAGCAACACGAATAATTGCTATAAACTTGAAATGGTACCATGGTACAACCCGTCACTACTGACCACAATCCTAACCCTTACCCCACCCCCCCACCTAACGACTTAACGTGACACACCGCACCGCCTTTCCTAGCCTTCCTCTTCCTGGGTTTTTTTCCCCCCACCTTCCCTCGCTCTCACTCAACCACCCCCTCTTGTCCAGCACCCGCCCCTATGTATCCCAGGGTATTTAAGACTGTCACTTCCTGTATATGCACCTGATGATGTCACGCAGCGATGAAACGGGTCGTGTTAATAAAATTAATGTGAAATTTACAAAGTTTTTTCATTCTAATATGAGGCAATTTCACGAAGTCACGCCGCAAACCATTCAATTGGTACAATGAATACTTGAATCTTAGGATAATTAGAGCGGCAATACAACTTAAAAATGATATGGTCATAATTTCAATAATCGTAGTGGAAATACCCGGAATAAACATTAGAGTAATCAAAGTATTGCTCATAATGCACCTAACAGCAACTTGATACATATGTGGATAAACATAATAATGGTTAAAGTGTCCCAATAGAGTTATTTGTGCAACCCACGTTAAATCTGATATTTTGGTCGTATATAATGCACCTCACTGCCGATTATACAAATAATTCTATTGGATACCGTTATTATTATAATCTTTATTGGTATACCATATTTATAAACCATTATCCCATGCCCATATTGAATCCTACCGGAAGGATACCTACCATAAATATTCAATCAGAGGAGCCAAGAAATCGTTAAGGCGTGGCTCACTGCCGTCAGCGATCCAGGCTCCATGACGACGGATGGAGATTCAAATCGGACGAGACGAGGGTGAGTGGAGTGGGGACAGACTGTCCTTCCACGTTATCCAATTTACGGCCATCTGAAAAAAATAAAAAGTTCCATCGACTGGAGTCCAAGTATCATTTTGGAAACATTCCATCATCGAGAATGCCATTAGGGAATCAATCAATTTTCAAGACCGTACGTGAGTCTTCACCCGTTATAAACTGCCCTCTCTCTACAAATACATTAATCCCACATGTTTCAACACAAAATATCCATGGGAAAGTGTTAGTCGATTCGACGTTTTCTTATTTTTATAAGCAGATCCTGATACCACGTGTAGCACTAAGATGACTTAGATCCTCGTATTCATTCTCGGCTCGGATACTCGGCTCCATTCCACTGTTCCTTATTATTGATTATCTATAGCCCACGATTTATATGCTTTCTTTATAAAAGATAATTTTATTGTAAAAGCACAATATTTAACCCAACTTTTTCTCAGATGAGGAAATGCTCTAGTGGCTCTAAGAACGTTAAATACTGGCCAATGAGTTCGGCTTTAACATCCGAGTGAAATCATTGACGGGTGAATCCTTATGTGAAACCACCCACAAAAAAATCCCTCGAAACGCGAGTGTCTGGGAAAACGAACTTTCTCTGCACGCCGAATGTGTGGAAGTCACATTTTTGGGAAGTATAGCTGAAGTGGAGAATAAGGGGAGCATAATTTCCTTCGTATTTCATAATATACGTGAACATCTTTCGAGCATTTTAAAAGGGAGCGGAGACAACAATGATTAGGCTGCTTCAGCCATCATCTTAGACATGATATGATTTTCTCTTTCATTTTAATTTTTCTGAGTGTCCATAAAATTATTTCTTCGTTTCCTTTCCATTAGCGTTCCTTAATTAACCATTTGCTCTTTTTTTCAGTATCAACATGCGAAATATATGTTTTTTTTAATAACAGTCGGTACGCTTTTTATTATGCTTCATAATTTTATTGTTCCTCCTGCCTATACATTGCTACAATGCATGCTACATTGCTAGGCGAGGGCTAACAGCATAGATGCATGGGATCTCTTGTTATTTTTTCATATCTACGATGTGTATGCGAAGCCTATTCCATTGTTTCTAATATCCAGCAAGACACCCTTGGGGTATAGACTGGGGATTATGTAGATGCAGCTGTTAGTTCTATACCAATGCACGCCGTACAAATCCCAGGTAGGTATCCTGCCCCTCTTTCTCATATACCCACCCAGAAAGGGTCGTTACTAGGAGTTTAGTCATGGGGGATAAATATCAGTTTGCCGCCCCTCTCTCTCCCCCCTTCCACTTCCTAACCACATGAATGAAATACATCCATAAGCTATTTATTTTATATGCGGTAGTTGAAATTGAACACCGTTTGTTTGTTATTTGGAAGCTTTTTTCTAAATATTACTGTCTAATGATTTAAAATTAATTAATATTGTTGAATAATTTCATCAGAAAAATTAAATAACCTTTTTCATAAGCTTCCTTAAATTCATCAACCCCCTTAAAACTGCCGCCCGGGATACGTGCCCCCTCTGCCCCCCTCTGCCCCCCCTGCCCTAGTTCCGGGCCTGCACCCAGACTCTTCGAGTGGATGCGTATGACCCTGTTCATCTTACGCCCATCCCCAAGCGGCAACACACTCTTTCCACCATCTTCTCCTTCTCCTCCTTTCCCCCCCAAACGAACACTATCCTTCCCTTACGCTGCGCTCTTCTCATCTTCGTCCGGACTTGTTCACTCGACTGCACCGCTCCCTCTCTCCCGTTGCATGATGGACAGGGATTTCGCTTTTTCCCCACGTCAGTGGTGAATGGAAGGAAAGGGATGGAAAAGAGATGGGATCTCCCAGACCACTCGAAATGGACCCCCCCACCTTCTTGGCAGTTCTCTAACCCACCCTCACATATGTACACTCACCTCCCTTTCACTCCATAAGCTCCTCAAAAACCCATCCATTTTCTCGATATGTATTTCCATACGCTAATACTGTAGAGTGAAACCTACAAGTCGGAGTTGCAAATACGAGGTTCTCCAAAGCATTTTCCCCAAAAATACTTAAATAAGTCGCGATTACATCCACTTTAGTCTACTTTTCCTCGCTCGCACAAAACATTTTCTATTTTCATTTCATTTTCTAATACATGAAATATATTTCATAAATCAATGTAAAAATTTCTAAATCTAGGAAAGTAGAAGATTCAAAGTTAAAAAATCATAAACACCGGATATACACAGTTCTAGAATATTTAGTATAATGAAAAGTACTTGTCAATTTCCAAACTTACAGTATGGAAACACGAATCGTAATTCAACCGACCCAGGTTTTGGCATATACTGCCATTTTCAAAGAAGCTGTATCTTGTAGTTATTACATGACTCATAAGTTCCCAATGAAATAACGACAGCGCACAAGGATGATTTTCACTTGTATATTAAATATTTAATGTTATTTTTTTCTCGTCCTTTTCAAGGAAAATTCGTAACTGATGGGATAACCACCAAAATTGTATGCAGACAACATTTACCCCCACTTCATTCAAACTACTGATCATTTCCAAAACTTTGGATTAAACCACTCAGCTAGTCTTCAGGTTTCAATTTAATCAAGTTTTAGCTTATGAAATTGGCTTCCAATAAGGCTTGCAAAAATGAAATACGTATGGAGTAAAGAGAATTCTTGGATGAAACGCAAAAAATTATGATGAGAGGCGGTCAAATGTTTCTTGACTCAAAGTTTGAATGAACTCCGAGTCATTTGTATGAAATTCAACTAGAGGACAATGGCATTGAGTCTCATGTCGTCGGCTCATGTGAATGTAAAATGTATTAATATAATATTAAAGAAAGTGAAAAACTATCGGAGCAATCGATTAACCATAGGAACGGCGGAATGGTTGTCTTCTTCATTTCATCTAAAACCACAATATTTGATTTGGCGACGAGTCCATTATTGCCAACGGCTCAAATTAGGGATATTCATTGCATCAGCGCTATTATATTCTTTGTAGTCTCTTTTAATTAAGATAATAAGTTTCAAAATTTCCTTACACGAAAAAAATGCTATTATTTCAATATCGCGCGCATATTTTTAGTACTGAAATAATTCCCTCCGCCACAAAATTTGTCAAATTTTTGTAGATTTATTACATTTAAAAAATCAAGGATCGACATAAATTCTATTTTAGAAGAAGTCTACGGGCAAAATCCACAGTCTAGCTCGACATGTCGTATATTTTTGCAACTCTTGGGACATGTTGTTTGTAAATGACATTTACTTACGGGATTCTAAATTGGAAAATTAAAAAAAAGCAATAGCAAATTTTTCATTTTAAAATAATTAGCTCGCATTGAAAGGGACGTAACAATCTTTGAATTTTTACTGGCATTGCAGTCTTTTCCATGCTTCTGAGCTCGCATTCGTGCGACCGTTTTCTGGATTTTGTGTTCCTTTGCCTGTCGCATTGTCTCCCGCTTCGAATGTTTTCGTGTCAGTGTATGTCGTCGCATACATGTACATACACACACACATACGGTGCAGAGGAAGAAGGGAGCGGTTGGATGATGTAGCTTCTACGATGACGGTGGCCCAATTCGCGTTCGACGTCCTCGCGGAGATATTTCTCTCCGTAATTATCTCATCCGCTCTCGCCACGAAGCTTCAGGCATGGAATCGTCATCAGGATGGGTGCCTTGGAGGAGAAATTAACTGCCATTGTTGGAGATAGGTAGCGGCGCAAGATGGGAACTAGGTCCTCGCATCCGTAATGGCGGACAGTGACCGAACCATCTTTCTGCTCCTCTACGAACGCAAGCGGGCTCCAATGATTAGAACTTGTTGTCTATGCTCAGATGGTGCTCCAAATAATTCGGCATGCTCACTAGCGGGTATTATTACACATAGCTGCAAGTAGACTATTGCCTGGTGGCAGCATTAGATGTACACACATTAATAACAAATGTACCTATCTAATATAAAGTTTAGAAACAGAAAAGACACCCATTGTAAAAAATAATATATTAATTCTAATCTCATACTACTAAGAATTAAACATTGCTATGTGTCATTTCAACAATATTGTCCCAATAAACCACTTTAAAACAATCCATTAAATACATTAACTCTAATATAATACAACTAAAAAGATAATATTGACCCAATTAACCCAATTTCACACTCTCCCTTTTAAACCACAATGTAATTAACCAATGAGTGATGAGCACTTATTCCTGAAAATTTTCGCGTTTGAAGAGGAAGATCTTAAAAATAACTTCAGGTAGGTCGTTCCACTCCTTTATTCCTCTATGTAGGAAAGATTTATTTTTCAAAATATCCGTTTTCTGTTTTTTAACTTAATTTTGAATTTATGATCTTTCCTTCCTATGTAGCGGGCATGTATGCCATATCCTCGGGATGGAAAATGGATCTCTCAAGCAAAAATCGCTCGGAATGTTACTGGGGAAGATATCCAATCGTGTATCCTTAATTGGTGCGAGAGTCGAACTGGGATGTTATTCCACATTGTATTCCGAGTGAAAATGAGCACAGGAGGAGAGCCTTGAAGCGAATTGACGTAAAATGTGCATATTTCACTTTCAACGACGCGACGAAGGAAAATTATTTTCCGAGAATTTCGACGACAAAGGAAATAATGTCCAATGAGACTAAGTAGTAATTGCAAGGAAAACATTGGCAACAGCATAGTGCTTCACAATATAAAAAAATACTTACAAAACCATCGTTTATTTACCCCAAATACCTATAGTTAAGCAGGAATGCGGTAATACTTCCAAAACACATTCACAAACTGAATATCGATTCGAGCATTGAACCCCAAACATGAAATATTGTTATAATAGTGTGTCAAAACACTTCATGCAGCAGTAAATAACACGAAATAACTACATAAGATATTATGGGAATAGCTTCCATGCACCAACAAATGCGAAGAATACAGACTGAAGACGTCTATATCACCAAAGATAGTATTTTTAACAGAGCATAACCTACACGTATTTCTTTGCTGTGGAAGCCAAAATATTCCCCCATAACTCAATGACACATATTATGAAGGCTATAAGTAAAATAAAATCCACTTTCAACTGAGCTGCATTACCACACATTAAAAACTACATACTACAAACTCACATCTATCATAACAAGCAGCAATATCTTTCTCTGTTTCCAAAAATGATCCGGTCATGAACCGTTCCCGGGGAAGTGAGCCGCGTGACTCGGGCATACGTCAAAGGCATTGAGGAGAAAATTTAGTGCTTCTCGTGGCTTTTCACTCTTATAAAATGTAAGAGTCGCAAGTTAGACACGAATAGTATAACAGTTCGAGCAATTATGTATGTCTCAAATGGTGAAAAAGTATTTTTATGGTAAACGGAATACA
This sequence comes from Ischnura elegans, assembly GCF_921293095.1. Taxonomy (NCBI): domain Eukaryota; kingdom Metazoa; phylum Arthropoda; class Insecta; order Odonata; family Coenagrionidae; genus Ischnura; species Ischnura elegans. The sequence goes on along the minus strand of NC_060249.1, from coordinate 124,944,937 downwards.
GAAACTGGCGTGTTTCATATTCATACCCACAAATGCGTAGGTAATTATAACGAATGAAGAATTACGATATCACAAATTAGGATTTGGAACAAGGGCTAAAATAACGATTCTTTTCATAAACTTCGTAATGATAACTTTTTTACCTGAAAGATGGGAATCTTTAAGGATTGAGGTTTAATTAAGTTTACTTTCTTCCCCCGTTTCTGGCTCAATTTCCTTTTTGCTTGATTTACCTGACGTTGGGAAAAGAAAACTAAATTTGCAAACACCGTTCCCTCAATTTTACAGAAAAATTCAAAAAATGCGTCCATTTTTATGCACTGCCGGTAGAATTTGTTGATTCCATTACTTTGAATTACGTTCGATCAGCCAATTGATAAATAATGATACTAAAGACGTTCGGAGAGGCAGACAGCCAATGGCTTCACTCTGTACGTTATATGCCCCGACTGAATACCCTCTGGAAGTTGGAGAGGACGTAAAAAATTATAAAAAAATGTTTAGGGCATTGCATTGGTTGAGTCTGAGGCCATCTCTAGTCCACAACTCAAGCCTTGGACATGGAGTTTTCATTGATCGCACTGATGTGTAGTTGGAAGCTTTGCGAGAGGATGCTAATCGCTCCCTCGAGAGGTCTCCAATCCGGGTTGAAATAGTTTCTCTGGATCGAAGGCGGACGTCCACGGGGAGCGGTAGGATATGCCGTCACTCCGATCGCCATACGTACGAAAGGACACGGCGGAGGGATGAAAGGGGTGCGCGCAAGTGGTATCCCGGCGAAAAAAGAGAACGCTGGATTTTCAGTGGACGTATTCAGCACACTACCTTGCAAGCCGCCCAAAAAGGCGCGTGGCAGAGGGTGTTAGGACACCAGCCATCTGCATATGAGAAGAAAATCCTCATACAAAATTACGACTAGCATTTATTAAAGTCTTTTATGGTTCGAGGGAAAAACGAATTCCCGTATCTATCCGCCCGCCAAATATCTCTCTTAATTTACTGCTTCTTTTACGAACCTGGTAATATAGTAGGGCTCTAAGATGATGTTCTCCGCGTCACTCCTGCCTGTTTTAAACCAAGTATTTTTAGAAAATGTTGACAATCTTTTTAGATTAGACAACATTTGTATTCATGATATAAACTGCTGATATTTGGGTCGCATTTTTTTAATATTAGTAAAATTTGTCGAACGGCATTTGCAAACTTAGTTTTCTTTTTTCAACGCCAGAAAGATCACGCAAAAAGAAAAGTGAGCTAGAAACGGACGAAAAAATTAAACGTTCTTTAATCACCATAGATTTAAGATTCCCATATTTCTAGTAAAAATGCTACTCAAACTTTACGGATATGTGTCACTACGATCTGTCTTCTTAATCGCTTAAAGCTTACGCTATCGCCTTGAAGTTTTCAATGTATACACAGACTAAGCCCTCGTCAATTTTCTCCTGAACCTAAAATTTGAAAATATGACCTATGTACTTTCTCAGATGAAATTCTTTTATATTTTATACGGGGTGAACCATTTATCTTGACCACCCGAAATAACTTTTTGTCCAGATGCAAATTCAAAAATGTTTCAAGCAAATGTTCAATAGTCGCCAGGGGGACATTAATCAGCAAGATTTTCTTCCTTGTAGATTTGCTTTTTACAAATATATACGCGGCGGCATGTATACAGGTAACTGTTGGAAAACGTCAGCACTGTCTACCATTAAAATTTCATGAAGGCAGTGAAAGTTTTCAGTGAGTGATGGAGCACCAAAAATACAAAATACAACCGACCAGTTTTAATGGAGAAATGCATATACCTAAGCACTCGTTTGAGAAGCGACCGGACTCGAATGCTACTAAAGAATTTGTCGATTTACGTCTTTTTAATTTTGATAAGTGCATCAAAATCGATTGGATAAATTGCAATGAATGTATCGAAGAGTGGGATTCTTCTTTGCTGAACGAGAGAAAGTACAAAATGAGTCATTTCTTTCGTGGAATATTTCCACGCCTTTTCAACTTTGAAATACTTTGAAAGCTATGAAACTCATTGAGTTAATTACATGCATTACCGCTTTACGTAAAGAAAAGTCTGAATGGAGTATCGACAGACATGCCGCTTCTACGATTAATTCCAAGACCAGCTAAGGCTGCGGGATGGTATTGCATGGATGGAACGATAAGATTTCTAAGTATTTGTAATCATCCGATACAGACAGAATAAATCCCTAAACCAATTACCGGTGCGATTACTTCATGGAGAAATCAAAAGTAAATGAACACACATGCCTTAGCACGTCTTAACCTGGCATCGTATAGTTTAACTTCGCGAAGCATCAAAGTTGGGTGCAGTCCGATCAAGATTAAGTAAGTTTAGGCGAATCACTGTAAAACTCTACATTACTATTGCTGCCCATCATTTTCGCAAAGATACTGATTATTAACAGTATCAAAAACTATTTTTAATGAACTTAAATGATAAATGTTCCTTAAACTTAAAGAAACACAAGCTACTGGAAAAGATTATTAGCTGTTTTTCAGCGCATGGCTAGATTACGGAGGCTAAAATGGACAAATTCTTCCTCACCAATGATATATCAGTAGATGCACAGTCATAACTGTCTTCAGTTAGTATTTGTGTTTCCCGTTGTGGACACCTGCCATAGTCCATGACATTTCATTAAATAAAATATTAACGTAACTTAAAGGAAGACAATGCGAAGACTATTATATTTCTGTTGAAATTTTTTTATCGTTAACATATTAAATAAGGAAGTTCAATGAACCATAGAAAGGCACAATGCCATTTAGTACGCCAACCTCTTATTTCATGCCATATCTTACCGTAAGAAAAAAAAGAGTGAATAAATTATCATGTCATTTTTGGTCGTATCCCTGATTTTATGTCCAAATCGTTTAGAGCAATAAAATTGCAAGTTGGAAAGATAAAACTGCAGGCATGGAGTGCGAATTTTCCAGGATAAGCAAATATCAAAATGGAATTCTGAGTGAGTTCCACCGCAAAGCTCGACGAGGTGACGATTTTTACTGATCTTCTCCATAAAACTCTGACGGGCGGAATTTTTAGGGAGAGGAAGAAGTGCAGGTATTCTCATACGATTTTCCGGCTTCAAGAAAAGAGAATTCCCTCTCCATATTTCACGGCATCCGTCGGATTCCACGACGAAGCGAACGCGAATTCCCCACAGGCCTCCTCTCCTCTCCATCCACCTCCGCCTCGAAGAGTGTATTACACGCAGAGTCGACATATATCGATTGATATCCTCCCTCTCTCTCTCTCTCTTCGCTCGAATTTTTCCGCGTCTCTAAGGGTACGCGGAGGGCGCGTCATCACCCGACGCAGGCATTCTCCGCTGAATTCAAAAGGACGAGACGAGAGAAAGGACGAAATATTCATGGCTCTCGTTGCGAACTTGTATTCATGAATTCCTACTTGTACTTGGCTGACAAGTCAGTAGATTTTCAAAGAAACAGGAAGGAGCAAGATATTATGTACGGCAAGGGTGAAATTCGCAAAGACAACAATCATTTCGCTTATCCGGGATAGCAGCCTATATCTCCCAATTGCGAGTAAGTTATGCTTCCAGTAACACCACCAAGTCGATAACTGTAGTAGCGAGATAAGTTTTCCTAGGCGAATGTCACCCTTAGTGAACTTAGCTTTCCAACCGTTTGCGTAACTGTGTACAAAATTTCGTGCCATAGGCGGCGGTTTGAAGTAGTAAAACATAATATAGATGAAATATTTATATATTTGACTCCAATAGGCTTGGCTGTAATCCTGCATCAAATGATGCTTTTTGCTTCCTCTGGTCACAAGCTCCGCAATTTATTTACCACAGTAGCCAACAGCGTAAAACTGAAAGGTTAAATTTTACAGTTACAATAACTTCGGGATATGCAATTCCAAAACAGCAAGCTCCACTTCCCGTTTCCGCAAACTCAGCAAAAGCTACGTTCCTAAATAATTGCTTTCCAGTTGACATCCTTGAAACCTTCCAGAAAAATGCATATACCTATCTATAAAAATGGCTTGGAAAAGTACGTATTTCCACCACTACGTCGTAATCATCGGTCATTAGTAACGGATTATCCTACTTTTTTAGGCCCTTTGTGGAAGATTGAATGTTGAATTCCCATTCGGCTTTCAACAGACACTCGACAGTCTCATACGAAAGTAAGATGAGAATTCCACAATATGTCACAGAAATAACTTATTACATTTCATCTTCTTCTAATTATTTCTGGGGCTAAATACTCATTATAATTCAGTAAAAATTGAGGTATGACGTTGAATTCCCATCTATTACGTTAGTTAAGACTCGTAGACTTCTCCTTATTTCTGGGGTTAAATACTCATTACAGTTCAGCAAACATTGAGGTATAACAGTGAATTCCCATTCATTACGTTATGTATTATAATACGACTCGTAGACTTCTCCTGCCAGGAGCAGGAAGCGATGAGTGTAGACGAATGGCGACAATGAAATATTTTTGCCTTAATGTCCCTTAATGAGGGTTAGGGGGGTAGAAGACTGATAAACTCCTGAATAAGGACTGTCTATGCCATCATGAAAGCATTCAGAACATCATCTGGGGCCATCTACCTTTCACTAGTCCCTTCTTTCCTTCACACTATTCCCACCGTCCGCATCACTGCTCTAAAAACACCCCAATCCAATTCCCTGCTCCTGCCTTTTGCTCTCGTTCGAATTTTTTCGCCTCTCCAAGGATACGCGATAGTCTCGTCATCGTCCCACACACACACACACTTGCATGGAGTCACCCGTGCGAGGGAGAGAATGGTGTAAAATCCAGCCTCCGGCAACCGGAAAAGTCGCCCCACTCCACTGCGAAGGGCTCCGTGAATCCCATTCAAAACATTTCTTTCCCTATTATACTCCCCTAACCAACTACTAATATTTAATATCCCAACTCAATTCTTGCACTGAGTTAATATTGCACTTTATCTGATGATTGGTACACGTTTTATAAATCGAACAATATACAACAGTTCAACTTAAATATTACTGAGAATGCGAAAAATTATTTCATCTCTATACCACCCTCTTAACATTACATTGATCCTAGGATTGGCAATCGAAATTCTATGGTCATCCAAAAAATTCCTTCATTATTATTCTGAAAAAATTAACCTATAGATTTGAAATGTAGGAGGATAATTAAAATAAAGAAAATTACAAAGACCATCTAGTAAAAAAATTCAGATGGCGAAAAATTATTTCATCTCTCTTCCACCCTGCTAACATAATATCGATCCTAGGATTGGCAATTGAATTGCTATGGACAAAGAGAAAATTCCCTCATTATCATTCGGAAAAAATGAACCTGTTGGTATAAAAAGTACAAAGATAATTAAAATAAAAAATTGCAGGGACCATCTAGTTAAAAATTCCGCATGACAACTGTAGAAAATTATAATAAATGCAATGTCATTAATTAATACACAATTATGTTGCTGAGGCGCAGCACGAAGGAAAACATATTAGCGACAGAAGGAATATCGGCGGTGGTGGCAGCGGCGGGGGTGTGACTTTCCCGCCCTCCACCCTCCCCAACCCCCTCGGTCTCTCATACACCTTAGCACTCCGGCAACGATTACTTCCTCTTTAGCACCCTCCAGTTGGTTAGAACATGTGAAAGATTGCTATTCCATAGCTTTAGCAATAGTCGTTTGCGAATACATATTTTATCCTTCCAATAAAATTCTTATTCTGGTTCCACAAGGCTGCGATTTTCACAAAGCTCGATAAACATTACATTTAATTTACATAATAAATAAACAAAATATTTTACAATACATCAAATTACACACAAACGATCTTGGTCTCTGAAAATATCATGATGACTTTGAAAATCGTTGACAAAATATAAAATTTGATCTTGATGCACACTGCACACACACATGCCAGGATACCGAATGTTAATATAATAGTTTGATTAAGCGGAAATTAAGGTCAGTCACCACAGTGAAATTCTGTAATTTTAGTGGCGAAAAACTTAATGCGCCTCCACAACGGTCACCTCCAAGCTTATTGTGATTCCAGTTTCCGAAAAGTCTTCAACATGCCAAAGCCTACATACTGTTGATATGGACAAAAATGAATAAGTAATTAATAGTAAATAATGCATTAGTATTTTTACATCAACATTATTCCCTAAATATTCCCTAAATATTCCCTAAGGCTTCTTTCTATTATTTTTGGGAGCACTGCGGAAAAGTGGCAATGTATAAAATCCAAGAACAAGAGGAGACTCGAACGGCTTGCTGATAGGACACAAAAGATTTAATTTCCTTAAAAAAAAGTCTTTACTTCATCCTAGTGTCAGACTGCATTCTTTGAACAAGGACATCCTTTGATTGTCCTCTGATTGCCAAGTTAAGGAATGAACAATATGTTTGACAGTAGTAGCTCTAAGATCAAGCTGAACCATCGGTAACGCAAAGCTAAATTCCTTATTAATCTTATTTTTTTCCAGAATCGTTCAAAACTTTGAAAATCGCCAATAAAACATATATTCATAAGAAATCGATTGAAATCTAAATACAATGAATAAAATTGTACATAAATACGGTAAGAAAAAAGTGAGCGAATCAAACGCTATAAAATTACCTCAAGATAGGCTGGAGCAATAGCAATAAAAATCATCTTCGCCACATTTGGACATAGGCTGTCGAGGTGGCAAATCGCTTCTACAACGACGCCGACTGATGGATCAGTAGAGCGATGGAAGGCGACATACGATGCGAATAAGAATGAATGCGGGGTCCGAAGAGTGGATCCACCGCTTCACCTTCGGGCGATCTTCGGAAATGATTCGCAATTCCTTTGATACCACCGTCATGAGCCATTTTCCTTCCCATTGCAGACGAATCCCCTCAAAATAGACGACGATGCAAATTCCGCAAGAACTTCTCTGCAACCCGCCACCAGCTCGTCGTCGCAAGACAACTATCGTTAGCACTGCCGTAGAGTTTACATTACTTTCGAATGCTACCCCAGGTAGCAGTGGCAGACCTAATGTAAAACCGGTTTCCGCGCATTAAATCGCACTCCACTTTTGCCACTACTGGATAGAGATATCGATGCATTTGGCCTTATATTCCCTTCAGAACTGCGTGCGAATTTTTTGGTACCGTGGTCTGGTGGCTAAAGCGTTCCTCTCCCAACCCAAGATATCAAGATCGACTTTCGCCTGCGTACATACTTTTTTCGGTAGAAAGCGGTCACTCACCTGAATACGCGCAATCAGTAAAAAGAGGCTTCCGACAAGCTTCTCGTAAAAAAAAATTGCTTTTACTCCTCTTTTCAATGTCTGAGGGAAAAGAAATTAGTTTTCCGGTTGTTTTTTTCCTACTCTGCAAAGTGTTGAAATTTCAACTAATAACGCAATGCTATTCAAAAACTACGCTTGAATTGTAAGAATCAGTCCACAGTATCATATCACAGCATAAAATTAAGCCAAGTAAATGTGAACCTTAAAAATTCGTCACATTGCGACACGGAAATAAAATAACTCAAAGTAAGCTTCCGTGTGAAAAAATGGGAAAAATCAGATGCCGCATTTGCACAAAAAATTTCCTCTTTCAGAAATAATATTTTTAGTGTAAATCATGAAAATAATTTTAAATAGCGAACTTCTGTAAAAAAAGTCAAAAGAAATTTTGAAAAATATACCGTGTATAAGAATCAATCTTGGGACTTCGGCAGGGAAATCGTCACTGTAACTACAGGATCATACTATCACATGTTTACAAATCGTTTTTCGTTTCACTTGAAAATGTTTAAATGCGTTTTTCGTTAAAGCTATTGGTTGAATAATTTACCTTAACTGAATATACATCTAGCTAAATTTTTATCAATAAACGTTTTCACATGAGTCCTAGCGACTAGAGCGCCACTACCGGTGGAATCGAGGGACTGGAGAATCCTATGAACATTATCTTTAAATGAATAGCTGCAAGCGAAGAGTGAAGGCATTTGATCGCATCGTTTGCCTTGCAGTAACAAGGATATGACCAAGATTCCTCCACACTTTTTCTTTCCTTCTCAAAGTGGATTCTAACTCACTATGACTACGATTACTACAATACTGCCCATCAGCGGTCAACTATCTGGCGAGAAAATTTTATTCATTATCCTTTCCATTGAAAAAATATTTTTAAGGTCACACTGTTTCGGAATGTGACCGCCGATCAGCCATTATTACAATAATAAGTACTGAATGCTGTTGATGACAATAAATGTTTTCACGAGAGGGTACACGTGAAATAGTATGAAAATATGCCTGAAGCAAATGAAAATAAACATGGCACATATAATTCGGAGAATATCTACATTTTCTCAACTAAACGCCCGTATTTAGAATTTTAAAGTAAATTAAAAGCCGCTTACGGAAATAACGGCGGCAACTGAATGAGAGATTGCGGGTTCGAATCTCGAGCGAAGCCTTCGGACACTCCCAAGGAAAAGTCAGCTCAGGGCTCCCCGGAGAAAGAAAAACTACACCTCCGCAATAAACTACAAGACAACGAATAGCACCGAAACTTCACCCTCAGAAAAGAGAAGTAAATTGACGTGGCATTGACCGAAAAAAAACAGCTTGTATCTGGAGATGATGCGAGACCTACAGCTTTCGTCTTTCTTCCGTATGTTGCGGGAAAAAGTGAAAACATCGCTTGCGTGCTCTCAAAACATCGTATTGTGACGAGATTTAATTGTGCAACAAATTACAAGCAATCTCGGTTAAACACTATAAATCCGTAAGAAATGTAAAATATACAATTAAACGGACTGTACGTGCGGTCTATCAAGTGAAATTTCTCCGTTATGAAAATTATAAATTACGTGATTTCAACAAGTTACTGATGTATATTGGGAACCTGTGTTCGACACATTACCTTTTAGACTTTTAGACCTAAAGATGACGTAGTTTGCCGAAAAACCGGTCGTCAATGAAGCAGCAACAATCGAAACCCATTTATTACTTTGAGGGCTTGGAAACATACTGGTGAAAGCCTATTTTTGTTGATGTTGAGATCTCCACGGCATACGACTCCAAAATGGTCTATCTAACTAGATGTACAATGGTGCAATTCATAATTACACTTTTGCCCGCCAGGTAGCAGCACATACTGGAAGCCTACAACACAGTTCTACAACTTCTTTGCGAATTATCATTTAACTCACGACCATTACAAAAGAGGATCCTCAATTCGGCATCTAAGCGTAGTCAACCACCACGCAATTAATTGGGCTTACAAAAGTCGCCACTCGCGTCGCTGACGGACAAAGTGATCCGAGTTTCACGGGGATATGAGGTGCAATTTTAGGGTGTTAGCCAAAATTTATTTCCATGATGATGTGATCTACCGAATTCATAACTTTTCAATGCTATTCATTGCAAATACAAACAATGTACCGCAAAATGTTAAAAAATAAAGTTGATCGCATTGCACTCATCGCCGCGCCACTGACATTTTTGAAAACCTATCAAATGCGACCGAATTGGCAACAGAAATCAGCCTTATGTATGATTAAATTCTTTCCCCCTGATTTAATGATTGAAAAAAAATATTTTTGACTTACACCAATATGTTTACCTTTCCCTATGAGGTGAATTCAGCATCAAATTTGGGGGAGGGGGTCATGACCTGGGTCCGAGGAGTATGGAATACCCCCCGAGAGAAAGGGGCGTTTTAATATTAGGGAATGCTACGCTCTACAATTAATAGTTCTCACGTTTGGGACTTGTAGTCATGCATTTACGCTCCCCTTATTCGTTTACAAGGGTATAAAAACTTTTAAACTGGTAAAAATTCGATAAAATTTGGGGGGGGGGGGGGGGGAAAGACCCCTGTGACTCCTCCTAAATCCACCATTCTCCAAATCCATCCACCCAGGAGACGGGGTCCAGGCACACTCTATCCTCCCCCTCCTCCCACATCACCCTAATTCCATCGCGACGTATCCCTCTTCTCTCTCTCTCTCCCTCCGTGTCTGCATAAATCTCTCCTCCCTTCCCCCTCTCCCTCCCGCTTTTATCTCAAGGCGCAATCCCACGCATCTCCTGGATACGCCACCCTATCGCCACTTCTCGACGACTGTGAAATCCCATTCAACCCCACTCCATTGATCCGCTGCTTAAAAATACGACAGGAAACAGAGAAGGATCAGCGCAGGTTTTCTCCACGATTTAGGTGACGACAGCAAGGGATAATCGCGACATTTAAACGTCCTCTAGACATTCAAGCACTGCGAATGGGACCACGAAAACGACAGTTATTTTTATGTAAAGAAGCGGGTTGCGACCCTTTTAAAAGGACACGGGTCTGCGTTATGGAGTTGTTCACAGAAAAAATCACTCATGCAGACGCGTGCAAATAAATCTCGACTCTTATTGACTTTGATGTTTGCAAATATAATTTGAGTTTGATGAAACACGTATGTTATTTCTTCACAAGCTGAAAACCAGTCAAATTACGATGAAGTAAGGGACTCGCTTTAAATTTTGTACTACTTCCATCATTTTGAATGAGTTTTAATTTATGATTTTGTGTTAGGTTACTAAAAAAATGACTGAGTTATCGATTTTTGCAGTTTTTTTTTAGAAACACTTGATAAAAATATCTTTGAAAATAGGAGAAAAAGAATTAAATTAGAGAATACCAAAAATAGCAACTATTTTTCGTGCCTGCAGCTCGATTCTCCGACTAGTTTCAATACTAAGGCGTGATTAAAATTAAATGTGTCCTGATTGTTTTGCGTTTTCATCATTGTAAAATATTTCGCTCAAAAATACTGCACTCTCGACACAATTCAATTAATTTGACATTCGCAAGTGGGAAAAAATGCATAAAATAATTAAAAGTAACTCATTTGTTAGGTACGGGCATTTCTATCGTGAACATTTTCCCGTCGAGTCCGAACAGCAGAGAGAGTGACATTGCGATAGCAGTGGCCCTGGTCGATTTTTTTCTCTCTATTTCACACGGAAGCTTCCTTTGAAGAATTATTTAATTTCCGCGTCAAAACTAGATGTATTTTTAATACTCTCATGTACTTGGCTTACTTTTATGCTGCAATATGATATTTAGGACTCATTCTTACAATTCAAGCATAGGCTTTGAATAGGATTGCTTCATTAGTTGAAATTTCAACACTCTGTAGAGTAGGAAAAAAAACAACCGGAAAACCAAATTCTTGAAATTCGTGCGTAGGTTTCCGCGGCGTTGTTCACGATGACTGCTAATTTTCGGGTTCGGGCAAAAAATCTAAACTTCTCACCTTCGGCCTGAAGACGAAAGCAGGATGGCTTTCGAAACTGTTCTCAACCATAAACGACAGACGAGGCTGGAGAACCCGAAAATTAGCAGTTATAGTAAACTAAATTCTTTACCCTCAGACATTGAAAAAAGGAAGTAAAAGCAAAGTTTTTCAACGAGACGCTTCTCGGGATCCTCTTGTGTACCTACAGGTGGCGCGTATTCAGATGAGTGACCGCTCGCTGACGAAAAAAGTATGTGCGTAGGCGAAAGTCGATCTTGGAATCTTGGCATGGGTGTAGAACACTTCAGCCGCCAGACCACACGCAGTTATGGAAGGCCACATGCATTGATATCTCTACCTAGTAGTGGCAACAGTGAAGTGCGGTTTAATGCGCGGGTATGAGGTTCACATTAGGTCTGGTACTGCTAACCAGTGTAGCTCGACAGTATTCCACGCAGAGAAGGTATCCACTGTCGAGCGTCCTATCCTACTACTACTACGACCACTATCCTTAAAATGCCACTAGTTTGCAACTCGAAAATGCCCCTCACTTTCAATGAGGCTATGTGGTCGACATCATCCAGGCGTCTTCGATAAAGAGAGAGCGTACAATATACATAGAAAACATTACAAAGAATTAAATATCTCCAATAGGTCAAACTTGATACTGCGTAACATTGGAAACGCGGCAGAAGAAGAAGATGAGCCAGTGAAGAAATTTCCGACCCGCTCGCCGGCCTGGCCGCAGTTTTAACGATTGCCGCTTCGAATGAACGACAGGCCAGCGATCCGAGACCTCTTCAAAATGAACTCTACATAGGTTCAATGGTTTTCGGCTCAACTTTGTGGAAATTAATGCACGAAAATGAAAAGGAGACTTCGTTGCTTTCGAAATAAATCTGTGGAAAGCAACGAAGTCTCCTTCTCATTTTCTACATAGGTTCTTTGCGGGAACGAGGCATGATGTGAGGTATCACTTAGGAAGATAATGAGACCTGTATACAGAGACTATAACATTGATAATCTCCAACTCCCCAACAATATATCTACCAGCTTCTTTAAAATCTCTGGAAATGCCACAATTATGTTAAAAAAATGAAGGAAGGAAAAAAACATACGCCTTAACCTGACTTGACTGGTAATTGATTTTTCCTTCGTAGATTATCGAACTTCACGCGCACTAGGCAGAAGATTTCGGAAGGGTGGTCTACGTTTATTTCCTTGAATGATATCAGCACGCCAGTTTGGAAGTGAAACGAGAGGTTTGACGACGGGGTACGGCAGAGGGTGGATTGGAGGTGATAAGGCGCGGATGCTGCAGCAAGAGGGAAATGGCTCCATTGTTGGGAGACGTAAACAGCAACGCAGAGGGATGCCTGGAAACGAGCGAAAAAATTTTGATTGACATGTGACGAGAGGGACGGAAACGGATGCCACGGGTACGCTATAGAAATCCTGGCATCATCACCTCGACATCAGGAGTGGTCTCTTACTATCTGTCACAAGAGGAAGGGTGTCTTATCGCGAAGGAAGGAAAGAGCCGCGCTGACACATTTTCCCACTTTACAATCCTCTGCTTTGACTAGTCTATCTCACAACAGCTCCACCCACAACTTCATATCCAATCAAACATCTCTCCCTCTCCAAAACTCGTCCCAATACCAAATGTCACGCGACATAAGGCAGCATGGATATCTTCTTTTCTTGCTATTAGCCCATCATCACTATTCCTCTTCGTCCATTCAGAAGAATATCATTCACTAGTAGACCACTCGGTGTTGCTCGGGAAGGATATCACCCACAGATGAGAGAAACTAGGAACTTGGAATTCATGGTCACATGGCAGGATTTTTAGATAAAGGAACAAAACAGGTATGATGATGCCTCCCCCCCATATTGTCTGTTGACTCAAAATTGAAGTAAGACGATGAGCGGAAGACGCTAAACAGTAAAAAAATGAAAATAAAAACGATTTCCGTGTACCGTGTACTGGATCAGCTTGTACCCCACTTCACTAAAATTGATGGTTATGTGAACTTCCAGCTGATTCATATGCCTCATTTCACGTTAGGAAGAGACAGGGAATCCGACTTACAAAAAATATTGGGGGGGCAAACCGGGGATCTTGACCTTGGAAATTTCATAGGTAGTGAGTTAAAGCATTTTAGAAGAGTCATATAATCAAAATTAGAATCCTGATAACTCGAATCACGATATCTGGACACTCCGGGGAAAATCGACAAGCCTGACACATTTTTTCTCACACCCGTAACGAATTTTTGGGGGGGCTCGGGCCCCCTCGGGCTCCATGGAGTCGGCGCATTAGGGAAGAGATGAGAGCGCTCCAGCAACAGATGCGGCACCGTCCACTTAGTAATTCGACCGCACCGAAGCCACCGAAGTTTAAGCGTGAGGCGGAGCGTCGTCCTTGATCGCTACACGCCTTCAGACTCATCACTAATAGGCGGGAGTGCGGCTAGATGGCCAATGCAGTGCTTCGAGGCGTCTCAAAAGCCCCACTCAGTCAGCCATATCCAAACAAGGAAACTGAAACATGCCAGTCATGCTCTCAGTCAGTCACATGAGTGCTGCCTGTCCCTCAACTTACCCCCACTAACACTTAAAGGCGAGCGACGCTATCAGTTCCGAGGTGAGTGAGTGTCACCCCAGAACTATAGCATAGAGAATTTCGGGCTGTCGCATAAAATGAGCACTGATACGCGGTGTAAATCGCAAAATATAAACTGATACGCAAGTTTGCAGAAAATCCAGGATGATATCACGCATCGTCCAAAAATTTGAATTACTTCCAATTCTCCAGGGAAAGTGATGAAGCCTCGTGTAATTTTATGGCAATAAATAATTCGGTTACAAATGCGTCGCAACGCAATATACAAATTCAGTTAGCTAGTCCATACTTGTGAATTAAGTCAGCAAAGCCGTGAGACAACTCTTATAACCGTATTATAATTATTAAGTACCCAAATACAATAAATTAATATTTCCTATAGCATTAAGAACTTAAATGATTTTATTTATATTTAAAAAAGGTTTGAAAAATGAAAAATAATATAAAAAGTGGATCATAAATTTCCAAAGATAAATTTTAAATGCAAGGAAAGACTGAAAGACGCATTTCAAAAGGTTTTTCTTTCAAACACCAGGTGAAAAAAAAAAGAAACGATCAAAATGCATGCCAGCCTAACGCTCAAGATGAACACTGAATTCCAAAAAAGTCGTGATAATTTTTATATTATCCTTTAGCGAAAAAACCTTTCGAGACAGTCAAGATGAAATTCAATTTCATAATATATGTATTGCATAGTAAAATATATTAACAAAAACTTGTAATTTCCACACTTCGATGAATAACACAATTACCGATTATGGTTTTGACACTTATGTCATTTTCAAGGCTAAATGAATGTCATCCTTGAAAATGACATATAACCATGGTCGGTAGTGGAGCTGTACATTAAAGAGCGGAAATTATAACTTGTTGTTAATATTTTATGATAGACACATCGCATTTCCACCACACCAAGCCTGACTATATTTTATATGTTTAAAATGTTTAGCACACCATAGACCGTTACCCTGGGTACAATAGATTTAGATGGGACGATCGCAGAAGGACAGGTGGAAGGGAAGAAGGGCAAGGGACGGCCCAGAATGAGTTACATAAGACAGGTCATAAAGGATGTAAAAGAGAAGAAATATGTACCTATGAAAAGGTTAGCGGATAGGAGAGAGGAATGGAGAGCTGCGTCAAACCAATCTTAGGATTTTCGACAGATGATGATGGTGAAGATGCTTCTCTCGTTTTGTGACGACACATATTAAGACACATTTATACTTCAACGTGGTCTACTCCAAAAGCATAATAATCAGGAGTCGACGATAATACTCCGTGGTGGCGACTCTATCCTCCTCCACCCCGTCTCGCTCCAAAACTGCCCGCCCTTCAGCACGACAAGCAGCCTTAGAATGCGGCCGGACGTATCTGGAGAACAGGACAGACCTCCGTCCGGAAGCTGGATCCGCCCTTATCCGTAAACCCACTTATCCCACCACATATAAAGCAGGTATATCCACCGTCACCCGCAGAACCCTTGCCTCCGACCCCTGCCACAGGGTACAAACTCAGGGTACAAAAAAGAAAAGAAGAAGAAGGATTTCCGTAGGTGGTGGTCATCATCATCGTCTCCTTTTTGCCTGCGTCGGCGCATTTGTGAGCCAATTTCTGGAGAGAGAGAGAGAGAGATAGAAGCGATTGAGAAGACACCGCATCGTCCAATTTCTCCCTCCGTCCACTCACCCCTTCTTCCGCCCCCACTCCTATTCCTCCCTAATCCCCAATAATCTCCCAATTCTTCCTCCTCCATCCGTCCCTTCCTTTCTCCGATATCTTCCGTGAAGGCCAATTTTCTCCCTTCGCCACTCATACACCTCTTTCCGCTTCTTCTTTCTTCTTCTCATCCTCTTAACAACACCACTGACGCGGTCGAAACGTAGCCGACGCGAATAAGATCACTGTTTGACATTTTGTCAAGGTGAGAAAAAACTAACTCCATCTTCTTTTCTAAGCTTCTGCGGATTTGTGGAAATCTGGGAGTCCAAATTTTACAACGCTTTTGTCCACGTTTACTCCAACGGCATTTTCACTGGTTAACGACTCCGTTCCTTCTGGTTAATAAAGTTGAGAGCCATTTTTCTGGCTGGAATATTCATTCCATCCGTTGGAGTAAGCCGGTTTTCCAACGGATTTTGTATTATCACTTGATTTGCGCCAAAAAATCTTTCATTAATTCGTGAGGTGGATTGTCTTGTTTCCGTTAAAATTGAAATCGACCTGAAGGTGCCGACTAAATTCCCGGCGAAATCTTCGGACAAGGTGAAACGCACGACTGGGGAGACACGCTTTCTCAGCATATTGGCGGAGGTGTCGAATAGTACCGGTGATTCTATTATTTACAATGGATGCCATGGATACTATAAGCTATCACAGACTCACACTGCATATACGAAACTTCTGTTTTCCTTCTTCCTTACTACCTGCCTACAATTTTACTGTTATTTTTTATTACAACGCTAGTTTTTTTCAATGCTTTTTTGTAGGGAACAACCGGATACTAAAAAGAGACAAATTTTAAGTCACTAGTCACCAGTGGGCACACAAAAGGTGTAAACATTTTGCGTGGAAAATCATTTGTTGGCAAAGGCAAAAGATTTTTCAATTCAAATTTCGTACTCTTCGTAGGTACACATTATAGTAGCCCTCCCCACCGCCATCAACAATGTCGTCGCCAAGTGGATTAATTTTATGACCGGTTCAAGCACTTCACTTCCGCGTAAGTCTGAGGCATGGGTTGTGAATCGCGATCAGAGAATAGTCATTGTCAAGACCTTATCGTGCTCAAATCAAAATTCGGCAGAAATGAGAGTGACCATGAAAAACCGAATGAAATTCATTGGCATCAAACTCCGGCGATTCCCAGAATAACTCTTACTTAATACACCTCTTTCCCTACTATCATATTTTTTTCCTTCATTTATTTCCCATACAGCCTCAGAGTGAACGAATGATGAACTCTCAGAGAAGCTCAACAGCAGAGGATAACCCGGAAATCCTCGTTTGAAATCAATGGTTTGCGAGTTTACTCTGCGGTATCGTAACATGATAGATTAAAAAGTAAACTACGTTTCATTCCACACAGTATTTAGTAAAAGACTCAACTAGTCTCGACGTTCTCAGGTCATCATCAAGAGGTGAATCTCTGGATAATGAAGAGGTGAACCTGTTGATACTGACCAGAAAACGTCGAAAAAGGTTGAGTTTTTTAATAAACACTCTGTGAAATTAAACTAAGTTTACTTTTCAACCTATCATTGAAAACCCCATCTTAAATTCCGATAATATTGACAAAACTGGTATAGGTTAGTACTTTTAAGTATTAGAAGTATTTTTTATCCAATCCCTGATGGCCCTTCTCCTTCCTAAGTGCAAATGGAATAAAAGTAAAATTTTCCATTGGGATGACAAATATAAAATCGGACCGCTGCAAGCCAATCAATAATGACATCGACGGAGTCAGCCAATCATCGATCTTCAAGGAAGCCAAGGAAAGGTCGGGGTGGAAGGTGACGTGACTTGGGCGTTCTAGTTTGCAATCTCGGCCACACGTGTAATGTAATCCAATTTCATCCTATTTCCCATCTGCAAAACTCTCCGTACAGCATGCATCTCTTCTTTCCACCTTCAAAATAGGGATAATAAACATCGTATATTTATATACAGGCATCCGGTATGTTTTTCCCAATCATCGATATAAGTACGCTAGTTTATTTTTTTATAATACAATAATTTTTCGCAGAATATATATTTGCCGGTATTTAATGCGATATGTGAATGCATACCCTAAATTTCGGTAATGCATTAAGTTAGTTAATTTTAAAATTGGTGAACACTGGTGAAAATCAGAAGTAAAAGAAATTGAAAAGAAAATGCTCATCATTTTTTCGTACCACTGTGATTTTTCGGCCTAAAGAAAGCTTTTCTTCACCTTGAATTCTTCACACAAACTTTTGCTCCAACATGGCGTGTCTACAGTAGGTACCTTCAACATAAAAAATACTTCCTTTCTAATATTTGACCAACTTCTGATTCACTTTCTAACATTTTGAGAACTAATTGTCAAAATATGGAAGTAAGTATAACTAGATTGCAAATGCCAGTAACAAGAATGACATTAAAAGAATTACTCCGAAATACTCGTAATTGTACGCAGATGATGTTTTTGGCGTTATAAATATCGGCCTGGTGCACTTATCACCGGGTCAGCTTTCTGTAGAATTCCACTGCTCGCGAGTGAGTTACTCATAAAACACGTCGACAATCAGAGGTTTGACAAGATAGTGAGTATACACCAAGTTAGTAAAACCTCGATCAATCAAACAATCGTGTGGTATATTTTAAACACATAGTAAAGAATTCCGATGGATGAGTATATATTTTTATCCATCCCCAATGGCAGGCATCCCATCCCTCGCAACCAACAATGAGCGTTGTCCTCGGGCAACGGCCTCCGCCCCGCGCACCCCCCTCCTCACACCCTCCCACCCACACCCCCACCCACACCCACTCCAGCCAATTATCTCCTCTCCAGTTATATTTCCTCGTCGCCCTTCGGGTGTCCCTTCCCAATTTGCCGCTCTCCCTCCATCTCCCTTACTCATTGCACTCATTAGATCCTTCCCTCCGAGAACACAGTTTTTTTCCGCACCTCTCTCGCTTTCTCCGTCCCAAAGGAGCACTCAAAAAAAAAACTTGCGGACCTGCCATAAAGCTCCGTTAGCGCCGAAGAATGAAAAGGTTCCAAGGATAAAGAGGCCGTTCAAAATAAGTGCAGCATGCAGGACATCTAGCGGATAGTTACATGTAATTACTCTGAAGAAAACGCAACGTCTGCGTAATTAGTATCCAATTTCATCAATTTACAAATTTCGTAAGGCATGCCAGGCGTATTTTAAAGTACCAGCAGGAGAGGTTGCAGAGCTGGATTCAGTTCTATGTCAGCTAACTTGGCTTTGAGATCTCGCGAGAAGCAGTTCTAAAATATTTCTGGCCTCCCAATTAGGTACGCAAATTTTATATCAACAAGTTTGTTAAATTGCATCGATAAAAGGCTCTGCGTGACACCGCACAAAATATCTATCGCAGTATAACCAGTGCCTGTAAGCAAGTTTCCCAGGCTAAACTTCAATATTATCATACTAATGGAGATAAAAACGGGAAATTCAAACGCGATTACACTAATATAGAGTGCTTCCAACCAGAAAAGGATGGTTTCAAACATGAAAATCAGTCTACATGCGGCAATGATGAGAAAAAATCACATGAAAGAGTTACAAATATACACCCGTTACCAGGTGTGCTAGGAACTAATGAAGATCATAGTTTTTTTCTCTCACGAGCATTCTTTCAGGTTAAGATGCAAAATAAATGTTGACGTCGAATGATGCTATTAAATCGAACGCGCGCCTAAATCGTTCCAAATAACTTTAGATACGACGTTTATGTAAAAATACAAATACCTCTAACAGCCTACATAACCCCCCCATTTCTTAGCAGAAAAATGAACACGAAAACATGATAGACGTGAGAAATATTTCAGGAAGGCGCAAGCGAAAATGTCTATGGGCAAGTACGACAAATGTTAAACCCCCATCAAGAAGTTAAATATATCCTCCGGCAGATGAGCGAAATGATGCGAATGATGATATCTTTTCGTGCTCAAGATTCCACGTCTTATCCCTCTCCTTTCTTAGCTCTCAGTCCAGGAGAATAGAAATTGTCCTGGTCGTCCTTCGTCGCCCCGATTCAAGGCGGTCCCACAGCGGGGGATGGCAAACTGTTTGTACCTTACACCCCTCTGCCCCTTCCCACAGAATACTCCTTTAAATCCAAAACCCCGTCCTCCCCCACCCCCTCTATCTCTTCCTTTAAAAAAAAAAACCCTCTCCTTTCTCCCCTCCCCCTATTTACATCTGAGGAGCGTCTCCCCCTCCCCTTATCCACTTCCCCTCCCTGGACGGTTCGCTTCCCCTCGTTTGCATAACGACCGGGGACTTCTCCATTATCCCCCATTATTATATTTTATCATGGCAAACTCCTCCTCCTCCCTGGGCTCCTCCGATTATTACCCCCTCTCCTTCCCTTTATACTTCGCATTCTCTTCCTCATCCACGGCCTCCCAATTCACAAAAGCTGGTTATAATCATTCCGCAGCGAGTGATTCAAGTTTTAAATCCGACGCCCAGCGCTTGCTTTCCCGTGGGTACCCGTGAGGAGTATGAGCCGTGTATTGGTGAGGAGGCCGAACAATGACTGTTCCGGCCGGACGAGACGTACGTATTATGGCGAGAGCGCTTCAGACGCAAAAAAAATCATTCAAGGCAAAAAGGAAGAGTTGGAGAGGGAAATTTCGCAAACGACACGAATGGGAAGACTTTTACATCATGTCCATTTCCTAACTCTGCACGTTTACGGCCCTGCATTTGAGGAATATCCTGAGAAGATCCAAGTATGTGCACGCTTTTCCGGATCGTGAGGGGAAGTCTCTGAATGTGCTCAGCACAGCGTAAGCCGAACAAGCACAGTGCAGTGGATATATGCTAGGGACTCGCACGCCAAGGCAGTTCTCAATTGTACAGAGAGTGTCCTCCAGAGCCCGTGTAATTCGAAAACACGGCCGTCGATTCGAATTTCGCTAAACACTCCCCAGTGTTACATGTTTTCTACAATAGATAGCGCTGGACTTGGCATGCATTTCTTCCGCTATAGAGGATCGAGTCAAGGGAAGAGTCTCCCAGACATACTTCTTATATATCTACAGATTCGTAGATTCAGTCATAATTCATCGATTAGCAGTGAAGGGAAATAAATGCGTGGAATTAAAAAGCCTTTTTGGATTCGGAGCGAAAATAGATTTCTTGATGGGGCATGGAAATTCAGATCAATAAAAATTCCTGCATTTCATTTTATTGACTCGTAAGGATGGCAGCAATATAATATTCTCTATGTAAATACACAATTGGCAAGCGAATTATTACCAAAACCACTCATAACGTCAAACAACCATGAGCAAATGTTGCTGAATACGGCAGATGAATATAGAAAACATCATTCATAAAATGGGATGGATTAAACTTTCTATTGCGAAGATGGAAAAATAAATTTTTTATTATATTCCACTCATTATTTAATTGAAAAGAAAACCACTGGTTTCCACCTTTTCTGGCCAATATTTTTTTTCTTTTATCTTTTGATAAAGACCTGAAAAGGTCGAAACCGGTTGAATTTTTTTAATAAATACGTTTTGGAATAATACGAAGTTGTATGTAACAAAAATTGAACCCAAGAAGGCGCGGTAGTTGTGGCTATGCATAGCGGCAAGTAATTTTCCTAAAAAGCATTGTAGCGGATTCCTTTTCGTTTCATTTTTTAAATTTCTTAATGGTACAATAGCAACTCCAAGCAGATAAGTAAGGGTAAAACTCGAAAACTCTTTTTTTTACTGATGTAGTATGGGCATGGACCGAGACTCTTTACTACAATAAACTTAAATTCATTGTTGGATACACAAAGAGGCTAATTATGTCAGCATAATGGATTCAGAATTGCAAATCATCCGCCTAGATGAACTTCTGCGCTAACTTTCGCATTCTTTATCGGCAAAACTTTCACAAAAGAGTTATCCCTCAAGCAGCCAGCCGAATCCTATCGCTTGTCGTTATTTGCACAACCTACCCTCTCGGCTTGTTGACCTAAAAGCCATCCCGTTTCCATATTCATTACATAATCCACCGTTAATAGTCATTTCAGCGGTTTTATTCCGTTAGCGGTTATCGGCAACGAACAGAGGAGCACCAATGTTTGTCTTTCCTTACGTTTCCTTTCAGTTTTCAATTCGCAGGGCCCCACTTTTTCCAATCAAGGCGTATATTTACACTTGAATTTCCGGCATTCTCAATAATTGCAAACCACAATTCGTTTTGGAGCTGAAATTCCAGAAATATCTGGCCGGCTGGCGTTTCGTATCGCCATCTCTGTGCAATACGCCCTAATCCCAGAAGAGAGACATTTTGCCGTCGGAATGAAATGATAACACCGAAAATATCACCGCAGTCACAAGCTCCAAATTTTCTTTCGCCCGCAGCGAGATAACCACGCTCGCCATGAGCAAACAACTCGGCCCACGAAGAAGTCGACAGTGCCGAACGTTTGTATTCAATTTCCATATTAATTGCTGCGATCTTAAAATGTCAAAAACCCTATGTCATAGAAGATCTCATGCAGGTCTAAATACAAGCGTAAAAGGATAGATACAATGTCTCAATGACTAACGACTTGGTTCATAGCCTAGGCGACACACTCTCCCGGGGTCATTCCATCGTCACCCTTAGTAACAATTAGACGGGTCAATCTCCAAAAAAACTTAAATTTTCTACAGGCAAAATAAAAATAATTTTTGCTTATTGAGAACCAAAATTGTGTAATTACAGTTTGTCAATCATGAAATCTTATGACGTAAGTGGCAGAGATTGTTAGTATAAAATTTACACCTTTTTTATTTTTACTTTTTGCTGTCTACGGACATGATATATATATATATATTTTAATTTGTCATTAGACATTCTGTTACTAGTCGTAGTGTAGGTATCATTATGTCCGTTGACATCTGTCGTGTCCATGGACTGTAGATTTCACGAACATGATGTCCACGGACATGACGATTTCCTCAAAATTTTCCTCTTAGTTGGCACTTACAATAAGTTAGGGCATTGTACTTATTACATTGAACTTCCATGTTATAGGTGCAAAAGATATCTCAATTGCAATTCGTAATAGATTTTACTTTTATTAACTTTTACCTGTCCGCGAACATGACTGATGATCATGGCACTTTCAAAACACTGAACCAAACTTTTTCTTACAGCGTTAAAACATTCACTAAAGCAAGTATAAATTCAAACATCCCAATATAGCATACAATATCTTTCTCTACACACTGTGTTCGGGGCTGCCACCATATCCTATGAATAATTCCCCCTTTTACATGTGTGTCCACGGAGATTGCTTTTTTCGGTAGAACAAATGTTTTTTTTTATTTTAAAATAAATATTATTAAATAAAAGAAACCTTAAAAGACTATTTTGAAGCATTTATATTGTTGTAACTTGTTTTATCATAGATTTATAATAAATTATTTAGCAAAGGTTGTTAACACAATCTTCGAAAAACCTCTCAATGTAGGACTGTCCAGTGTCCACGGACATGACGAATCATTGTCTGTGGACGTTAAATTTGGGGATTACAATTTTATTCTTTGCTAATTTGTCACTAAAATTAGTAAAAGGGTAAATAAAATAATGCGCCACTTTATTTTTGATTTACCAGTTTTGGGTTTTCTATGGCAGTCCATGGACCTAATTTTGTACAATTGTGGGATAATGACCCAGACAATCTGCTGATTCTACTAAATATTTGTTTATAGTTAAAACATTTTTTTTACCAAACACATTTTAAAAAAATACGTATTCCTAGGACTTGAACCTTTAATTTTAAATTTCGATTGCCATATTAACTATCGTGCATGTAATCCGACTCGTGTACAATAGCGAAAGAGGGGTAGAACCTGTAAAGGCGACATACTGATACATAAACTCAGCGGAGTACCTCCATTAGTCCTAAAGATACCGACTCAAATAAAAACACAATATTGTGCAATAATGTTCATAAATGCAATGTTTCCATATAATCTTCCATTTATGTTCGCCTAAAATACTGCTGGGAAAAAGATTTCTTCATCAAATTTTAAAATGTCAGGTGATATCTTGTGCAAAATGTATGAATATCTCCGTCACAAACACAAAATGGATTCACCTACATGGATTTCAGCAAATCACATCGATGAACCATTTATTTTCCAGAAACTGATTACGATGAATCAAATATATTGAGGAAATTTATTCGCTGTTTTTGCGATTTAAGTGCAGCCAAAATTCACATTAATATCCCCTCTTCCTCTTATGTTTATATTTCATACATACTTTATTTTTATTTCTGTACTTTAGTTTAGAGTTTTTATATTTAAAGTATTGTTAACCTTTTTACAATGACACCTAAAACGGTGGATATGTTAAAAAGAAACATTTCCTTTTCAAGTTCGCTTTCATTGAATTTCAAGGACCGTTTATTGGTAGAAAGCTGTAGGCGTTAGGGAAAACGAACACTCCACTGAGTAGCAATACGCCCATACGTGTATTTTCTTAATATTTTGAGATCGCTCGGCATTATTCTCGTCTCGTTAGAACTTTTACGTCGTCACTGCGTTCGCCCGTCAAGCGAAGAGTGCCATTTCGTCCGACGCCGCTTTTAAGTCGTCTCGCGGCAGTCTAGCCTCTCTTGCTTCATTTTTGCTTTCTTTATTTCTTTCTTCCCATTTTACCTCGAGTGCTTTCATGCTTCGCCGTCAAAAATTCGTACTCTATACCTCGGCTGAATTTTCTAATTATTTGCTCCCTTACTTTTTTTTACCCTCCTGCATTTTTTTCTGCTTTCCGAGAATCCCTTTCGCGAGCACACGTAGCCACTCTCCTCTTCTTTTTTTTATATATCCTCCTCACGTCTCCTTTTGTGAGCTCCTTGCCTAGCGCGTGTTCCCTCGCTCCCTAGGAGAAGGCACCCTCCTACCCTCTGCACTCATTGTCTCTCTCTCTTCCATACAAAAAAAAAGAAAAAAACAACCATCCGTCACGAGGTGAGGCGCTTCGAGGCCAACGCCGTAAAAGCGGAAGTCCCCCCCCCCCTTTCGTCCCCAGCCGACCTCCGACCCGCACAACACACGCCTTGAAAACCCAAAAGAAACAACCCCTTCTCTCTCTCTCCTATTATATTCCACGTATCCCGCACTCGTGCCGCAAAGTCCTGAAACACTGAGAGCGCTATAAGGAGGTTACACCGTCGATTCAAAAAAATAATGCCGGTATCACTACTTTATAAGAATTCGTACGAGCGGAAAATCCCGTTGATCTCGACGTGGGTCTTAGAAGTGAGAGGAAGGTTCGTTGTTCTACCAAAAAAATAGGTAATAGCCCCATCTCTCATGCGTGGTTCAATAAAAAAATTAACCTATTTATAGAGGAGTATTACCTGATTTCCGATTTCAAGATCTTTCAGTGAAAACGTTTGTCACTTATTTCAGTTAACTTTATGGCAGATGGCGATATTTGGTGAAACTGTGTGACAGGAAACATGATCACAGGTACAGAAATATTGCATATTTCACAAATTTTTTAATGGTCTGACTCAGATTTCGACACTATACACTATATCACTACTTTTGAGAATAACATAGTGCATAGTGTCGGAACTACACTTTATGTCGACACACACTTTGTCAATACTTTTCAGAATAATATATAGGGTATAGTGTCGAAACTGGGTCAGATAATTTAAAAAAATTGTAAAACATACAATACTAGTGCATCTTTGGCTATGTTTCCTTGTGTGAGTTAATTATCCAACCCCTTGGCTGTAGCATAGTCAGAATGAAATGAGGCTTTACATAGATCCTTATCTAGGACTTGACCCAAATTCTTTAATGAGTAATGATTCCTTGTTAGGGAAATAATTCACTCACGGCTTTACGCAATTCTCACACTGCGAAGCTGATTAGTTTCAAATAATTATTGCATTAGTTTCCGTGATTTACAGTAATTGTTGGAAGTTACGTACCTACTTGTAGAGCGCATAGACGACTTAGGGTGGTTCCAAAAACGTAATTTACATATTTCCATGCTAACTTATCAAGTTAGCACATATTCGCTCGGTGTTTATCCCACTGATATTTCGGATTAGAAGAGGTACAAGTTGTCAAAACTACGGCAAACAAAGTTCGTATTTGGTGTGCATGACGTGTTTCAGATGTTTCTGCCGATGAGTTGATCATTTTCAAGCAAACAAGTTCGACACATGCTTCTCTGTAGGTCTGATGCGCTTGACCATAGGTATGGTTTTTATTGTTTGAAAGGATGTTGGGTCTTTGGCCACGTGAAGTAGCATTTTTAAATGGCTGCATTCACCATTATTCGGATGAACAGAGTATACTCGTCCCACTGACCCAGTGGGAAAAATGTCGACGATCGAAGAATGCTTGGTGCCTCGTTTTCCTCTGCAAAATTTCCATAATGATTGATACCAAGTTAAATATCGCGGGATTTCGCGATAGAGCAATATATTTGGGAATTCATCAGTTTCACAAAATAGAAAAAAAGCCGTGCACGCTGTATTTGCTGGATCTATAGCTCCAATGAATGCATTATATTACGTAAAATGGACTCGTTGAGCATTTTTTTGAGTGAGCAATGGGATACACGATAGTGGGAAAGTGTTCATGGATGTCGAAACCAAGAATTCCCCATAAAGCCTCATTACTGCTAGTAAAGCCTTTTTTAGAAAAGTTTAGAATTGATCAACTTCATCGATGGGTGCAATGGGATTCGAAAGTTCAAAGCCTGCCATATCATTGCATTGATTGGCAAATAAACATATATATTTTATCGATTTAACCAAAATGCTGGCCTCGAAGTTGGCAAGCGCATTGAATATTTTGCTAAGAATACGACAGTAGGGCTCGATCCATTGGTTATAAATATAAAAAACTGCGTTATTTATTTTCACCTTTGTTGTGTGTCCTCCATCATCTTGATTACACCGTCTGCTCAGTGGATAACCATCGCCACCAGTTTGAGTTTCCTGGAGCATTATACGTGGATACCTTATGGTGCATTTCCCATCTCTCAAGCACGGCAAATGTTGCTTATGCAGTTCACATTCCACAAGTATCATATGCTTCATGACACTATGTATGACTATGTATGTGTTTCATGACATGTATGTAATTCTGGAACTTCTTTTGGACCGGGCAGCTCTGCAGTGGTGATACATTCTATTTGAGTAAGAACAATTTTTCAGCCAGCCACTTCAATATGAAATATATATATATATATATATATATATATATATTCAATGTTTTGCAGAAATGCGATGCAACGTAGCACATAATATGAAAGTTTAAAAACACAGTCACCAAAAATAGACACAAAATAAACAAGAAAACACTCACACGAAAATTAAACTGAGAGACTTTCGCGGTTGTAGCCGCTTCATCAGTCAAGGAGAGAATGAGGTGGGAAGGAGTGTTTTGGAAAAAGGAGTGTGTTGGCAAAAGGGGAAAAGGTGATGGGAGGAGGGAGGGGTGTATTGGGGCGGGGCTAACAGGATACATTCAAACCAGGCTGTTTATTGGCTTGCAGGCGCCAGATGCATGCCAATTCGAGGGTGTGGAGATTGAGGGGCGAGTCAGTGGGTGGCAGGGAGGCAATGATAGAAACTTTGAAACATAGATTAAACATGGAATCATGCGATAAACAATGTGTGGGGACCGGGAGAGATGCATGTGGGGATGACGGACAGCAGGAGGCGCGGTGATTATTTATTCTAAGGTTGAGAGGGGTGGTGCATTGGCCTATATAAAAAGCGGGGCAGAAGTTGCATTGAAGGAGGTATATGATGTTGGTGGAGGTACAGGTGGTGGAAGGAAATATCGGGAGGAATTTAAGTTTGGAGAGGAAAGAGGCTGGGGGTGGAGAGAAAATTTTGCAGGTTTTACATCTAGGACGGTTGCACGGCGAGGGTGGGGTAGTGGGGACTGAATTCAATTTTTGAAGGGGGCGGGTGGCTTTGAAGATGGTGCTGAGGTTAGGTGGTCTCTTATACGTGATCCGTGGAAGAGAGGGGAAAATTTGTGAGGTGGATTTGTGGTTGGAGAGAATGGGGTACAAGTCCTTCAGGATGTCCTGTAAGGCATGAGCACCGGGGAAGTAAGTGGTGAGAAGAGATGGAGAGCAATTCTTTTCGGCACGGGGTTTATTGGACCTGTAGGGTTTTTTTTATCTAATTTTGTTGATTAACAGTTTATCGGGATACCCGCGGCGTAGAAGAGAAGTGTGTAGATTGGAAAGGAACTTCTCTAGGTCTTCGGGGTTGTTGCAGATTTTGTGACCACGGACGGAGAGAGAGAAAGGGATTGAACGTTTGGTATGTGGTGGGTGGCAACTGTCATAGTGGAGGTATTGCTGTCTGTTGGTGGCTTTAATGTGGACAGATGTCTTGAATTTGTTATTTTCGGAGAGAAGAATGTCCACATCTAGGAAAGTGATGTTGGTGTTAGAGATGGAAGAAGTGAAAGAAACTGAGGCGGAAGAGTTAAGTGATGAGACAAAGGTGTTAAGGGAATTGACGTCATGCGGCCAGAGAATAAATATGTCGTCAATGTATCTGAGCCAGAGGAGAGGTTTTAGAGGGTAATTTGATAGGAAATTTTCTTCGAACAGGCCGAGGAAGAGATTTGCATAGGAAGGGCTAAACCTACTTCCCATAGCACAGCCGGAGATTTGGAGATAGTGGTTGTTATTAAAAGAGAAGGCATTGTGGGTGAGAATGAAATGGGAAAGATCAAGAAGAAATTCAGTGCTAGGGTTTTGAGGAGTGGGTCGTAATAAAAGATAGTGGCGGAGAGCAGCGAGTCCCTCAGAATGAGGGATTGAAGTGTAAAGTGAGGTTACATCAATAGTGGCCATGATAATGGGCTGATTGGGGGGGAGGGAAATGGAATTGAGTTTAGAAAGGAAGTCATGAGAATCTTTGATGTATGAAGGAAGGGACTGAACGAAGGGCTGGAGATAGAAATCAACAAAGGCCGAGATGCGTTCCGTAGGAGAGTTTCTAGAGGAAACTATGGGACGGCCTGGATTATTAGCTTTATGAATTTTTGGAAGGATGTAGAAAGATGGCGAGGTGGGGTGAGCTGGTAAGAGAAGGGAAATGTCAGATGGGCTTGAACCTTCGGGGGGACCTTTTGTTTTTAGAAGTTCGTTCAATTCTCCGGTGAACTCAGAGTTGGGATCTGATGGGAGAGGGGAGTAGGAGGAGGAATCTCCTAATAATCTATTGCACTCTGCGGTGTAGTCGTTGGTGTCAAGTACAACGACCGTGGACCCTTTGTCAGCCGAGGTAATGACTATATTTGGGTTTTTTCGTAGTTTCTTGAGAGCAGTGGACTCCGACGGGGTGAGGTTTGGGGGTGGGTTAAGAGAGCGTAGGAAGGATTCGTTCGCGACCCTAGAGAGGAGACAATTGATGAACGTTTCAAGAGGGTGGTGGGATGGAAGAGGTTTGGGCTGGTGAGAGGAAGGGGAACGGAATTTTAGGAGAGCATTGTGAATACTTTCCGGCGCCTGATGTCTTGTGTGGGAATTCCAAAAAACCTTCCAACGGAGATTACGGCAAAATTTCAAAATGTCCGTGAGAAGAGTGGTGGGGTTGATCCTGGGCGTTGGAGAGAAAGAAAGCCCGCGGTTGAGGACAGAAATTTCGGCGGGGCTGAGGTCAGAGGAAGAAAGGTTTACCACCTGCTGGTCGGTAGATTCCAATGGGTCCTGGTTGTTAGGGTCAGTTGGCTTGGGAACGGAAAGGCGGGTGGGGCGCAAGGGGGCTGCTGCTGGTCGCAGTGGAGGTGGGGGTGGAGTGGGTAGGTTGTAAAGGGTGGCCAGGTCCGGTTTAATGCCTATGAGTGGAGGGGGGGCTTTTGGGGGTGTTGAGAGACGTAGAGGAAGGGATAGGCCATTTCGGAAATGCGACAAGTAAAGAGAAGAGAGTTTGTGTAGTGACAACTCGCGTTTTTTCTCGAGAGAATGGTGTGCAGTAACTAAAATAGTATTAACTTCCTTGAGAAGATGAGGCGCACAAAGTGAAATTAATTTAATGAGGGAGTGCAGGGAGTAATAATACTGATTAACTAGCCTTTGATATTGTGTGAGGGTGAAATGGCACAGGGAGAGCGAGTATTGATAAGAAAGAAAGTGGAAGGAGGGACGCAAAATAGGCGGTATGCCCGAGAGAGGGAATTTTACTCGGAGACCATTGGGAAAGGTGCCTAGTGAAATGCAAGATGAGAGAAATTCTGTGTGGCAGGTATATTGGGCTAGTTTGGAGGAGAATTTTTTGATTTGTTTTATCCAAAGTGTGGTGGGTTGAATGTGATCCATTGGGAGGGGAATGGGAAAAGGTAACAACAAAGAAATGATGAAAGGAATAAGGGTTTAAAGGATATGAAAGGAGGGATAGGACACTGAGAAAGGTCAGCTACAACTCACAGTACAGGAACCGAAGAGTCAGCCGGTGGACGTGAATTCAGTCCCCACTACCCCACCCTCGCCGTGCAACCGTCCTAGATGTAAAACCTGCAAAATTTTCTCTCCACCCCCAGCCTCTTTCCTCTCCAAACTTAAATTCCTCCCGATATTTCCTTCCACCACCTGTACCTCCACCAACATCATATACCTCCTTCAATGCAACTTCTGCCCCGCTTTTTATATAGGCCAATGCACCACCCCTCTCAACCTTAGAATAAATAATCACCGCGCCTCCTGCTGTCCGTCATCCCCACATGCATCTCTCCCGGTCCCCACACATTGTTTATCGCATGATTCCATGTTTAATCTATGTTTCAAAGTTTCTATCATTGCCTCCCTGCCACCCACTGACTCGCCCCTCAATCTCCACACCCTCGAATTGGCATGCATCTGGCGCCTGCAAGCCAATAAACAGCCTGGTTTGAATGTATCCTGTTAGCCCCGCCCCAATACACCCCTCCCTCCTCCCATCACCTTTTCCCCTTTTGCCAACACACTCCTTTTTCCAAAACACTCCTTCCCACCTCATTCTCTCCTTGACTGATGAAGCGGCTACAACCGCGAAAGTCTCTCAGTTTAATTTTCGTGTGAGTGTTTTCTTGTTTATTTTGTGTCTATTTTTGGTGACTGTGTTTTTAAACTTTCATATATATATATATATATATATATATATATATATATATATATATATATATATATATATATATATATAAAGTCTTGATGAAAGCGCACTAAGCGATAATATAAATGTGACCGATCGAGGCGAACGAACAAAAATTGTACTACTAAAAACATAGACACACGTAAAAAAGGGACACTCACAAATAAACGTTCAGACGTTTCAGCGGATTGATCCGCTATCCTCAGTGCTGAAGGTGAACTGCTGCAGGCCGGGTAAGTTCCTCCAGTCGCCCTCCTTGGTGAGGTAGTGGGGGTGGAAGAAGGGGAAGGGGAGAGGGGGGGAAAGGGAGGGTAGTGTTTGTTTCGGCTTTTAATGGGCGATGTTTAGCCCGGGCGTTTCAAACGCCTTTTCAACCCAGATGTGGGCCATCTCCCTCGTCCTCACCTCGATGATAGTTGCCCTCTCTGGCAAAACTTCAATGAAGGTTAGGGAAAAACATTGGTCGAAGGTACTGTTGTGTGAGGAAGTGTGAATGGGGATGGGTTCATGAAAGGGGGGAGTTTTGCAGGAGTGCCTGTGGTTATTCATACGGATGGATATGGGCGTGGTGCATTCTCCTATGTAGTACGCGGGGCAAAAATTACAAAATAGCCTGTATACAACGTTGAAGGAGGTGCAAGATGGTGTGGAGGAGGATCTATTGATGACAGGTGAAGTGGTGGGGCGTAGCAGGGGGCAGCACTTGCAGCGGGGGCGGTTGCATGGAGTCAGGGAGGAAGGTGGGGGCAGAGCGTGCCGTAGGAGGGGGCGGGTGGATTTTAAAATATTACCTAAGTTGGGTGCTCTTCTGTAGGCAATGGAGGGGCAGGATGGAAGAAGAGCAGCCGTGATTTTGTTTTTGCTGATGATAGGGTACAGATCTTTTAATATTTTTTTAATTTTTTGAGAGCCCGGGAAGAATGTGGTGGTGAGATTCAGTTTCCTGTGGTTTTGTTCTTTTTTGGTGCGTGGGGTGTACTGTTCGGAGGGAGAGAGTATTTTCTTTTTAAGCAGGGGTTCTGGATACTTTCGTTTGAGGAGAGCATGATGGAGGTTCTGTGTGGCTCTTTGAAGAGATGGTGAATTGTTGCAGATGCGATGGGCACGGACTGATAGGGAGTAGGGGATTGCGTGTTTGGTGTGAGGTGGATGACAACTGGTGTAGTGCAAGTATTGTTCATGGTTGGTGGGTTTTTTGTGGATGGAGGTGCTGAAGGTATTGTTTTCAAGGCGGATGTTTATGTCAAGGAAGGTGAGGGAGGAATCAGAAATTGATGAAGTGAAAGAAACGGATGAGGTGGAGTTGAGGGATGCAATGAAAGTGTCTAGCGAGTCACGCCCATGGGCCCATAGTAAAAAAATATCATCGATGAAGCGGACCCACAGGAGAGGCTTAAGGGTTTGGGAATTTAAATAAGAGTTTTCCAGGTGACCCATGTAGAGATTTGCGTAGGCTGGGGCCATTCTGGTTCCCATCGGGACTCCTCGCTTCTGTAGGTAGAAGGTGTCGTTAAAGTTGAAGGCGTTTTTGTTTAGAATCAGTTCAGCTAATTGGGTGATGAAGTTGGTGGAGGGAGAGTGAGGCTGAGGGCGTTGGGCAAGAAAATGGTTGAGGGCATTGAGGCCTTCGTGGTGGGGAATGGAAGTATAAAGTGAAACGACGTCAATTGTCGCCATTAGGAGATTGGTACCGGTAGGGATAGGGGTTGAGTTAAGTATGCTTAGGAAATGATAGGAGTCTTTTATGAAAGATGGGAGATGCGAGTCACGCCCATGGGCGTGACTCGCTAGACACTTTCATTGCATCCCTCAACTCCACCTCATCCGTTTCTTTCACTTCATCAATTTCTGATTCCTCCCTCACCTTCCTTGACATAAACATCCGCCTTGAAAACAATACCTTCAGCACCTCCATCCACAAAAAACCCACCAACCATGAACAATACTTGCACTACACCAGTTGCCATCCACCTCACACCAAACACGCAATCCCCTACTCCCTATCAGTCCGTGCCCATCGCATCTGCAACAATTCACCATCTCTTCAAAGAGCCACACAGAACCTCCATCATGCTCTCCTCAAACGAAAGTATCCAGAACCCCTGCTTAAAAAGAAAATACTCTCTCCCTCCGAACAGTACACCCCACGCACCAAAAAAGAACAAAACCACAGGAAACTGAATCTCACCACCACATTCTTCCCGGGCTCTCAAAAAATTAAAAAAATATTAAAAGATCTGTACCCTATCATCAGCAAAAACAAAATCACGGCTGCTCTTCTTCCATCCTGCCCCTCCATTGCCTACAGAAGAGCACCCAACTTAGGTAATATTTTAAAATCCACCCGCCCCCTCCTACGGCACGCTCTGCCCCCACCTTCCTCCCTGACTCCATGCAACCGCCCCCGCTGCAAGTGCTGCCCCCTGCTACGCCCCACCACTTCACCTGTCATCAATAGATCCTCCTCCACACCATCTTGCACCTCCTTCAACGTTGTATACAGGCTATTTTGTAATTTTTGCCCCGCGTACTACATAGGAGAATGCACCACGCCCATATCCATCCGTATGAATAACCACAGGCACTCCTGCAAAACTCCCCCCTTTCATGAACCCATCCCCATTCACACTTCCTCACACAACAGTACCTTCGACCAATGTTTTTCCCTAACCTTCATTGAAGTTTTGCCAGAGAGGGCAACTATCATCGAGGTGAGGACGAGGGAGATGGCCCACATCTGGGTTGAAAAGGCGTTTGAAACGCCCGGGCTAAACATCGCCCATTAAAAGCCGAAACAAACCCTACCCTCCCTTTCCCCCCCTCTCCCCTTCCCCTTCTTCCACCCCCACTACCTCACCAAGGAGGGCGACTGGAGGAACTTACCCGGCCTGCAGCAGTTCACCTTCAGCACTGAGGATAGCGGATCAATCCGCTGAAACGTCTGAACGTTTATTTGTGAGTGTCCCTTTTTTACGTGTGTCTATGTTTTTAGTAGTACAATATATATATATATATATATATATATATATATATTGTGACATACTGACCTTATGTCACGTATTTTCTCTCGTTATGTAATGACCCGAGTAGGGGATGATCACATATGTGTGGATGAGCGTGGGTATGTCTGAGTGTGTGCGTAATAGTGTGTCATGCCCCGGGCATGAGGTAATAGTGACTCACAAATGTTCAGTGTTTGGTCAGCTCGGACCGTTGGTTGCCCCACCCAACAGTGAGGCCCAAGTGCAACCCCTCCTGTCCCAAAAAACCCATCCCCTGTGTATCATCCCCCTCCAATATCACTATAAAGCGGCGGACGGAGAGAGCCTCCAGGCGAGAAATTCTAGTACGGTCGACGGGCGAGAAACGCTATCCTGATCGACGCAGAAAGGGATTGATGACGTGCCAGATTGGTCGTCATCTATCTGGGTGTGCAGAAAGAGTGCTGTTAGCGGGACGAGATTGTCTACGGAGGTAGCCAGCAGCGGAGAGCAACATTGCAGACGAGCGACAAGCAGGACCAACGCCCAGAGGTCGGGAGGAAAAGTACCCCCGATCCCACGGACATTTGGGGTCCAACGTGTCGCATCATCGACGGCTCCTACTGCTCAAGGCTCCGAGAAACCGTAAGAACGTCGCAGTCAGCGACCCGTCCCCGTGCTCGTTCACCCAGACCCGATTTAATCCCCAAACTGTGTATCCAAATTATTTGGGTATTTTCTCTCCATCCCGGTGCGCCGCATGTAATCATCAAACTGTTGACTCCTTGTCAGAAATCTGATTCAGTGTTACCACGAGAGCAGCCTAAAAACTTAATTTGGGCAAATTGTAAACTCGGCCCACGAATCCTACCAATCACAAATTGTTGCTTTTTTTTTGTATTTCTTTTGGAGGGGGGGCAATCGAACCATATCATCTTGTGCACTTGTCGTTCACCCCATTCTCATCAGGGTATTTAATTTCAATAAGTGTGTGTGTATGCTATGTTCAAAGTGGAAAATATATTTTTTTTATGTTTCAAAGTACTCAATAATCGTTCGATCATTCCGTACTCGGGACCATTGATGCCCTCCCCACCCAGTAAAAAAGGTGGCGTTTTCATGTTCCGCCACATATAAATGGCGCCCAACTCGCGGCACGATTGGTAATGCGTATAGTACGCAAAATAAATAAAAGGCGTCTTAACCCTGGCAAGGAACACCTTCACAAGGTTGGCATTGTTTTGTATTTTTAAGGGATATTTTGTTTTATCGAGGTTATTTTTCGCATGCCACTATGGCAGAACTTGGGAATAAAGAATCGGAATTTTCAAAGTATCGGGAGAAGGAAAGCGAAGATGACGAGTCTGATGCGGGCAGCGGTCGGTCGGAAACCAATTGCATAACAACTGGTTTAGCAGGCATGGTGTTGCGTACCCCAAACGAGCGTGAGGTAGCATCATCGACCGCCCGTATTAGTGACCATATGGGGGAGTTATTACCGGAAGATTCGAGGGATGGCACTCTTAAGACCCTCGTGTCCTTGATCCAAGATTTAACCAGTAAAACTAAGTCGATGCATGACGAGTTAACAAGTAAAACTGAGTCGATGCATGATGATTTAACAAGTAAAATTACTGGCATCGAACTTAAAACTGAGTCGATGCATGATGATTTAACAAGTAAAACTAAGTCGATGCATGATGAGCTAAAGGCTGACAATGCTGCGTTACGCGAAGAGTTTAAACTCAATAATGAGAGAATACAAGTCGAGATTCAAACTTGGAAGGAGACTCTCTCTCAGGAGGTGTCTCAAATGAATAGAAATATAGGTGAGGTAGAAACTCGTTTTGAAATGAAAATAGATGAAACCGCCAGGAAGGTGCGCGAACAATGTCGAGAGGTGGTAATTTCCGAAGTAGGGTATGTTAAGGTTCGTACCGAGGTGTTGGAAAAGAACGTTGAGGAAGTGGTAGCGACACAGAAAAGCGAGCAGGATAGTTTCAAAGCACGCGACGAAAAAATTAAATCGCTTGAAAATGAAATTGTCACTCTTAAAGAAAAGGGCATAACCTCGCAGGTAGTTTCTGTGCCTGCCCAGTCTTTCACAAAGCCAAGCTTCTCTGCCCTCAGTCACGAACATCCCATTGCCTTCATAAAGGAAGTTCATGATTACTTCTCGGTGGTAAATATTCCGCACGCATTACAACCGCAAGTTTTCTTTCAAATGTTAGAAGGAGATGCCAAAACGTGGGGGAAGTCCTTATTTCCGCTTCCGGCCACACTTGCGGAATGTAAAGAAAAGTTTTTGTCGAATTTCTGGGATGCCGATACTCAATACAATTTTCGTATGCATGTAATCACAGGCAAGTATGTAAGAACGAAGATGAACACGATGAAACAATTCGCGACGGAGAAAGTAGCGTTAGCGAGATTGTGTTCTCCACCTATGTCTGAAGGGGAAATTATTTATTCATTAATCCGACAATTTCCCATAAATGTGCAAAATATGCTAAAATCTGTAGAACAGCTGACGGTCGATCGGTTAATAATGCTGCTTGGGTTATATGATCAAACGTATCAGTCAAGCGCGCCACCAGTGGGTAATGCTAATCCCCAAGGTTCGCAGCACGGGTCGAGTAACACGAGGCCGTCGACAGCTGATAACGAGTACCGAATGAACTCAGTCACATTCAAAGGGGGACGCGGGCGAGGCAACTTGCCATCAGAAAAACAATCCTCCTTTCAACCGCATTGTAGTGGGTCCCCATTAAACCAGGAGGAAGGTTTAAACTCGCGCCGGCTGGTCTAGACTCCCTCCGGTGTCCAGCCGACGCGGAAAAAGCGGAGGTTTTATGTCAGATCATCGCGACTTACGAAATTGAGGTAGAAGGCGCAGGGGACGAAAGGAAAGGAATTATTTATGCCGAGAGGCGTTGCTGTCCGATCGTGAATTGTTCCGCGAACGGCGTTCAGAGTAAAGCGCTGTTAGACACGGGCAGCGAAATTTCCGCAATCTCGGAGGAATATTTCAAAGAATTAGATATCAAAACCATGATACCTTGCTTTCCCCTGAACCGATCTTGTATCATATGTGCTGATAGTCGGAAGTCTCCTCCCATCACTCGTCATGTTTTACTTACGATCACTATAGAAGGCATTGAGTTCGAGGTAATTTGCCTGGTTGTTAAGGAATCTAAAGAAGTATTTTTTTTCCATTTTTTATTCCAAATTTCTTTTTCTCGTGAGAATTTATTTTGTTCTACCTGTGTGATTTATTTTGTTCATCCATGTAACACGAACTCATTTTTCTTTGCGGGGCCCCTTTCATCCCTCGCAATGAAAAATTCCTTCGTGTTGGGGGGCAATTGTGACATACTGACCTTATGTCACGTATTTTCTCTCGTTATGTAATGACCCGAGTAGGGGATGATCACATATGTGTGGATGAGCGTGGGTATGTCTGAGTGTGTGCGTAATAGTGTGTCATGCCCCGGGCATGAGGTAATAGTGACTCACAAATGTTCAGTGTTTGGTCAGCTCGGACCGTTGGTTGCCCCACCCAACAGTGAGGCCCAAGTGCAACCCCTCCTGTCCCAAAAAACCCATCCCCTGTGTATCATCCCCCTCCAATATCACTATAAAGCGGCGGACGGAGAGAGCCTCCAGGCGAGAAATTCTAGTACGGTCGACGGGCGAGAAACGCTATCCTGATCGACGCAGAAAGGGATTGATGACGTGCCAGATTGGTCGTCATCTATCTGGGTGTGCAGAAAGAGTGCTGTTAGCGGGACGAGATTGTCTACGGAGGTAGCCAGCAGCGGAGAGCAACATTGCAGACGAGCGACAAGCAGGACCAACGCCCAGAGGTCGGGAGGAAAAGTACCCCCGATCCCACGGACATTTGGGGTCCAACGTGTCGCATCATCGACGGCTCCTACTGCTCAAGGCTCCGAGAAACCGTAAGAACGTCGCAGTCAGCGACCCGTCCCCGTGCTCGTTCACCCAGACCCGATTTAATCCCCAAACTGTGTATCCAAATTATTTGGGTATTTTCTCTCCATCCCGGTGCGCCGCATGTAATCATCAAACTGTTGACTCCTTGTCAGAAATCTGATTCAGTGTTACCACGAGAGCAGCCTAAAAACTTAATTTGGGCAAA
The DNA here is from genome assembly GCF_921293095.1 of Ischnura elegans. NCBI lineage: Eukaryota > Metazoa > Arthropoda > Insecta > Odonata > Coenagrionidae > Ischnura > Ischnura elegans. The sequence goes on along the minus strand of NC_060249.1, from coordinate 124,907,014 downwards.
TTGTAAACTCGGCCCACGAATCCTACCAATCACAAATTGTTGCTTTTTTTTTTGTATTTCTTTTGGAGGGGGGGCAATCGAACCATATCATCTTGTGCACTTGTCGTTCACCCCATTCTCATCAGGGTATTTAATTTCAATAAGTGTGTGTGTATGCTATGTTCAAAGTGGAAAATATATTTTTTTTATGTTTCAAAGTACTCAATAATCGTTCGATCATTCCGTACTCGGGACCATTGATGCCCTCCCCACCCAGTAAAAAAGGTGGCGTTTTCATGTTCCGCCACAATATATATATATATATATATATATATATATATATATATATATATATATATATTTTTTTTTTTTTTTTTTATGATATATATATATCATAAAAAACCCTAGGATGGGCAGTATCAGAACACACAATAAAGAATAGAAACTCACACTCACTAAATAACTAAATTTTCGGTGGCATTAACACCTTCCTCGGCGTTAGGTAAATTATATATATATATATGTGAGGTAGCTTCTTTATTAACAGAGGTAGCAAGGATTATTACAGCACTCGAGTGATACTCCCTTAACCTCTTCCCTACGCAGGGCGTGATTTCACGGCCTGTATTTTTCGAAGCAATATGGCCAAAGGCCGTGTTTTCACGGTTTCGCGGTCAAGAATGCCAAGTGGGTCCCAACCGTCATTAGGGTCCCTCGGCGCGAGAGGTCCGACCCTCTCCTATTGTCCGTGTGGGGATTACCTCTGCCCATTTCGGCTCTCATTGTCCCACTCAAGGAAGGTGCTCATGGTCACTTATTTGTTTATAAGGTGAAATAACTAAAAACGTTCATGTTGCATTTATTGAAAATCAATGCGAGGAATAACATTCTGTATGTTCTGCTGATTGGTTCCAAATTTTAAACGGAATTCTAGCGTTCATATTAACGGAGTTGATCATCACCTAGAACAATTTTTGGAGACGCTAAGGTTAGATGTTTAATTGTTATTTTTATAACTTACTAGCAAGTTTATAGGAGCGATATTGTAATGATTTACATCTAAAAATATACGTTACTCTTTAATTACATTCTAAGTGTACATTTGCGGTGAAATTCGACAGAATATCCTATTTTATTTCTATGAAAAAGAGCCCTCGTAATGTAATAAAATTTGATTCTCTCAGTTCTTTGTCGTGGGCCAAAATTACAGCGGCTATTTTTAATAACCTCTTACCAACCTTTAAATACAAAGGTATTATAAACGAATTTCGCTATAAATACTGATTAATGCATATCCTAAAAATTCGTAAATTTAATGTACCAATAGGGAATGTTATACGTAGACACATGTTGTGAGAAGCATTCCATACCATTGCAGGAATAAGAACTGCTCTACCCATGTAATTACTCTCATATTGTAAGTACTCTCTTTGGTGTAAGTATTGTCCTACTGAAATATGTACGTGGAAGATGATAACCTCACTCTTCTCGGAAAAGCTCATTTGGCAATGATATAGTGCCGTTTTGCTGAAAACCCTAAAAATAACCGTAGAACTTCGTTTAAAAGTTCTACAGTCATTGCAAAATGAAAGGAATACATTGATGAACTGACATTTAATGCAACAGTAACAATTAAAAAAATTAAAATTGCACTGGCAATAATAAACTGACCGCAAAAGTACGCCGGGATTAACTGCCATCGGGGAAAAGGGTCGAGGATTATATTTGCCCAGTTGCCGAGGAAAGGGTACCTGGTCAGTCCCAAGCCGAAAAAAAAACTCCGTACAGGGCGAAAGCAACTTCCCGCGAAAGAGCTCGGCGCGAAAAGGTTAACAAAACTCGCACCGTCTCTCTACACACATTCCGCGCGACTCACTGCGCGTCACCCTCCTTACTGGCTCTACCGTCCGAGTTCCTCGGCGTCCCCCAGAGGGGCAGCACCTGCCGGACCATTTCGAACAGCCCGTTGATGACAGTCGGCCTTTCCTGATTTCAGGGCCGTCCTCGGCCCGCTCTTGCGGTTGGCTGACCTCTTCTTCTACAGCATCGGATTCCTCTTGAATCGGCTCGTTGGCTCCCTGGTCTCCGAGGCTGCATGGGGGTGGGTTGTCATCTTCTTCTACAGCATCGGGGTCCTCTTGGATCTGCTCGTGGGCTCCCTGGTCTCCGGGGCTGCATGGGGGTGGGTTGTCATCTTCTTCTACAGCATCGGATTCCTCTTGAATCGGCTCGTTGGCTCCCTGGTCTCCGAGGCTGCATGGGGGTGGGTTGTCATCTTCTTCTACAGCATCGGGGTCCTCTTGGATCTGCTCGTGGGCTCCCTGGTCTCCGGGGCTGCATGGGGGTGGGTTGTCATCTTCTTCTACAGCATCGGGGTCGTAGTCTGGTGGGGGTTGGCACCATGGTTTCATTCGATCTGCACAAAAGACCGAATGAAACCTCCTCTGGGTTCTGGCTGCTCCTGGGATGTCTGTCAGCAAATATCTATCCCTGGGGAATACCTTCTCCACCCTGTATGGTCCCTTAAATTTGGGTGCTAGCTTTCGAGACGTTCCCGTCGCCTGGGCTTCTCGCTCGACTAACACTAACTCTCCCCGCACGTATTTTCTTGGCTCCTTGTGAGCTTCGTCAAACCTTTTCTTCTGCCTCTCCTGACATGTTACCATCCTGCCTAAAGCTTCCTTCCTAACCTCCTCTATCACTTCTTTGCTCACTTCATGTTCATCTTCCTGCAATTTCACTACAACTCGGTTCCTTAACGCATTCCGCGGGCGGTACGCGAACAACAGTTCATGTGGACTGGCTCCCACCGTCTTGTTCTTCATCGAGTTCATGGCAAATTGAATGTCTTTCAAGCGCCCATCCCAATCACTTCCATCCTCCGTTGAATTCATCGTAGTGATAGCTCGAGTAATTATGGCGTTTGATCTCTCTACTTGTCCATTTGCCCTAGGCGTTGCAGTGGCGTTCTTGATGTGTTTTATCTGATGCCCCTCGCAAAATTCCTCAAATTCTCTCGACGTATATGCCGTTCCTCTATCCGAGATGATACGGTCCGGACAACCAAACAAGCTAACTATCTCACTCAAGGCCTCACAGACTGGTTTTGACCTCGTGTTTTTCACAGCTCGTAGTACTATGAACTTCGTAAAATTGTCTTGGTACGCGAGGACGTATTCACTGCCTCTTTTGCTACGAGGGAACGGTCCTAGGTGATCTATGTTAACGGTATGAAAAGGCGTACCCTCGCGCTTAGTTGGGTACAGTATTCCTTCCCTTTTCCCGCCTGGTCTCTTGTGGTACGCGCATTCGATACAGGCTGCGATATATCTCTTTATCCTTTGTCTCATCCTCGGGAACCAGAAATATCTTCTCAGGTGTTCCAGAGTCTTTTCTTCTCCGTAATGTCCCATGTCATCATGGCTCCCCTTTATGATTCTCCAAATCGCATCTCTTGGGACCACCCAACGACTTCCCCCCTCCACTCTTCGACATATTCGATGGTCTCTTACTACATAATCAGTGTGCACTTGCTTATCCTCGTTTGTCTGTGCTGGCTTTTTCAATGTCGCATGTATTTCCTGGAGACTCGGATCTTGCAGCTGCATGGTCAACAGCCAATCCTCCTGCTGAATTCTGGTGGTGAATATTTTTGAGTCCACCATCTCAGGTTCTACCTCCTTTCCCACCGGGTTTCTGCTGAGGGCGTCTACGTGGCTCATGCTCCTGCCTGGTCGGTATTCGATTTCGAAGTCGTACTCCTGTAGTCTCAACCACCACCTGGCGATTCTTGGCAACAGCTCCCTCTTAGTCATCGCCGTCTTTAATGCATTACAGTCCGTTACTACCTTGAACATTCGATCCAACAAGTACATCCTGAATTTGTCAACTGACTCTACTACCGCTAAGGCTTCGAGTTCGTAGCTGTGATAGGATTTCTCTGCATCCGTTGTTTGTCGGCTGTAGTACGCCACAGGTCTCAATGGTCCCTTATTTTGCGATTGCATAAGAATGCCTGCTAATCCATGTTTGCTGGCGTCTGTGTGAACCTCATTCTTTGCACTCACATCAAAAAGCGTCAGCATAGGTCTTTCGACCAGTCTTGCCTTAAGTTCTTGGAATGCCACCTCTTGTTCCTCATTCCACTTGAACTCCACTCCATTCTTCGTCAATTTTGTCAACGGTTGGCTAATCGCAGCAAATCTTGGCACAAACCTTCTAAAGAACCCGGCCAATCCAATGAATTGCCTGATTTCGTGGACATTTTCCGGTCGCTTGAACTCTCTCACGGCTCGAATCTTTCGTTCGCCTGGTTTTATTCCATCTGCGTTTATCTCGAACCCCAAATAGTCTACGCGCTCCTTGAAGAATTCGCATTTCGCCAACTTCAATGTTAGTCCTGTCTCTTTGAGTGCTTCTAGAAATCTTTCAAGCTTCTCAAGTCCTTCCTTCACGGTTCTGCTCGGTATCAGAATATCATCCATATATATCAACACATCCCCTGGTTTTGTGTTCCTGATAACTTGTCTCATCGCCCGATTAAACACGGCTGGTGCGTTTACCAGACCAAAGGGCATACTGTTGAACTCGAACAACCCTCCCGGCGTCACAAACGCTGTAAGATGCCTTGACTGAGGCGCCACTGGTATCTGATGGTAACCCGACGCGAAGTCTAAAGTGGAAAAATAACGGTTTCCCGCGAGGCTATCCAACTGCTCATCAATCGCCGGCATGGGAAACTTCTCCTTCCGGGTCTTCTGGTTCAGCCCTCTGTAGTCGATGCATAATCTGTCCTCTCCATTTGCCTTTTTCACCAACAGAGCCGGGCTAGCATATTCTGATGTAGAAGCTTGGACTATTCCAATCCTCATCAGCTCCTCCACCGCTTTTTGCATGCTCTCTCTTTTTGCGTAAGGCAGACGATACGGACGTGACGTCACGGGTTTGTCGTCATTCAAGTCAATGCTGATGCTGGTGAAGTTCGCCTTGCCTAACTCGCTTAAGTTTTTAGCAAAACATCCCCTGAATTTATTTACGAGGTCGCATAGTGCCCCCTCGTCTTGCGTCGTCAGGTTCTCGTTCATGTGTATCTCGTCTTTCTGGATCCGTGACTCCTCTTCCACCTTCCGCACTTGAGAATTCTTTCTTTTACTAAGGTCGGCGTTTTCTCTGGAAATGGTGAGTCTCCCAAACTCCTTTTCGACCCGAATTCCTGGTTGGTCTAAGGCACTCCGCCCTACAATGATAGCATCCTCCTGAGAATTTTCTGGGACAATTAAAACCTCTACTTCCACATTCACATCGTCTACTTTCAAGATCATTCGTTTCGTGCCAATAGCTTCACAACCCCCTGATCCAAACCCAACTAAACGCTTCTGGCTCGCCTCATATTCGACTCCTAGTTCTTGTGCAACGTCTCTTCTCAGGGTGACAACATCGCTTCCTAAATCAACGAAGCCAACCACCCTGTCGTCGTTTATCTCTATCCACTTGTGGTACTCGTCCTTTATGATGCAATTGGGTCTAGTGATTTTCCTAACGTTCCACTTTTTCTCATTCTGGGTCGTTCTCGGTGTTGCCTGCAAACAATCTTTCTGCATATGTCCCGTCTGCTTGCACCGGTAACAAATTCTCTCACGGGCAGCTACTCGGCACTCCCTAGCGAGGTGCCCCTCTTTTCCACAATTGAAACAAACGCCCTGGGTAGGCGTCCTTTCGCCCCTCACTTCCTTGACTTCAGCCCTTTTGTCAATGGTCACAGGAGGTCGATTGTGAAAGTTTGCCCTATCTCCCAATTTGGCCCTATCAGTGACACTCTCGTATCGTCTTATCTTGCGTAATAGTCCTTCTACATCTTCAAAGTCACACATAGTCAGCAGCTTCACTAGTTCCTTATCCCACATGCCATTTAGAATGTACTTGATAAGGGAGGCTTCATTTACTTCACCACGCCTAGCGATACTCTTCATCGCGTAAACATATGACTCATGCGTCTCGCCACGCTGCATTCTTCTCTTTGTAAGACTCAAGTGCACGTCGGCTTGGTCCTCCACTGATGGGAAACAATATAATAGTCCTTTTTTGAACGCCTCCCAAGAGTGTACTTCCTCGGCTACGCTATTCAGCCATAGTTTCGCCGCTCCGCGTAACTTACTAACGGATTGGGCTAACAACATCGACTCGTCCCATCCGTAGGCTGATGCAATGCTTTCTACTCGCCTGACCCACTGTACCGCCGTGAACCCCAGGGTTAGCGAAGGTTCAAACTCCGGCAATAATTGCTCTGCTATTTCTCATTAACCCACCATACTTTTATCAAGAACTAACGATTGCCCATTTAAAAGCTCTCGTTCACGTTCTAGAAGTTTCCTTTCTCTCTCTAACAATTCTCTCTCGTGTTGCAAAAGCGCTTGTTCCCTCTCCGCTGCGCTTCTAAGGACGCTACTCTCTCCGACAGGATACCGCCAATTTCCCAACGACGGTTCTCTGCCCTTAGTAGGCCACACGACAGTAGCCTCGCGCGGTTGCTCACCGGGTCCTCTTGCCTGTATATCCTCCTTAGCCTTGTCTCTCGCGGCAAACGGCGTCGACGCAGGCAGAACCCACTTAGCGGTAGCCTCTCGGTGCATCTCACTATGCTCCCTGGCCACGCCGGCCTCGCTCTCCTGCTCTCGACATGTTCCCGCCAATTCAGTCGCGTCCCTTCCTTCCGCAGAATGGACCCCGTTGAAGCTACCTACGCGACACTCGCCATCCCACGACGCATTCGTCGGACTGGTCATTGCTACACTAGAACCACACTCTCTCACCTTACTCAGTCCGCACTGGGGTTTTTGATGTTCTATCTATTGATGGCTGGATGTGCACGAACAACTCCACCGCAGCTCGCTGGTCGATCCCACTTCTGAACTGTGAGGTAGCTTCTTTATTAACAGAGGTAGCAAGGATTATTACAGCACTCGAGTGATACTCCCTTAACAAAACTCGCACCGTCTCTCTACACACATTCCGCGTGACTCACTGCGCGTCACCCTCCTTACTGGCTCTACCGTCCGAGTTCCTCGGCATATATATATATATATATATATATATATATATATATATATATATATATATATAGTTTAAGTTAATGTCGATACACACAGAGACACAAAAAAGAAACACTCACATTGAATAAATAAACTTGAAGCTATCGAAGCACTTCAGGCTTCTTCGTCAGCTGAAGAATGAATGGTGAGGAAAGGAGAGGGTTGGAAAAGGGAAAAGAGGGGTAAGGGGGGAGGTATATGGGGAGGGGGAGTTAGGAATAGGGGTTAGGATGCAACGTTCAGACCCGGAAAGCTATTGGCTTGAAAGTGCCAAATGCACGCCAATTCGAGGGTGTGGAGGTTGAGGGCGGAGTCGGTGGGAGGGAGGGAGGCAATAATGGATACTTTGTAGCAATGATTGAAAATGGAATCATGTGAAAGACAATGTGTAGGAACTGGTAGAGAGGAGTGGGGGGAAGATGGACAACAGGAGGCGCGATGATTGTTAATTCTGAGATTGAGAGGGGTAGTGCATAGGCCAATATAGAAAGCAGGGCAGAAATTACAATGAAGAAGGTAGATGATGTTGGTGGAAGTACAAGTAGTGGAGGGGAAAATCGGTAGGCATTTAAGCTTGGGGAGAAAAGAGGCAGGGGGTGGAGAGAATATCTTGCAGGTTTTACACCTGGGACGATTGCAAGGTGAGGGTGTGGAGATAGTGACTGACTGCGACTTTTGGAGAGGGCGGGTGGCTTTAAATATGGTGTTTAAATTCGGTGGTCTCTTAAATGTTATCCGAGGAGTGGACGGGAAAATCTGAGAGGTGGACTTGTGTTTGGAAAGGATGGGGTACAGGTCCTTCAATAAGTTTTGTAGCAAATGAGCACCAGGGAAGTAGGTAATATATATATATGTTCCCATTCATTTCAAATACACATTCACATAAGTCGCCACAGGCAGGGGCGCAGCCAGGCTGGGGGAGGTTTAGGTGAAACTTAATACCGCGGTGAGTGGGGGTATGGTATACCCACCAGGATAAGGTGCGAGATTAATAAATTAGGGAATTATAATATAAATGGTTCAAAATGGTGAGTTTTACGGCTTTCTGAGGGATATTTTATTAATCCTTTCGCTATTCTATTAGTAATATCAATCTAATTAAGTAAAATGGATTAAACCTTAAAATATTTTTTTAAATCTGTGGGGGGGGGGTTTACCCTCCAAACCTTTCGCTGCGCCACTGGCCACAGGCGAATATACAAACAAAATAAAGACAGAAATAGAAACAAGAGACAGAAATGTAAATGCAGGACGATGACACAGTGTGGCGTGGAGATGGAATGAAGGCCGAAAACACATGGAAAAAAGTTCACTTGAACCGGGAATCGAACCACGGACCTTCTACTTTCCGGGCAGATGCTCAGACCACCAAGCTATCCAGTCTAATCTTATCTCCAGTGTTTCCCATATATTGGTATATAAAATACATCAATATATGGGCACGTGGTAGAGAACTTTTTTGCCATTTAATACGACGGAAAACATTTTCTAAAAACACTCCAACGAAAATTAATTGATATGAGTCGCATAGTTGCAGCCTGCCTCCACAAGAGGGTGCACCACCAATCGCACGCTGTCCTATTCGTGGCGTACTATTCGCTATGAGCTTAATCTATCATTCTGAAACCAGGCAATTAGCCCAGCATATCCCATGGCCAACTCAAGACGCGCAAGTACCAGCGAGCACAACGTCACGGAAAAATACAGGTCACATGTGTTGTTCCCCATTCAAACAACAGATTAGGGTCCTCCAAAAACATTGTTTTTAGTGTTGCAATTTCGGATAATTTTTTGGGGTAGTTTCATTATGAAACACACCGCAGATGAAATCAGCTTGTTGGCACAAAATTTGACACTACCGAGTAGAGTTTGAAATTTTTGTATTAATAGAATCAAAATGTATCGCCTACTTTACAGGGGCGACCAAGGTTTTTTCCTGTTTCCAAGGAATGTATTGCGGTTATCAGTCACATGCACAACCTAGAGTGTTTAATATATTCTTTTCAGTGGCATTAAAATTTTAACATGCTCAAAATTGTTTATGTGAACTCTGAACCCACATAAACCACAAAATTCCAAAAATGCGAAAATGCGTTCGACTGAGTCACAATTGGTTACCACTGACATTCGTGTTCATTATCTGACTGTATTATCCACTGAAATGAGTCTCTAATAAGAGAAATACCCTTTCAGCCGATCTATTGTCATTGACAACAAGGAAGGAAAGAGTTAGGAGTCATATGCCTACTATTGAATCGCTCCTCAATGCACGTTTCCCTAGGTTGCCCGGGGACCATTATCGTTTAAATTTCTATGCAAAAACTTTAGAACTGGTACAAACTTTATCCGAACGGTTCGCCGAAGAGAGGTCACCTAAGGTTAGTTTTAAAAAAATTCGACGCTCATCCTGAAAAAAGAATTTATAGCGTATGCCGGGATCGACCGTTTCCATATCATCCGAACTTTACTAATTGTTACTGTTATTGGTAAACACAACTTTCGACAAGTATGGAACCGCTCTATGCATTAGGCCGAGTCGGATCTCAAAAGATCGGTAATTTTACTGTCATTCAAGGCGACGCCCATCTTTTAAAAGTAATTGGCACAGCAAAAACGCAAGGACGTACTTGTAATTCACCAAATCCTCTTCACATTTGCCTGCTTGCAATGTCTTTCCCCCAAAATACCTGCTCCTATTCCAGGCTTCTCCACTGCTCACTGCAGTGTGTGGTGAGGGTGAGCACACAGATAAAGGCGGTGTAAACCCCCAGGAGAGAGAGAAGGCTGCAGCAAAACGAGAGGGGTTTGTGGGGCAGAGTGGGAAACAGCTGAAGGCAGAAGAAGCGAGGACGTTGACGAAGATGTGAGAGGGGCCCTCATTCCTCCATCCCATTTTCATTTCATTAGTTTCTTTTTTCCCCTCCTCGCTTTTTTTTCATTTCCAAGGCGGCGCGACGTTTATCTCGCGGAACGAGCAAAGAATACGCGGCTCGAGGAGATTTAAAGGCATCGCGGAGGCACTCCGGCGGGAGAGAGACAAGTGAAGGCTACGCTGCGCGCCCTCCGTGCGTCATTAGCGGATGAGGAAAAACTCGCGGGTCGGATGATGATGAAAGAGTTCGGGAGTAGGTAGGGAAGGCTTCTTTTCCGCTGCGTCTTTGTTTCCCAACATGGCAGAAATGGGCGACAGGAAGAAAGGGAGGGGAGGGGTTTTTAAGGGTACAAGGGATGCTAGGGTCGCTGCGGAACCCAAGAAGAAGGAGAAACAAGTAGTATCCTTTTTGTCGCCGACTTGAAACGCCTCGTCCTGCCCTAATTCTCCCTTCGCGCCTTCATTTTTTTTTGTATTTGCTCTCGCCTCCGCCTCGGGCGCTGCGAACCGAATACGCAAAGGCCTAATTAATCAAGGATTGTAGTAACAGGTAATTTCATTATTACCCACTGAACGTATTATTTGCGCTTAATTTCTCTCCTCGCAAACTGCAGGCTGGTCTGAGGCCCGTTGAGCGAACACAAATTGAGGACGTTAAAGAAACAACGGCTTTCAGTGGGACGTGATCCGGACTTCCTTTCGAATCGTTCATTTTTTTTAAGTGTGACAAAAGAGAAAGACGTGGGAAGTTTATTTTTTAAAGTAAACTCGCGCCGCGGAGAAGTAGCTGCGATCCACGACTCGTTTTCTTGACGCAAGATTTGCATTTCGGTTCCCCTGCGGATGTCAAAAAAATAGAGCAATAAGATGCCTTAATGCGACCATTTGCACATGAAATTTTCAAGTTAATTATTCCGTGGTGAGCTTCAAATCCATTACTCTTCCATACCGCCAGAGGGCATTCATATAATTCAGACGCACTAAAACAATTTTTGCTACCCTAAATATTTCGCGCTAAACTTTATTAATTCATGCCCGCATTTCATCTTTTCATAGATCATCTTCACTTAAATAAAAAAATCATAAATTAGCACAATAGCACCAACATTTCATCCACGTCTTTATTATGAATTCGGCGACCTATTTTCAAAATGAACATTTGTTTACTGCTAGTTGCTTCATGCACAGCGCTACACAACCCTGTTACATTGCGTGGCAACCAAATAATAAATAGCATGGCCATTAAAATATCACGTTGAATTAGTAAATAGGTTGTAATAATTATCGAAAATATCACACGTATCAACGAGAATTTTCAACGAGTAGTACCTGGAAAATGCAATTAAAACTCTCCTATCCTCATAAAATAGTGCATTACGCATTCCTTCCCTGTTATAATACTATCTCCATAGCATTTACTTGAGGGTAATCGGAAACAAAAATCTTTTCGAAAAAACAAAAGGGCAAATAAATGTCTTGCAGAAGCGATAAAAATTACGCGCAAGAAATAAAATTAAGCACACGTGTCTATCATTGCCATTCAAGGAAAAAAATTCGACCCCATTGCTAAACGTTCCGTTATCTGCTTTACTAAATTGAATCCTTTATATATGGCATCAAAAATTTTCTGCAGCGAAACTAATTTAAAACAGAAAATATGGCAGGCATTCCAAAGCGATTCAGCATTAAAAATTAGATTCAATAAATATATCAAGATTCTTCACAACGACAAGCACGTTCATAGAGGCAGCATTTAAATTATAAATGCAGCATGAAGTGGTATTACTTTTTAAACCATAAGAGTCATATTCTTCCCATGATATCCGTGAATAGAAAATTTAATATAAATTAAAAATATTCCAGTTGATTAGCATCATCGCCCAGAGAAAATTTCTTAGCGTAAAACACGGGAACTCAAAATTATTTTACGATTTCATTGAATGTCATCCCCGAATGCTTCCTCGAAAGCGTGGCACGGCTTCGAAGACAAACGCCTTCGGTATCGACAGAATTCATTGTGAAAGGAAGGGCTTCTCTGATCCGATTGCGATGAAGTGTCTAGGAATAAGAATGATGAACTGAGCTCGGAAGGGTTGCTGCAATGATGGAGGGGTGGGAGCGTCCCCTGGGCCACCCCTGGAAGAGTTTTATAGAAGATATCCTAAAATGTTTACTATTTAAAGGACGCATATGTAAATATAATGCACACATTATATTGAAATTATTTTGTTCACTATTTAAAGGACGCATATTTAAATATAATAAACACATTATATTGAAATTATTTTATGTACTTTGACTATCGTGACAAATCATTTGATAAAACCTCCAAAATAAGTCATTTGAAATGAAAAGTTTTCTTCTTATCATGATATATTATAAATTATCGTTATATAAATTAAAAGATATCTTGCTTCCCTTTTTAAATAGCTTATGCACAATTTTCTGTCAAAATGGTATCTTAATTTTAACTTTTTAACTTTATTTATACTCCATCTCAACCAATATACTTAGTCAACTTATAATGTCTAAAATGAGGTATCAAAGATATCCTGAGTTTTAAATCCAACGCATTCCTGAAAAATATTATGCGGACGACAGGTCACTGATTAACAATGAGTATGATGCTACGAAAAATACACTTCGCTGCACTCCAAATGTGATCATTTTAATAAAATACAAAACCGGTGATAAGAAAATCAAGTACAGTAATTTTCAAAATGGTGTCATACGCTTCGATACCCTATGGCACCTTCTTATTTAGATCCGTTCACAACTTATCCAAGACCGACAAGCGATGTACTTCACTTAAATACTTAAAATGCTACGCTATGCTCTATACACTATAGAAGAGTATATAGAGTATAAAGTAAGTGTTTTGTTTATAGTAAGAGTAATCTATATATTCTCCATGTCTCTAGATGAAAATAACTATTTTCCTCACTGCTAGTTTATATCGCCAGAATATTGCGCTTTTCTCGAATTATCACAATGCTACGCCGAGTTAAGGTATTTAAAGTTATTAGGTCCGCATAGACGCTCTTTACAGCTTATAGATCCACAATTAAGTCCAGTTCAGTTGCTGCGGACAGTGCTTTACGTTATTATCAATGTTTTTAAGAAGGTTAACACAATTCTACATTGTTAAACTCCATAGTTAGCCAATTTGAGCTGATGCGAACAAGGTCTGAGAGTTAAATATTAAGGGATGGTCGATCGGTCATGTGGTCCATCTATTCCCGAGGGAACTGCTAAAAAGGTAAGCCGTGGATAAGGAGGGCACGGAGGAGTAAGAAGCAGGGGGTGGAGGAGGGAAGTGATATAAAGAGGAGTTAGGAGAGGGTAAGCGTGGACATGGGGGCTGGACCCATTCACCTCCTCTGCCCGCAAGAAACCCAACTCAGGAATAAATAAGATAGGTTCCACAGAGGAATTGGCCTGAATACATAGACGCGTTAGCCCGTTGCTATACCGACGCGGGAATATAAATTTAGTTCAGCATTCTTACTTTTTTTCGCCATGCACTGGTACAGTTTTAATCAAAATTGTGTTGAAAGTCCTCAATTAAACTCATTCAATTTACAATTATAGTAAATGTATTCACTTGAATCTCTAACATTAGCACACACGGTTTAGCATATTTTTTTGCATATTTACATATTTTTACCTTGTATATATTTTTTAGTCTGTACAACACCATATTAATGTAGCTTTATCTAAATAAGGAATACATCTACAAATCAAATAGAAGTGGAAAATCTAAAAAACGCCACAGAATATGCAATGCAATGCAATTCTACATAATAAAATAAAATTGATGTAATTTTTTAACATTCACCTCCGAAAAACAACTCGTGGAGTACGTGGGTAAATTTTTCTCGGGATTTCCATCGGGTTAAATTCTTCATTTTTGCCAAATTTTTTGTGCTCCGACTCGGGGAACATCATCAAGGGTGCTGAATTGAATTTATTATTTTTGGGTTATTAGTCGAATTGACGCAATAACATTTGTGTATCAAACTATAAAATATTTCCTAAAAAGCATAATAATTATAATTCCTTTTTCGCAGCTTTATCCAAATCAATGGCAACGATGTGACTAAGCAACCAAAAAAAAAGCAAATAAAAAACATTCAGTAGCCCTGAGGATGGGTTCAAAGTGGATGGTCGAAACGTCGGTTGAAATGGAGAATTTAAGAGCCAGTGGCAATTCCCAAGTAACGTCCATCCATCGTTCTTCGCCCGGAAAGCACAAAATCGAAGTAGAGAATGCTTTGAAATTTTTACGACCGCGGTGTTCGTTCCTCAAGTTTGCTAAACTTATCGGTCGAGAGAATAACTGGTAAGAGAGGGAGAGGATGGACACAGTCCACAAAGAGGATCAGATACGAGGAAAAAGAGACGCGAAAGAGCTGACAGAGGATGGAAGTGTGGAGATAGAATAGCCAAGATTGACGTTGTCGCTGACCCTTGGCCGTATCGAATGGAGTCGCGATGGTGTTCGTCGGACGACAATGGAGGGAGGGGGCACAAAAAGCGTGGTAGCTGGGAGGAATGGCAGGCGATGTAAGGGGAAGACGGACAGGGTTGAGGGTTGCTTCGCATTCAGGAATTGAGATCCACATTGCAGCAGCGAGGGTGTCCGGGCGAAGGAGGTCCTAAAGCGACCCTTCGAAAAAAAAACACGAAGGAAGGAGGAGGAAGTACCCTTGGAGAAAAGAGTTTGCCGAGAGAAAAGAGGCCCTAAAACTCGACGCTTGCAGCTCCCTACTCACCCTCGAATAGAGAGGTATCATTCCCGGTCATTTATTTGGTTTTTTCCCCTTCGTGGACAAGCTACGAAATTCTTTGCTCTAGTTCAAACGCAGTGGATAAAATTAATGACAAGCTGGAATTATATCGTGAGATTTTTTCGAACTTAAAATCCTCTGTCATCTTGAAATTATGCAAGCACAATCTTCTATGTCAATATAATAACACATACTTATTCCGTTAACTGATTACAACTCACCCAAAGTGAGAGTCAATGACAAGTAAGCAAATAGTTTTCGTGAGGCATCACTAATAAAGACGTGATTACGGTATATAAGCGCGTGAATTCAAAAGGGTCACACCACAAAGCATATCTTATTACTAAGGAATTTACCACTCACAATTTTAGAGGCATGTTTAGAATATTTTCAAAATTTTTCAACTGAACAACGAGGATCCATGCGTTCTAAAAATTGAATGCACACACATTAAAAATTAAGCAAACATAAGGTACAAGGCTTCGGAAAATCCATTTTTGGAGCAGAATGAGATAAATTTACTCGGAAAGGCAACCTTAAAAAGTAGACAACAATTGATTTTCTAATTAAAACAGAAAAAGAATCAAGAAAAAGCATTATAATTCAAACATCTAAGCTAATTTTTCGGACGTATACGGTAAACATATTTTAAAATGCCATAAATTCTTGTTCCGAGACATTTATTTTGATCACTAAGAAAATTAGAGAAAAATTGAATGTGGCGCAATGGGCTAATGCTTAATTATACGCAGCGGTAGGAATTGGTAAGGCCGCGATAATTCAGCGTGGTATAGAGCAAGCGAAAATTTAGTGCTAATAAGCCACAGTCAGATGAATATATGCTCACAACTGAGGATGGTTGAGCGCTAACATCCCAATGGGGGTAATGTAATGGACACCAATGAAAGGATGCATGCTTCAAAAGCCTCAAGTGGAATAAAAGTGAGAGAAAAAATTATTTGATGCTCGCGGCATGGAGAATAAGAGGAGAAGGTATTTTTTTCAGTGCTGGCAGTCCAAGACCTCTTAGAGGCATAAAAAGACACCGCTATTGCATTAATTAAGGTACTCGCCAGCGGCGCATGGCGATTCACTGACCGCAAGCCCCCGAGTTCGCAGGCGGAACGGCAGGGGGCAGGACGGTTTAAGTGACCCGTTTCCATGTACTACACGCTCCTTAGCAACCGATATTCCAAAGCAGCACTCAACTTCACCGGCGGAGTCCCTCTAAATAATTGATAAACGTCTTCCACACACAAGAATTACGCTGGGAGTGAAAAGAGCGTAAACACGGCTTCTCTTGAAAGAGCACTACTCACTTGAGCACACGCGGCTTCTGGATGACGACAAAGTGCATCCGTGCACTGTAAAAGGGTAATGCATATTTGAAGAGAGACCAAGAAGTGGTTTACGTTAAAAAGAGATTAAGCAGTCTCTGCGGAAAAAAATACTGCTTTAAGTTAAGGTCACGGCGATGTTCACAAAAAATATTAATACTAATATAATAATATTAACGGAGAGCGTAGATATTCACATTATGAGCTATTTATAACAAAAGAAGAGAGTTTCACACCACCTCGAAGCATAGGGTAGGTATGAGTTATTCTAACCCATAAGTTTTTTTACCAACACTAGTAAGTCCCATTATTCGGCATATATTAGTGATTCAAAATGAACTAGGCCATGGTAGAGGAAAATCCACAAGTTGCTCTTAAAATGTATCATTATTATTATCATCATCATCTACAAATTGTATTGTTACAAATAATCATATTGCTCAGCGATTGTCATCTGAATTCAAAGAAATGTGAAAATCTTCGTGATTTAGGCAACTCGCAAAGGCAGAGAACCATTTGAATAATGCTCAATAATCTTATATTAATAATAATAACAGTTATTATAACAATAATAATAGAATAAGAAATTTATCCAAGATATTAAGCCACGTGTATCGTGGAAATCTTTTGTATAAAAAAATTAAAGTAAAAAGGTAATTTTCTGCTAATTACGACAAATAATGCAATGAAACCGTTATGAGAGAATGTTTTTATCAACATGATCTACCGGAAAATTTAAGTTGTCATATATTTTACATTTACTTCTGTACTCAATTTATGCTGTTATTGTTGCCCTAATTCTTGTTACCGCTGTTATTATTATTATTTAAAAAGGGAGAATCATTTGAATTATGTTAATAACAATAATAAATATAACACGCATATATTACAGATATATAACACATAATAATACTAACAATTTTTGTTGAAGACAAAGGAGGTAAAATCATACAAACTGTTTGGAACCAATCAAGATATTAGATACGCATTATATTCATTTCCTCAATCTGCATGATTACAAAAAGAAGGTCGTCAAATTCATACCAACTAACGATCATGGCAAAATGAATTCAGATTCATATCTTTAGGTGAATCGTGATAAGGAAATTTATCAAGCAATAAATACCGCCACTTCTTTTCAGAAGTAATATGTAAGAACACGAATTATAGATATGTATTGAAAAGTCAACGCTTAAATTTTTGGTTTGAAGCTTTTTCTGAAAACAATGTTTCATAAATTTAAGGAAAGGGCAATAAAGTCAACAATGACATTGGTCGGCCACCGCTGTGCCGATCTCATAGTATCAATAGGAAGACCGGTAATAAACCGACATTATATTATCCTATCTTCATAATTTGACAGTTCACGTTATGAGAACAAGAAATTTTATAAATAAATACATGATGAAGGAATATAGTATCTTCTTTGAAGTTATCATCGCGTTTACGACAGGTCTTCGAAATCAAGCGGAAGGACATTTTCCTGAATGGAGAGCAAACCAAGCAATACATACAGAACGAGCTGCCGCATGCATTCATTATATAGAGGAGAAGGTCCAAATATGGGCTAGCTTTTGATTTTTTAATATAGTGGGCACATTTTTGGACATATGGGGAATTTAAACATTGAGGCGTAGCTTTGACTCGTATCCATCAATTCTGGAAATTTTCAGAAATAAAAAATCACAGTTTCACAAAAAAATGCTATATTTAAAAAAAATTGCAAAAACTTGCATTTTGAAAATGAGGTCTAAATATGGGCTACCCCTAATTTTTTCGAAAATCTTAATAAGAAACAGTAATGACAGTAAAATTCACATAAAAACAGTACAATATGAGCATAAAATGTAAATTCACTTACAAAAATCACATTTATACACATCTCTCTCGCAACCAGCACATTCATTGTGAGCCCACCCATGGCATGTAACACTTGTACCCATTCTTCACCATTTTTGTCTTCGGAAAACAATCCTTGGCAAAACAGACAGGAAGCATCACCTGGTTGAGTAGTTTTGGTGGGTTGTGGTATCTCCAATTCCGAATCGGAGTCATCCAGGGGTGGCTGTTTCTTATCCTCTGAGTCGGAGGAACTCGGCGAAGGAGGACATTTTTTTTTCTTCTTGCTCTTTGAAATTTGACTTTTTTGCTCTTTCTTCCTTTTTCCCACCCCATCAGCAGTAAACACAAGCTTTCTTTTCGTCACTTTGGAGTGGTCCAAGCACCGTTGTAGCTCCTCACGGTAAGGTGTTCCAGTAACCAGTGATGCTTTAGCTGACTTTCGACCTCGGTTTGATTTTTTCTTTTTAAGAGTGCTGATAGGAGCAATATCAAATGGGGAAACACGCTTCGAAGTAGTTGAGAATGTTTGGTTCTTGTGAGAGGTTGATGGGAGAGCTATCTGGTCTCTATGAGGAGTGGATGATGCAACTGCCTGGTTTCCATCAGAGGAGGATGGAACTCCTTCCTTGTCTGCATTAGGAGAGGAGGGAACTACAGCTACTTCAGTATTTACAGCTGTTGATATATTCGATTGTTCTGCATCTCGAATATGGAGAGTAAACCTCTGTGGTAGAGTTGATGGCTCTGAACTGCAAGATTTTTCTGCATCTTGCTGAGCCTCAAGATAATCTGCATCGGTGAAAATACTTTTGTTCATAGGAAAGATGCCGGATTCTCGGAAACCACTAGCAGCAATGGCACCAGTCTGAACACGAAGATAGGCATTTTTAAAAAGCTCCATAACTTCGTACGGGGAGACAGGAAGTCCTGTACGTTTCATGTAAAGTCTCGCTTCTTCACTGTAATATGTTTTAAGGGGCCCCATGAACGTTTTGTCGAGGGGTTGGAGCTTGTGTGTCGAGTGAGGAGGGAGTGAGATCATTACGACATTATTTGCTTTGGCAAGATCAATGGCACCCGGATTGCGAACATGGCTGTAGTGGCCATCTAAAATAAGGAGAACTGGGGAAGTAGAAGTTGGCTTTACGCTGTCAATGAAATGATTCATCCATTCTTCAAAAAGGTTACTTTGAACCCATCCTGAAGGATGGGCTCGACCTATTGTTCCAATTGGGGCATTCTTCATTAGAGTTTGTGTCATGTTGGTCCTGGGGAATATAACCATGGGAGGGACAAAATTTCCTGATGCGCTCATGCAGCTTATGATCGTAATTGTCGCTCCCCTTTCAGCAGATGTTAGAGCAGCAATCTGTTTTTTCCCTTTTCTTGAAATTACATAGGGATTCTTACTTTGGACAATAGAAAGACCGGTTTCATCCACATTGAAAACGCGATCGCCTGTGAAACCATATTTTTCATAAGCCTCATCTAGCAAGTTGAAAAAATGGTCAACATTCTCCTTATTGAATCCCAAAGCGCGAGCATAAGATGTACCGCATGGTTTACGAAGAGATAGTCTATCACTGTGACGGTTAAGAAAAAGATCCACCCAGCTCCTTCCTGCTTCCTCGTTTTTGAACGGAATTTCAATTCCATTCCGCTCAGCCAAGGAAAACGCAATGCGCTTTAAATCTTTCAGGATACAACCAAAAAATGACTTTTCCATCACTAGCACGTATGAAACGAGCTCTTCTTCTAACTCAGGCCCTAAATAACTGGGTCGACCTAGTTTAATGTTACAGGCACTTACGGGAGTCAAGTCAGTTCTTTTACTCAAGGATTGCAAAGTTGTTCGTGGTACACCGAATACTTTATCAGCTTTGAGGGTTCCCATCTTCTTCTCTCGCACTGCCACAATAGCCTATTCCATTTTATCCTTGTCCCATGACTTCCTTATACCTTTGGGCACATACTTGGGTTTCTTTCTTGGCATGCTACAAAAAGGAAAGGGGAAAAATGCGATGGTGGTTGGCGTAACTTGGTGAAACTCCTTCATGATGCACAAAGGTTAAGAAAAGACTTCGCTGTTTCACAAAATAAAACATATTTGCGACCGGTTTCGATACAGCGTATCATCATCTGGCAATTACAAGTATCAGTACATAGAATTTATACCCTTGAAGGCGTTAGAGGGGCGGTAGAGTGGAGGTGGAGAAAGGGGGGAACTTCGGAGTACCTACTATTGGATGCAATTAGTTTGATTGTGTTTAGCTCCTTCATCCTGTTGTAATTCGACAATGGAATCAATCATAGTCTGTAAAGATTACAATGTATTGCTGATAGTTTGTGAGAGCCACTGTGGTGTCGCCACTTCTCTCACAAACTATCAGCAATACATTGTAATCTTCACCAACTATGATTGATTCCATTGTAGAATTACAACAGGATGAAGGAGCTAAACAGAATCAAACTAATTGCATCCAATAGTAGGTACTCCGAAGTTCCCCCCTTTCTCTACCTCCACTCTATCGCCCCTCTAACGCCTTCAAGGGCATAAATTCTATGTACTGATACTTGTAATTGCCAGATGATGATACGTTCTATCGAAACCGGTCGCAAATATATTTTATTTTGTGAAACAGCGAAGTCTTTTCTTAACCTTTGTGCATCAGAAAGGGGAAAAATTTATTTCCAGAACATTCAACTAGGTATATAAATGCTGAGTTAATGATTGAAAGCCAATAAAACTTTAGCAATGCTGTTCCTTTAGTTCATTAAATGGCATAATAACAATTACTTAAATAAATAGTAGCTACATTGTAATTAGGCACATATTTTTTAGGTTAATTGAAACGATGTCTGGTCCAAATATGGGCTACTCCGGAGAGGTAGCCCGTTTTTAGACCAAACCACATTTTACAAAATAATCACGGCGGCCATTACCGGTATGACGTAGAAGGATGAACGAAGCATTGAAACCGTTCACCAACTCAACGTAAACACAACCCTGCTGCCAAATATCATTTATAGCTTACTGGCTAATGGTAAAAAAATATATTGTACATACCTGCTAAAAGTTTGATGGTAGAAAAACACGACAATCGACGATTTTTTACGCACAGCTTCTGAGCACGTTGACTAATGGCCGCAAACTCTTCGTTGCTGTTCAGTAGGACCTAGGGGACCTAGGTCATGCCATTCCCGACAGGGTGCGACACCCTGCGGCTTCACAACAGAGACTAGCCCGTATTTAGACCCTAGCCTGAATTTGGACCTTCTCCTCTATTATTTTAGCCATTCACTGCCTTCATTTTATTTATTCACTTATCATTACCCATAATTCAATCTCAGCTGTTTGAAATCACTCCGAATTCAAAACTCTCTATTTAAGCATTGCCGTTAGATTTCAAGCAAAATGAAACAACACTTATGTTCCCTTGCTGCACTTTTGCTATAATTTGCAATAACTCAGTAATAAAAATCCTGTTATCTCTAAACGATATTCTTTAATAAATATACACTCCTGATTCCACGTGAAGCGTTCGGTTTTCCTATATTGGAAGGAAAATTAAATGGCAAAATTTTTAGTAAGTGTAAGTAACCTTTCTGATTTCTTAAGGCTCCCTTTTCCAATTTTTACAGCAACTCTTCTCCTTTCCCGTAAACAAAAGTACTATCAAGGCATAATATGAAAAATTGAATAAATTCCATCAGTACACTGAAAGGAAATGACGTAAAAAGATACTCCTAGACTCAAATTTTTTAATTCGCAAAAGATAGGCACTTAATATAAAAAGCGAGGCATAATTACCTAGCCAATCCTTGCCTAAACAAGGGATAGCTAGTAATAGTCACTCTAGAAATGCCTACTTGCCGGAAAAATGTAAAAAGCAGTAATTACTCCCTTCCTGTCAGATTTCCCTTCCCGCTGGCAAACATTTCGAGGCAACCTTTCCTTGGGCCAATTTTCCCGGTCTCTGTCTCTCACGAAATGCCTCCCCAACACCCCTCCCACTCCCCCACCCTCCGCAAAACACCCCCTCACCCTCCACAAAAATACGCCGTTTCGGCTGGAAGCCATCATGCGACTAATTTCGCCCGATGGGTAACTCCGCAGGTCAAAAGGTTGCTCGCTCCTCCAGCTCAATGACAGGCCTTGTTTTGTTACGTAAGAGTTTCTTTTCGAATTTGAACAGCGGCCGTTTTCCATCTCAGCGACCCTGGCGATGAAGGTAAAAAAAATGAAGGAACTGAATTACGAGGGAAGAGAGGGCGCTGTGGATTTTTCCATTGGGGGCAAGAGAAGCCTTTTATGTGTTTGCCCTTTTCCTTCAATGATACACTCCCCCCCCCCTCCCATCTGCATAAATCGATTTCCTCTTAAGCACGAGCAGGATTGAAAGGACCGGCTTTTTTCGCGGACTGAAAAGTAAAAATTTGCCTCTTTTTCCCGTTTCGCAACATCTGATCGAATGAACGGAATGGCCAATCTGAAAGAGAGCCTATTGGTATCTCAGCAAAAAATTCGGGATTCATCAGTAAGACTTGATGAAGCATAAGCGAATATTTTTAGTTTCTTGGTGTGCGAATCGAAAAATCATGCCGCTTTCACTTGGGAAAGCAACGGGATTTAACTCTCGGCGATCCTCGCAACCCTATTTTCCCTAAATAGCCTAGAAAAAATTTAAATCCATGCCCTGAAAATAGATGGAGACTTGCGCTCTGCTATCAATCCCACTAATATAACCGCATAAACTTCTAGTAATAAAATCGAAATTCTTACGTTAAATAAAGTTCTTACGTGGTGGATGGGCTCCATATTAATAATGAACTACACTTTGCTACTTCCACAAATAGTCTACAAACTGTTTGGAACCAATCAAGATATTAGATACGCATTATATTCATTTCCTCATCCGCATGAATACAAAAAGAAGGTCGTCAAATTCATACCAGCTAACTATCATGGAAAAATGAATTCAGAACGATTGATCTTTAGGTGCATCTTGCTTAGAAAATTTATCAAACAATAAATACTGCCACTTCTTTTTAAAAAGAGTATGTAAGACATAGTGAAGACTAAGACATAGTCAAGTCATAGTCATGTGAGACATTGTCAAGTCTAGAAATAAAGTAAATTGATGATCATGAATTCTATATAAAAGGATAATGAAGAAGCAGGAGTAATTTCCATAATTTTAAATTTATTGGTACTGATTACAGTACAATTACTAATTACAAGTACAGTAACAATAAATTTAAAATTGTGAAAATTGCTCCTGCATCCTCATTATATTCCGTTTCCACTCCATCTCGCCTGAAACCTCAGATTATATTCTATATAAAAGGAGTTAAATCACACTAAAACCTCAGCCACTTCCGTGATGCGAGGAGCTGACTAGCACAAATGTGTTCAATGGGAAAGAAAACGGTGATCATTGAAATGGGCGTAATTTCCATAGGATGTCATATCGAAGAGAAATTCTTAATAATTTTCTCATATGGCAGTTAATCCCAAACTGAATACACTGGCGTAAACCCTCTTAGCTCATACCATAGTTAAAGCTACATGAATTAACTATGAGTATATTTAATTAAAGAGAAGCATGGTTTTTGTTTTAAAAGTAGTAACTGTCATGAAAAAATATAAGTAATTAGGCAATGAAAGACAGAATGTGATACAAAAGTGAATCTAAGAATGCAAAACCTATACTAATTGATAATAATAAATTAAGAAATCTAAGTATTCTAACCAATTTATGATTTATTTGGGCATTATAGTTTCAAACTTTAAACGGGCACCGAAGTCGTATTCACGGAATATAAAATGTAAAACAATATATTATGTTACACAAAAATAAAGTAGAATTTTTATACTTCTACTCCCTAATTCTTAAGCTAATAGTCAAAACAATTTCAGAACAGCTAGATAATGCCGTATATTTGTATAAAGATAATTTACACACGTACATGGGTAGACAGGTAAACAATCAATATAATTCACATCAGATGGAGCTTGCAGCTACCTAGTATCAGAGTCCTCTGAATGGGAATTCTCAACACAACTCCCTCGTAGTTACTATAAGACAATCCGATGGACCCCAATGTATCTATATCAAGTGTTCAGGCTTAACTAGTTGGAACCACATATCACTATAGTGCGAAATAACTCACTTAGTAATTTTCCTCAAGGATTAATTAATTCCGACTTTAGGTTTCAACTAGTATTGGTACTGTTAGAACGTAGGTTTCCGCGGTGATGGTTTGGTCTCTGCATTTTTCTCTGCAGGATAGCAAGCGAAACTGTTGTCTATAATCAAGCCTAGTATTGGAACCTTGTAATCCAATTTTAACGGTATTGTACATCATTAGCCGCAATTCTAAAGCTGCTTCCTTCTCTTACTTTTTTCAACAGCCACCACACAAACTCTGGCACGACCACATACATACTGTGGAAGTTTAAATTACGACGCATGAGTACGAAACACTTTAAGATGGATTTAAATAGGCATACGAACGTTAAACATGCTCTTTTAACCTTGACTAATCTACATTGTAATTGGTACCTTGGTAATAATTGGTTAAAAAACAACATTCGTACCTTGTTAAGACTATATATTAGTGCAAATCCAGGGTCAGAATTAATAAATCTTTTTGGAAATTTAAAAAGTGAGTTATTCTGCGCTGTATAGTCGAATATATCTCACAACAGCGTAATAGCACAGAAAGGTAGGTTTGTCATTCCGAGACATTCGAATGAAAGGCAAAGAAAAATACTGACGATATTTCAATTAAGGCCCAACACAAACGAATTAAGCCCTCTAGTGTTTGAAGTGTGAAAATAATCAAAGGAAAAATAAATACAATGCCTTGTACAAGGAACTAAGTCAACACTGAATAATTAACAAGTTACAAAGATTAACTCCTTGGATGACATTAGCCGCAAATCTAAAGCTGTTTCCTCTTCTTACTTTTTTCAAAATTCACCACACAAACTCTGGCATGACCACATTCTCTGGAAGTTTAAATTAAGACGTATGAGAATGAAACACTTTAAGGTGGATTTAGCTGTTAAGTTAACTAAAAACATGCTCTTCTAAACTTGACTAATCTATTACGATGAAATTTTCAATAAACGTGATGAATATTAATGATCTCGTTGGCGTAGGTAGTCAAAATGAATGTAACAAACAGCTCTGGTGAATAATCAAATCAATTACTCTAGAATCCACATTGATATCGCGATATAAATATGTGAGTCAATCGTAATTAGCAAAGTTCCACCTTACAACAGTAAACCAAGTGCAACTTTAGTAGCCAAAAATTAACACATTTATCTTTTAAGCTGTAGCTAGTAAAACGGATTCAACCAATTTCCACGGCATTATACCCAAATATGTAAACGGTAGCTAGGATATACGTTGAGGTAATGTATGTGTGAGACATGAAAATTCTTAAGAGCCAAATCATAAACAAAACAGTTCCGAAAAAGAGAAAATATTTTTTTAACTGGGATACTTACATATTGAAGCATTTTGTAACAACTTGCACACAAATTAAAATGTTACTATTTTTCGCCGAAAAATGAATTTCATTGGATTTAATAAGAATCGACGAATTATCACATCCCATAGCGACCCGACAGCCGAAAGCACAACTCACTGTGGCCATGACTGTTCCTAAGTGCCTATGTTCCTATTTAAATATATCGCTAAATAATCTTAATATTACAGTACATCTGCCGGAAAACATGGAAGGGCATTATAACCAGATACAACACCAAAAACCACTGCTTAGGAAACAAAAATTTGAAAATCTATACCCAAGTATGACCACTTCCAAAGCATTCAATAGCAGCTTCACTTATTGATAAGCTCTTTTACGGGCAACCGCAGTTAAAAATAGCGCCCACGTCAACGGCATCAACGTCCAGTCAAACCGTAAGCCTTCATATAGAAAGCCAAGATGGAAGAAATAAGTTTACGGGCTCACTCGAAGGATGAAAGAGGAAATCGTTCATTGAAACGAGCGCTATTCATGTTAATAAGCGGCGATCGCCTTTCAAAAACCCCGTTCTCTAAAAAAAATACTTCCTCCTCTTTAAAAAGGGAATCGGCCTCCAAATTACGGACCCGTCAAGGGAGGTGGTCGCCACGCGTCTTTCAACCTCTCTCCGTTCCTCAGCAGAGTTTACGCTTCGTCCTTAAACGCTCATCTTCAGCGACCGCTTTGATCTGAAGACCCCTGCCACCCCCCTCCATACACCACTGACCTCTTCACTCCACCCCGCCCTTCAGAAACATCTCCGTCTCCTTCCACTTCATCTCCACTCGGGCCGACTTCATTTGGGCCACAAAGGGTCGCCATCGCAACGCTCCCCAGCATCCATTTCCCAGGCCTCCATCAACAAGAGGGTTTATCTTCCCGCTTGATCGCGCACACATATACACCCAACTCCGTTACACCCCTCCCCACGAGAAATTTGGAAATCCTTGTCAATGCGAATCACCCTTCCTCACCGCTCCTCAAGTCATTCCGAGTTACAAACCGAAAGGTTGGCATGGGTAGGATAAATTCTTTGCGAGTCAGTATCTCCAATTTTATCTCCAATTGACGCGACAGTCAAAATGATGACGCCGCGACGTTTCTTTGGAAAATTTGTCCGTTACCTTCAGGGTCGATGTTTCCATCGAAATGTACAATGATAAAACGTAAGCTAAAATGAATTCCTTGAGAGTTCAGGTATCGGAAAAATCGAAAGTGACTGTTGATGTGCAAACAGAAATTCTCTTTCGAGAATGCTTTTTAATTAAAAATATTCAAAGCACATATTTGCTTACGTCGGCGTTTTACGTACGCTGACCGAATGTGCTCCCCGAAAAATATTTGCTCAATCTATCCAGCGGAAAAGCATGAATATCTCGGCACAATCAGTTGAAGGTATAGGACGCCCTAGAATAATCCGCAGCCGTAAGAATGCCACACATTCTGTGTATTTCAAATTCCCTGTGGGCCCCCTTGCACCGCGAGTATTATTGAAAGGGTTGTCGTTCACTTCGCGTCTTTCCATTGAAATCTTTTGGAAAGCTTTGACAGCAGCAATGCGCTCAAAACACTAGACCACAACGGTCCATCTTCTTGGAATACAAGCTCGTTTATTTTTTAAAAAGAGTAAAAAAGGTGAGGTTAAGAGAGAGATTTGGCACTCAAACATTTCATCGAAACTTCTAAGTTGGCTGACCGATAGCAAAGTTGGCATTTTCTCAAATTCACAGGCTGTTACTATTAAAATAATTTAAGTAACAGATAATGCCGACTCTCCACGCCGAAAATTACAATGCGGAAAGAATAAAGTGGATGTCCATAAATGAATTTGGGCTGTGGGATTAAAGTTTGTAAGTTAACCCCACTCGAGATTCAAAATTCAGCCGAGATAAGGCATTAAGTCCACAGGAAGTTCCCATTGCTCAGTGCTGATTTCTTTCACGAATGCAATTTAATGGTATTTGTTTACATGACGTACCACTTTTCTACATAACTGAAATGAATTAGAGTTTAATTTCTAATGGCAGTTTTCAAAAATGCGACGCGAGGGAAAATCATCGACAGCATAATATAATGGCATCTTCCTAAAATTTCAATCAATCGCACTTTGCCCAGACTTCATTCAGGAAAAATAATCACTGATACACCAATATTGCATGCAGAAAAGTTTCTCGGGTTTTCCACCGGTTGATGTCGTCCATGTCTCCCGACGTTTCGATCCGCGATTTGCTCATCATCCTCAGGTGATCTTCCGAATGCCGTTCTTCGAAAGTTTTCCAGTATATTAAAATTATTATTAACATTGTTGTAAACCTCGTGGTGAGTTCTGGGTTGTTTCTTCACGAAACTAAACCTTGGAAAATTTTCGAAGAGCGGCATTCGGAAGATCACCTGAGGATGATCAGCAAGTCGCTGCTCGAAACGTCGGGAGACGTGGATGACATCAACCGGTGGAAAACCCGAGGAACTTTTCTGCACCTGATACGCCGGTAAAACCTAAGATCATGCACCAATACTGGATGCTCCCCAAATTTTTCAAAGGTCTGACTCAGGTTTCGACACTGCTCAGGTCAGGCTTTTTTCGGCGATGAAGCCATCACATCTCTATTCAACATAGTGCCAAAGCGCCTCCTAACTCCGAGCGCCCACCCGCGCCGAACTTCTCGTTTCCACTGCTATCTCCTCTCTTTGCCTTGGGCCGAAGCAAACACCCTTCCCCTCCTTGGGGCGTCCGTCCTTTGAGCAGTCAATTTGAGCATCTGTCGATTCCTTTTCAACCGAACGCCCCTTCTCACTCGTCCATTAGCCTCGGGGAATGCTAAACAGCAGCTCCAACTCCAGCCTGAAAGATCCCCCCACCCCGACACCCACTTGCGTGTGCTGGGCGAAAGGAAAACCCTGATCGACCCCGAATATTCTCGCAGGCAAACATAATTCGGCAACTGAGAACCGTTTCCATGGGAAAGCTCGACGATGAATTGATTACATGTCTTGAATTTGTGCTTGGTAATCACGGTTAACGGTGAAGGGTCAGTTCCGAAAACGGAGAAACTAGTTATGGCCAGACACCTTAACAGCGAGGTTCAATCAAAGGTCGATGTTAACATAGTAAAGCGATGGATAGATGTCAATGCTGGCGAAAAATGGAACTTAAGGGAAAAACAACGTAAAAAATGCAAATTGTAATTTTTTAATGAAGAAAGGAATTAAGCAGCAAATTCCAACCGCCTGTCCTCCACTCTTCTACAAATCTCTCGATAGGTTTCACTAGTTCATAAGTTCAGCCACGTTGATTTGAGAAACATCAGGTTTCCCATGGTAAAACGGATTTATTTGTGATAGAATAAAATCAATTTTTTGTAACACTCATAAATGATCCTTCTTTTGGAGCTTATAGGGAAAGCATTTTAATGAAATGAAGTGAAGACGTTTTCCCACCCAGGTAACCTAATTTTCAAGTATAATGTCAGAAAGGATCTTGATAAATTATATGGCCAAGTAATATCACCCAAAAACTCTGTCTATAATCTACAGAAATTGGCGCATTCGCACGAACTGTAATTATATATATCCCAGTTAAATTACAATGAGAGTAAAGCCCTCCTATCAAATCTCACTATCACAGTTATCGAGAAATTTCACTGTGAGGAGTTATTTTAAGCAACTGATAATAAGTGGTTCAAATGCATGCATAGATTTTTGTAGTTCATTGATAATTTTGGACTGAAAGAACACTCCGTAAAAAAATATCTTGAGTGGGTAAACTTCTCCAAATGGCAGCGTTATCAAATTTTTCCCATATCCATTGAAAACGGTCTAAGGTCCTTCACAGCTGCTTTCAACAACCTTGAGAGTCCAGGAATTGGAAAATTTGAAAGTGACTATTGATGTGCAAACAGAAATTCGCTTTCGATTTTCGTCCACGAGAATGCTTTTTGATTAAAAATATTCAAAGCCGATATTTGCCTACATCGGCGTTTTCAGCAGAAAAAAAACGACTTTTTTTGGAGGCCCTTTTCCGTCCGGAGTGTATGACCAATGAAACGAACCGCTCCCTTTATCTTTTCCCTACGATTTAATTGACTTAAATGTTAAGGGATTCACGCCGAATTATTAGGGAAAAAACTTCCCGTTGCATAGTTGTCTCAACAATTGACATTTCGGTCTTTATTCCTTGCGAAACAGACTCGGGCACAATAAAGTTATTTTTATGGGACATGAAATTGAGGGAACTTCATAATGGCCACACGCAAGAATAGAACGATATTTGGTAGTCAAGTATATGTCAAATATTCTCTTAATGATCTATTTTCTCCTGTGAACGAAGTAAGCTTCCTCGTGACTTACAATATTTCTTTTTTTATGTAGGAAAAAGTTTTTCTAATACCGGTTTTCTCAAACTATAGATCAAAACAATTCAAACGTCAGAGTAAAAGGCATAATTTTGAACGCCTTCAAGACAAATATTTAGTAAATTTTGGAATTTTCTTAGTCATTTTAATGCAAAAAGTTAATAATTTAAAAATATTCAACAAGATGACATATCTCAAAATGGATGAGAAATTGCACATTCCTAGACATAATTACAAAATTTCCTAGATATAATTCATGATCAATATTCTGTTAGTCGAAAAAGAAGCCACAGGAATTAGATATCTGGCATAGGCTCGGAATCACTACGCCGGATCACACTATTACTTTCAGTGTGTTATTACATCGTGGGTGTGGTGTTGAAAATATCACACAGGTATTCCACGATTTACTGACAGCATACAAATATTAAAGGAAAACAAAGGCATTTTCTCCTTTATAATCAATCATTTATTATAGTTTATTATGCCTAACATACGGATAATGTAAAAAAAAGTGAGTAAATATCTTCACCGGCGATTTAAAATGACGAAGACAGTGAAGATTCGAAGAAACACATAACGGTTTAATAAAAACTTGATTATTGATTCGTATAAGATTCATAGTGACTGCAACTTATATTATTTAAAAGCACTTGAAAAAGAGATTCCACATGAGCATCAGGATGAGAAATATAATGGATATATTCTTAAGTTCCATGCTCGTATATATGAGGAAAAATAAACACTGCAAGACGATCCTATGAAGAAATCGGCCCTGAAACCTTAAATTCAAACCAAAAATTTATCGCTAGTAAAGTCGAAGCTAAGTGATCGAAGATGTAGAGTTAACATAACGCTAGCAACGATGTTAGTGGACAAAACACGTTCAGTTCTTTGAAGCAAACCCCTCCATTGGTGAACAAAAACTCGCGCTGGAGGGCTGTTGGGTAGGATACCGAGAGGCAATAACAAGTGGTAGGGTGGCGAATCTTGCGGTCACTCGGATTACCGGGCATCTGGCCAAAACACTTGGTCCACATGCACGAGCAGCCATTCACTGCGCGAGAGACTTCATTGTTGCAGAATGGATGGGGGATTTAAAAAACAAAGCAGAGGGATAAAGGAAGGGATTGGAAATTATAATGCAGCTTCCTATGGTGAGGAAAAATCCTACCAGTGCGAGCACCCCACGGTATAACCTACCGCTTATCTCATAAGCCACGATCAGTACTCAGATGCTCGAACAAACATAAAAGGTGCAACACGATAAACTAATTCATTCATACTCTTCATCCACGTGAACGAATTGAAGGAAGAAATTCCAACCTGAATCCTTCTCTACTACAGGGAAATAATTAAAATCAGCTGTAATAACTTCATTTTCGATCAATGGACAACGTCGATGATGGAATTAAAAACGATATGTAAATTATGAAAATTGGAGTACGAGCTCTGTTCGAAAAATACGTGGACTGATGTCATAAAATAAAATATACTTTATTTAGGAGTTACAAATTGCTGTATCCTTCAACGTACTTCCCTCTCCGACGTAAGAACTTCGTTATGATTCTTGACAAGAAGGTTTCGCCTTCTCCTGAACATACCAGCAACTCCTGACAAGTCTGAACGCGATGGGTCTTCTGGTCTTCCGTCATCAGACGCGGAATAAATTGCGCAGCAACGCGGTAAATCTTTAATTTCTCCGTCAAAATGTCGTGGAATAACCCAATTGATATCCCACTCTCTTCAGCAAGTTCATTCCTCTCATTCACACATAGGTTTTTTCGAAGCAAGGTAATTTGGTTGACATGTGAGTCGTCCGCTAAAGTGGAAGGACGTCCAGAACGATCATCGTGTTCAATTTACTAACCACCATCTTTATAACGCCCATGTTACTTTAAAACATGTCGCACGCTTCATAGAATTGTCACCGTAAGCCACTTGGAGCATATCAAAAATTTCGTTCCAAGATTTTCCAGGTTCAATGATAAACTATCCTAGTTCAAGTCGTTCACCCTTAAACCCGCCAAACAACACAAAACGCACTTCACAAAAAACTGCGTTACTAAGCAGCAAATAAGGATATCTGCAAAAACAAAACCACTTTGTGATCAGAAGTTGACTTCAAGCAAATTTATCAGGATCTAATTGGGTCGGCGCAATTCAAACAGTAGATGCATTTTTGAACAGACCTCGTATTGCCAGGGTATACGAAGAAAATGAGGGATAGTAACACTCAAACTGAATATTCCAAGTTAAGGCCCCATTTCGCATCTATAGATCAATAAAAAATAGTTTCAATTTTACCGGAATAAAAAATCAAAGCACATAAGTTTGATGCGCTTCATATCGTAAAAAGAGTTCCCAGACTTCATCGTAGTAAAATTCATCGTTTGAACTTGTCCCATTCCAATACGTTTTACGCAAATTGATTTTCTCTCTCCATCTTTGATTCACTTCACTCTCAAATCATTTGGAATAAATGTCGAAGAAATCAGTATTAACTCAGTCGTCTGAGATATAGTGCTAGGAATTCTACGGCATTTCATCTTAATGTCATTGATTTAACTTAAGGGAACTCGTTGAGTCCTCGTCTTATTGAGAATATTTTTTTCATAGTCAATACCTTAAGACTTGTCTTCCAACTAGATGGAGCGTACTACTAAATTTCAACGTGAATGCCCGACTGAAATTTGAATGTGACCAATACGTTCTCCTGGACATCAGAATCACATAAAGAGAAAAATGTGGAGCATCACCAGTATTTCAAAAGTATGCAATATCTTTACTGGCCAACTTCACCGCAGAGCCATCTTCCGGCGAGGGCAGCACATGAAAATCACCTAATCCCGGGGTCGGAGGATCTCCCAGGCCAAGCGAACGAGTTCAACATTTCCAATAATTATGCCCATCAATGCAGAATTTTCACACGGCTTCTTAAACAAAAAAATAATCTTCGTGAAATTACTTTTGATATTGAAGACAACGTCAATGAATAATATTCATCTAAGGTAGTGCGAGCAAAGAGATTATAAGACATTAATTTGTCCACAATGGGAACAAAATTTCAAATGGCTAAATGTACAATTTTATATTGTCATCTGAAGCAAGAAAGTGCGCAAAAACCAAAGCCAATCTGACAAAGGGAAGTTGGTCAAACATCAATTAAATTTTAAATTCCATCGATAAAACAGACACACAGGCGAAGCAAGTTTAGAAAAGACGCTTAAAAACGGAGAATTTCACGAATTAAACGCATATTGTTGCATGTTTTAAAAATCATAAATCCTCTGTTTTCACGGGTATTTTATTTAGTGGAATATTTTTTATATCCGAAAGAAAAATTTGTAAGCTTAAGCAACCTTCCCAAAATTGAAGCAGATATCAGATGGATCACATGTGATGACATGCCATTTTCCAGTTGGGTCGCATGCGCAGAAGCCAAAAATCGCTTTTTATGCCATTTTTATCTGAGTTTGGTTGGCTGCCCGAAAAGAGGTACTCTTTTATATTGCTGGAGACACCCTTGTCCGTCCAATTCCGCGAATATGGGTGTGTGTCTGTCTGTGCAGCGGGAGTGGAAAAGGTGAGCCATTAGATTTATAGGGCGGTAAAGCGTCGCGGGATATTTGGGGTGTGGGTTGCTAGGAGACGAAAGGGTTCACGGCGAGAGATATGAACACGGGGGGAGGGGGGGGGCGAAAGCCCAGTGGCGCCGTGCCGGAGTGTTTTGAAACTATTCTCGCAAAATTCCCCCCTTTCCAGGGTCGTTAATTTCAACTGCTGGAGATTTGCGAGCTTCGCGTCGCCCGCGTGTGTAATCCTCCCCGCTTAAGAGGAATGCCCGTGCGTATAAATAAGAAGCGTGAAACAATAGCGGCGCTCGGGACGTCCTCGTCGTAAAATCTGCCGCTTCGTTTCACGTAACAACTCGCGCATATCCCGGATGAAAGATTGCGCGGCGAATTTCATAGGAGAGCCTAGGACAGTAATTAGTCATGTCCTGCGGAGGGAGCCTTGGGGTCCTAAGAAGTCCTAATTACTTTAGCTGTGCCCGCGGAACGTATACGAAGCACATAAGCTCGCAAGCACCCTGGAAACGCCTTAGAACCATGATGACCAAGGCATCAGCTCGGAAGTGAAGTTTTCGACGCTATTTGCGATGTGGTCGATCGATCTGACCCGAAAACACAATGTTTAAAACTAGAAAACGTGAGTTTAGCGGCCGACTACTTTTCTTAATTTGAAGACGTAATTTTATCGTTTTGGGAGAAGAGAAGAAATCATCAATGAAAGGCATTTGTGGCATGTCTCACATAAGTGTAAACAACACTAAAAGGGCCTGAGAACATTAATTTTCAAACACTTTTAAAACTAATACGGTGTTTCCCAGAAAAAAGGAGCTGTTGACAACCCTACTTTCCACGCCCATTAAAAATGTTTAGCAATAGAGCGGTGGCAAAGAAATACGAACAGAACCATTCACACAGCATGTGAAACACGCCCATAGCGTTTGACGGGGTGGTCTCTATCTCTCTCCATTTAACAATAGCATCCTTCGGTGAGGAATGTCCACAATAGAAAAATCAATTACCTCGACTGAGATTCGAGCTCCACACTTCCAAATGCCGTCGGCTTGTCCCCAACCATTTCCTACGAAATAACAATTGGTTTCAAACAAGTGGAGGAGAATACGGTAAAATAATTTTCGCCGATTTATTTCAATTGGCCACAAATACACTTAATTTCAGGGCTCTAGGGATGGAGGCACTAAAAAACTAACAATGAAAGGGAGCTTAATAAACAATTTATCATGTAAACATGATATCATCCGTAGTTGATAATGTCATGTCATCTTCATTGCATGTTAAGAGCTCCATATATAGTACCTTAACTATGTCACAAGCTGAATTATAACTTGGTGAAATTTCACTACAATATTAACATTAACCACCCATGATTTCACTCATAAGCAGTAATTTCTCTCTAAATGACTTTCAGCAATTTAAAATATGGTTGGTAAGTTGATTAATATCTAAGTGGGAAGTTCAACTTTAATTTGCATCAAAATGGACTCCCACAACGCGAGGCTTGGAGTTTCAAGTTTTGTGGTCTTTAATAGTGGCATATTTCTTATAATTTAACTTAATGTAGTGGGTAACATTTTGTAACGTAAACATTCTATTCGTCAGTTTCAATGCCATTAATTTATACCGATCTTTTCTTTCTACTTTCAGGTGAGTGTTATACATGAGTCTTCACATGGGGTTTATGGGGTTTCACCTGTGCCGCCGAGTTTGTTAATTCTGTGAGTAAAAGAATCATCCAGACGCAGTGGTAATTATTTGAACGTACATGCAACTGTGGGGAGTAAAAATAAACGAGAGAAGATAATTTGAGTCTCTACTGATTACTTTTTCAAGACACATAATTTGTGCAATCCTCTTAATTATTTCTATTACAATTTAAATAATGAAGGCCAATTCGCACGTGGAGAACCACGTGACCTCATTCGTGACGTCAGCTGGATTCAGTTGAAAAGGGAAGACTTTTGTAGGGATGGAGGAGGAAGATTGCTTTGCGGCACCTGACCTCCCTCCCTGCACACAAATTTATTTTTTCAAGGGTTTGCGCCAATCGGCACACAACAACGGCGCCGCATTCATTTTGCTCACCTGAAAAACTAAAACAGGGCACGCAAGATAAGATGCCTCCAAAAGAAGCGTGATAAGGAAATCACATTTGATTTAACTTTGAGATTAAATAACTTCTCTTGGAACCACTTCTGAATTTGAAATTTTCATATTTATACAAATCCACAATCAGGTTTTTTATTCTTTCTCTTGACCTCAATTTATAACGGTTATACGTCTTTGAAGTGTGGGTCTTTAAGAACTAAATTCAAATATTTTTCCAGCGTTTCGTTATATTTTTATACCTTCTTCAGAGCTTTTCTTCAATTAATATGATTTTCATATGCGACTTTTAATATATATTCATTTGTATGTGAATAAAGAAATAATATTAATTGCAAAAAGCTCAAAAAGAATAACAATGTTGGCCAAAATAATTTATATTTAATTCTTAAAGACCTATTCCCCAAGACACGAATCAAAACAAATACACAATGAAATATTAATTAACTTATAGTACTACTATAGCATTCCCAGTTTATGATAATGGAAAGAAAAGAATTTGATAAGTCGCCTCTCAATCTTTTTGTCCTTCGCACTCTTTCCGGCACCTGACAATTAAATAAAAAAACAACCGCAGAAATTAGAGCTCTCCGGAGAAAATCTGCGATTACAGCTAGAACGAATCCATTCCAGGTCATGCAGCGACAGAAATGGCGAACGGGTGAACTTTCCCACCAAAAATGTCTTGGGACCGTTTGATGTAATTGAATAAATATCGTCATATTGTTGTAATTGAAACATATGTTGCACAGATGGGAGCTTAGCCAGAAAATTTTGCACAGTTTTATAAATGACTTTATGACAGTAAAATTGAATAAGAAATAAGTGTAGGTAACCATGAATATTATGGAGCTGTTATGTGTGTCAAGGGTTGGCTAAAAACTTCCCGCCTAAGGTCAACCGGGAGTCCGAAGCCAACACTGACCCGACAGTCAATGTGGGACAATCTCAAAAATAAATTACGCAGAGGTGGATTGGAAAATTAACGCAAGTTTCGCTGTCGTGGTCTGAATTGCGAAAAAAAAGGAAAGATTTAAAAAAAGGAGCCTTCTGCAGAGTACCGCATCGATGCGACAGAGATGGACTTCGCTTCCCTGGGGTCAGTTCAAACGGTTATCTACGAAATGGGTGATCCGAATAATTACCTCTCGATCCTTCTCTCTCTTTTTTTTTAAGAGGAAATTTTAGCTTTTGTTGACCCACTGCTCCTCCTATCCTTCTGGTCGCGGCACCAGCGGATAGGGGCAAAGCAAACGAAAGACTGCAGTCCATATCAGTCAACAAGAAGTGATGGAGACGTTTACAGAGCGAAGGCTCAGGTGGACGCGATACTAGCGAAGATTATCCACACTCAACACAAAGTTCAAACAAAAAAATCTTCTCTACGAGGTCAACTATGTCGATTTTAAGATGCAAATATCGTAGCCGCCACGTTAGTGGTCCTGCGATGGCTTTTGTGGTTAGAATACGTTCTTGCATGACCTCAAATTCTCGTATCTCTACTTTTGCACGTTACAAAATCGTCATTTTAGCAAGTATTGCAAACCGGAGAATATAAGAGAGTATAAGGGGACTGAATGTGAGATTTCACCTCGAAAAAAGGCGTGAAAGGGTGCCGTATAAATTTTTCCATATCTCCACCGTACGCGCTTCTCTAAAATTCTAAGAGAGCCTGTGGCGATTCCGGAATACATTCGATCAAACTCTATGACCACATATTAACCAATTCAAAATCCGAAAAAATGACATATCTCCCCAAAAATAGCAAAAGCAAATATTTTTACCCTAATAATATCCATGGTTTTTTTTTCAAATTTCATTTTCACAAAAGGATATGGACATAAATGACTATTACTTTTAAAATAACGTACCTGCATCCGGAATGCAAAAAAATATTCAAATTCCAAGAAAAAATTCAATTTCCATAGCTAAAGAAATTCAAACTAGATATAAAATCCAAAAGAATAATTGATAGGATACCCTTATGTATTTATTGCTGTTAATTTGAATTCTTAAGACTCCAAAAAATTCAGATCTATATAAATAAGTATAAACTGCTGCTACCACAACCACTTAAAACAACTGCAAATAAAAAAGCAATAACATTGTACTAGGTAGATTTTCGATTAATGGACAACGAAACTTCTAGAAAGGCATGCGATATGGATACATTTTTTAAATACAACAAAAGTATCGGCTTCTTATCATATTATAACGATTCCAACGTATACGCAAGGAAACTGACCTTTGAGGGATATCTCAAACCAGCGTGAAGCTCATGGGATGCAGTCAGCCGCGGGTGTTCTCTTTCCAAACGCTTCCTCTTTAGATAAAACGGCCGAGTCTCCGTAGAATCTTTTCCGATTTCCTCCTCCCACGCGGACGAATAGAGATGTTTCCCAGCATCTCAGGGATCTTCCTCTCCACGCCGTGCATTCGGCGAAATGTGCGCGGCGGTGCGACAGCCATCTGAGGCTCCCTCGATTGTATTTGCTCCTCCAGACTACGCTTCGCCGCTCCCAAAGCTCGTAGATGCAATGCAACCTTCCCTCCTCTCCTAGAAGAAATCCCATTTTTTTCCACCTCCGTTACAGCATGAGCTCGCAGTGACTGTGTCAGGACATTTGCCGTTGATTTTCTCTGAAGCTCGCTGAAGCGCCAACCTTCACGGAATGAGAAACAAAGCAAAGCATTAGGGATCATTCATTTAAAAAAACACTCACTCAACCGTCACATCATCAAGCAGAAATAAATAATAATCCATGCTTCCCATGAGTTCCACTGCCCACACAAGAAGTTGACAGCATTAATGTATTTGAGGAAAATGACAAATAGCCATATTTATTTATCAAGGGCATAACAAAATCAATGGAGAAAGGAATGCAAAATGACTTCCCTGACCCATTTAGAGCTTTGATCTCGTGGCACCCGCAGTCGAAATCTGATTTTCCAAGAAAAGCACTTGGTCGTAACTGCCTCGTTATCCTCTAGCATTCCAATTACGGATGGTAACTCAACTATCTCCCGCATTAGCAAATCACCTAATCCTCGACCAAGCTAGCGACCAAAGCCAAGGATTCCAACCACCCACCTCCCTCTACCCCTCTCAACCTAACTCATTCCTACGTGACTAATTCACTCTCTGCCCACCAGAGGGTCAACCCGCAAGAACTGTCTTTTTTTGCGGTGGCCTAATGATGCTCCATTGGCAACTCGAGTGAGTGACCTCCTTCTTTGGTCACATGGCTCATTTATTCAGGCTCACTCACTCCTAATCCAATTCCTCCCCTCAGGTATGACTTTTAAACAGGCCCTGATTCCCAGTGAGACCAAACGTCGCATTACCGGACACTAACATGCATTTGTTGGAAGTGAAAAGGAAAGTCGAGTTGGACAATAGTTTGCGATGCAGCCTACGAGTTATGAAAACAGATTTAAATACAATTAGCAGACGCAAGAGACACATGACACCTCACTGCTACAATGGATAGACAAGGAATGGAATGAATTGTTTCATCATGACATGAGAAAGTCAATTTTTTAATGCTGTGTCACTAATTACATCCTATTTCCAACATATTTTAGGAAAGGTCGGTATTTTTCGTAAAGTATGTTTGCCGTGCATATTGCAGAAACGGTAGTTATGATAGACTGAGACGAAAGCAAACGAAAAAGTGTTCTTTGAGACCGGTCACAGATTATTTGAGAAAGGAGAGGGCACTAGGCTATTATAAGAAGTATTCCGGTGTTCGTGGCTAGAAAAATAGTGAATAGAACAGGAATACCTAGATAAACAATGGAATGGGGTGAATAAGGCTGCTGTGAAGAGAGAAATAAAAAATGAATGTGTTATACAATTAATAGTGTTGCTGCAAGCAAAAATTTTGCAATGCACGATGATGCTAAAAATAGATGTAGAGTACTGATGGAATATTTCCTAGGCATAAGTAATTAAAAGTTTTCATCCTAAATGTCTCTGAGACATCAAGATAAATAAGTATAGGTATAGTCATAAATAAGTTGTAGGTACAGTCTCAAGAATTAAGAAAATTTAAATTCTTACGTCAACTTAAAGCATGTATTATTCAAGTTTAAAAAGGATCGGGCACTTCTAAATCCAACTAGAAGCAACAAAAATTTGGGACGTATTAATTTAGGGTATTTTCATCACCTAGGGCGGCTTTTTTTCAACGACCCAGCGATGTAATTATCCATCTTCTCGATTTCCTGTCCTCCTAAAAAACTAGGTTGGCCGAAGAGACGGCTATCACAGTTGCTATTTTAAGGCAAAAGCGATTGTACACTCTAAACAAATTAGTCACTCTAAAAACAGACGCAGGGGCTGATTCAGCATTAAATTTGGGGGGCGGGGGGGGAGAAGATCATGACCTGGTTCCGGAGACTATGGAATATCTCCATCTGGCGTTCTCTCGTGCAAATTTTCTAAAAGTACACATTTATTTACGCATTTTCGAACCTAAATTTTCATTTTTATTCTCATCAACATATGAAATCGAACAATTTAAGATATTTAAGAGGTTTTACAACGGAGAAGAAATAAGCAGTCCAATTTTTGATAAAATTTGGGGGTGTTTATGACCCTTGTGACCCCCCATGAATCCGCCACGGCACGGATGTTGGCCGGATGGCACCTTTCGTAGAACAACGCCCCAGGAAGGGGTGCACGACGAGTGTTTTAATCAGTAAAACCCCTTCAGAAAGATTCTTCTTCAGGAGCGAGATCCCGAGGCTGGTGTAGTCAC
This sequence comes from Ischnura elegans, assembly GCF_921293095.1. Lineage (NCBI taxonomy): Eukaryota > Metazoa > Arthropoda > Insecta > Odonata > Coenagrionidae > Ischnura > Ischnura elegans. The sequence goes on along the minus strand of NC_060249.1, from coordinate 124,866,750 downwards.
CGTGATGGAAATGCCATCATCGCAACGGGCGACCTTCCGATCCGAAATTCCCTTTGAAGCGCTTCTGCTTTGACCGACACCGCCCTCGCATCCAAACACACACTGCATGTATTCACTCCCTCCTCTCATTACCACTCCGCCTTAAGTCCTCCCACTCCTTCCCATCCCCCCGTGGCGATCTAATGCGGTTATCAAGACATTCCTTCGTTCCCCCACTCACTTCACTCTCTCGTACTGCTCACTCAATGCCCTCGCCCTTCCTCTTACCACACTAATCCACTCGTCGCATCTTCACTCCTCTACCTCTATCCGCTCAGTGCGACACTACATGCCATGCGACACGTGCCATTTTTTATTTGTTAGAAGTTTGGACGAGGTATAGATTTTCATGTTGGGGGAGGAGGCAGCAATCCTGCAAATTTCGGGGCAATAGAATACCCGTTCATTGTATTATATCAATGGTGTGTGCCCTTTTCGGAGCGTAAAATTTCATTCTTATTCCCATCAACATATGAAATTGAACAATTTTGGACATTTAAGAAGTTTATCAATGGAGAGGAAATGAATGGTCCATTTTTTTATAACATTTGGGCGGTTCATGATGGCCCTTTTGATGGCTCCTAGCTGTTCCTGAAAGTTTGTTTAAATTAGCCTCTGAAAATAACATTTTAATTACTATCTAATGCTTAAATTTACTTTTGATGTTTTTGTTTACATTATACTTGAATGTACAGTGTACAGGTACGTACTTTTTTCGGACAAATGACCATCTAAGTTGGGGGGGCAGGCTCCACCTCTCCCCCAACTACTCCGCCCATGACTGGCTGTTGGAACTCTGTATCATCAATATTTGCATGCATGTGGCACAAATTCTCAATTATTTTGTAGTTGTGTCTTTGAAAAAGACGCACTAAGTGCCAAATCCGGTTGGCTAAATCAAATTTGCGAAAAACATCACGAAGTTGTGACAGTGTTCAAGTATGCACCAGCCGAAAAGCTTTGGAACGATCTTTAATGCGGGTATCCACCGATCTGCCTGTTTCCGAAATCTTTCTCTTTGGATAAGCTTTGACAAGAACTTTTGAGTGCCCCTTAAACTTTCAGCGGAGTTCAACCCTCGACGGGTTTAATCGAGTGTTGAACCTACACAAGAGGGGAGAAAATTGACCTTTTCTTGAATTTACGGAATATATTTCCAATGTTGTCCGTCGTTCCTCTGAATTAAGGTAGGATAGCTTTCTTCTGGCAGAGATCCAGAGCTGCGAAGTCGACTTTTCTTCAAGTATTTCGCCTTGTTTTTCGCTAATTTTGTTTATTAACTAACCTAAATTCCCTCGTTCCATTCTCCAAACTTCTTTTCCACCACAGCCTCCGAAAACTTTCCCTTCCTAAGTTTCCTCTCTTATCTTGGGCGTGAGGAACCCACTCACGCCCATTCCTCATTGCGCACTCCGGAAAAGCCATGATAGCTTCCCTCCCTTGTATCCATTACAGAAATTCGCTCACCTTAAAACTGCCTCTCAGCCAGTGGACACCTCCCGAAAGTGAATCCGTTCCTAATCACGTTTGCTTCGGGGGACACGGAGAGACTGGCTGCTATTTTGGGGTCGAAGAATGGAAGGGGGAGGGGAGGAGGATGCCTTTGGGCCAATAGGCGTGCATAGATGTAGAAGAGCAGTCCATTAAACCCGGAAACTAATAAAAACTGGACACTATTCCTTTCATTAAGTGCATAGTGAAATAAGTCGTACTTTTACGACAGTTATAGATCAAAGCGTAAGGGAAAATTAAAAAACACAAATATCTAATTAAATACCTACCCAATAAAATTACATCTCCAGATAATAAATCGAAAACCGTAGATTTAAGTTATAACCCACTTATTCACCACTATACAACAATAAATACATTTGTTATTCCACATTTAAATCGGATCACCAATAATGAGAGTAAAAATTGTAAAATGGAAACGATAGAAAATGTCGGTGCAACGAGATTTGAGGCTGCGACCATTTCTCAAAGCTTAAAGTAAATTTGGTGCTCAACATATTAAAACATCTTAATACATGGATACAGTTTAGAGAATGATTCCAAGATTAGAATTTAACTACATTTTTTCCACAAAAAATAGAAATGTTGCCAATTAAACAGCTTATTTGTTATTGCACATCATATTAAACAAGGTAAATTTATTTGTCGCTCATTGCGTCGTTCTCTCGTAACTATCCGGTATATTTAGTGCCGCAGAGTTCTTTTTCTTAACCCCTACGCTGTAATGACGAGTCTAGCTTGTCATGAAATTTCAAGGCAAACCGCGCAATGACGAGTGTATCTCGTTATCAGATTTTGATATTTTAAGCACTATTTTGAGGAACAATATAATTATTTTGAAAGCTTAACAATGTATAAACATTCATAGTATACATAAATAATTAATATTTACTGAAACATGATGCATTGGAAGGATTAAAATGATTTTATTCGATTAGCGATAGCTGTGTTCTTCATGTTTAATATTCAAATTGTATTTCACGGTTCTACGTTGATTACAGACTTCAAGATATCATTCCATTACCTACCATTTAAAAGAGAACCACAGAAAAAAATAAATAGAGAATGGGAGCGCGATATGCGGAATATTAAACGAATTGGAAGCGATCAAAGGGTGCGTCCCCCGCCGCCAACCATAGAAGGGAGGATGATGAACTTCTTCCGGTCGGAATCTTCGTTATGTCTCCGCACTCCTTCCACGCCCTTCGGCATGACAAGACAACAGAATGCTCGGTCGTCGAGAGGGGGTTAGTTCAGTGATTGCGCCACCGCCTTACGGAAGGCGCTGATGGCTTCGCCTCCACCCCGCCCCTCTCTTACGTCATCCAATGATTACTTTTCGGCTCCATTAGCCACAAGACGCATTCCGAAATTTTGACACAGCGCGGTCGATTCCAACGTTGCGGACTTCGCATTAAGTCCATCTCTACGAGCACACGATGCCATCAAATATGTATTACGATGGAGTATTTTCCAGCCAGCCAAGAGAAAAAAGCTGGCATCGAGGGCCTAACACCTAGGACCAGGAGCCTCGGTATAATTGCCATAACAATTAAAGAACATGGATAGCGTAGGGGTCTGCGCAGTGTCCCGAAAAGCCAAAGGTCCGTGGTTCCATTCCCGGTCCAGGGGAATTTTTTTTCATAGCAATTCTTGTATATTTCGCCGCCGTTAACGCGGCAGGGTTAGAAATATTACACATACTGCTAATAGGTTATAAAAATCGCTAATTGCGTCGCTTACGGTAGAATAGACATTCACGGGAAATAATACCTTTAAACAGAGCTGAAAATCGAACATTATAATTTTTAAAATGTTCTAATTGTGGCATCCTCGTGTTTTAGGGGCATACCCATGCTTCCCTAAGGAATTCTTTGAAGCATTTAATCACTACCGTCGATGTTAAGCTACGAAAACGGATCATGTGGTGGTCTAGAGTGACGCTTTTCAGCAAGGTATTGAGCCCACCTTTGGGAAGAGGTTGCACCGCAATGGTACAATGCAAAATAAACACAGTAAAAGATGCCCAATTATGTTTCTTACACCAAATTAGCGCAATTGTCCGCAAAAAAATTCTGGAAAAAGTACTGACTGAAATTTTTTATTCATTTACCCAAGAGCATGGAATGTCGCAAAGTGACGATATTTAACATTGTAGGGGATACTAGTATACTTGCTAGAGCAGCATCTTAAAAAGAATACCGGAATCACACACTTGTTTTGCATAGGTATCGAGAAGCCAGCTTAATACGGCATCCACAAACATTTCCTCCTCTGCGGAATGAAGGTCTAATGAAATGAAGGTCTAAGGAGCGAACTCTCGCCGTTGGCCAATGTGAAAATGGCTGTCACATTCGGTAACGATCGACCACGGGGAATAAGATCGGAGCTGAGGACGAAGTGCATTACGATGGCTATCGGAAAAGTTCATATCTGCAATTCCGCCGTCGTTGATAGAATTTCTGTCGCTGAGGCGAGGTACCAAACCGTTTTTATTGCCGTGGGCCCCCCGAGGGAATCCGACGCGAATGACTCCGAAGGACAATATGCTCCTGAATGGGGAAATTTAAAGATGGAATCCGGATGTTCCGTAGAAGAAATCTTTGGACATTTAAGTTGGAAAATCATCAGCGCAGATGATGGCGAATACAAGAAAGATAGATCAAACGCAATTCTTTCTCTATAATCCTCGGGGAAAGTAAATACAAATATTATTTTCAAAAGCATTTTTCCCCTTCCAACCGTCCTAAGCTGGCAGGATATCATGTATGATTATTTCATACCGATAGAAGATAGACCGAAAGGTAGATAGTATAGTATCCTGGTCAAAATACCTTCACTTGTTAGAAAATACCTAGTAATAGTGAAAAAAGATTAGTTGAAGATTTAAGAAGGCGAGAGATTGAGATTCACGCCGCTAATAGTTAATGTGGTGGTATACTCGAACTTAAATGGCAGTTTGATACATGGATTCTGAGCGTGAAGAAGAAGCTGTCGAAAACACTCTCGCATATATTCAGTCATCCACTTGTGAGCGAAACCCATGAATCTAAGAAAATTGTCGACCCCTGAAAAGTTCGTAAGTAGGTACCTCACCAGATCTTCAACTTGGAAGATAGACCTTTTCTCAGGCTTTCTCTCGATAGAGGGGCTGATGAATTCTGGTAACCCAGGATAACTGGAAATACGACCGCGCCGCAACGTCAGAACTCTTTAGAACCCTAACCACGAAAGGACGGAAGACATCTATGTTTCAGCCTACATCTGCATCGACATAATACTCTGCAATTGCACACTAGGATGTTTTGGCGGGAATGATCAATCATCAGCATTCAATATGCAAGATAAGCCCCACATGCACACCGCCCGATCATAAAAATACTTCGCATAATAGCAAAGTATACGTCCACATTCATGCAAAAGTAAAACTTTCCTTTATCAAATCCATTCATGGCTAGAACAAGAACATAGAACTAGAACAATACAAACATAATGAAATGCAATGAGTTTTCCTAGCGAGTGACGTCAATAACTTGGAGACACTACTGCTTTCCTTAGCAGTACGAGGAGAGAATTCTATTTAAATTTCTCTGAAGTCTATTTCCTTTATATTCATCTCTTGATCACGTCTAGCATAGTGCGATGGCAAACGAAGGTTATGTTTCACGTCCTCTGAGAAAAAACCTTCTCCGAATTCACTGAGTAGGTTTAGCTTATACTCTCCCCTGTTAAAGATTCCCATCCTTACTCGTCTAACATACCGGAAACGCTGCCCTTTTTATCGTAACAGCTCATCACCAATTTGGCCGCCCTGCGCTGCATTACTATTTATTTCAGCTATCAGTCTCTATGGGTTCTATATTAGGTTCCGGCCAAGTTCTGCGCATGGTGGTGGTGACGTTTATCCAACTATGCAGTGGGTGTCCTCAGGCCAAGCTGAAGTCAGCTTCTGAAGCGACTCGATCTGGGTCTGAGGATGCAAGCAGCATCATAGCGGGACGGCGGTCATCCAGGGGTCTGCCGAATGACCCAGATAAGTCAAACAGATTCTAAAAATGAGGCCATAAAAAAAGAGAAAAAGAAAGTGGGGGATATCATCAGACTTGAGCTCTAGCAATCTCACCAGAGAACACGTGAATGCATAACGCCATAAAATTTAAAGAGCCTAAAGGAGTGCGCACGCTTCTTTGGTGAAAAGAAATACTACAATTAAAATAATTGCGCATTCCCACGGTGGAATTATTCAGGCGCCATCCGCAATAATTGCTGAATTATTAATGGGAGTGGTTTTGTGTGTGTGTGCTCCCACATCACCCACCCTCGCACTGAAATGGGAAAGGGCTCGAGAAAAATAACGGCGACGCATCATTTATTTATCCATTACTCGTCCTCGCTACGTCCGTAATTGCCCGTGCCGGACAACGAACGCGCTGCGAATTAAAACATCTCCCGAATAGGAGCGGAAAGCAGGGAATAGCGGCAGGGATGAGCGAGGGAAGCTGAGTTGGATGTGTGTGTGTCTGTGTGTTAGTGTTCGCCAATGTATCTGTGGAGGACATGACGAGAAATGAAGGAGAGAGAAGAAAAATGATACATTTGGGTGGGCGAGAGGGTGAGAGGTTGAGGGGTGGTGGACGGCGGCGGCAGAAACAATTGAATGCGCGGGGAGGGAGGGGGGGAGGGTGAGGAGATCCCATTGTTGCACGCCCGTGGCAACGACAAAATCAGGTTAAAATTCATAAACGGGTGAATTAATTTAGATTCCAAAATGCCTCACATAAATAGATGCTCATTGCTTGAGCCCGCATATACACTCAGGCATATATATTTATGTGCGACGGTTTACGGTTGCTTGGAGCCGAAATATGTTACCCTCGCCGCCATATGGCAGCGCCATGAAGGGAAGGGGGGGGGGGGGGAAGAATGGCGTGTATGTGTATATATATACGATATGTGGCTCATATTAAATCGCAACCTGCCCGTCGACCGGGGGGGCGTGGGTTGGGTTGGCCTCACGGCCGTATAAATCCGTTGAAACCGCTTGGATGGAGCCAAAGGTCTCTCTCGCGAGCTGGTTTGCTCCAAAGGACCGGTCGAAACGGAAACTTGCGCTGCATTATTATTTTAAAGTGATCCGAGGAATTATTTATGCCTATAGATTAATTTTCCGTTTCCGGAGGCCGAAAAGTTTCGCTGGAACAAAATAAACTCGTATCTGCTTCAAATATTAAAATTAACAATCCTCAATTATTCATTGCATTCCGGAACATTCATTATCACCGCCACGAAAATTCTGTCGTCCAGAAGAGGAGTTCCTAATGGAGTACGCAAACGCTACTAGACTGCAAAAAAGGAGATATACCAGGGAAATCTCTTTGAGTTGTGAGTTTTTAATGCATTCATCAGCAGTTTCCTTGCGTTTTCCCGTGGTACCTTAACTAAAGCTTTATTCATCTGCCACAATTCACTAGTAACTACAGCATACTACTAAATTACATAGTATCAATGCTACCTTACTGTTAGTACCGCATGGCTGGGAACATACTCACACGAAACCCGGCGTCTAAGTCTTGACCCAAATGCGATATACATACGAAGCGACGCTTATGAAAACAAAACAGACGCACAATGATAAAATGTGACGAGATCAGCTTGGATTGTTTGGCAATGCATGAAAAACTGCGATTTCAAGCAATTTAAGCACTTAAACAAAATTTTGTTGCATAAAATCCGAAGATTCCATCGTGGAAATTTGAAAGTTTTTATTTCAATATTTCATTTAATACTATTCAGCAAAAAATTATTAGCAGCAGCTAAACAATTTTCCTTGGTTTCTTCATGTTGCTAGCCGTGAATATGTTGAGTAAAAATGTCTGCTTTGCTCTGAATGAAGAATGTTTTCCTCGGTACTTGAGAATGACGCCTCAGCGTCGAAACGCGTCGTACCAATAAATAATTTTCCAGTAAAAGTTACCAAGGTTATGTATTTTCATTTCAATGTTTTCCTCATCTAAAACTCCTATTTTTAGCACAAAAAGTGGTGGTTACGATTACTATATCTTGTTATAAATTTCTTAGTATTCGTTGATGTGGATGTCTTTACACGGAGTAAATTTTTTTATATTGAATACGTATTGCCGATAACGATAAGGGCATGAAGAGTATATCCATTTTAATCAACTAAACTCTTAGGAAACCATTCATTAGAAGCGCAGCCAAAGCCTTCAAGATCAAGATTCTAACGCATGATTTGTGGAACCTCATATCCAGCTTATAAGGACACTTCCGATTCCCCAAAATTCATCGGTTGAAATCGACCAATTTCCACATTTCTTTCAAAGTTTTTATTCAAAATCATTTCGACTTCGTCATCATATATCACTTACAGACAAAGTGGTATATAGTGGAAACCAGGCGAAAAATAATATTTCATAGAGTGTCGCTCCACTTGCTCACAATAATCGATCCTGATACCATACTATGACAAGTAAAAGAGAAGAGGTCTGCGTAGATGGCCGCCTTAATCTAAAATAGGGTGCGATATGGGCCAGGGAGGAAAAGCTTTATTGGGAATGTTACCGAGATAGGCACACGGATAGGACCAGATGAGACACATACCGATCGGAATACAGAAAAGATAACGGCACCGAACCAATTTCTGCTCCAAAAATTACTCCCTGATGGCACTGCAGAAATTTTCAAACATATATTTTACTCGAATCACACGAAAACTAAATAAAACATGAAACAGTAGCAGCATTGCTCCACAAATTTTGTATCCACCAATAAGTGCAATATTGCTACAAGCGTACTTTGTTGGATACAATCTACCATAGGTATTTAACTTGAACCAGTTGATATTCAAAGAAGACAAAAATTTTAATAGCACAGCACCAACTTCCAATGAGCCGCAACAAAATATGATGGGATGGAGCCAGCTATTCAGTGTACACTTCGCTCTACGCCATTAAAACGTTTTTTGTTGATCTATTCTTCTTTTTCGAAATGTTTCTTAATAACCATTCCCGCCTTAAATTCATAATCAATGGCAGACGCGCGAAAAAATAATTCCCAGTTAAACTGCGAACGGTCTCCGAATCATTATCTCCCCGGATAAGCAAAAGAGGGAGATGTGTGTGTAACCGCATTTTCGCAGTCGCCTTAATCTCACGGAGAGGGGAAGAATGCAAGGAGATGCGACTCGAGATACACAGCAGACGAGATTATAGGGGGGCAAGGGGATTGGGGGGATGGAGAGACTAACGGGGGTCGGGTTTCGGGGGGGGGGGGGAGGGAGACAGGGGGTCCGGAAGGAATGAGAAGGTGGTTAGGCGTCCTCCACGAGATACGCCGGGGTTTTAAAGAGCAAGAAAGTCTTGGGGACGAGACGAGCTGGAGGATAAGGCCTTTCAGAGCCTCCTTCTAGTTGAAATATGCACGCTAAATTCAAACGAAATCCTCGAAACGGCCCGAAAATTGTCTCTTTGCGCTCAAAAAAAAGGACATTTGTAGCAAAACGACCCCGTATTTTTCTTTGGCGGGTCTCAATTACCTCCTTGGAATCTTCTCGGCATACCTCTGCGATTTTCCTTTTATCGTTCCTCTGAGCGCTTATCAAATTGGTGCCTTCAGGACCAAAGCGACTAAACTGCTCCAATTCAATGCTTTGAAAGGTTACCGAAAGATAGAGCTCTCCGAGCAATTTATCCCAGAATTATTGGAGATAAGTCCTTTTTAGTGTTCTCCCATTTGCAGTGGAATACTTCTAGAGCCCAATCGCCATGAAAGTGTATTTCAAACGACGGCATTTTACATTTTAGAACTTAGAAACATATTTATATTGGCTAAATTGCAATTAGGACAGCAGAGAAGGTACATAAGCATCCATTTTATAACAGATACAAACACACTTCTGATTACATAAATAAGGTAATACATACATTAAGATAAATACTTGTATCATCCCCTTTTTTGACCACAGGAAAAACATAAAATATGCCAGCAGTTGTCTAAACACCTAAAATGTTCTTGAATAGTTACCTGGAGGAGTAGCAAGATAATTAGTTATTGCTCAAGTTGGCGAAAAGTATTACGGTAATAAGTGGAGCGACATCTAACTAGAATCCAGTTCTCTTTTCGAAACTGAATGGGATGAGATAAAATTTAAAAACTAGATGATTGTGATACAGCTACTTCTCAATAGCATATGGTCTTAGTTGCCCTCAGTGCAACATAGTTTTGTCCACAGAATAAATAAATATCTAAAAGTACACGAAAAAAACAAGACCCTAAGTAAATATTTAACAAAATCTTATTTTGATATCCACTGCACCCTAAAATTATCTACAGGAAGCGTTCTTCAAAACTGAACAATTGAACTTACTCCGGCTCACAACATGTAATAAGTGATTCCTATAAAATTATGTAATTTCCTCTTTCATCAGCAGTTAAAAAAAAGATCAGTACTCACTGCAGTGAGTACACATACACAAATTTTCTCTTGCATACATCAGTTTTTTACTGCTGATGGGATTAGTTTATTACGCTGCGATAGGCATAATGCTAAAATTAACCGCAACAAACAAAGCCTAAGAGCAAGGTCGCGGATTCAAGACCTGGCCATCATCATATTTTTTGAAAATTGAATTCCATATGAAATCTAGAACTACTATCGAAATCATTGATACATTGCACGGTGTTCTGTAATTGACGTGAAATTGAAGACAATGTGAATGACAAAATGCGCTAAAAAGAGATTTTATTTTCCCTCAAGTTAAAGATGAGGCATTAAAATGAAATGTATGAAGTAAATAGCACATAGATAAAAAAGAGAGCATTATGCAAAACTCGACGATCATTTAGAAGACATGGACTATAGAGGAAATTCCTTTCTTATACCATTATCGGTTAACATTCACATCACAGCCAGCTAAGGCAAGAATCCAAAAATGCCTTAATTCAACATTAGATAGAAAGCGAAATCGTGTATCCGGTCATGAATGATTTCAACCTAATACTTTGGTGTTGGTTCCACTTGAACAATGACTCGTCGCTAGCATGGTGAAGTCCAAGCACAAATTATTCTTAAAAACCTTTTCCACTGATGCGCATTCAGGACTTTTTTCTCAAGAGAATTAAGTGGTGCAAAAGGGGAAGTTGCTAAGAAGCGCTCCGAAGAAAGACGCTCTCGACTTTTTCCTATCTCACTTGGATGAGGTCCATTTTCTTCCCCAACCCCGCCCTACCACCCTCCAGCCCACCCTCACAATTCCACCCCTAATAGGACGGAGAGCCAACTTGGGGATGCACCCGAGTTGGCTCCGAGATCTCCTTTGGAGAGGACCGTAATTTATGGCGAATCCATCGCACTCACAACTCGAGACATCATCCTCCTCGGATCGGGAATCGGCGATGAGGACTTTTCTTTCCTTTTCACTCCTTCCTCTTGCTTCGCCTCCTCGCTCATCTCCTCCACTCCACTGCATGCCAGTCGGTTTGCGTTTAGAACGCTCAGTTTCTCCTCTGCTCACTTAAAAGTGCTTGACGCGCCACCCCCCCGATAGTTTTTGCCCCCATTTCCCCCCACCGTTCCTGATGCTTTCTAAGGATTGAACTTCTCGCAGCTTCAAATCCGACTTTTCAACAAACTCTCAAGAAGCCCTTTGCCTACATCCACCGCCGTCTTCTCTTACATGCTGCATTACATGCTTTTTCGAGAGCATGCGGTGCCTTCACAACTTCAGCCATACTTTTTCCACTTCACAATCTCAACTCTACAGCAATACCTGAACTTGGAAATTTCCAAAATTAGTTACACTGTTAGTTAGAGATTATAAATTGCCGCAGCTTCATTGTCGAGACGAGCTTTTAAGTAACTACAACTTATTTAATCAAATCAACTATATTAATTCCAAACAATAATATTGCAATAGCTCAGTGAAAGTTGGAAAACCCCACGCCAATGTAACGCCAATTTTAATGAGAGACCAAAAAAGAAACACAATTTTAAGCACATCTATTGGCATGATAAATGCAGATAAATATTTTTTTGATTAGTAAAAGGATAAAAAATATGTAAAGCTAATTAATTCGTACCAACGCTGTTCGCATCAAATAATTATTAAATGAAATTAAAGGTGGATTCCATTTAATTTACGATATTATATACGGCATCATAATTCGCCGACTAATTGTTAGCCTACACATCATTAGAGCAAATTTACTCGGTACAAGATGTACACTCACGATATCTCGAGGGCTAAGCGTAATGGGGCCCCTCACTCAAGCTAAATACTGGAATTCATTCGAAGAATTCCCGAGATGGAAGTGAAAGACGACCACAGGGTGACAAAAATAATCTTTTCATTCATCCACACAATCATAACTTTAAAATAAACAAAGGAACATAGCGTCCACTTTTCATAAGTTAGTTTATAAGTCATTTTATACGTTATTAGAGTTCTATAATACTTATTCGATTATTAAGAATCTTTCACTTCGGGATGAAATCGCCATGGAGATTGTAAACAACAAAAATCACGGGGCAACAAAGAACAATGCAGAGGAATAGCAGAGAAGCGACGAATTGCTTGGCAAGAGAAAATGACGTCATCCAATTGTCTGTGAGAGCATTGAAATAATGCACCATTTTAAAATTTATTACGAGCTATGCTTCAATGCTGCTAATACATTATCAAAGGTACTTCATCACCTTGAAAATGATGTGATAACATTCAAACCTAGGTCGTAATAAATTTAATAATCGTGAAAAATTGCAAGTACTCATTTCAATATGGAAAATGTCCACTCCATCACGCTAGAATATTTGGATTTTACACGTCGGTGAAAGGATTAGGCCATGGATTTTTATCTAGGAAAGGGAGCAAAAGTAGGTGAAGGATCAATAAACAAACGAAACGAATAAAATGTGTATTTTTTCCCAAACTCTATCATAATAAAAACTATTTTTTTTAATCCTCAACGAACCCATGCACAAGAATTTATGAAATAAAAAGTGACATGAATTAGCTTTTATAACTCACGATCCGTCAAAAGCACATACAAAGTTCAGACTAAATTTTCTTTATTTTGAGATGCGTGTTACATGATATAATTATTCCTATTTTTACGAATATTTAAATGGTATATTAGGGGCTTGATCATTTCTCACATATTTCCAATATTTTTTTTCCAATGATTCCGTTACAGTAAGATTTTACAATACCCATGCATTAGAGAATCTGTGGACTCTTCATACCGGCTAAACAAATAATTTCTCCCGATATAGAGCTCCAGAGGAATCATCCATTCAATTACTTCCCAGCCCCCAAGTACTCCTGCACATTATGAAGAAATCACAAGCACGTCTTGGCTTGCTCGCGCGGTCTTATCTATGCCAAGGCTGTGAGAGAGAAATGCGAAACTGATTTCAAACTGCTCTCTACCATCATCAGCGATACGTGCATCCAACTCTCCATCCCTCCATTTCATTCCAACGATGTCCTTGAAACCCACGAACATAGAAAAGTATCTGCACTATTTATGCTGGGCTACTTTTGCAAAGATTTCTGCGAAACAGCGACAAGGCTTCATGCACGAAGTTTTCAATGGAGGATTCATCAGTCACTCGTAAGATGTGATCTCAACCACCGCGCTTTTTAGTACATTGACTATAGTGGCGAATCTGTGATCCAAATTTAATAGAGAAATAGGTTAAGGTCAGGGCTGTCAATCGATTGTTAGATTCAAGAAGATGTGATCCATTAAAATCATAAATTTTCTACTAACTCTACTCCTCACAAATGAAAATACACTACGGCAAATAATTCAAATAAATGGATCTATCGGCGGTCACTGCCACGCTGCGGGAGTTTCTGCAAAGCGACCAAAATACGCCGGAAGAATTAGTATTACATCCGGCATGGAATTGAAGAGGGCGCATCTCCAGGCAATAGCGATTTAACACATGCTACGACTTTCTCACGCACTTCTTGAAAGATAATTCTGCATCAAAAATTAATTGGGTGGCCAATGTTAACGAACAAGACATAATTAATTCATGACCTGGAGAATACAAACAAAGTAAGTCCTATTGCATCTCAACTTGTCATTAATTTATTTTATTCCAATGAGGCTGAAGAGAATCTCCCTCCTCATGGCTATCACCACGACTCCTCATAGGAATACCCTATTGCTCCATATCTCTACGTTCTTCAACCTCTCCTGATATTCATTCAAGGATTTAGTTCAACCACCACTACTCCAAATCGTTCACGCACAGAGCCGAATTTCAGCCATGAATGAAAGCAACAGAATGGATATGGAAAGAAAGCCATCTCAAAAGAATTTTATAAGATCGCGACGAAAGTGCCTTTAAGAAGACGTTACCTCAGGCAAGAAGTTCCAAAAGAGGAAATTGGAGCTCCGCACTGAAGCGGCCCTCCTCCCAAGAAAGCCACAGGCAGAAACAGGCAGAATAGGAAACCAGAGAACAACTTACAGAGTAACAACTGCGTTTAGGCTACGTTTCAAAAATATAAACTGCCTTAGAAATATGAAGGACTTCAGTGTTGTAAGTGGAGAAAATGTATGCTTTCCACAGCTGAGACAAGAAATACATCAATGAAACAGCCATTCCCGATAAACTCGTCTGGAAAAGCATAAAGGACAACCCTTGAAGTCGGAGGAGGTGGAACTAGCAACACGGGGTGGGGGACGATTATCTTTGGAAATTGAAAATCATAAAAAAGCGAAAGTTTTCAAAGGTTCTAGAGGTATTGGAGTTAACGAAATGCAAAGAATACTTCATCACGGAATGCAATCTCCGAATCGGCTACACATGGGATCTTGATCGAAAGCCTAAAATTAACTGAAAAATGCCATTCCTTCCCTAATCTCCTTCCGTCCATGAGCCAATTAACCAAACACATCCGCGCGACAAAATAACTCTCTTAATTTATCGCTTCTGTCGGACCATGAAATAATGTGGGGTTCAAAATAATACTCACTGATAAGAAAACTTATTCCCTAAAAAAAGTGACCAGCAACGGACACGAAACGCTAGGAATCTACTCCGAATAGCAAATCTACATACTATCCCGCAAGCCGCATCAATAGCCATGTGGCAGGGGAATGAGCCGTAAGCATATGAAAGCTAATGATCAAACAAAATTGACACTAGCATTAATTGAAGACCTTTAATGTTCGGGGAATAAAATAATTCCCATGCCTATCCGTGCGACAAAATAACTCTCTTTGTTTATCGCTTCTGTCTGACCATGAAATAAAGTGGGGTTCTAATATGATGTTTTCCGTGTCTCAATTGCTCAAGCAATGTAAGCCTATCGCGGAGCCTATCAGAGTTTTTAGCAGCTTCCAGTCTAATTCATTTAACACAGCAGTTCCCAACCGGTGATACGCGTACTATTTTGGATCGGTGGTACGCCAAAAATAATCGGTAATGGTGGACGCCAGGAACTATGTATCACTCAATCAGGAAACATTTATACATATTATATGGGGTATTTAAAACAAATTTTCTATTGATGATATTATTTATAACTAAAAGTGTCACATTGTCTTAGAGAAATTATTTAATTAAATGTGAACGTTACATTTTTGGGAGTACAATATTAGTTGTATACATATAGAGGGGTACGGGAGGATGAAAAGGTTGGTAACCACTGGTTTAACATCTATGCTAATCATGTATTAAGTCCTTCTGCGCCGTATCCCATATACTCGATGAATATTCGAGGTTTGGCCGAACGGGTGTGAAATAGCACCTCTCATTTACTTTCATCTGAAAATCTCCCCACAACATCCTAATAAGTGGGGCATGTAACGTCGATTAAACACACGTTTACGCATCAAATTTCGCGACGTCGGCAGAAAGGGACCCGGCGGAAAACCAGGATGGAGTAACTTGAGATCATAGGCCACGTAAGTGTCCGGATATTATTTTGATTTTTGAAACCTCTCCCACCGCTGTGGGAGGCTAACATGTGGCTAAATCCTGAATCGCACGATCACTTTCATGTACATTTTCGGATATGGCATCAATGATAGGGATCGCTGTTCCTATATCTTCGCGTTTTTCAGTAGGTGAAATACAGTAGCAACCGGTCAGCATACTGTGGCGACGCCATTGAGAACTATGATGACGAAAATAAAAAACATCAAGGGCACATCAAGTGACAGTCAGGGACGGCAATTGAAACTAAACGATAGTCAAAACCATTAAAATTTCAAAAGTTTCCTTCCCGAGAGCGAAATGTAGAAACGAAACGACATGGATTTCAACCCGGGGAGCTAAACTCAGGGTCGAAACGAAATCGGAGTCAAAACTACTTCGGGTCGAAACAAAACTGAAACTCTGGGACGAAACGAAACGTAGATAGTTTGGCACCGAAGGGACCACGTGCTTCACCTTCCAGCAGTTTAGTTTCAACCCAGACACCGGGGCACTCATATTTTTACCACTAACAGGAGAACGGTGAACGCAAACTGACCATTCGATTTTAAAGATCAATGTTTAAACTTCTCTATACGTATCTCAAAGGTGATGGGTCGAAACTATTCCCTCTTATCCCCCTCCACTCAACTTCTGGGATTGAAATTTTACTATGAGCTGCCGAGTTTCGATTAATTTAGTTTCGTTCGCGGGAGTAAGGTTTCGTCCCGGGTCGAAACTGAATTCCTTGGTGATTTTAGTTCCGTGTGGGAACGAGACTAAACCCAGGCCTCCTATTTTCATTTTCCTCCGGGTCGAAACGAAGCATTTTCATTTCGTTTCACTTTTTTTTTTAAAGGAATCAGAATGTTAAAATTGCGACGAATTCCAGGCCAAATTGATTTCTGAATCTAGGTTCCACGGATGAGCCTTGATGATTTAAAGATAGGTGCGACGTGAATTAACCAATAACGGCGCCTATTACAAATAAAATAATCTCGGGCTTAACGAAGGGCCACTTGATATGCGGCAGAAAAAAATATAACCCATAAAAATAACGCCTCTCACACAATACCTCAAAATGTCGATTCGGCCCGAAGCCATATCAGCCTGGTGACAGTATGACATAGAAAACGATGGCTCAAGCATTCATTTTCCCTGTCCTTTAAAGGGGTGGCTGAAACGATCATTAGACTTGGACATAAAAAATTATAGAGAGATGAAGGCTTTAGAGTCACTCCACCTCCACTAACTGTCGTTCCATCACTTCGATCACTCGTTTCGCTTTTGCTCCGAAAGAATAGCGGATCTTACGATCCGCTATCAATGCGCACCGCCCTTCCAACAAATTCAGATTCAGGGGGGGAAGAAGTACATCCCCCCCTCTTCGCTCCCCCGCTCTCCCCGCCCCTCCATCCAGGACGAAATCGCACCCGATGATCTCTGAATTATTCCCTTTGGCGACGTCGCCTTCGTCATTCCATCCCCAGAGGGCGTATCTATCTGCTCCTCGCCTCGCTTCGATGTTTGTCAAAAGCACGGCGGACGCGCCTCTCCGCAAAGGACAAAGCCTCGCACGCCGTCGGGAGATATCATCAGCCAATTAAAAACAAGCGAAGGATGGGGAGGCGCAGAGAAGAGGGAAAATATCATTCCGAGAGAAGCGTGGAGAAACGGGAGAGTGAGGGCCTCAGGTAACGATCACGCGAATACTACGCGGACGCTCACGGTTTTTGACGATCGCATCAATATTTCTACGAAATGCGACGGCTGATCGCAGGAAACATAGTGTTGAAGCATCGATGGTGTCACACTTTCTCTATCTAGTTAAAAGAATAGTGTCTGAATTAAAGTCGCCTGTGCGTAGGCGCTATTTCATAGTTTCGCGATAATTAATGCGAAAGATTAGATTTGCGTTTCCCGCAATTTCTTAAATACTTTAAAATACGTATCGCTCTTATTTTCTTATCTACGCAAAATTTGCCCACAAATTCAATTGAACGCCTTCACCAATACCTCTTTATTTCTTCAACAATAAATATCAATAATAATAATTTTCACCGCGTTAATGTATAAATCACCACCAACCACATTTCACCGTACGTATAAAACATTAGATATAATTAATTCACTACATAGGACACTGTGCATACCCATGCTTAAAGACCTTAGTACAGGATTTTCAAAAGCAGTTAACTAAGGAAAAAATACCACGGTCATTATGGTTTATCATGGCCAATATGTTACCAATGAATCTCAAATATTCGGCCCTCATTACTAGATTTCATCAATCGAGTACCTACGCATTGAAATGTCCTGAGTCTATAGTCCGTCGCATTGAAAGTTTTTTATGCTCGCCCTGACTGCTTGCGATTGCAGTGGCACCAAAATGTTTTGTAAAGGAATCAGAATGTGAAAATTGCGACGAATTCCAGGCCAAATTGGTTCCTCAATCAAGGTGCCACGGATGATCTGGAAATGTCTTGTGTCTGGAAAAATGTCTTTAACGGCGCGCTACAATATTTAAAACAATTTAGTCAGGACAGGGATACTTATATCCAATGATATTATAAAACGACAGGCTCTGTAAAATTAATAACTTGGGAGTCTTAAGGCCTGTTTACACGATACATTAACTCGTAAGAGTGCGTGAATGATTTTTGTGGACCGGAACGGAACATGTACGAATGCATGAACCAAATTTGAACAGGTTCTATTTTCTGAGCATGCATTCCCACAAGTTGGGTGGTTACACGGCGCATTTTGGCGTTCATTCTCGCGTTTATACATTTAGACATTAACCCGTACGTGTTAATGTGCCGTGTAACCAGGCCTTTGGAGCGATAAGTCATAAGACTTGATTTAAAGATAAGTGCAACATAAATTAACCAATGACAAATAAAATAATCTCGAGCTTAACGAAGGACCACTTGAGATGCAGCAGAAAAGAAAATTAACCCAAAGGACGCCTCTGACACAAAACATCAAGACGTCTATTCGGCCAAAAGCTATTTCAAATGGTGTTTTTGCTGATAAATGTGAATAAAGCGGCATGAACCACATTCAAATGGGATATAATGAGATTAAAAGATAATACAATCGTGAATAGAAGGTGGAACAATGCCAACACTATTAAGAAAGGTAATTGAAGAAAATTCAGTGGAACAAGTTGATGAAGATAAGGGAAGGTAAGAGAAATCCTTGCTCAGTAACGGGTGAGAACGGCAAGATGATATCTCTCAGAAGATTCAGCGAGAGAGTAGCTGAAACTCCGATTTGAACCCAAAAAAGGCATCTTTATTTTACTAACCTACATGGAATAAATGTTACTGCCTTGATTATTCCTTAGATAATTCTAATTGGCTTGAAATTTGAGGGAAATTAGAAAGGGTGGAAACTGGGACCGTAGCAATGGATTGTGCCGGAACCTCCCCATCCTTTTGTAATGGGCGACATTTTTCCATGTCGTCTAGGGTATTGAAAATAGAAAGGAAATTCAAAGCAGGAAAAGAGAAATATGGGAACAGGTGATCCGAATTTATATTTCATACCATGGAACCATAGGGCATCGTACAGACAATGACCACGACAACCACAATGAATCTATGATTAAACCAATTGAAAATTAGCATAAATCTTCCTCATCGAGGTCTCGATGCCAAAATTCACCATGAATAATGTCCATTTACCCAAATACGTGGGCATCTGCAATGAACAATGACAAGTTTGTTTTTTTGGTGCGAATTCCCAACGTTTGAAACAAAAAATTCTCACGGAGGAAATTATTCGATTAGGAAACAATCAAATCGCTATGGGGACGCGGGTCGGCTATTAGAGGACTGCTGAGGACTGCACTTTTTTCAGAAATAATTGGCAAGGCACTCTCTTCTCTAGTCACGAGCAGAAAAAGAAAAGGAGTGCATTTCTCCCCCGGAGCATTACGCGATTTCACAAGCTGGTCCACCACGGCTTATTTTAATGAGGTCTGCCATAGCATCTGAAAGCAGAAAAAAATAAGTACCATCAAAAGAGAGAGAATGTAACGAAAGAATGGGAAAAAATCTCTTTAGAAATGCGAGCGAAAATGTAATAATGAGGTTCGAGGGATTTGGAGGAGGTTGGAGTGAGTCCAAAGAGGCCATTGTAGTCTCCCACCTCGGCTATTGTGACGCCCGCTCGCTACATACACCCACTGGCCACTTTGCCTCGTTTGCGAAATACACGAGTGAGACACGAGCAGTTGAATCGATCCATGAATATCGCTTTCCGTGGAGAACGAGGGAGATGGGGGGTACGATACATTCATACGGACATAGGGTGCGCATTTTAAGTAATGAAAATGAATTAATTTAGATAAATTTATTGGAGATATCGCAGCAAAACTCTAACAGTGTGTAAAGTATGCTCTTTCAGTATCAACGCACCCCTGTAGGTGAGATTACCCCGCTTCGCACGTTCCATGAACGTGAATAACCGAAACATCCTTAAGAACACGCGCGCAAACCGCTTTGACACCATTAGGAAAGAAAAGTAGTTTACAACTTATTCCAAAGCATTCGTCATTTATGTATAATATGAACGAAAGAGGACCCATTACGCTTCCTTGTGGAGCACCTGATGTCACCTTAACTACATAAGGGCTAATTCCGTCTAAAACTACTATCACTTAGAGAGTCGCATATCCTGTTTACGACAGTTTCGTTTATCCCGCATGATTGTAATTTGTATCAGAAAAATATCGGGTTATTAAATAGTAATATCTCGTAATAGACGTATGGAAGACAATGAAGAAACTGATTCTTGTTAATTATAACGAGTCATATGTGATAGTAATGGGAACCACATACCTATTTAGCCATGAGCAAGTTCCACAAAGTGATAATTGGGTGATCACAAAACGTAGTAAGAGAGGCTTTCATCAATGCCTGCTTTTGTTTAAGTGAGGCTCGATTTCCTTTTAGTTTTATGGATTCAGCAACTTCTGTCATCTATTATTGAGGAGACTGCGGGGGAAAAAGCAGAGCCGAAACAGAAGAGACACCGGCATACAGTGAAATGAAACACGGTGTCGAAGAATGAGAAGGGTGGCGGATGGAGTACGATACAGAGGGATGGTTGAGGCTCTAGAGGATAACGGGCAGCGAGGGATGTGTGGCGACGTCGAAACGCAAAAAAACTCACAGAGGTGGAGGGGGGGAGAAAGGGAGTGGAAAGGGGAATGTGACGAAACAGCGCTGCAGAGAAAGGAGAGAGAGGCCATAAATGAATCCGGCGGAGTGACCTTTGAAATCTGAGGCATTTTTCTCTATTAAGGGAACAGCGCTAGAGCTAAATTTGATGGACACGAGAGAGGAACTAACCACCTGCCTTTCCTTTAAATTAATCTCTGTGTACAGCGCCAGTACCATGGAATGAATCTTCCACGTGTACCTGAAAAAATGTAATAACGATCCCTTTAGATAACGATGATTCCAACGCAAATGATGGAACAAAATAATCCGTTCAAGCATATAGGAATAGATACAGAAACAATATAAAGACCTAGAAAGATACGAAGGAATTACTTTAATTTCCTCAACCTGGATTTCGACGTGATTCAACAATGATCAAGATTTAAGATTGATCCTTTGTTTTATAATTATTAAGATTTTTCTTGATATTTTCATTTTCAATATTGATCCTTTGTTTGCAGTAATTTTCAAATTAAAAACTGTTTGTAATATGTTATGGATAGCGATAAGCAACACTTGATGATAGACACATCGCCTATGGTGAAACATGGGTCCCAATATCATCCTAGATCTAAATATAAATGGCTGCGTCACTAGTCACCTATCGCATAAAACATCGCCACGAAAATACTTAGAAATGAGACGAGAAAAAACGGTGGCAATGAAAAGTCTCTCCTTCGTTTTGATAAACTGTACACATAGACGCGATCTAATTAGAATGATTCCGAATTATGAATTATAAGATATAATTTTAATATCAAACGGAGAAGAGCAAAAGACCTGCACGTGTTAAGGGAAGCATTAAAATCAATCTTAGAGACATAAAAATAGGGCTTAAGCAAGCGTGGCACAGCATCAGCCGCCATTTGATAAAATATTCATCATCAGAGCTTGAAGGATCCGGGCTTCTCTACGATAAAATCCATTATTAATGACGAACCGTTGTATTTCTCCTCCTTTATCTGCCTTGGCTCAAAAAGTTTCGACGCTAAAATACAATCGAAGAATGGTTTGGCGCTTTCCCGACGAATAGACCGCATGAAAAGTTCTCGGGATCGCCAGCGGGTAAGGAAGTGCATAACTGCCGACGCGACGTTTCGATGTCTGACTCGGTCATCGTCCTCAGGGCTAAGTGTGGGAAAAACGGCAGTAGGCATGAGTTATTGCCCGCCATAGATCATTTAGAGAGGAGGACGAATGGGCCTTGTATATATGCAGGTCAAAATTCTCACCCGACCCTCATTGCCCTAGGGATGATCGCCGAGTCGGACATATCGAAACGTCGGCAGTGATGCAATTCCTGACCCGGTGGCGATCCCGAGAACTTCTGGCGCTATTTTTCAATCGGTTTTCACCAATGTTTCCATCAAGGGTTAGTGCGAGTTGCTCCTTGTTAAATAGGATGAATAAGATTAAAGTAAAACTGACGTGAGCGATCGAAAAGAAAGAGGTGAAGTGGAGGGAGAAGAAAGTAAGGAGTGTGGAATGGGTAGAGTGTCAACGAACGTGGGGGTGAGTCATAGAGAGTGCGCGCAATAATGAAAAACGGCGCGAGGCATGAGTTATTGGCCGCCATGGATCATAAAGAAAGGAAGACGAGGCAGCCAACGAATGGGATCCACACTCACACACACACCCACAGCGGGGAGAGCGAGAAAAATAATAATATTAAGGATTGAAGTGGAAACGGAACGCTTGTTATTTTGGAGTTTCGCAGCGAGATGGCAGCAGCACCTCCCTTGACGGGTGGGCCGTATGGATAGGAGAGAGGGGTGGGGGAGAGGAGGGAATGAAGAAAAAGCATTGGGGGCACTCATAAAGTGAATGGGGAAATATGACACACGACACATTCCATTAAAAAAATAATCGATTTAAGAGACAGAGAGAGTACAATTGCCGAAATCGTATTACGCTACTCCAAGTGTCCATGCTGGCGATCCGACTCCGTCTATTTTCGCATCTCCCTTCCCATTTAATTAAACTCGTTCATAGGCTAAGGAATAAATTGAACGGTACCTCGCGCGAAGCGAAACTTTTTTGCAGCCAATGTAGTCAGTGTTTTTTTTTATGCCATTCCTGACGCGCAATCCCTCGGGGCAATATATATTAAAAACGTTGACACTTCGGACGCCGTCCATCCATGCATATATTTCACCCCTCCAACGAAACGGGCGCGACACGAAATGGAGAATTTAAACACAATGGTATTATCAAAGTTTAAAACAGTGGAAACACAATTAATTATGCTCTGATTATGGCCTTTAAACACGGCAATTACCATTTTACAGCGACAACGCTCGCGTCGAATCAGCATTGTGAATATTTCCATTGATCCGATGAGAATGTAAATGCATTTAAAGGTCAAACGCGCTCGCTATTGTTATTCCCCTCGAATGCGTCGGCATATTGAAACAAGGGAAATACTTGACACCACGGGAATTTCAGAGGATAGAAAATAAAAGACATTTTATTTTCACACACGACCGCGTTTTGAATGCTTTTCATTCTCGTGAAAGTGTTAAAAATGAAGAGTTTGGCACCGAAGCGGAGTGAATAAATTAGCGCCAAAGAAATTAAAGTGCTTTTCAAAATGCACAGTGCGAACGTAATCGAAATAGGTTTCGCCCTTCTTCCAACATGAAATCGTAATGATGGCATTCCTAGAAACAAAATGGACAATAAGAATTTAATATTTCGGAGCGTCGCCAAGAGAGGCTCCGGAGAGAAATCAATTAATTAAATCCCTAAAATTTGAGAAAATAATATTTTCTATTATCCCCAAGCGTGATGGACATGATAAAATGTGTTCCAAAATGTAACCGTTCGCTCGTTAGTTAATGCATAAAATTTTGAAGAAAATGTATAATGAAAACAAAACAAATTATCTTTTCCCGATCGTATATCACAGAAGGGTTGCCATTAAAATCATACGAAGTAAAAATTGAATACCGGAGTACAAGAGTCGGATACTAACCAATTTAAAAAAATATGAGAATCCCATAAACACATGAAGCCCCTTTACCAGCAGACATAGCAGTTTTCAATAATAATTTCCAAATGAGTTCTGCAAATATCATTGAAGACTTACATTCCACTTTCTGGGTGCAATAGCAATTATTTTGTATCATTTTTATCGAAACAATTATTCTCACTTTTGGTTCCTTTCTTCTTCTTTCATTCCTGTCTTCATTTTTTTCCCGAGTCTGTGAAACAAATAGTGAAAGTGAAATTAACTTCGCATCATCTCTATCTCGTCTTCGTACTACCACTAACAGCAAGAGATAAATCACGAAATGTACGCAAGCGTTTATTTTATAATTCCATAATTTAAGATACATCAGTCAAATTCATACTTATTGTCAAGGTATTCTCAGATTTAGCTCGACAGATCAAAATTTTGAAACATAAAACGCGGAACTTAAGTCTTAAGTCGGCGATTAAATAAAGCACTGAGTCACTTCGTAAACTAAGTACTTACTCTATATATTCCCATTTATTGCTATATAAAATAATTCTTTCACAGATATATAATTATAAGGTGCCTAAAAGTAAAATAACTTTTTTTCCAGTCGGTTATTCAGTAAGAATTCTTTTAAAGCAATATTTTTTCCATTTGCGTGAGATTTCCATTTCGGCGCAATTTTCAAAGCCTAACGTATTCTGTCTAATATTTTCAACTTTGATTAGCCTCAATACTAGTTTGGTGAGGAGTTTTAGTTTGCCTTTACCGAGAACACTGTTTTAATTAGGTACAATACAATTGCCAAAGTAAGTAGGACGTGGAGGAGACCCGTAAGGGTAACTAACGACTAGCCTTCAAATTAAATAAAATATTCAAATTCAATAAATAATAAACAAAACAACATTAAAATCAAAATGTCGCACGTGTTTTATTCGAATAATGCGCCAATTTAACTCTATTATCTAAATGGTGTTTATAATGCAATAACTATTCTCGGGATACGCCACCATATGAACCTGTAAAAATTGGCTAATTGTGAAAAACAAACTCCTTGTAATATAGGAATGGAATCCCATGTATTTGGAAAAGCAGTTTGGAGTCAACAATAAGTTTAAAAATCTCTTGGAATGTTCGCAAAAAAAATTCTACCGCATTAGAAGGAAAACCCTTAAAATCGGTCGACCAATTGGTTACACGAATCCATTGAAGTAAAATAAATCATTCCCACCTTTTCACTTTCCGCCAAAATAACGTCTCCAACATGACAACTCTTGCATCCCTGATTTTTCCACATTTTTCATTCGCTGCTCGATACGAAGGGAGGGGGAAGTGGGACTTGTACTTTGGAGAGAGAATATGAGAAGCCGAAGAAGACTTAATTACATTCGGAGAGCAAAGTATGAATGATCGGCAGCACAGACCCCTTCCCGCAACGACACTAGGCGGAGGTTGGAGGCGAAGATGCTTACACGAGTAATTACAGGCGAGTTTTTCCCCCTGGTTCCACTCCCGCCATAGCGTTCAATTAACGCCACTTTCGAACAGTGGATTCCCCCTCCTCTCCTTCAATAGAGGCGGATGTCATTAAGGTCCGCATTTCAAATTCCTCGCTTCGAAGGGAAGATCCCTTTGCTCACCGGTGCACTATGCAAGGAGTCTCGGGAGAAGAAGGAAGGCCTTTGGGGGGAAGGTGCTGAGCACAACGCCGACCCCTGCATCATCAATCATCCCCGCGAATAACGCCCTCCCCAACCACCCCCCGCGAACACATTAGACTAAATCTGCCGTTAGGGGGGAGGGTGGGGGTGGGCCAATTCACAAAACTCCTCCCGCCACCACACATATTCCATTCCCTCCGTCTCTTCCTCGGTCCAACAAATGCCTGCTTGTCTCAACTTCGCCTTTGAGAAGGGTTCATTCCCCCAGCTAACCCTATTGGCCTCCTCGCAAACTAAAGACGCCTCTCCGCGTGACTCACGCCAGCATCTTCCCACTAAAGTGCAGAAAATCTAATCCAGATAACTGGAGAATTGGAGATGCCACCGCAGAATTCAAAAATTTTATTACTTCAATTCAAATTTTCAAAAACATTGCTCTAAGAATAATGGATTCAATTAAGAAATCCCAAGGTAGGATAAATTTTGATCATCATTTGTAGTATACGCCAAATTAATGTTATTCAAATTTAATATTCTAATATTTTCGCAAAAATAGCATAAATTATGCGGATAAAACAACGACAGTAATACTTAAGCAGTACTATCCCAACTATTCGAGGTGACTATGCCACCATTTAAGACAAGTTAAAGTACTTTGGTGTAACATCATGTCGACGGGAAACCTACTTATGCTACTAAATGCAATGACATAGGTTCACTACTATTCATAAATTACAACGTAGCACACGTTATTTTTGTCATGACATTATTAATGCTGTCATTTCAATGATCTAAAAAACGCTTCTTTGTATTCCAATCCAAGTCCTCTCTTTCTATCCGTATCCCTTACCCCCTCCGAAATTTTATCTTACACCCCCACCCCCTCCATCGGAGCCATCCATACCAAATTCCACCCCAAGAACTCCACCCCCTATTTCGTCAGCCACTCGCTAAATCAGTCCGACAATTGTCCCGATCCGTTCGCGGCAATGTTAAAGCGACAACTGCACATACATCAGCCCCACGTGCCTTTATTGTTCCCCCAAACCAGCCACGTGGGGCCAAAGCGTGACGGTCTGAAACTGATACCTGAGCCTTAACCGAACGACCTATGGCCTTTGAACAGGTCCAAGGGTATATTCGAGTGCAGAGTTCCGGTCATCGCGTGATTCAGGTTTAAAATACTGGTATTTCCTGCATCATTGCTGGCATCCTCGCTGGCATGATTGTCCTCACCATTGGTAAGACCCTTGTTTCATTCCTGTCGCTATTCAAACCTGAGAGCCGTTGACCAATAAACTTTTCTCTATTTAATATTCACATTGTTATCGAAAATTAATTATAAAAGCGTTTCCAGGTATTTCGTGTACCCAAGGCTTTGAAATGATTTACATTTTACACATAAATCATTTCAACATTAAATATTTTATCGCACAGGAAATTTTACTAAATTTCTAAAACCACACTCCTTCGCGCTTGAAAAAAGTCATGAAAGTCATATTATCGGGTTTCCCACCGGGTGTGGTTTTGCGTCATTGGTCCCCATTCATGCAGTCATGTTTTGTCGCTGGTTATTATCTAAATTCGTTCAAACGTTCATTCATTTATTTCGGGTAAAATTAGTAGGCATCCATGGTAAGACAAAAAATGTAAGTGAAATTTTAAGTATTAGCATAAAATCGAAAATCTTAATTATTTCTATTCTAAAATAGACTTCTGATAGTCATTTAAGTGTATTGCTCCATCTATGAGGTCAATATATAATCATCTTCCTATGCTTCTGCAGGTTGATATGTGCATCACATCATCGCTAATTTGAGTTTTGCTCTTAAAGGAACGCATGCTTACGTTTTTAGGAACAATATATGTTTCCGTTTCATACGCATTATCTTACGGAGAGAGCTGCAGGTGTCTTTAGTTATATAATCTGAGGTTTCAGGCGAGATGGAGTGGAAACGGAACATAATGAAGAAGCAGGAGCAATTTCCACAATTTTAAATTTATTGGTACTACCGGTTTCGCTTACAGCATCATCAGGTACAATATGCCAAGGTGTGCAATGTCTTAAATAGGGAAGGCAGGATGGGGGTGGTAAGACGTAAGCGAAACCGGTAGTACCAATAAATTTAAAATTGAGGAAATTGCTCCTGCTTCTTCATTGTGTCTTTAGTTGTAACGAGTCTTTTTTAAGTGGACTTTACCGACGCTATAACACAACCAGTATAACTTATTTGACACAAATGCATCGGTTTTTTCAAAGGTTTCCGGGGTAAACAAACAATGTTTCGTGGGTATTAATGCGACGATGAATCATCGCATCGCGTTTTGGATCGGCAAGAGATACGGGAAATAGGCGAGTGCATGAGCTAAAATTCCCGAGGCGTGAGATTCTGGAGCAATCACGATTTAACCCTTGACATCAGCTTTGAGCCGTGAAGACGGCTCGAAGAAGAATCACGTAAGTTGGGAGACTGGATGGGGTGCAGCTCTGAAACTTAAAGTAGGCGTAATGGGTCCAGAGGGGCGAAGCAGTCAAACTTTCCTAATTCAAGCAGACGACCACCTTCCAACTCAATCGCTATCGCAAAGTACTACGTACGTTAACAGCTATTTGCTCGCGCGAGGCTTTTGTCCAATGACGTCGTAGAGAATTCCATGTACATAATGATAAAGAGCATGCAATCAAGGCCTGAATCATCGAAGGAAAGGTAGAATATTTTCTAAGAACGAAAGGCAAAAACCTAAATTTTAGTCCCATGGGAGGAGTCACAAGAGTAATTTCGTCAGGAGAACGTAGGAATTCTTTCCACAAATTATTGAAAATGTTGGTTTAAATTAGGGATGGACGGATCCAGGATTATTATCTGTTCCGGATTCGGATCGGTTCCTTGATTTTCGGAGCCGGATCTTTCGGATCGGATATTTTCGGATCCAAATGCATTTTCAAATTCCTGACGCTGAGATTCCCCCGAAGATTGTTCAATCTCTTGGGAAGAGTCACTATATGTGCCGGTCGTATTTTGCTATTTTTATTTTCCACAGCTGAAATTCTCCTACGTAACCTCTGCGAGAGCTTTCAAACTAAACGGTTCGTGAGTAGGACGAGAATCGCATGCGACGGCGCATTCGAAGATAGAATCAGAACTCTTTCCACCCTCATGGGGAGTTGCATTCATTGAAGCTATTATTCAAAATTTCGGATCCAGATCCGATGTCTTCCGTGACTTTGGATCCGATGTATCCAATGAAGGGCAATACCCGCGGATATTTGAATCCGAGGTATCCGATCCGACCATCCCTAGTTTAAATGAATAATTACTCTTGGTTTTTTTATCTCATTACCGACGAACACCAGGATACACATGAGTTACTGAGAGAAAAAATTCCCTTGGACCGGGAATCGAACCACGGACCTTTGGTTTTCTCAGCCACCGCGTAGATCACATCCCTATCTAGGTTCCCGTAAATGGGTGCTCGCGGTCCAGGGATTTTTTCTCATCGAAATTCATGCGGGTTTCACCATAGTTCACACGGAAGGATTAAAGTATATTTCACATCCGCGTCTTCAGCGCAGGTTTAAGACTCTCGATCGGTTTTGGCTTCATGGAAGTGCGTTGTCCGAACATTGTTCTTGTATCTAATATATCTTGTTCCACGAACCTCGGTGCAGTCGCAATGAGGAATCTGGAACCTGAATAAGTGGTCTGCGCGAGATAGCCAATGCTCCGCGGTTTGATTACGGGCACAGAAGAGTTTTTTCTCATGGCATTTCATGTGAAAATGAAATATTGTTTCGGAAAAAATAAAGACATACAGTATATAAACAAGTGGATTGGTAAACGGATTAAGCAGAGCCCCACAGGACGTCAAAGCGGAACAAATTAATGCCTCTGTCGAAGGTATAACAAAGAGCGTTGACCTTCAAAATACGATATGGAATCGATATATAACTCTTCAATTTCTGACTAAAGTAAAAAAACATCATGTTACGGTAGATATACGATGAAATGGTGACCTATGTGACGATGTGGTTGAGTCCTCGCCTGCCAAGCTAAGGTGTATAGGTTGACTTCCTCGTAGGTCGTCTTTGGTATGCCCTGGAATGGGTACTTGAGATAATCCATTGTTAATTTGACCCCACTCTCAACGTGAAAGGTTAACGAAAAGGATTGCTTCGGCGCAAAACGGATTGTCATCGTTCCCGAATACACATTTTATTCTTCGCCTAAAATTATGAATAACTTAATATATGTATTAAAATGAGGGCGCCAAATACGTACTACTCCAATTGCGTAACAGACCTCACTGTGAGCCCAATCAATGAACTGTCATTTATGTACGCGGTATAACCACCAATTATCATGGATGTCGATGGACCGTGAGAGTCCATATCGATAATGTACAATCACTTTACGAAGTGGTGGAGCTATTAGGTTTTGCACACGATTCACCTGTCAGAATATTAACCCTGAATTCTTGTTAGCCTTACAGCCACCTCTTTCAGTGATGGCACTATAGGGGAGTAGCATTTATGTTACATTAACTTCTATACCAAGTATCTTACATTAAAAAAGAAATACTTGTAGGTATATTAGAATTTAATATAACAAGTATTTTGAATAAAAATATATTTTTAATCTTGAGCTGGGGTTTTCCAAACTAACGAGCACATTTGTAAATAATCAGAGAAAATTTGGATTTCAGCGGTTGTGAAAAGAAGTTTGGATGAGGCAGTCTGAAATATACATATAATTTTCGGTATTTAAACTATGATTAAAAAAATTAACCTACAACTTAACCAATCAACACTCATTATCTGTGGACTTTCACTCATTAAATCGAAATTAAATCGAACTTGAAGCTTGTACGGGGTGGAAGGGCTCCATTTCATGAATAAGAGACACTTTTTTACTTCCACAACATATTTTAATTTTTTTCTATTATTTGATCGGTTTCGGCTGTTACACCATTGTCAAGTACAGAATAAGATATTTGTGCTTGATAATGGTGTAACATCCGAAACCGGTCAAAAAATAGAAAAAAATCAATATATTGTGGAAGTGCCTGTAAATGATAATATGACTTTGACTCAGATTTAAACTTGGCCCCTAAAAATTTAAACAAAATAAATCTCCCGTTTCCCCGTTCGACTCCCATGAGACACTTAAAAGTTATCATGTCACACTTTTAAGTCGCGGAACGCGCGGTGACGATGTCTTCGGAGGACGATCCAAAAAGGCGCTCTCTTTTTTTATTAGGGTCTCGCTTCACCATTCAGAATGGACTCCGCCGCAGAAAAGAGGGCAGGAATCATTCACACGTCGACGGCGTCCAGCACAGAAATGCCCCGCGGACAAACGAGCAAACGAAAGCGCCTCCGCAGGCACGGATGTTTATGTACTCTGCTACAGCTTCCCTCCTAGGGCCCCGTCAGCTCAGACCATCTTCAATATCCAAGACGACGGAGCCTTCGAATAACCCTTCTCCAAAGTGCTCAATTTCCTCGGCCCTATATATAAAGGGACACACAAAACTCACCCCCCCTTCCCAACCAATCTATATCAGAGCGTTGTAGACGCCCCCTTCCCCCCCACAGGGCCATCCTTCCATTGCAAAAACCCTTTACCCTGGCCCACAACAGCTCCTTCCTCGACCGGATCCCTTATCTCTCTTTATCCTTTCGAAAAGACCTTATGCTACATACATCCCATGGCTCCCTGCCTCTCATCCCGTTCCGTACCCTGAACACAAAACCCTTTCTTAACGCCCGCTGTGACGACGAGAATCCTGAGTTCTTTCGAGTTTTCTTCCGGCCTACCGTTGCCGGCTTAACTTTAAGAGCCAGGGTGCAGGTAGATGATCTTATGCTCAAGGCCTTCACCCTTTCAGGACATCATGCGGGCATTAAATATGGTGTAGTTTGGGCGCTAAGAACTCCAAGAGTTTGGTGTGCTAGTCTACGCTTCAAATGCATTTCCTCCGCATTTTTCTACACTCATTGCAACAAATTTACAACATTGTGATAAACAACGACTGTAGTACGACTCGAATATAGATCGAGTGACTTCATTGCGTGATAATTCACAAAATAACTCAACCATTCCGAGGGTGGAATTTTTAATAGCACTGATGACAGCTTGAAACAGTGCATCTCTATATTCACGTCACAACAGCAGCGAGAAATAAATTAGTATTTTTCACTAGAGAATTAGAGTTTGGTGCGTAATAGCTAAAAGCTTAGGTGAAAATTAAAACACAATCGACTTCTATAAAATGCCGTTATTACATAGGAGACATGGAAAAATTAGTAATTAAATACAAATACCATTCGGGGTCAAATCCCGACGTCATCTTCTTCTTGGATCTGAAAATTAATGGTCATATAATGTTCCGTTACGATATGAAACTTTCCCCTTGTTTTCAAACAATACCACTGGCAGAATCAATCAAGCAGTTTTGTGGGGGAGTACAGTTGCGGGATCACGCCACTTACAACGCCATCATGATGATAAAAAAGTAGTCTCGTGTCTATGCTTGTCGCAATTAAAATTAATGAAAAAGTTGACGTCGTATGATCACAATGAAGACAACAATATATATTGCCAGCGCAAAGCCCCAAACCCTGATCCCCTGGCTGGTAACCTTAAGCGCTACTACTACCCCATCTGACCCGTCTGCTGGGAGGTGCGATATTATGGAAGTATACGCGGCTTGTGAAAAGTACCGCATGAAAATTAATTAATTACAGCCAAAATAAGGCCCATTCAACGGAACCACTACTAGCTCAGGGATGTGTTCACCATTCCGAAGGCCATAAAAAATACGGCATTGAAAAAGGCGGAGCAAGGTTCGTGGTCTCCCCTTGTTAGTGAATTTTCTTCTCCAACTTGATCGAATGCGCAGAATTCGCTCTTTCCTATCCTCAGGAGCCTACGTCCTCGCTCTGGAGATATTCTGCTCGAGCGGTGGGGTTTAGAAGCTCTCCATACATTCCCTCGTCCTGGCTCCCTCCTACTTCAGCGCGAGGAAGCCGAACAAAGGGAAGAGCAGCGAAAGACGATCGTAAAATAAGGAAAATCACTGGCTGATATCGAGCACGGTCTCCTAATGCGTCAAACCCTTTTTATCTCACGGCCACCACACCGCACCCTTCCCCCCCCCCCCCTTCGATTACCCATTCCTCCGAAGAATGCCGCCGGTAGGAAAGAAAAAAAAAAGATGGAGCCACCCGATTAGACGCACCCACCGCTTCCGCCATCCCCTTGGATGGTCGAACGCGTGAAGCGACAACTCAAAGCTTCCTCGCAGAATCAATTTATAAAATCGCTCACTCTCTGCTAATGGCATTAGGCGCGCATCGCACAGGTTGCCTTCATCTATCATTCTGCGCCTCCTTTACAAGAGGCCGCCACCTCAGTATCATTCCGCCCTCCACAAAGGCCCTCTCAACACATCCCAGCTAAGCCCCAACTAAGCTCCCTACTCTCTCTTAGACCAGGGGCCCCTCCCAAACCCTCTAAATGACGTCATTAGCCTCAGATACGGCTGAATCAACGAAATGGACCTCCTAAGATGCGATCTCTCTCCCGCCAGAGGCGCTGACTGCGTGCGAAAGTTCGAAAGCGTGCAATATTGTCGCCCGCTCAGCGCGGAGCAAATGGAGGGAGACCTTCCCATCACGAGGGATGTTTTGCGATGAGGTGGCCTCGGAAACTTGCGAGAAATAACTTGAAATCACTGAGCCTCGCCTAGCAAAAACAAACCTGGTAATATGAACGGGTAGACCTGGATTACTTGAGCCCATAACGGTGACTTGAATCCTTATTGACATAGAGATTATATCTAATTAAAGGCAAGCGTAAACTATTGGACTCCAGTTTACATTATTATGCTACAGTTAATACAACTATCTGAAAGTAGCAGCCATTTGCATGCTATATAACCTGATTTTCACTTACGTTTCAAGTGACCCGAAAAGCCTAAATAGCCCAAGTGAAAACAACTCACCTTTATAGAATTTCAGAGGCTCTTCATGATTCCAAAAGAGATTAATAGAACTTGAAAATTATAACATCCCACCACAATCTAGTCTACATTTAGTATGCATAAACGAATCTAATTTATCTTGCAAGCAGACGAATTAATATTTGGTTAGAGTAACACTACGCACTCCATGAGAGCCATGGTGAAAATGCACACTACAGAATCAATCTTGGTTAATTTTTTCAGAAATTTCGAAATAAAATTAGATCACCATCTTTCAGAGTAACCCTCGCTGATTTTCACAGAAAGGTAGGCTTCAAGATTGGATTATGAATAATTTGCAACACGTAAAAGAGTTACAATAATCTATTTACTATCACCTTTTCGTTGATTCTTGAGTGATAACCAGTAATATTTAAGGAAGCCAGTCATCATTTCAAAAATATTAATTATACCTTCTAGGTCCCGATTTTTTATCTTTATCATAGATGTCGCTGAATTGCAAACATTTTCGCCCCACTTTAAAGAAGATACTAATTCATGCGACAATAATTACCAAAGTACTCGCCAGTTTTTACACTTCAATGGAGTTACGCAGATCAATATATGCATTGAATAGGTTAAAAAAGATGCATAGTCTTTGAAACAATTAACAACGATATACGATATTTCCAGGTAAATTCTAAAGATATGGAAATATGGACGAGGCACTCGTATATTTTTGAAGGAAGACTATATTTACATCACCGAGATGCTCACGCCGAAAATATGCGACAGCGAAACAGCGCACTAAAATCAGATGGAAAAAAATAACAACCGTGGGATAAGTTAATGAAATAATGGCTAATACCTTTTCACTATGGTTTATATTTTATTATGGCAATATTGAATTCTAAAAACATCATGCTGAGAGAAGGCGACACATAATAGTAGCTAAAAAAAACACTTAAGAAATTATTAAATTGATTAAGAAATGTATTATTTCATTCTTTATTTGAAAAACCCATTTAAGACATGAGTATTCAATTTTTTCTACATTTCTTAATCAATCAAGGCAAGGCTGTAATGCAATGGCTATAAGGGTTATAAATACCAATACACTTGGGATAAAAAACCTAATTACAGGTGATAATCGACGAAAATCATTGGAAGTTTTGGTGGAATGAATATCAAACAATCAGCGTGACCAAGAATCGAAAGGTCATTCTTCCATAAGTCAAGAAATTTTTCCAAAGATATAGGTACTTAAACATTGGTTACATTACTTCACAACGCCTGAAGTCAACAGAACAATGAAACCTCTCAGAAAAATACGACTTTAGCCGCTTACGTAAACGGGTGCGTGGAAAAATCTTTACTTAAATTTATCAGCTTTCCCAATGACCCTCGCTTTACCATTTAATCTCAGAAAATTATTTAATAAAGACAGCTCAAGGCACGGTTGCAGTCTCATTATAGGTCATTGCGGATTGTGGATATAAAAAATCGCTTGGGTGTTCAATGTTCATTGATGAAAGCTTCCCTTGTTAACCAAAATCTATTTCAGTATATTGAGCGAGAAACAAAGCTTAAGGGAAAATTCCTCGAATATAAGAATCCGTAATCTCAGGATCCGGTGCATCAGAAAATCGTCAAACTCTGTCTAGATACACTATTTATGAGGCGTCCAATTCGATTCCTTTCGCCGCCAAGTTCCCCCTCCAATCCGTGGCCCACTTCCCTTCCCTTCACCTGAGCAGTCTTTCGCCCGTCAAATCGCTGTCTCCTCGCCTTCGCAACCACTTTCCATCCCACTTTCACTTTCACTCGCAAACTTCAACCCTTTTCGGGACCTTCTCCACACATCACATCACGTCTCGTTCGCAGCTCCAGGACGCCCCGTCGACAAGAATGTTCATCGTCATCATACCACGGTGACACTCTCCTTCAACTAATTCCATTCTCATCACCTCGGTTCCGTACATTATTCCGGAAGGTTTCGACTCAAAATCCATCATGTACAAACGAAGTTAATGAGTTATCACCGTTACCGGTAACACAATTCCTCACGAGCGCGTAATCGACAAAATATTGCGCCGGGTGCAAAATATCATGGCTGCCGATAACCTGTTTAGCATCAATTGCAAATAAAAATACACTAAAAGGTAAATACCATCGATTCTGCTCATCATTTCTAAGATAACTCTAAAACTGGCAAAAAATAAACGAAACACTACAAGGGCGTACCCAGGATCATAAATGGGGGGGGGGGGGCAAAGCCATGGTCTAGGGGGAGGCAAACCAAGTTGTGACATTAGTTGATGAGATTATTTCCTTGAAAAAAAAGTTTTATTTTAGTTTCATATCTTATACTAATACGTATCATTTTTCGTGGGTTTAAAGAAAATTTGTTGAATGCTTTCGTTTCAATTCAGTACTGATTTTGCTTAAAGACTTTAACGATTTTAACTTCTAGGGGGGCAGCCGCCCCCCTCCCCTGCCCCTCGCTGGCTCCGCCCATGAAACGCTAAGTAAAATGGAAACGCGATCATTTTTCCTCGCGGATGCTGTTGTTTCAGCGCAAGATTTTTAGAGGCGCAAACGTAGAATATGGCATGATCCGTAGAAACCATGACAGGGAAAACCATAAAATTTGTTTAAAGGCAGTGCTTACACTTAAAAAAAAAAGCTATATAAAATATTTCCTCCAGGAAAATGGCAAATCTCTTTCGTCTATAAGTGGATCATCAACACTATTCCGAAGATTGGCTTGACACAGCTCTCCATTCCTCTCTCCTATCCGCTGATTTTTTTATAGTGACGAATTTCTTCTTTTTTACATCCATTATAACCTTTTCTATGTAACTCATTCGGGGCCGTCCCTTGCCCTTCTTCCCTTCCACCCGTATTTCCACGATTTTTTTCATCAGGCCATCATGTATCATAGCGTGGCCAACTAAGATACCTCGTCTTCTGCTTAAGATTTAAAGAAGAATCCACTAGTTAATACCTGTCTACAATGCATTGCTTGTTGTCCGGATGTATACTCTGAGTCCTCACAAGAGTAAACGAGGAGATTCTGAAAAGTGAACATGCTCATAGGTCCCACTCCCAAAACAGAAGGACAAAAGACAATAATCTTCCAAATTGCTAGTGCATCCCCAAATTAGTATTAACGTAAAAAAGCATTGCATAGTAAGCACAATCTCATATGCCACTGTAGACAGCCTAGAAGAATTGTACAGATAGAAGCAGAAAAGTTTAACTTCAACTTCTTCCTTGGAGAACGAGTTGCAACACGTAATAATAATCATTAGGATATCCTCATTACTAACTCGGAGGATCCATTTGATTCTCATCATTCTTCAATAGCACGTTTTGACAGGCTTCCTAAACACGAATAATTGCGCAAAAAACGTAATGTCAAAAAATTCAAAGCAATTTCGTACATTTAGAGAAAAAATGAGCATTTTGAAAAATTTCACGAAACAAAGAATGAATACTACATATATACCAATTGTTTCCCTGAACGACATAATAATTCTAGTGTTAATCAATATTTTTCATAAGCTCATAATAATATCGCTAAAAGAGACCAGTCGCCATGTTTAAAAAAAATGCTATTGTTAAATGTAATTTCAGGAAAATTTAGTGCAGGAATTTTTCATTACAAATGACGAATAATTCGTCAATTCTCCCAAATCACCTAGCTTCCGTTGCATGACCCTCTTTTGAGCCTCCGCGGAGAGAGAGAGAAGCAACTGCTGAGTTCAGGTCATCCGAATGCAAGGCCACACACGTGATAATCGCCCCATACTTTGCCACCCTCGGTGCTGGATCCACCCGCACCACAATTGGGGCGTTCATTTTTCACGTTTAAAGGAGAGGGGGTCGAGCCATACCGACTCCACGTGGGGGAGAGGAAGAGCGATAATAAAAGTTGCTTTTTCCGAAAGAAACGGTTCATACGATAAAATTGGGTCGAGTTAAGTCAAACAAGTTTATGCACCAACGTATGGCTATATCTTAAATAACAATATCGATAGCGGTTATACACGAATGCCTCAAAGTAGCACAGTGTAACCTCAACTGATTATATACGCCACCAAGGCAGCCAAAGGCCCGAATCGACGAACGGCAGCGAAGAGATTCTCCTCTCATTCCTTCTCGTTTTTCATGGAAACCTTAGCAAGAAGAGATTAAGGAGGTTTTCACGAATTCTTCTCTTTCGAACTCTTAACCTGTTCCACATAGTTTTATCGAGTTCTTCCTTCTACGTTCCTGCCATCCACTTGTCCCTCGACGATTGTCTTCATCAGGCCATCAACCTGCTTGCGATGTACGTTCAGCGTGAGATGAAATACGCTCTTATCCGTCATGAATACTAATCTCAACTAATCTGAAATGCTTATCATCATTATCAATGATCAACAATCCTAAGTTTGGTTTGACGCAGCTCCCCACTCAATTCTCCCATCAGCTAATCTTTTCACACCTACTTATTTCTTCTCTTTCACACCCTTCTTTACCTGTTCCATATACTTTGTTCGAGATCTTTCGAGTTCGAGTCCTTTTCCTTTCCTTCCGTCCACTTGTCCCTTGGTCTTCATGTCTCAAAATGTAGATTATAATGCTGTTCCGTCTTCTTATTACGGTTTTCATGAGGCCTCTCTTCTCTCCCACTATTCTTAGGACTTTTTCATTACTAACTCGGTGAATCCATTTGATTATCATCTTTCTTCAATAGCACGTTTTAAGAGGCCTCCTATAAGCGAATAATTGCGCAAAATATTTTTTTCCAACAAATTAAAAGTAATTACGTATATATAACCGTATTTACAATAAAAAAATACGTATTTTAAAAAATCCCACGAATGATGTAGTTATTGAATGTAGTTTAGTTTTGAATGTTGCATTGATTGCTTGTTGTAATTTTGTTTGCATGTTTAATATGTATATTCTATTGCAGTTCTTCTACTGTAAAATTTAAAGAAGATGTTTGAATTTTGTCAAAAGATTTCCAAAATAGCATTGTATTAATGAAAGTTGCATTAAATACATTTAATTTTCCACTACGTTGTTTACAAATTGTTGACTTTTTAATTTGTGTTGTGTACACAAAAAAATTATATTTTTTGTTCTACAGCACGAGGAAAATTCAATGAATTTCACTCATTTTCGTTCTGGCAAAATCAAGCGACATCTCACCAAAGGTAGAGAGGGGGTGGGAGGGTCGAAAAACAGCCCAAATTGCCTCACGCAATTAATGAAATCCCCTTCGCCTCGGCAAAGCCTTTATCAGGATCGTTAATCCCATCCCCCTGCCTTTGGACGGAACGTGTGCCCTCTTTAACCCATTTCCGCCCAGAAAACTCTCTGCTTGAGATTGTGAAGATATCTAGGTACGTTGCTTCTTCTAAGTTCGCCTTGAATAACCCAGAGCACTGTAGGAATAAGTGATTTTGCACGCAGTCACTCACACGGATGCAAAGTTAAATATACCATAGGATGAAGTTCGCCATGAAAAAATATTTGACTTAGCCGCGATTCGAACCTGGATCTCCCGATTGCCGGTCAGGCGTGGTTAACGTCAACTGGTTAACGTCATCCTTTAACATGGCGAACTTCATCCTTTAGTGTATTTAACTTTGCACCCGTGCGCGTGACTGCGTACAAAGTCACTTGTTCCTGCAGTGCTTCGAAATTTGTCGTCGCAGACCAGCGACAAAATAAGGGTTTTTCACCCCGACAGTGGCTTAGTAAGCACGACCCTCGCCACATGTGCCACAGTGTGCACTTGTGACGTCAACACCTTGTTCGGTGAAACCCATCCCGAAGATCGCACTGAGAAATTGGCTTGGTGGTGGAACTGGTTAACACGCCTGACCGGCAATCGGAAGATCCAGGTTCGCATCCCGGCTAAGTCAAATATATTTTCATGGCGAACTTCATCCTATGGTGTATTTGAATAATCCAGTGAAATATTTTGTTGATACATAAGCTAGTTCATTCAGAATAACCCGCAGCCGTGAAGTTACAGTGGGTAGCAATGAGGCCATAAACTAGTGTTGTTAAATTTCTACGATTATCAACCTTTATAGAAAGGATGAATCTTTAGGGCAATCACAGTTTTTGATGGTGAAAATTTTTAAATAAAATCTATACAATGGCATTTCCTGTTCAGTTTTATGCTACTTGCATGTAATTTACAAACAGTCGGAGTCGATATCGAATGTCTGTTTCCCACCCATCTCTTTCTGTTAGTGGGCTTATTTCGACCAGTTTTGAAAATATACTAATAAGTGGATTAAGTCATTGCAAACTTGGACAAAACATTTGTGACAATTCGACAGCAAAAGAGAATGCGAGAATTGTTTCAAGAGCCTTACAAGCTTAAAAGTGGTTACGATACGTGGAAATGGGTAAACGTGTAATGAATATATTTAGTTCTTGATTGCGGGTAGGGAGAGTGAATAATCAGGAACTTTTACGAGGCAGATGAAATAAAAAAATTGATGATGGCGTAAAAATGTGACAATTGAGGACGATGCAAAATATTGATGCAAAAAAACCGGGTACCTAAGCAGTACATTTGTGCGGGATGGAAAATGTAGAAGAGGATATGGGAGAAATTTTAAATGGGGCAGAATGTTAATCAGATTTGTATATTGAGAGAAAAACAGGGAAGCGAAGTGTTCATGACATGAGTGCCTTCATGCCAGTGAGTTGTGCGGAAATTTTTGCCAAAATAAAAAAATTCAGCGCAGAATTTTTTATTCTGGTATGTCAAAGCACCATCATTTAAGCTATTTTGTCATAGCTTATATATCATAGCGTATATGGCTTATATATAGCATAGCGTCAAAAATAGCTTAAAAACGGGGGAATTGAGATCTACAGCCGCAAAGATGTAGCAAAGGGAAAAACTCAAGTGACCGTTTTAAAACTGTGACCGGTTATTGGGTGCATGTGTATCAACATTTCACTAGGAATCCTTAGCAGGACTTTCCCTGTGAAGATTCCCGGTTTTGTGGAACAAGAAGCCTTAGTTGAGATCCCTACAACCCTAACAAAGGATCTTGTTTTGATCGTTTGTGTGAGTGAATTTGCCTATTCCGGTTGAAAAGCTGGGATTTGGTCCCTGCGGTGAATTTCTCCCTCTTCCCGCAAAACAACCCAGTGAAAAGTTTTCTTGCAAGGACTTTTGGGAGATTTTTATACGGCCAATTGAGTTTTGCCCTTTGATAAATCAAAATATCATTTAAATTTAAAGTATGCTAGAAAGAAAGGCAATCAATAATGTCCCCGCGGCGAAACATGGCTACGGCGCAGGTGGGCGGAAATGGATTGAAGGAAAGAGCAGGCCGGATGCGTCGCAGTCTGTCTCGTGGTCTTACAGCGACATTCGCCCCACATTAGAACAGATATCTAGCCCTATCATCTTGGAGAGACCCGCTTCTCCAACCTGCCATCGAATACATAAGGGTGCTGCTTGTCCTGGCAGACAAATCGGAATAAATGCCCGCGAATCCTAAATCGTTTTCGATAGAAGCAAAAATATAAATGCGACAACATTTTTTTCCGAATGAATGCACCACGTCAATCAATTATCTGCACTGAAATGAAATTAAAAAAGCACTAATGCACATATATTGATGAATTTAAATCTAGTTTCGAATTACACTAGCCATTTTCTCTTTTTCATCAATTTTAAAATGACAGATTACGTTGAACTTTAATTACTATTACCCACTTTTTTATTAATACGTCCTACCTCTTTAAATTTTCATATTTATTTACCAAATACTATGATGGGATAGTGTCACTAATTTAACTCAATATTTTGCATTGCACAATGTTGAACGGTCGATACAGCCATCATTAATAATTATAAAAATATACAAGAAACACAACTGAACAGTCACCTCGACACGGTTTCTAATACGCTATTGAACCCTGTCGAGGCAAAATCTTTCACGTTGAAAGTTTCAAACGTTTTCATGAAATCTAACTACGACATGGACACGACACTACAAGTTCCTTAAATATGTAGGTACTGATGGTCTACGATGAAAATATCTCTTCCGAGTAATGCTCTAAAATTTTCTGAAATAAATAGATAATTGGCTCACCAAACGATGAACTTTCTTCATCAATTACTCTTCGTACACACGAGCGTTAATTAAAGTTGGAGTTCGACACAATATATAAACTGATGATTTATTGAGAACACAGCGGGTGTTCAAAGAATAACACGCGTTTCGTTCCCACGCAATCATTTCGATTGACACTCGATTTTATGCCCTCCGGGAGTTTCGGACCAATTAAAAAATATTATTTTTTCTATATTTCCTCGTGTCACGCGGAAATACGTCATGAGAGTGGACTGCTGAACCATTTCATCCTGAATTATGGAATGATGAATTAGTTTTTAACGCAAAATAAAAAATAACGAATAAAAAAGGATGATACGACAGGCAGGAGCACAAAGGCTCTAATGGCAATGGTGGAATGCCGTGACACAAATATTAGGTTTAAATATTTTTCAATTTCACCTCACGTCGAAAAAAGGAACGTGTTTTTTGTTGTGTTGCCAGGGAATAAGGTATAGTATATTTTGCCTTTTTGTTGGGAAAAAA
This sequence comes from Ischnura elegans, assembly GCF_921293095.1. Classification (NCBI taxonomy): domain Eukaryota; kingdom Metazoa; phylum Arthropoda; class Insecta; order Odonata; family Coenagrionidae; genus Ischnura; species Ischnura elegans. The sequence continues at coordinate 124,824,796 of NC_060249.1, read as the reverse complement.
TGATTCCCACATCACAAAAACAATTTGCAGCTATTGAGCCTAATTAAAAACTTAAGTAACAGTCACCTAAACAGTAAATATTACTTACTTCCGAGCCCAGTTTCGTTTGCGAGTACTAAATTATTGAATTTAGATCAGTCTGAGGGTTAGAGTCTGCATATATCAGGGAAAGAGTTATCAATCAAGACCATAATTCAAATCATCCGTAGAGAACTGTATTACCAGCGTTCTTGAATGACTGTTGTGTGATTTCAAATTCTTACAACAGCTATACATTGCGCCTCGGATAAAAACTAGTCTTTTTTTCTAGCCTGGAAATTGAGATGAAAGGGCAAAGATTGTAAGGCCTCCAACCTATCCAGTTTCCTCGAATTAGTTAGAATTTTACTCACTTCTCCTCAAAAATAATGCTGGCCATAAGTGACAGAAGTTTTCAAATGCATTGTTTTATGGATGATATTTTTTTTCATTTGTGTCGCAGTACCAGTAGTAAGGTCATGACTGCGATAGCACCTCCTGCCTGTGTACATCTTCATGCCTTGGAATTTTGGAAATCTTTACGGTCCAATATCTTCGTCTCAAAATACTCGCGCTGGTATCATCAGTCATCTCAGTATTCCTTCGAACCAACAAACTTTTAGACCATTCAAAGTTTCCCATACTGAGGCAGAACTTTTATGACTTTTTCCCATTAATCTACTTCCATGGGTCTGCCGTCCCATTGTTCTATTCATCCACATTCCCTTCCAATAGATACCCTTTGGAAACTGTGACCTTTTGGGCCATAGAAATGTGTTCCTTTTCTTCGGCGCAACTTTATCATCCATTCCTCTCCCAGAATTGTTTCTCTTTAATCTAGTCCTCGGAAAACTCCATCGCTTGCTTCTTATGTTCATCGCATTTTACCCATCTCCCACGTGGTGTTTTTGTTTTCACAATTTCAGATATTACTTCTGACTTTTTCTCCTCCACTGATATCTTCCATTCAGTATCCGTCCTTATGATCTTTTGGCAAACTATTCGTTTCTATACCCTACTCATAGAAACTTCTCCACAAGAAGCAATTTGGACAAGATTTTTTGCTCTTTCTGAAAAAGAAATTTTTGACGACCGTATTAACTATGAAACCTACAACAGTTTTGATGGTCTTAGGCCAAGAAGCTAGATGCTAGGAAAGTTTATTGTCAAAATATTATATAATATAATATAAAATCTTGATGAAAGCGCACTAAGCTATAATATAAATATGTGGCCGATCGAGGCGAACGAACAAAAATTGTACTACTAAAACATAGACACACGTAAAAAAAGGGACACTCACAAATAAACGTTCAGACGTTTCAGCAGATTGATCCGCTATCCTCAATGCTGTACTATGCTGTACTATGCGCTGTACTATGCGCTTTTTACTATGGGCCCATGGGCGTGACTCGCTAGACACTTTCATTGCATCCCTCAACTCCACCTCATCCGTTTCTTTCACTTCATCAATTTCTGCTTCCTCCCTTACCTTCCTTGACATAAACATCCGCCTTGAAAACAATACCTTCAGCACCTCCATCCACAAAAAACCCACCAACCATGAACAATACTTGCACTACACCAGTTGCCATCCACCTCACACCAAACACGCAATCCCCTACTCCCTATCAGTCCGTGCCCATCGCATCTGCAACAATTCACCATCTCTTCAAAGAGCCACACAGAACCTCCATCATGCTCTCCTCAAACGAAAGTATCCAGAACCCCTGCTTAAAAAGAAAATACTCTCTCCCTCCGAACAGTACACCCCACGCACCAAAAAAGAACAAACCAGGAAACTGAATCTCACCACCACATTCTTCCCGGGCTCTCAAAAAATTAAAAAAATATTAAAAGATCTGTACCCTATCATCAGAAAAAACAAAATCACGGCTGCTCTTCTTCCATCCTGCCCCTCCATTGCCTACAGAAGAGCACCTAACTTAGGTAATATTTTAAAATCCACCCGCCCCCTCCTACGGCACGCTCTGCCCCCACCTTCCTCCCTGACTCCATGCAACCGCCCCCGTTGCAAATGCTGCCCCCTGCTACGCCCCACCACTTCATCTGTCATCAATAGATCCTCCTCCACACCGTCTTGCACTTCCTTCAACGTTGTATACAGGCTATTTTGTAATTTTTGCCCCGCGTACTACATAGGAGAATGTACCACACCCATATCCATCCGTATGAATAACCACAGGCACTCCTGCAAAACTCCCCCCTTTCATGAACCCATCCCCATTCACACTTCCTCACACAACAGTACCTTCGACCAATGTTTTTCCCTAACCTTCATTGAAGTTTTGCCAGAGAGGGCAACTGTCATCGAGGTGAGGACGAGGGAGATGGCCCACATCTGGGTTGAAAAGGCGTTTGAAACGCCCGGGCTAAACATCGCCCACTAAAAAGCCAAAACAAACCCTACCCTACCTTTTCCCCCCTCTCCCCTTCCCCTTCTTCCACCCCCACTACCTCACCAAGGAGGGCGACTGGAGGAACTTACCCTGCCTGCAGCAGTTCACCTTCAGCATTGAGGATAGCGGATCAATCCGCTGAAACGTCTGAACGTTTATTTGTGAGTGTCCCCTTTTTTTACGTGTGTCTATGTTTTAGTAGTACAATTTTTGTTCGTTCGCCTCGATCGGCCACATATTTATATAATATAATATAGTATATATAATATTTAGATCAGTCTTAGGGGTAAGAGTCTCCATACATCAGGAACAGAATGATTAATCAAGCCCATAATTCAATGCCTCATGGCCTGCGAAAGGGAGAACTACCTTTCCACACAACTGGCTGCTTGTTAAAATCATTATGGCCACGGATTCTAATAGTTAATTTTTCACAAAAATTTAATAGTTAAATTATGGTAAATAAGTAATTAAAAAATAACTGTCAGCTATTGTTTGGGTCAAGATTGTTGTCGAGCATTGATAATATTGTTTCACCACGTGATCAATATAAGGTAGGAATACATTCATCATAATTTGCATTAAGTAATAAGAGATTAAAAAACGGACAAAATTAGGAAACTTCAAAACATAGACATCACGCCAGGAGAAACCACAACCAACACGAATAACGAGAATAGGAAGGCCTTCAATATTCGAAGAAAGAAAATGATGTCTCCAGGGAATGATGATAGCCGTACTGAGGTAACAGGGAATAGATACCGTCGCGTCACAAGGTTAACATAATGCACATGTCCAAAAAAGGTCGACGCTAATACTTTACAAAAATTGTTGGTCAGTGGATAAATTTATAACAGTGATTCCTCTTTCACGTTGGAGTGAATGCTGCAAAAAACGAAGTTTATCACAACAAGGAACTAGCTCCAAGGAAAACGGAGGATTCTTTCAAAGAATAACGGAGAAAAATTTAATCAGAAAGGGGGGGATAGACTCAAAGAATTAGGTCGAATAGCTCCTCTAGGCAGTAGACACGTTACCCCTGCGTTACCCCTCGGCAAAGAAAAATGTCATAAATTTACATTAGATGCAAAGATGACAGAAAAATTTAGTGTTGCCATTAATACGCATTAGATGCAGAAAAATGACTCAGAGAAATTTACCGCTGTAATTACAGGCGAGCGTTAAATGAGGAAGAAGTGGGAGAAAGGAGAGAATAGCACTCGTGACGCGGCCAAATACCTTCCCTTGCCTCGTCGCGCGATTCACTTTCCTTCCACGCCCACTTCTTAATCTCATTTTTCTGCCTTCCCCCGCCCCCGCCTACACAAGGGGGGAGCCCGCCTACACAAGGCCACTGAAGGGGGGACCCCCCCCCCATTAAAGAATTACTTCCACTCCTCCTGTCGAGGCACCAGCGGGCTTCTCCTCCCTCCGCTAATGAGTTTTGTTCCTTACTCCCCATCCCACTCCTTTTTTCCCACCCCCTCTCCACCACCCCTCGGCGCCATTGTTCGCGCCGCGGAGCACGACGGGACGACATCTGTCTCGCGTCATTTCCCCTCAGACTCGCAGTTTCCTCATCCGTACCCTGTCCTTACACCCCGCGACCCTAGAAGTATATCCACCCTACGAGTCGAGGGGAGATTTGGTTAGTTCGGTACAAGGAAGGAAAAAAAATGAAATACAACGTTAACAATGTTAGGTGTTCAGAAAATATTTAGGAAAATGGCCTCCAGGCATAAAAAGCAAACGCTATTGAATCAAATGAAAGAGAAAATGTGCATGTTAAACTCAGTCGTAAATAGAAGATTCAAACTTATGCGGCGTATAATGAGGCATTAAGGGGATCCTATTGACAATCTTAAAGGGACGTGTTGATGGATAAAGGCCCAGAGGAAAACCACGGCTCCAGTTTAAAGGCAAAATGATGAAGAATGTCGGATGCAAAAGCTTCGAAGAGGAAATAAAAAGGAAGGTGGAGAGGCGAGAAGAATGGAGAATGCGAAACAGTCTTAGGATTGATAAATACCAGAGGAAGGAGAATAGAAACGTTGTAAAATTCCACATTTCTAAATTAATCAAGCCATTATAAGTTTCACATTGAGGCAAAAAATAGGAACAAAAAGTTAACTGTGAAAAAGCGACTGACAATCGTGATTCATACAAAAATGAGTTAATTAAAACCTCGCAAAAACAATTCCTTTGATAACTAAAAATATTTATTACTGATCATTCATTTTCATGTTCCAATTTTACTATGGTTCGAATTTTTAATTAATGCATAGAAAATGGTGATACATTTTCACACAGATGCATTAATAATTATAATTTCAAAACAAGAGATATCAAAATTCATAAATCTTGAAAAAAATTAATTTTAACATGCTAATGCATAACTCCATAATTGAATGTCCACCTAGCACACGTCCAAATCATAGAAATGGTAATGAAGTAAAGAGTCAACACCGCGTTCAAAAAGTGGCTCAATTGCATTCGGCATTGAATGAATTAATCTGAATTTTAAAAATGTTGAGGGCAACACCAGTGACCTGCAACATTAAATTCTTTAATTCATCATTTCACTTGTTTTCTTGTCTTCCCAAAATATCAGTAAAGCATCTCATTAGCTATAGGAATTATACAGGGCATTATTTTTAATTATGCCAGACTGAATATGTCCTTGATTGCCATTCGAACGTCCTGGTTGGCCAGAACAAAAAAAATCAGTGCTAACTCAAATGCTATTCAAACAAGCAGTTAAAAAAACTTTTCAGAGGCAACCAGAGCCCTTAAGTATTTGGGCGCAAAAACAATTATCACAATTAATAAATAATGGGGCAAACATGTTACAATAAAACAATAGCGAAAAGTGATAGAGAATAATTATTTATTATTATAAAACATTGAAATAAAAATATGACATTATTATTGCAGGTTTTTTTCGCGGGATAATGAGTTATTTTGACGGAAATAAGAATTTTCAATGCGTGATTAAAATTGAACAATAATTATAATATTGTTGAACTTAATGATGTTTTGATTGAAGCAGATAAACGAATAACTCAATGTTTCATTATTTTTCTCGGTTCTTCTTCGCAGAGGATGTGTGAGTTCATCCTCTCTAGCGATAGTCATTCGCAGCACTGCGCTAGCTACTTTTATGAGACGATATTTACTTCGAGGATTTCGTTTTCCTCCCATACGATATTTCATCGAGCACCACTCACAAGTGCGTTTTAAAAGAAACATCGCCACGTATGGGCGATAAGGCAAACGAATGTACACTCTCGAAAGAAAAAATAAATTGAGCACCTTGCACACGAAATCTAAAAAAATAGACCGCAAAAGGAACTTTAAAAAAAAAAAAAAAACCTTTGAGCACATATAGTGGATGAAAGCAGGAATATCTTAATGGGCACTTTGAACTGAAGCCAGAAATATAAAAGGTGGGAAGTGGACTTGGGTTATGATTCTTAACTTTCCACTTCGTTGGCCGTGGACCATTGTCTGTCCCCTCTGAGCCCACCTGACGCCGATTAACTGCCATGGAAACAAACAAACAATGCATATGCATTATCCTTTAAGGGGAAAGACATTATTCCCTCTTGTCCACTGGCCATTTATACTCCTTTCCTTAATCACATATTTTATTTCCTAAGAGGACTTCTTCCCCCGGTCCGCGCAGCACGCTTCCTTTGTTTCATGGCCCTGCTTCCAAGATTTCGTTCACCTCAACTCAACGCCGTACTCTCCTTAATTTTTCTGCCATTTCGTTTTCTATGTTTCTTTTCATTGCACTGGAGATGAAGCACAAAGCCAGGAGAAAAATACACGGCACAGGGTGCGGCCAAAATCTCAAAAATATGGCTATTTGGAGAGAACGTCATAAAAATGGTACAAGTGAATGCAAAACAAGATTATTGCTATTAAAAGTAAGGTGAAATTATAAAATTACGGATACAATAATGCCAAACCAATTTGCAAGACCATTGTCTGTCCCCTATGAGCCCACCTGACGCCGATTAACTGCCATGGAAACAAACTTTACTAAATTACTTATACCACTTATTTTTTACAAAGCGTAACCCGGATTTCAATGAATTGTCATCATTTTCAGGCAAAAATTATGATTTGTTTATCTTATCATTGTTTCCTAGCTACTTGATGAATTTTAAAACGGACTCAATAATAGAATAATGAGATAAACAAATTATAATTTGCGCCAGAGGATGGTGATAATTCATTGAAACCCGGGTTACGCTCTGTAAAAAAAAAGTGGTGTAAGTAATTGTGTAACATTCAAGAAATCAAGCCGCAGGCATAGACATGAATAAAACTGGAAATGTAGGAAGCCAAATTGAGGGGTAATGTAGCATATTGAACAGAGATCTAGGAAGCAACGATTAATTTCAGAAAAGAAAACGCCCGCTTTAAAATAAATTTTTACAAATTTTTACTATTAGAGTGACAAGTAAAAATATCCTAAAAGAATACTAGTTATCAGTCGTTTAATTATACTAGATTTATCTCCATCTCTTCTCACTCGTCATTCGCTCTTATTTCTGTTTTGGGGTCGACGGAGAGGCACGACGGGGAATAAAGGCAAAACAACGGATGGCAACGGACAGAGAGAGATAGAGAGAAGATGAAGCCCTCTCGAGTGGCGCCGGCGCCTCCGATTTCCCTCCAACAACCCCATCTCAGCATCCTGCTCCCCCCACTCCACCCCATATGTCACACTGAAAGATGAACCTGCGTTTTCAATCGCCATTGAATGCAAGATGTGAACACGATATATACCTGTGAGTCAATTTAGGCTCAATGACACCTACTGCATAGCGATGGCATAAACAACTCTTTTTGTGGAGCTGCCTCACCGCTCACAGCACACTGCATAGAGCCGCTCTCACAGTGCGACTCAGCAAAGCGCTTCTGGGTTGAGGGGAGGGGGAGAGGGGAGGGGAAGAAAGGGGAAGGGGTGGTGAGGGGGGTATTTATGAACGAACGTTTAAAATGCATCATTTCCTGGATCACAATTTGAAAATTTTATTTCAAATCAATCACGTATTGCATAGTCATTATGTTTAACAGGTGATATTACTGCGAAACTATTTCTGCCGATACGTGATATCTTTCATGGAATATGTATTTCGTCTTCTGTAATTAGAGATGGCGACAATTTGAAAAATTCTGTTGTAACAAAATATTCTCTCCGAAACTGCATGATCATGTTAACAATTCATAATTAATTTCCTCGATTAATCTTAGTTGTTTGTGTTAGAACAAATTTTCATTTTAAAACGACAAAATAAAAAATTTAAAAGGCACCAATGAAACCTGTCAATTATTCCTTTTATTCTAAAAATTAATTTGGACCAGACAATTTGAATTGAAAAATATGGACCGAAGGTAGGTTTGCATGAATAATGCACCAATTAAATTGCCAGTCCCATGGATTTCCCTCATCAATTCACAATGAGGTATACTCCTTGCAATTCTGTCTACATATCCTAATCTCTTCCTCCCGCGCATTCTTCCATTTAACCTACACCCTGTTACCCTTTAAGCATTTCCTTTCCCGTTCGGTGCTCGCTCCATCCATACCCTCCGACCCCTTCGTATCTCATCTAAAAGCTTTCACTCTTCGCCCATCATGTCCAGCACTTAGCATTTCCTCTTCCTCTCTGACCACTAAACCTTCTCCATTCTCCTACAAAGCCACATTTCGAACGTTTCTAATCTAGAAAGGGGTTTAGAGGGTGATGAACCATTTGTGGAAGGATAAGGAGAAACCTTCCACAGAGGACAAAATTTGAAAGATGTAAGTAACCTTCTCCTTCACCAAAGTCCCCGTTTCCACTTTGGAGACATAAAAATCATGCAAATATACGAAAATCGAACACTTTCCGTTGGTGCATAATGAAAACCAAAAGTTGTCCATCCGTTATTGTATCGAAGAATTATGCTCAAAGTTATTTTTTGGATAAGTGAGAAGAATTAATAATATTTTCAAGTTTATAACGTAATAACTAAACAAAACACATAAATAAAATGATGTTTAAAAAATCTTGCAAAACTTCTCATGAATTAAAACCATTTCTTAAAATGAAATAAATGAGGACATGGTAATATTGATCGACCACTGATAGAGGTATTTCTTCTCGGGTTTCTCACCGTGTTCGGTTCTACATGATGGATTCCGACGTTACATTGCGTTGGGGTTTCTGTGAGGCAATCCCAATAACCTACGGGTTATTGTAAACCCGAAAATAATTCACGCGAGTAATTAACCCGGGAAGCCTTAAATTATTCTTAATTTGATTATAATAAAAAGGCGGATCGCGGACGAGCGCTGCCGGAATTAATTCGGAGGTGTTTTTTTTTAAGTTCATCAAACAGAACAATCAGGGGCCGTATTCTGTATTTCGTCGGTACCGCACCGATCGGTTTCCCTTTCAAGCCCACCGACTGGACATCATTCCGTACCGACATCGGTTCGGCATGGTTCAAGAGTAATACGTACCAACAAATTTACAAAAACATCGCTTCATAGTATTGGCTTCAAAAGCGACAATGTTTTGGAATGCAAAATTATGTAATTTCGGATGCACTTAAGTCAAAATTATTTTAATCAACCAATACGTGCTTATTTCATCTGAAGTTCAACCCGATGAAGCTCTTTTTTTTATCCAAATAACGCAATTTTAATTCAATTGCAACAATCATTTGCTAATTGTTTCCTAATTAACGTATTGTTATACCCAACGTTTAACTTACACTATTATTTTTACGCTACTTAGCGACTTTAAATTTTTTTGCAAATTTTAATTTGCAAAAGCGACAATTTATATTCTAGAAACATAAATATTAAAAAAATAAGCCCGAGAAATGTTTGTTATTTTAATTCACCGGGAAAACCTGAAGCCATTAAATTCATATTGTAGTTGGAACTTCCACATCGATGAAAAAAGGTAATTATCTCCAAATAAGCCTATATATATTTAAGGATAACAATTAATTATTCTCATCAATTTTATGATTGTTAAATTCGTTAATTTGGATAATTAATATTTTTTCGTACATAATTCGAGGATTGATGAAGATAATATGTGTGAAATTTTAAATCGAATTTACAGTACAGAATAATTAAAGCCAAATTATTTCGGAGGAAAGTCGGCGGAGGAGGGGGAGAAGGATAAATTTCGCTTGGGCTCATCCAATAGCAAGCTAGCTTCATCTTTTTTTTCCCTTTCTTCCGCTCCGACAGCGAATGCCTCTCACTCTAGCACGAGCGACGGACTCCCGCAAAAACACAGAGCGGATGAGCAGCCTTCCAAGGCGCCTCTCTTTAAGAAAACACGAGATCAGACAACACTCTCATAAATAAATATTTTCGCTCTTTTTTTTTCAGACGACGAGCCTCGAGATCTCGCCTGAGGAGCAGTTTTCTTTCTTTTTTTCCCCGAGCGAGTTTTCCACATTATTTCCTAGCTGAGCATGGCACGAGAATATTAATATCGCGGTGCTCGAGTCAAATGTTTCATTTATCCTCCTCTCTCTTCTCCGCGCCACCTTTCACGACGTCAAAGGTGTTTGCTCACTCGACAAGACACCACAGTGTTTAGCCCCGTTTTACTGCTTCGCCCCAGTTTTTCTCCAGCACAAACTAATATAATACAATGATTTCAATTTTTTCATTACACGAAATTTTATTCGTATGCATACATGACATAAATAAGTTAAAATGTTTACAGGGAAACGTTGCCGTTCATTTAGACTTCGGAAATATCAATTGATGTTACCATATAATACAATGAATGTCTGGAAAAGGTCACTTTTAATTTCATTGAAAAAAGGGTGTATGCCCGCCATTTCCCGTCGCATTATTTCCAGTTACACTAACGAGGAAAAACAGATTAAAGAAAACATTTTATTTAAACAAACCATGATTTAAAACCTTCTGCAGTCATTCATATTTTTATTTATCTGCCTATTGAACTAATAGACTGGTAAAACTAGACGGAGATGACTCTGCATATTGGCAAATGCAATCACAAGTCGGTTTCTTACTCAGAGCAAATTAAAACTTTCCTATTTAGCAGTCGAAAATTATTAGGGGTTATCTAGAATTTACATTTAACTTAGGGCCTTGAAGAGACGCCACCACTTTAGCATATCGTTTACGGCCAAGACCATTATGTTATAACAGATTGATGCTACGCGTTTATTCCTAAAAAGTAGCATTAAATGCTAAAATTTTAATTTGGAGTTTTCCAACGGTTATTAAAAATGGGGATCTAAATGTGTTGTAGTGGAGATACGGCCTAGACATGATTAATATCCTTTTATGGGGCGGTAAAAGACGAGAGGAAATACCGCTGTAGCGAAGTTTTTTTACGACTCAGAAGAATTTTCTGACAACATGACTTCTCATAAGAGTAGTTGTAAATGGGAAAATCTTCAATCATTCTTATCTTCCATAATATTTAGTGCTCTAAACGCCTCAACACTCCTATGATGACAGAATTAAATTTGAAATTTAATAGGTACGGGATCTAAAAATTTAGGATACGATAAAAAGGCACTTCAGAAAGCAGTTTATACAATTATTGAAAATGAGACTAGTTCCGTAATAACTGCTACGAGAACATATATTCATTCCGTTGGCATTAGCTTTTGCAAATATACTATGTATTTGCTCAACATAGCTATGGGTCAAAAGACGCACGCTGAGTATTTGAAAAAAATGAATTGAGTAATATTCTTTGACAATGGAAACTACAGCCTTCCTTTATAAATGCATTACCGCAAAACATTTAAATAAAGCTCTTGGAAAAACAGGCAAAAAAACCTTATCACTACCTTTTTCTATGAATTTTTAAAAGGTGTAACCAAGCGTATTGCGCATTAAAAGTTCGGTATCAGAGATAAACCCACTGACTTCGGAGGCCAATACATTAAATTCCCGATAATATTTGGTTATTTCGCAATGAATATGTGTTCATCATGGATATACGAGTCGTTTTTTAGTAAGTACCGTTTTAAACACTAAAAAAACAGCAAACTTTAGGTACCTATTTTATTTTAAATAAACTCCCACAGTTAAAGCTACTTTTACACGTGATTACCGATAATATTAAAGGACTTATTATGTTGAACATCAAGCTATCATTCCATCGCATGGTTGGGAGCAACTTGATCACTCTCCATACAGTCCCAACCGAGCGCCAAGTGGACTACGACGTATCTTTTTTTATCTGAAGAAACACCTTAGAGGTCAGCGCCATGATGACGATGAAAGCGTAGAAACAACAGTTTTATAGAACCTATCAAGTCAAGCGGAAATTTTCTTTGACGACGGTACACAAAATCTTATAGTTCTGTGAGATAATTGCCTTAATATTAACGGCAGTTACGTGGAAAAGTAGGTTAAAGTGTGGACTTTATCGTAAAAATGAAATTTTCACAAAATGTTAATTGTTATTTTATACTTCAAAACGGTAATTATTTAAAAAAAAGCCATCCAAATAATTTGTGTACTATGAATACACTAATGGTGGGTAATGAATCGCACTCAATGTCTTTCGTTTTCTTTGATGAAGGAAACTACCCTATTGTGTAGAGCGTCCATTCGAAGATCGCCAAAAGAAAACGCTCGCACTCCTTTGCTCCTTCCAGACGGCAAACCCCCACTCTCCTCACCGCTATATTTTTCAACAATTACCCCCTCCATTTCTCCATCCCTCCCCACCCCCCAACCGAACGCTCTCTCTCTCTCTATCTCTCTCTCTTTCGCAATCTTTCGCGTCGTTTCCATTCTTGCCTCTAATCCAATTTGCGATACCTCCTCCGGACGTTCCATTTTATTTATTTTTTTGCGTCACTTGTTTTTTTTTCTTATCCTTCAACCGCTCCGGAGTTCGATAAATGGGTTTGCATCGCCGTAATAGACGTTGGTCGACCTTATTGCCAATCGGACCGAGACCTTTTGTGGAGGAAAATTGGGATTGCACGTCTGTTTGCCAAAATTTTCCTTTCCTTCCATCGCGAGACGCCTTTCTCCCTCTCTCTCTCTCTCTCTCTCTCTCTCTCTCCCTCTCTCTCTCTCATCGTCCCATCAGAAATCAATTTTCGCCTCTCAGGAAAATGTCCCAAATATGGGTGGAGCCTTTTCTTCAGTCTCAAGGATTGGAATGGCTGATATCTTCGTCCAATAAAATAGCGAGAAAAATTCTTTATCGTTTTTACATTGAACCTGCTTGAATTAGATGAAATATCAATGTGTTCGTTGCGTAAGCGATTTCAATTTTTACTGGTGAATAATATTCAGATTTTCCTCTCGGTCTCCACACGAGGTTTATTTCAGTCGTATTTGCCGAGGTTTCTGAATTCGACTTGTTTTCTATTACCAAGGCGTGTTACTGCCGCATTGTAGGATTTCACATTTAACTGAATTGGGCCGTTTGGCGAGTAGAAAAATATTATCAGGTGTCGTAGGATTGGCTCATGTACTTTTGAAATACTTCCGGTATTTTCCTTACGTTTTTTATGCTATTCATTACAGGTGCCCAAGTATTGCTTAGATGAAAGCAGGTATCATGATTAAAAGTTTTTGGATTGAGGCGGATATCGATGGTTTCCTTGATTATGCGTTCCCCGTGGAGTTAGTTGTTATATTTTTCATTTTCACAACTGTATGGCCAAGACCCTTTTTTTTGATAAATCAGTCCAACCAAGCAGAGGTCACTAGCACTAACCAATGCTACCTTTCTACCACAAATTAAATTCCCCTCGATTTTGCTCATGGCTACTAGATCGTCTTGAAATCGTACGCCTTCCATTTGAATCCAAATTTCGTTACGAGGGTCGCATTAATACCAACAGGATACTCAGGGATGAAGGCGGCCTTCCGCGGGAGCTTTTGGAAGCCCATAAAAGGGTCTTGAAGGATTTTGAATACTTTAAGGGTGAAGTGAAACGGATAAATATTTTTTTTATAAATAATTGAAAAAATAAAATTTTAAACCACTCAATGTATGCACAATAAGAGCAGCTATTGGGCGTAATTCATAAAAAATGAAGGCATGCGAGGAAAAAGAGGGATATCGAATTAAAATGTGAAAAGTCGAAGGAATAACCGTCAAAAACCGATCGAAAAACCGTAATGTCCAATATTTTAGTAATTCCTTTAACTTTTCTCATAAAACAAATCGCATTGTCATTTTCATCAATTCAATACCTTAAAAATCAGTATTGTATGCAATTCCATCCATTGTATGCATTTCCATCAACTTCACTTAAAAATATTTTTGTCGCAAATTAAACATTTTAAGTTTTAGATCGGAATGTCCACTAAGTAAAGCCTGACGTTCCTCTATATTTTTAGTTTTAGGTCGTATCAACGAGAAATAAAAAAATGAGAAAAAGCGAATGGAAAACTGCATCGTCGAAAATCGATTCAAAAATTGAATTTGTCGTAAACCGTACAAAATTGTTAAATTTCATCAAATGATTCATTACTTAATAATTTTCCTTAATTCTTGACCTACTAAATTGGCCACTGCATTCTTTTATTCCTTACTTTCTGGAGACATGACGATCAATGCACAGACGCTATCGTAATAATGTAGTTTTACAATACTGGAATTTCTTGTAAACTGTTACTGCCATTGCAAAAATATTTTAGGGTTTTTGTTTTGGTAAAAAAAACTACGATTTGCTACATTGGGCAGCAACCCGTGAAGCATGAGACTCGACGCCAAAAACCAGCATTACTCGAAAATTCATTCCATTCTTCAAGAATAATGGACTCCTGTATAATAAGGTATTACCTTGAAGTGATGTACATATTTTGTGCTTCAATCAATGAGCTTTAGACAAAACTCGCACTGACAGTGGATAAAATACAAAGAATGGCGCTATTACGGTCGTACGTACATCATTATAAAAACAAATTCTACGCCATTTGAACGAAATGTCTTAATGACGGAATGGCAATGTGATTTTCTCGAGCGAAAGGACGTCGATCCCATCCCATTGTAATGTGCTTATAATATTCCGCTCTTTCTGCAGCCCAGCATAAACCTCAAGTACATGCCTTCGATACGCCAAAAACAGTATTGGAGTAAGCATTATGTGCACTTTTATGAACGACAAATCTCATTTTAAGCAGAGAGCCATCAATCGAACTCAGGGGACGTACACGAAATGGCACCACCTTCCGCCCCAATCAATCACCTTTCTTTCCCGCGAGCAATCCTTCTTAATCTCCCCCTTCACGATCACGATCCTTAATCGGCGTCCCAAATACTTTCCACCCCTTCCCCTCCAACCCCCTACTTCTCTTCCTCCCCGTCACTATCTCCGAAAACCACTAATTCACTCCGCTCAGATCCCGTCTTACCTGGGCATCCGTCCTCCACCTCCAAGATGCGCTCCACCCTTGCCTTCTTTCAGGCCTCTCTCAAGAGATGGCGACGTAATCAATCATCCCCCTCCCAGCACCCGCCGCCTCTTACTCATTAAGTTCGGGTTCCCCTCCAACCCCCTTCCCCTCCACCCATCCAACGTCTTCACCCCTCCTCCAATTTCCTGCTCGATCCATTTCACCCCTTCCTTCCCTTCCATCATTGCGACAAAGACCCAAGTGAAGTCCTCCTCCCGCGAAGAGGCCGCGTTTCAAACTGATTGAAGTAAGATGCAATTGAACCGTCAACCCCCCCTCCTCCCAATGCGCACCTGATGTCTCAAGGACCGTTTCTTCTCTCTCCTTCGAGTCAGGGTTAATCTCTCCAAAGGGGAAGGTGACGGGGGAGTAATGACCAAAGGTTTTTGGTACAGGATTCACATGCATGACGTTGAGTCGGGAATCCAGAGCCAATTTCCCTAATACGCTGTAGTGCCTTTACCATTTGAAAACTTTAAAAAATAGGTTCCACTGAGGAATATTTTTAAAAAATTCAACACTCTCAATATGGCAATAATTTGTTGTCACTGGACTAGATTTAAAAAAATCCCTTTCTTGTGGTTTCAAGATTCATATTCCATCCAAATCAGCACAAAAATTGTGTTTTCTTTTTGCATTGTTGAATAAATAAATGCGAAATTGGTAGTACTGCTCCCTTCAGTTTCTATCACAGAACAAGGAAATGCAAGATAACTCGGAAATCAAATATCCAATTTTTACCGCACAAAATCGTCTTTAATGAAAATGACAGCTGAATTAATTAATTAACCGAATTAATGTTTACTTTTAAGCATTTTCCAACCATCTTGTTCTTCACGGTGTACCAACATTAATATACTGAAGAATTCAGAGGGAAATTTTAGGTTAAAAGTCAAATTAGCCTTTCTTTCAAATTTCCTTAGGTCCCCAGCTACAGATAAAAAATGGGTAGGGAAATGGGCAGTTTTCAATCAAAAATCAGTAAGAAGAAAACTGAGATAGTTGCATACAGAATAAGAGATGAAGTTATGATTAAAATTGAAATATTTAAATGTGGAGACAAACACTGGAAGAGTTGAGCGAATGCAGTAATTAGGGAAGCAAAATATCCGGAAATCGAGGAATCCAGAAAAAACATTAGATGTATCATTACCCAGGCAAAGAGAATTCCATGAAAAGAAGGATTTTATATGTACGAGTTTCAGGAAATTGAAGCATAGAAGTAGGTAAACAACTCACCAGTATGCTTCTCTACGGAAGTGAGGTAAGGACTATGACAGTAGCAGAAAAATCAAGATTTTAGGCAATCGAAAAGAAGGCACTTGAAGAATAATGAAAATCAAATGTATAGCCCGAGTGAGCAACTAGGAACTCCTGAGAAGAGTATGGTGACAATAGGAGCCTTATAAAAACTTCAGCAAAGAGACGGAACAACTGAATCGTCCGTTGCTCGAGGCATGATGGCCGATGGAAACAATCGTCGAAGGAAGAGTGTACGGCAAGAATGGAATAGAAGAGTTTATATCGATGGCTAATTTTTAGCAACACGAATCTCAAATCCGGCCGGTTTGAGACAGGTATCTTAAACAAATTGTTATGAGATTCAAAAAATTACATACAAGCAAAAAATAACTCTTTGTTTGCAAAATGAATGCTTCTTTTTTTAGTTTTATGAACATTGGGTTTTTAATTTTAGTGTGCTAGTAAAAGGAATTTGCTCTTTCGTTTTTTTGCTCTCCTGAAGATTTGCTTTTTTGGCATAGGTGTTGCTAGAACTTAGCCATCGATATGGAATAAGTATTTAAAGATAAGAAGGAGAAATATTTTGGTATGATAGTAGAATTGTGATGAGAGCTGTGTCAACAAATCTTTGACTACTGATGATGACTTTGATTATTCGAGGCATACACGAATTTCTGCATCTATCCGTTTCATAAAGCATCTCTCTTTATGTGATCTACATGTACACATTACTCCGCAAGCTCTCTAAAAGGCGTATGGCAGGGGGTGTTAGGACACCACCCATTTGCACATAAAAAGGAAATACTTTAAAGAAATTGCGACTGGTGATATTGCTGTCAAAGCAAAACCTTGGTGAGGTTCTACCATGATGATGCCCGTGTAACTACAAAGGATATCACATCCAATTGTTCAATAAATCTATGCTTAACGCGCAGCCTTCGAGTTTCTACCGGATTTCGCCCTAATATGTGTAAAGCTGTGTTTTGCTGTATTCCACGATTCAGTTTTTGGTCAATCGCGTGGTGGCATACATATTTAGTATTTAATTTATTTAAAAATATCAGCGCCGGATTCCTAACGCTTATCATATTTTCTAGGTACCGCCAGCGCTAGCTTAGAGAAAAAGGTGGCCTAATATATCGAATATACTTTCGCACGGTATGAAATACACTAACAAAGACTATTCTACCTCATTTATTACCATAGATATTCCACTCAGCGTCCCAGTCGAAAAGGAAATGTCCTTCGGCAGCCAAAATCCTTCTAAAGGGTCCTCTTCCTGAGTGAAGCAAATAGAAACGGAATCATATTGAGATGCATGATTTATGGAATCATTCTCCTATGTTACCGGGAAATTGATACATTTTTCAAGCTTCTTGAATTCTTAACAACGACGGGAAAATATATTTTCTATTGAGGCTCCTTTCTTCCTTCTCTACGCCATAATTTTTAATGCAAGGCTCTTCTTCAGATCAAGCCCGTGTACCGAGACCGCGCCGAGTCCATAAACTTCAACCTACGCTCGGAATAGCGGTAAAAATGCCCTCCTCTCCTTTTTTTTCATTTTTTTCAGGAACTTCCGCGAAAAACATTTCCAGCTTCCTTCTCCTTCCTCACCCCCCACACAAAATACTGCCCTACCCCCCCCCCCCCCCTCCACCCCCATTCCTCGACGTTTCCCTGGCGTCTGGGCCTTAAATTCCCGTCAGTCCGCGGGGAAAACAATGCCCTCCGCTCTCTTTCTTTCTCCCTCCCACCAAGGGGCGCGCTATAAAGAAGAACGATATTCTTGCGAAAAAAAAAGAGCTCGTGAAACACAATTCCAGTAAAACGTCCGTCCGGGCGCATAGTGGCTTCGCTTGCTTCTTCTGCCCTTCCGCCATTTCCGCGACCATCGAGGTGGACACGTCTCTCCTCCAAGAGCAGCGACTCCCTTAAAAACGTAAGCAGTTCTTCCTCTCCGTGGTGAAGTACCTCCTTCCGCTGCGCACAGGTCAAGTGGCCCCACGACCGAAGACGCGGAGAGCTGAAGGCCTTCACGATCACGATGTGATGACAGCGCCCGAGGCACGGATGCGAATGCTGTTCCATGCGAGAGACACCCAGCGCCACAGTCGGTTAACAAAAGCAAAGAGTTGTTGCACATTTGTGTTGCGCTGTCGGTTTTAATTGTTCTATATGTGAAAAAGGAAATTCACACCAAACAACTTGACAATTGAACAACAATGACATATTACATTAATCGCAAAACCAATGGATATTACTTTCATTTTTTATTGCTACTTTTTTATTTTTATGGGATTTCTATCGATATCAATATTATTCCTTGTTTTTTGTTACAAAAATGCATCTCATCTCTGCTTTATTTTTTTTTGTTTTGGCCATACTAAATGCAACAAACCTATCCTTAGAAGTAGGTAAAGAAGTAGGACGGACTCATGGAAGAGTTATTTGATAGGGAGGCTGTATTTAATGGGGATACTTGGATCGTAATCCTGTATCTATAAGCAGCACATCATATCGGTGCCCTAAAGCCTTGGCATAAAATTAATAACCACATGAGACATGAAATCATTAATGGAAGGGAGTTTGTGGCATTTGCGAACATAGGATAGAATAATTGACTCACTGAGGCGAAGGAGGGGACTGGCTCTGTTTTGAAATATCTCTGACGTTCTACAGATGGTTTGTTCTGTTACTGGCGTACATTTAGCAAGTGAGTGGTGCCAACGGGCGAGTACTGCTTTTTTGTAGCCTAATTCTAGAGCAATGGGAGTGTGAAGATTGAGGAGAGATATGACAACGCATGTTTGGCAGCTATTGCTTTGGAAAGACTGTAATATAAATTCTGTGATAGAGCAATAATTTACTGTCCAGAAATATGCCGAGGTATTTCGACGTTATCCCCTACTGATCTAACCCCACTTCCTTACCTTTTACCTTGTGACATGACGCAATTCCGGAGTTTTTGGTTGTTTTTATGATGTAATATCTCAACTCTGTTTCTGTGCCTCCTCCTAACCACACCCCCCCTTAACCCCTCCCCTATTTAAACCACCCCTTTCCTTTTTCCTCCCCATCATCGACATCACTTCCGATGGCCCCCCTCACCCACTATTTTTGAAGATACATATGTCAGTGGAATTTGTTTTTTTATTAGTTTCTATTAGTACCTGAGGATAATTGTATAACAATAGAAACACGTGTAGTACTCGGTTAATAAATTGTGGACAATAAGATGCCTTCGTTTATCAGTATCATTAGTTATGTTCAACGACATATCTCCTAAGCAAGTTGACAGAACTTGTGAGAAGTTGCTCCAGTTATCTTTTGTTTGTTTATTTGCGAAGTCAATTGACGAGTATATTCTTCACGTTGATAAATTGCCTTCGTCCATTTGTGGAAAATTTTTAAGTGTGTATTAAGTTCGTGTGCCAATTGCGTGATGCTGCAATAGCTGTGAGTGCAGTATAGTCAGCACATAAATGCATTTGTTGTGTTTGGAGCGCTGGGAATGTCGTCAATCAAGACTGTGAAGAGAATGGGGCTCTACAGAGAACCCTGAGGAACGTCTGCTTAGATGGGCCCATGAGATGATAGAATAGCTCCTTCGGCGACTCGTAATTGGCAGTTGCCGAGATAATTAATGAGGAAGTGGGTGTCGGAAGAGGGAGAATTTGAGTGAGTGGACTTAGCAAATCAATCCCTTGTTCCACTCTCGATCAAACGCACGCGCAGAATATGATAAAAAACCCTCCGCCTTGAAATGGCGATAAAAACTGCGACAATTGCGAAAACATATAAATATTTATCTTCAGGAGGGGATCATAAGATAATTATAAGCTGGGAGCAAAACAAATGTGGTGCCAAAGAAGAAGAAAGAAAAACCATATGGTTCGTCCGAGTGAGTAGCGAGGTAGATGGGGGAAAAGAGCATTCATTAATAAAAAGACAGAACAAATTAATCGGAAATTTCGTGAGATATGGTGGTAGCATGATGCAGACGATCTTCGAAGACGAAGGGGACGGCGAGTACGGAAAAAGAAAGCCTTGGATGATGCACAACAACCGAGAGGTGTGAAAAATAAGACTTAGGTAAATATGAAAAAAGTATTCATAAAAGGGCTGTTAAATCCTGAATGTTATAATGATTGTTTGATATCACATCAGTAACCTTTCACAACGTACTGACTGTGTTTCTACGGGGAGCAATTCGTTCGGACGATCGTCTTTTTCATGGAGCGCAAGTGGTCATGGGAACTGGGCAACAGATGGGGAGGAAATGCTATGTAAAATGGCCACCGAGCGCCCATCGCACTTGGTCCATACATCCATTCATTCCTTCCTTTCGCTTACACGTCTGTCGCTGCCTTCCTCTTGTTTCGCTCCGTCGCGAGCCCTTCCATTTTGCCGGTCATTCCTCTTAATGGTGGGGAGAGGTAAAAGATGTGTATTAGTGGAGGAGGAGGCCGTATTTATCAAAGTTAATGTCGCGGAGGAGCAGGGCGGAGGGTTGCAATAGAAAGGTGCGTAATAAAAGAAGTAGAAAACCCCCATTAATAGCGACGACGCCCGCAGGTAGCGCCACCGTCGCAAACTTTTTTGTCTCCGCGCCGCGAGAGGAGATAACGCCCGCTTCGCCCGAAAAGTTTTCAGCCTTCACTTGTTTTATTTTTTTTAACGTTTTTTTTTTCTCCGCGCTCGAGTTACGCGGCGATTTTTTTTTTCGAGGTCTCACTCGAGCGTAACTCTACACGTGCGCTGTGCAAGTTTCGTCTTATACCCGTAGAGCGTCGCTTCAATCGTCACGACTGTTTCTGAATACATATTAGCCCGTCGGAGAACAGGTAGGTATGCGGAAAGCTTCAGTTATTTATCCATCCGCATGTATTTCCACAACAAAGTTGTTCAGCTGTGGATTTCATGGCACTCAACGTGTAAAATAAGCCTTGAATTACACGTGCGTGATGGAACTAGGCAGGATGAGGCAGGAGCACTATAAATACTAGAACCGTCTAGTGAGAATGCTCAAATTAGATGCTGCCGTACAAAACGACATAATTGTGAATAAGAGATTACTTAAAAAGCAGTGGGATAAAAATTTCGAGACTTTCCCGTGAGATTTCATCTCTTTCGACTTACATTCACTCAAATAGTAATATTCAGAGATAAATTTCATCTGGTACTGACTTGCATATGTGCTTGTATGATGTCCCAGCTGGTTAATAACAGAGACGGCTGTTGTAGGAGCGATTCATTCGAATTAATTTACAAACGAAAGCTATTTCTCCACTGTTTTGGCAAATATTGTCATCTTTGGTAAATGACCATTACTCCAATTATTAGGGCATCGGACAAAACTACAGTTTTTCCCACTGAAAAATTAATTTGACTCGTTTTAATATCCTCGTTGCGCAATTACTATTAACACTATTAGCCTGTGATAATCGAAAGTATTCTACCTATCTAGGCAAAAGGGTGGTTTCCTATTATTTTTTATTGCCTAAATCGAAAGATTATTACTCCTGGAGTATGTATTTCATGCTTTTAGATTTTTAAAAGAAGATATCTATTTCTCGCGATTAAATGAAAAGTGAAAATTTTCATGCGCGCGAAAACGCGACGGTTAAGTATGAATGCTGGGAAAACTCCGTGTGACATCCTTCTGGTTCCCGCTGCCGCCGTGTGAGGTGACGTTGGGGCGAGGCTTTTAGCGCTGATACGACGCAGGATGCTAGCAGGTAGCAGAGTACCCTGCTAGCGGGTAGCGCTTGGCTTAAATAAGGATTGTTAATACCCTATCAAACGAAGGAAACTTTCCGACCATAGGCAGTTTTAATAGGTGACTATTAAGAGATGTTTCCCTGAGCTCTGTGCCTCATGCATGCATTGGTAATCTCAGTCGATGTAAAACTTCTATCTACTCGTATAGAAACTAGGTCCCTGTGACGTCACGTGGAGTGGCATCGCATGGGCGCCAATCTGGCCTTTTTCCAATGAGCTTAAAATTGGCCATTAACATTCGTCTAAACCGGTATTTCTAAAACCAAATAATTTGTATATTATGAATACACTAATGGTGGGTAACGAATCGCAATCAATGCCTTTCGTTTTCTTTGATGAAGGAAACTACCCTAATGCGAGGGGACGAATTACCAATGGCCTCTTAACGTTCCAGTCTCGGCTTCATACACCGGTTTTAGCCTAGAGACTTTTCAAAAATAAAGACCTCGAAGTGCGCAGTGGACCGGAAGGGAACTGGCCCCCCCTTCCGCAGGTCTATGGCTTTGTCCGGGGTGAGCCTATCGAGACCCTGACCTATCGAGAGCAACCTTCAGAGTGATAGCGCCAACCCTTCCCACATTGAAATTCCTCCTTAAGTTGAGTGGAATGGCAATTACTATTCATTTTATCGTTGATCCCTGAACGCTTCTAACTCTTGGTGATAGAATCAAAAGTAAACTTTGTTATATTCCACGTAGCATTTATTAAATATTCTACCGGTTTTGACGTTTCCAGGTCATTATTAATTATTTGTAATTATAATTAATAATGACCTGAAAATTTTAGTTATTATTAATAGAACTTGGTAATGACCTGAAAAGATCTAATCCGGTAGTGTTTTTAATAAAGTCTACCAGATAAAATATTGTCTACCGGATATAATATTAATTAAAATATGACAGTTTATTTTTTATTCTGTCATGTCACCATTCCACGAAGTGAACTCGCCACCTATTGATCTCATTCTTCGTGCATGCAATATCATTTCCACTTCATCGCCTTTGAAAACAGTTCCTCCTTCCCTGTTTGAATGCTCCATCCACATTCTCTGTCTCCTCCCAATCTCCATTAGCGGCTCTCTCTCGTCACACACCATGTCATGCACCTCTCATTGGCTTTCTCTCTCCTTCTGCTTCAGCAACTTCATCAAGCCTACATCCTATTCTCGTTCTTCTTTCTATGCGTCCAAATTTGCAGCCCGTCGTGTGTTTGTTACACCAGTAATTAGATTATTGTCTAGCATTTTGTTCACTACTTCGCAAATGCTCAGCGATTCCCTCAGCAACTTCTTAAATGCAAACTCCTCCCCTAGCCTTAAGGTATTTTCACAGCTGAGTCAGCTTCCCCCGCATAAGCACCCATGTGATGATTCCATTTTCATATCCCATTCTCGTCCAATAACCACATCAGGGATGCCGACTTACAGAAAATATTGGGGAGGCCAAACCGGGGATCTTGCCCCGGGATATTTTATAAGTGGTGAGTTTTAAGTTTTTTAAGCATTTTAGAAGAGTCATATGATCAACATTCACTGATAACAGAACACTGATAACTCGAATCTCTATATCTGGACACTCCGGGGAAAATCGACAAGCCCCAATCCTCACACCCATAACGAATTTTTGAGGGGGCTCGGGCCCCCTTCAGGCCCCATAGAGTCGGCGCCATTCAACCACATCCTGATAATATTCGGAATGTACTCAATTAACGAGGTAAAAATTCAATGTTAAACGCATTGAGACACCCTTGTTTTTTTCTTCATCCCAATTTCCAATTGTTAAGTCTAAACTCTTCAGCATATATCACCCATTAGTGCGTATTTGTTTATGCACGATCAGTCAGCAGTTAAAATGAATTTCTGGTCAGGTAAGGAAGGAGTCAGGTCAATAATGTGACTGTTGATGTTTCCTACATTTAATACCCACAAATTTACGCTAGCCATCATAGCAATACAGATGTAACCGATGCGTAGCATACCACGCGCCACACTCACAGAAGTTTTCAAGTTGTTTCAGAAGAAAACCTCTTTTTCACACTGATATCACAAGTGAAATAAACACTGGTCTTCTGGAAGCTTAGGGTAATTAAAGTGAAATCCCTGCTGTGCGGATTGAATTCGACGGACCCAATTTTGAAATCTCCCTCACTTTCCCCACTTACAAATTAATTGGAGCCAAGACCTTTCTCTCGGAATTCAACATCATCCATCAAAGCTTTGCCTAATCTCTTGAGACCAGCAAATCCGCGAATTAATTTCCATTCTCCAAGGATTTACCACGGGTAGTTCAGGTAATGGAAAAGTCCTACAGCTAGACGAATACCGAGATCTATTTCATTTACCGAAGAATTTATCACAAAATCATTTGTATATGAAATCCATTTCAGGGTATTTGAAAACTACGACCAAATGGAAACTTCAGATAAAGAGTCAGTCTGGCATTGAAGAAGAGGAACTTCCCCGACAAAAATTTAATAGAATTCGAAACTTTCATCAGATGTTGAATTTTAGTCACAAAAAATATTTTTTAGGCGCCAAGTGGTTATTACAGACCGCAATCTGAATTAAGCTGAGAAAAAAGAAAAATAAAACAACCTTCAAAATACTGGACGTAATTATATTGAGAAAGGAGAAGCTATAGAAGACGGTAGAAAGAGTCACTCCCTCGAAAGGTCACGAAATCTTTTTACCTTTTTCCCCTTAAGTAATTCAGCAAAGACATAAAGACTTCGTGCACACCCTTTTACCTATTCAAAGAGACCACACTTCGGGTGCACGAGTCACGAATTAACTTTCACCTAAAAGTCACCATTTCGTGATCGCAACTTGTAAGGTAATACCCTCCTCACCACCACAAGAATGTCGCTATCCCCCATCCACTACAATCTTCCCCTTGCTCGCCGCTGCTGTTTCCTGGACGACCAGGGAGCCAACCCATTATTCTGAGAGTCGACGTTTGCCTTGAATTTAACACTTTCGGACACAACCTTGTGAAAATTCCAACACTAAGATAATCGGCTAACTAAATACAAAATTTTATTAAAATATGCACTCCGCAAAAGCCAGCAACCACGGCCTTAGAGCCAACACAAATTAGCACTTCATATCTTCAGTATTCCGTCGAAGTGAATCTCTCCGGCAAGTTTAACTCCTTCATTTTGTCCTCTTCTAATAGTATCTTTTTCTACTTCCAAGGATTCCAAAATTTAAATTACACGGATCAAAGAATCTCTCCCGGTAATCATTCGTCAATTGGTCGTTCAATCGATATTTACAGCTTTGATCGTAATTCAGTTTTCTTCTATTCTAAGACCAACTTTGTTCATTTGACTTATCATTATAATTATTTCAGATTTTTAATGGCTGCAAATTTTCCACAATAATTTCTGCAGAGATCCCACGACAAGTGAAGTTCAACTAAATGAATATATCAACTAAACAAGGGGACTCCAATTAAGGATGCCCAAGAGCATGACGGTTAAGCGATATATCTGTTGCCGTTTCGCGCACACATTATCGCAGGCAGCTGTATCTAGTTCAGTGTGACTTTCACCATTAACCGTGGTGCAAGAGGTCTTTTCTTAGTCTTAAATCGTCTCGCATGCGTTAACACTAGAAGGACGGCAGGGGTCATTTGACCCATTTTCAGAATTCAAATTTATTTTTCTCTTATTAAAATATTTTTTTTAATTTTGAAATTTTTTTGACTTTGTTCATTTTGGGCTATATTTTGATAAATTAGTGAAAATTCAACAATAATGTTTTGCTTTAATTTTTTATGACGTGTTATACCTAGAAGGACGGCTAGGGGTCATTTGACCCACAACTGGTTTTCGCGCTATTTTCTTGCCCGTGGGTACTTTAGTGCCATGTATATCATATAATCAGCAAGAGGCTAGTGTGGTAGATGATTTGCTTCATTTTGAATATGGAAGTACCCGGTTCAATGCCAGTTTCGTTCCAAGGGCTCCTATCTGTATTCGAAAACCTAGGCATAGCGACTTGTTGTGCACAATCTTTCGATATTTCTTGGGCAGCAAAGGGAAACAAAACCTTTTCAATCCTTGATTTGCGTAAATTCATGTAATTTTGATATTTTAATTTTGTTTTATTTACTGTTCTATGATTATTGTATTACCCACACCGGAAAATCGTCACATATCCCAAGAAATGTTTTCCGTCGTCCAAGATTCAGAGCTCTTAGAGACATTATTTTCAATATCGACTCATCAATTTTACGAATAACTTTCATTTTTCTGGCCTGACGGCACTGTCACTTGACCTAGCCCCTTTGCCGTGTGTCCAGTATTAGTGCCGCCTTACCCCGTCGGGGCTTGGGGCGAGTTGACTGCACGCTGCGTCCTGGGGAAAAATCCTGTCTCTTTTTGAGAGAGCGGAGGAATTGGGTGGATTGTAAAATTCTACTGTAAATCCTACTCTTGGAATCCGCACGTAGGTCGGAGAAGAAGCATTACTGCCAGTTCCTGGAAGATACGAATCAGGATACGGTTGGCGGTTGAGTCCCTGCCTTTCGAACGGCAATTAGCGTTACTTCTGAAAATTTTGTCCTTTTGTATGAATTTCTAATTCTCTCCAGCTCTCTATACCTTCAATGCAACTACAGAAGATTCTACCATTATGCGCTTTCGTTTGTAGATTTTTTTGCATGCATATCAGTAGCGAGTTGAGGAAGAAAGTAAGAAGTCGAGAAATATATCAAGAGAAGAGAATCGTCGCGATTCAAATAGCTGTAGGGAATATTGAAGATCATTCTGGAAGTGAATCGTAAACATTAGTTCAAGGACATCCTGACCAATCCATCAACATCTGGGTGTGATGGAAGCGACGAAGTCCAAGATAGTGAATCCGATGGCGACTTTGGCGTGATAGCAAATGCACAGCTCTATCCAACAAAATGCAGCTGTCCTTGAGGTAAATTCCAAATAAACCAGATAAATTTGGAATCGAGTACTGGGTTTTGACAGATGTGAAATGAAAATACAGCCTAAATGAATTTCCATATTGTGACAAAGATGATGATTGGCTATCAAATCAAGCGTTGGGGAAATAAATAGTTACTAAAGTGACCGTAACATACAAGAATTCAGGAATAAATGTAACTTGTAACAATTATTTTCCATCCATCCAGCTGGCAAGAAGTCATAAAAAAATGGAAAACTTCCCTTGCATGGACGATTTGAAAAAAACAGGCGTGAAGCACAAATATCCATGACCCCTAAAATAGTCATATAAACCATTCAACGCGTGTGTTCAAAAATACCTTAGGCCATACTCTTACGTAGAATCAGGCAAACTAGAACAATAATGTACTTTCACTCAGCAGTATGATCTCAGACGACACTATTTCCGAAACGAATAAAAGAATACCAGAGACCATCCTATTTCATAATAAAAACAAAGCGGGAGTAGATATGATGGATAGCATGTATCAATTTATTTACACGTCTCCGAATCCAACAGCCATATCTCCACGGGCACAAAAAAGAAAAAAGTGCCAAATACCATCAAATTGAATCATTGCACCAATTTCCTTTCCATTTTCCAAATTCCTTTTCATGTGCAAATGGCTGGTGTCCTAACACCCCCTGCCACACGCTTTTAAGCGGCTTCCGGGTTAGTGTGTAGATTTAGATATAGATGAATAAATCGTCCAATGAACGCATTCAGCGCAAAAAAATATTTTGTGGAAACAGCGCTGAAAAAATACTGTCTGTCTGAGATTTACAACAAAGTAATAAGTTTAAAAAATTTTAATGCAAATTTTGTAAACCCAGTCCCCCTTTTTTCTAAACATGTAACACAACGTTTGTATCGAGTGTATGTATTTTCTTTATTTGATTTGCAATCGACTACTACATACGGTTTAATTCATGATTCTTTAAAATAATTGTTATTAACTTTTGACGATTGAAATAATATTTAATAATGCTAAATAGTGTTTTTAATGAACTGATTCAACAATTAATACGATTGAACTGAATATTGGTTGAAAATTAGGCGTTTTATTCCAAAATACATTTTAGGGGTCAAATGACCCCTAGCCGTCCTTCTAGGTAGCGCGAAACTCCCGTCCTCCTAGTGTTAAATATATAGTTTATATTATAGATTATTTATTTTTTTCTTTTTTAGAAAATATTGTTCAGCTGAATTTATTTCATGCTCTTGGCGATCTGCGCACTGGTTGCATTTGCCCGTGATTCTATTTATTTACTTCCTTTCTTCTATTTATCTACCAATGATGAAAATGTAGAGAGCTGTATATTTATTTTCTCATGGGCCTCAGTGCCGACGAAAATAAACGAAATTATTATTATTATATGATTTATTGGCTCAGTTACATATGACTACCACGTATTTCGTCGTGAAAAGTTAATAAATGTGACTGGTAGCGCCGCGAAAGGCGATTTTGAAATGTGATTTCAATGCGCGCGGAGCGACAACAATCATACCGGCGGACTACAGAATCCTCTGATGAATCATTCGTAATGCTAAGAAGCAGAGTCATCTTGATTTCGCGCACATATTATTCTGCGGCGCTGTATCTCGTTTAGTAAGACTTTCACCATTAACCGTGGTGCAAGTGGTCTTTTCTTAGTCTTAAATCGTCTCGCATGCGTTATATAAATCGTTTATATGATTTATTGGCTCAGTTACATATTACCGCCGCGTATTTCGTCGTGAAAAGTTAATAAAGATGACTAATAGCGTCGAGAGTGGCGATTTGAAATCTGATTTTAATGCGCGGCGGACTACAGAATCCTCTAATGAAATATCCGTGATGCTAAGTAGCACAGTCATGAGAGTGATATCTATTTCGTTTGTCTGTGGCCTGAAGTGCCTGATGAGCATGAAGTCCTTGAACACGCCTCGGCCGTGTGGCGTATTCCTTTCCACCTAACTTTATGCGTGCCTTTTTCCACATCCATTTTTCACTCCCTATCTTCACTATTTGGCCGCAATAGAAGCCTCTCTTTTTGAGGCAGGTAAACCCCTTCACTTCGCCCTGAGAGATTACGCCCTGACTTTCCCTATTTCCACGTATTCCGAAATGGAAACTACGCGGCGAGATATATCTCCCCCGGAAATTATTGGCCACTTTGAGCGGAGCAATGACCTCCCCCTGCCCCCCCCCCCCCCTATGACCACGCCGTGCCCTAGGGCGGTGAAGTCAGGGAAGGCCCCAAATCTATAATGCATCTGGCCTCCCTCTCGCCCAACAACCCTTCTCAGTAATTCATTTTTATTTCCTTCGCACGGGGAGGCTGTTATGCAAATGCCATGTAACCCCAAGAGAATTTCCGGTAGGTAGGAACTATATCCATTAAGCATTCCGGACGAGATTGATGGCAGCACAGAGTATAAATGCTAGTCACTAACATCGAGTTACATTCTGCCGATTCTCATCAGTCAGTGCGAAAAACACTTCGCCTAAACGCCAGATGATAGTCATATCTGCAAAATAAATTACTTCAGCTACGAGTGAGCCATATTAAAAACCTCTGATGCAAAATTAAAAATAATTTAACGAGGCAAAATATTACGGCCAAAAAGGAGCATATATAATATTCAGCTTTCGTCTCCTAAAATATTTAATGCAGTACACATATTTATTTGTAATATTCTTTTTATTTTTCATAATTTTTGGCTTAAATAACAGTTTCAGACTTAGCGTAGACATTTCACATTCATGACGGAGAAAAACTTTTGTTTCAATCCATACTTTAATTAATAAACTGGCCCGCGAACTCCCACTACATCCACAATATGACTCTGACGCTATTGAAATCTCTGGCGAGATCATCAAGGATTACGTGTACACTACCTGAGCCTCCCAGCTTAAGAAACGAGATTGAATCGCACGTACTCCCCACATTTTGGAATTACGTGAAAACGTAAATATTATAGGCGCAAAAGACAGGTATGCAGCATGCCGAACGGACCGTATCGTCAGCAACCCTGAAGATTGTGGGTAAACTCTTCTCGGGATTCCCACCGGGTTAAATTATCCATAATATCGGCTAATATGGATGATGTAACCCGGAGGGAATCCAGAGAAGAATTTCCCTTTTTATTCGCCGGGAAAGCATTAAATTACCCTGAAGATTTCTTACAATACAGTAGATACCTTTTTCTTCAAGACATGTTGGTTTCTGTCTTCACTAATGGGGACTGTAGCCTTCAAACAGGAGTCCAAGGCAGCTTTCAACTATTTAAAAAATGCTATTTCCCGTAAAAGAGTTGGAAAATTTTTACATCGGTTTCAATGTACACGACATGACGCGGCCATTGGGATGGTAAAGTATTCTACATACCAGTAAACACATTTCAATGTGATAAAGAAAATATTACGGCGCCTCATTGTAGTTTTAAAGACGACGGACAAGATAAAGCAAGAGGGGAATAAGTATACACATTTTCCACGCAGAAGAATACGACCAGATGAAAAACGACCTCTTCAAATACTTCCTACATGCATGCAATTTTTCCATCTTTTTAGAACGAGTGTTTAGAGTATAATAATAGAATAGCAATTTTTTTATTGGCCTCCAACCGTGACCATTACACCCGAATTAGTTCCAGATTTTGAGTAAAGAGGGAGGAAGCTTTCGGTCAAGAGGCGCACATTGTTCCCTTCCGGTGATATTCTGCCCAATCCGATGTTCGCGTTCACTGGAGCACCGCTGCCGCCGCCGCCGCCCTGCCATCTACACTCCAACAAGATAAACCCAACTCACACTAGCTCTCCTCGCTTCCAAGGACTCCACCCACCGACAAGGGCCCACCCAGGGCCGGCTCTCGTCGTTAGCCACCCCTGGTCGCACCTGCCTCCGCTAAGAGGACACACATTTCGAGAAGGGCGAGTTGCCAAACTTGCCTTCCTTACACCTCCAACGCCACCTTCCGCCCACTCTTCCAACCCTCCCTCCAACCCGAAGACACAGGCACTCGAACACGAAAAGAAATGTGGTTCTCCCGACCCGCTTTAAACGAAAATAATGATATCGGTCCGGGGGTGAATTATTTTTACTTACTATTGCTTTTAATGTTTTTGATAACATTAAAGTCATAGACTCATGAAATATATATACAATACTATGACTGATAACTTCAGGCTTAACGATGTAAAATCTTTCCGTTACAGAAAATAATGAATATAACTTTTTTGTGTTCTCATGTATATTTAAATAAGCATGACCGGGTTTCATAACATAGCTACATCTTCAGGTGAAGGAGGAGAGAAGAAGTATGTCTGTTACGGAACTCGGGTCGGGAACTAGTTAAATGCACAGGTGAAAAAAGGTGTCTTTCATTTCCCATACATAATACAATTCAATACCTAATCACGATGATGAAGTAAAAGACAACCGCTAACAAAATGTATACTCCGCATGTACCGGCACATCTATCGCATATCGATCCTAGAGTTCAAGGGGAGGTAGGTTTGTAGGTCCTCCCCTCTTTGCGGGAAGGGCACACATTGCCGTCTTCGGAGAGAAAGAGAGAATTCTTGGGGCAGAGAGAGTAGGAACGCACACTCTTGGTGGGTTGAAAGTTGGAGAGTAGTCGGAGAAAGCGGGGAAGAGGAGATAGTTGGCGAAGAAGACTGCAGATGAGAAGGGAGGGATTTTCTCGGAGGGCGGTGGGGAGGACGGGGAATTGGCTTGTTAATGCTGACCACCAGCGAGTGGGCAGGCAAAGTCTTAACTACCGAAGACGTTGCTCAGAATGCGGTCGTTAAGGACTTCCCCCAACAAGGCCACTTGCATAATATATACGTCGCTAAGGGGAGGAGGAGGGGTGAGATGAGAGTGGCGGCCACTGGTTGCCACGACGGAGACTGCATGCGGCAGATGGCCATCTTGCGAGAGAGAAATGACGACGGAAATTCGATGCTCATTTTCCCTCGAAGAAAATATTCTCACAGGCTGGACAATCCTCTCGATTGAAATGGCTTCAATACACGTCGTCGTGAATGATAAGAAAATTCTCCATTTGTCAGGAAATTAATACGGGAGAAGTTGAAATTAAAATACAATATTATTGTTTAATGCACATTTCATTATTTTTTCCCGTTCACAATTGATTCCAGGTCCTCATTTCTTAATCATTTAACACATGGATAAGATTAAATAAAAGAGCAATCTCAGGGTCTACCTTCACCGTAAATCTCAAAAATAATTTTTTTAGAGTCTTTGCCTTCCATTTCAAATAAAAAAATTCATAAATTACCACCTGATAAAAAAATTTTTTCAAGCGTATAGTTTCAGGCACACCAGTTTCGATATAGCCACGTTGCAAAGCTAGAGGTACCAAACTAAAATATAATAATAATCATAATCAGTATTTCAAAAATCCTGATGATCAGACTACTTCAAATATAGAATTAATGGAGAAATTTAAAACATTAAATGGAAAACAGTTGTGATAAATACAAATTTATATAAAATAATCTGAATGGAGAGAGTGATGAATAACTCTCATTAAACCTAGCGCAATAATTTTTACATTGCCGTTTTAAATAGATGACTGAGACACTCGAAAGAAATCCTTGTAATTTAATTAATCTCAGTTCCAAGAGCTTTTAAGAAAAAATATTTCTTTCAAGGACATATTTTTTGCATTACGTTAATCATAAAACAAGTTCACTAATACCCAATCCTTATGCCATGGCAGAAAAAAAGCACAAAAAATGCGTACTTCAAATTATAACGAAAGTACACCTCATGCCCTGGCATGTAAAACAGCTTATTAGGAATCAGAAAAATTATCCATATACGGAGAAAAAGAAACTTGTACGACGCTTTCCTATTGAAAGAGTTACGGAGTTAAATTCTACGGCTTTAAATCGCACGCACGTGTTCGGAGCGAGCACAACGCTAAAAGCCTTTCATTGAAAACAAACTTATGCTAACTCACACCTGTCATGGCCTACGCCTGCCACAAACAAGTGAAACCATAAAGCAAAACTCATGATGGCAAAAGGCTCAAAGGCGCGAGGTGAAACAAAAGATGTCGTAATTGGCTCAAGTTTCCGTCGAAAGTCGTCGTTAGGGAGGTTAGTTAGTGACATCAGCGGGAGGGAGGTCGAGTTTCTTGGAAGCCACGATAATCACCCAGAAAGAGCAACATTTAACAAGTAAGTCTTAATTTAGCTATCTAGTATTCACACGATTCACTTTACCAGTCTCGTGCTTTGAATGGCTTCCGGGTCACGAGTCCCGTACAGGGTATTATGAGAATTAAGTATTCCAGAAGTCAGTGCAGAGATAATATCAATAAATCACAATAATGTTGTGTAAAAAGTTCCGATATATATAAGATAATTATCTTTGAAATCACTGAGAAAGGAAAATTAAATTAAAAAAGAACAAGTCCACACCCAAAGTAAGTAAAAGAGCTCATAGCAAAAGAATCAAATTCTATACTTAAGCTAAATATTATTGGAATTCCAAAATAAAACGTTCAAAGTCGTCGAAACTTTTGCACCCTCACACATGTATTTACCCCGTCATTAAATTTACGTGTAATCTACTTTCTTTTAATGAAGTAGTGCATATTAAAATTTACCTCTCATGTTTCATTTATTCTATTGCATAAATTATCACCACGAAACTGCTTATTGCGCAGTTTCGCGATGGTATTTTCTGCAAAACGCAGCACTATTGGAAATATGTTTATATTCGTTTTCAGAAAATATAAAAAAAGATAAAGAAAAACAAAACGTGTTTTCCATCAACACGAAATCAGCGGATATGAAGGCAGGCACCGAATAATTTCTTTTTCCGCTAAGGTCTGATCGATGCCTTGCTGTAATGCCTGCTCCTTCATTAAACTAATGGTTTGCGAGGTGACCTTATGGAATCGAGACATGATCGATCAATATGTAAACTTTGTTGTATTCCACAGAGTATTTATTAAAAGACTCAATCCAGGTCATTATGAAGTGGTTTGTATTACCTCTTCATAATGACCTAGAAAGATCAAAACTGGTTGAATTTTTAATGAATACTCAGTGGAATACAACAAAGTTTACATTTTTAATGTAGCAATGCTTCTATTTCCAGACACTTCCTGAAATGTGTTGTATCGCCAGGGGCGAATCCAGGATTTCTTTCCAGGGGGCACAAGGATACCCCGTAATACACAACGAACGCAATGATAACGGAACCGTATTAAAAATCTTGCATATTTTTTGAGGTTCTGGGGAGGGGGGGCACGTGCCCCCGTGACCCTCCCCCCTGGATCCGCCTATATGCGCATCGCCATATATTTGCGCCGACGCACAATCCCAGAGAAAGCACATCCGTACTGCGCTATCAACGATTTTGGGACTGGAAGTGCCTAATTTCAGGAATCCGTTAATGTGCTTCTTTTAAGATTTTCTCGGCCACCAGCATTTTTCCAGCGTTTTCAACAAATTTGAAAGCCTCTTGCTTTTTGCGGCAGAGAGGAAAGGAGCAACCTGCATGATTAAACCCTCCACAAAGGGCCGCATTGTCTAATGTGCCTCAGCATTTCATTCACACGTAATGATGGCTAAGTTATGACAACACGTATCTCAAAATTAGGCCGATTTTAGACAAATTGATTTTAGATATCTTACACAATCTGCAATGACATTTAAAAAATAAAATTCAAGTAAAAATCAAGTGTTTGCTTGCAAATGTATGCTTCTTTTTCAGTTTTATGAATTTTTGGTTTTAAATTTCAGTGTACAATGGAAAATATAAATCGTTTCTTTTGCTCTCCTGAAAAGTTACTATTTCTGAGATACGGGTTGTTATAACTTAGCCATCGATATATCAGTTAAGCAGTAGTAGTCATGTTAGCCATTCTTGCTTCCACGTGCTCAATTCAACCCCTGCACCCCTTCCCACTCATTTTACACCCCCACCACTTCCCTCTCTTCTGTACATTTGAAAGCATTCACCCTCGCGAGGAATTTAGAGGTGGATCTCACCGCTGATCGAAACTACTAATCAATAATTTGGATCACGCAAATTGCACCAATCACTCGCTCATGATGCCTTATCGCTAAAAACCATCTGCTACCGTTTAATTCTGCCATTGGTGTGAAAGAGCACTTGGATGAATTCGTCGAACGTCACCGTTCTGAGCTGTACATACAGTGATTAGCGTGGTGTCCTCCATTATCTGACTGAGTCATGAAGCCATCCATTTATTTGAGTGGCGAAGCCAAAGGTTTACAGCATAGATTGACGAGCAATTACGGGAGGACGTGGGAGTGACGATGAAAGCATTCATTCGCATATCACAAAGGATTATTAATTTAATGAACAAGGTGTAACTTAACAGCTAAATGACACGCAGGCAAAGATCGAGAGCCAGGTCAGCAGAAAATAAACTAATTACTAACTGCTTAAACTGCATGATTAAACCCTCCACAAAGGGCCGCATTGTCTAATGTGCCTCCATTTAACAACTTTTCGAAGAAAAAATCCTGTAATCGGATTGGACTTGAAATATTGAAAAAAAAGAAAGATATATATTTAAGTAGAACTCAATACTCCACGATCGCAGTACGGGAGAGTAGGGCATCGATGAAAAATATCCTCGTTAAAATTCTCATTCAAAACTTTTCAATTGATTTCTGCTCAGTATGCCATTCGTGACTTGGTTCTTACAAGGCAACTTTGATCTTGAAAAAAACATCTAACAAACAACGAGACATCTAACAACGAGGAGTACTTAAACCATCAAATTTCTATTTTGTACGAAATTCCAGGCAGTGTTTTAGTATCGCAGAGAAAAACAATCAACATGTATTGAGTTTATAATCAATAGAATTTAAGCGATTGCTTGGTTTGAATTATGTCTACAATTCCTCCACTAAGATATTTGCGACGACTAACGACACGTAGCAGGTACTGCTTCACTAGCAATGAAATATATTTAAGCGAGATCGGATGGGAGCTATGGCTATGAATGAATGAAAGAGACTGAAATGAATGAAAACATTCATCATAACCACGAACAAAATACAGAATGTATTGTTATTGGGCTTTTCATCCTTGGTCGTACTTCAGTGCGATAGTTAAGCAGTTTCGGGCACCCCCAAGGTGCCACTGCGAAACACAAGAGTTGACCGAAGATCATTGGAGTCGAAAAGAAAGGCGATTGCCATGGATACCGTATTTTTGGATGAGGGGGAGGTGGGGGGAGTGGAGTGGGAGGGGCGATGTTGGAACGGGGAGAGGGGGGGAACGGCACTCATGCGGGACGACTTCCAGGAGTTGGTGCCGAAGGTCGTGATGAGGCATCGGTGGCTGGGCTTTGGAGAGTGGAGTGGGATGTTTGGAAAGAGAGATTGAGGGAGGAATGGCAGGGGTGCGTGGGTGGGAGAATGCGAGTGGAAAGGGGAGGCAAAGGTGTTTTCCGTACGAGGGGAAGGAGGAGAGAATATTTTGGTGCGTGAATGCGAGCTTTGTAGTTATACTTAGTTGAGCCGTCAAGATGACTACACTTCATTGACTCGTTCATTTGATCGAATCTTTTGAACCACCATAAGTACATTACTGCAGAGAAAAAATTTCAGAGGGAAATAACGCAAAGACTATGGCTGAAATATAATAGCATACAAAACTTGCAGGTTAAAAAAATGAAAGTGGCATTGTTTGTTAAGTTCAACTAATGGTTTGCGAGGTGACCTTACGGAATCGAAACATGTTCGAAACATGATATGTAAACTTTGTTGTATTCCACAGTGTATTTATTAAAAGACTAAATGAGTTTCGACCTTTCCAGGTCATTATGAAGAGGTTTGTTTATTTTACTTAGAAAGGTCAAAACTGGTAAAACTTTTAATACAACTCTTTGGAATACAACAAAGTTTACCTTTTTAATCTAGCAATGCTTCTATTTCCAAGCACTTCCAGAATATTATGAATACATGGGTATTATATTTTATGCTAGGAATATCACAGTTTAAAATATCGGTTAGTTACATCGAACGCGATTGATATTAATACATTTCCTCGCTTATAAGTCCAATGATCCTTTTTTATATCCACTATTCTCCTCCCCCTCCCCTTCTCGTCCTCAGTCATTCGTCATTGTATCCCGCAAATACAATCTCCATCCGCACTTATTCCATCTCAATCAGTTTCCTCTTCCTTTCCTCCGATTACAGTGAATTCTCGTTCCTTTTCATCTACATCTACATCTACAAATTACCCTGCGAGCCACCTCTAGGGTGTTTGGCAGGGGGTGATCAATCACCAGCATGCAGCATGCATTTGGACTCCCACATGCACACCACACCGTCCAAGAAACGTCCCGTATAATAACAAACTATACTACTATATGCTGTTAGAAATAGAATATAGAATAGAAATTCAGAAACATGCAGTAAGTTTTACATAGGTTAGTAGGCTACACTACAAGTCATGCAATCTATTTACGCGTTCTATTGCTGCCGTTATAATCTCTTATTGATCGTGGAAAAAATGACATTCGGAATCTGTCTGTTCTGCAATCTATCTCTCTTATTTTATTTATATGATCTGATCTTCCGTAGTACGTTGGCGTCCGCAAGATATGGTTAACTTCGTCAGAAAAGACACTGCTCTTGAATTTATCTAAAAGGTTTAGTCTATTTTTCAATCTACGGTCCGACAGAGATTCCCATCCGAGTTTATGTAAGAGGTCAGTTACACTAACAAGACTATCGTAACGACCTTTCACATACCTGGCAGCTCTTCTTTGGACGCGTTCTAACTCTGTTATTAAGCCTTTTTCATGAGGGTCCCAAACACTGGCAGCGTATTCCAAATGTGGTCTAACGAGGGAAAAGTAGCTAATTTCTCTCACTTTGTCGTCGCACTTTCCTAATATTCTTTTAACAAAACCCATTTTACGATTAGCTTGACCGGTTATTTCTCGAATATGTTTATTCCACGATAGATCATTATTGAGTCTAACCCCTAGATATTTCACAGATTCAACTGCCTTTAACTGCGCGCCCCGAATGACATAGTTACGCTGTAGGGAGTTATTCTTCTTCCAGAAATTCATTACGACGCATTTTTCCAAATTTAATTCTAACTGCCAAGCATCGCACCAAGCTTGGATAGCAGCAAGGTCATTCGTTAGTTCATCTATATCTTTGCTGGAACGAATTTCTCTGTAAACTACAGCGTCGTCTGCAAATAATCGTAACTTACTCTGCACTACTTCGCCAATGTCGTTTATATAAAGAAGGAATAGGAGTGGGCCAATGACACTACCCTGAGGAACGCCAGAAGTGACTCTAACCTCATTGGAGACTGCACCGTCTAATACT
Organism: Ischnura elegans; assembly: GCF_921293095.1. Taxonomy (NCBI): domain Eukaryota; kingdom Metazoa; phylum Arthropoda; class Insecta; order Odonata; family Coenagrionidae; genus Ischnura; species Ischnura elegans. The sequence goes on along the minus strand of NC_060249.1, from coordinate 124,786,565 downwards.
ACTCTTTGGACGCGGTCGCTCAAAAATTCTCTAATCCAGGAAATGACATCTTCGTCTAGACCATAAGATTTCAGTTTTAATATTAACTTTCCGTGGGGTACTTTATCAAATGCCTTTTTGAAATCAAGAAAAATCGCGTCTACTGGAATGTTGTCTTCCCCGGAGACTAAAATATCGTGGGCGAAAAGCGCTAACTGAGTTTCGCACGATCTGCTTTTCCTGAATCCATGTTGATTTCCCATTAATAAGTTTTGCGCGTCTAGGTGTTTCATTACCGAGCTGACTACGATGTGTTCAAGGACTTTGCAAGAGATGGACGTTAAAGATATCGGCCTGTAATTAGATGGCTGTTCCTTGTCTCCACTTTTAAATATAGGCGTTACATTAGCGATTTTCCAGTCATTAGGTACTTCGTGTTGCTTGATGGATTTACTGAATATTAACTGCAAGTAGGGGGCAAGTTCTGAGGCTAGTTCTTTATATACGCGAGAAGGGATTTCGTCTGGACCAGGTGATTTATTTGGACTAAGCGATTTCAATATATTTTCTATTCCGAGCGTACTAATGTCAATAGCTGGCATCTTATGAATACAGGGATTGTCATCGGTCTCGGGTGAGTTTTCGGAAGGCTCCGTGAACACGCTCTTAAAGTAGGAATTTAATAAATTGGCTTTATCGTAACTGCTTGTCAACACATCTCCATTGTCGTTTCTCAGCGAACATACGGTAGATCGTTTACCTTGAACTTCCCTAACATATGACCAAAATGCTTTTGGGTTATCCTGTAACTGCTCTACTAGTGTTTTTCTTTTAAAATTCGTGAACGCATTCCTGAACGCTTCCTTCGTGGCGGCTTTAGTCATCCTATATTTTTTAATTATTAGCTCTCGTTCATTAGCGGATAAATCCGTGCTGACCTTTTTCATTTTAGCATGACACGCTCTCTGTCGCCTCAATGATTTTCTCACTTCCGCGTCGTACCATCTCGGTTCGCTGCCTTCTTTTACTATTTTACTAGGGATGTAGCTATTTATTCCCGAAGTTACGAGCGAAAGAAAAGCTTTCCAAGTATTCTCTACATTTAACTTTAATACTGATTCTTGAAACTCGGGGAAAGCATTTTTCATATGACTCTTGAACCCATCAAAATTAGCTCTTTTAAAAATGAAAACTTTACGCTCTTTTTTAAAGTTTACAGCGGTATTTAGAGAAAACTTTGCAGTTACTACCCTATGGTCACTTATTCCTTCGACAGTGCCAACGTTTATTACCTGATGTGGTATATTTGTCGCTAATAAATCAAGAATATTTTCTCCTCTGTTCGGTGCGGATGCTATTTGAAACAATGAATTAGATGTGAAAGTGTGTAATAAAGCCTCGCAGATCACTTTATCCCTCCCACCAGGAATGAAGCTATTAGTCTCCCAATCTATAGAAGGTACGTTGAAATCTCCACCCACAATCAAGTTTCTTTCAGGATACTTGGATGCTACGCTGTTTATTTGATTTTGAAAATCCAACATTGACGTTATATCTGAGTTAGGTGGTCTGTAATACGAACATAATAAAATAGTTTTGAATTTTGGACATTTAATTAAACACCACACAGATTCAACGCTGGTCTCAGTTACGGTTATCGCTTGGCTGACGATTGAATTCTTTACAGCTATAAAAACTCCGCCCCCAACTCGATTTATTCTATCTTTCCGATAAACAGTGAACGATTTTGGGAAGATCTCATTGTCTGAATCATCATCTGTTAGCCAACTTTCTGTTCCAAAAATTACGTTACACTTCGTACTATGAATTGAATGGTGGAATTCGGGAATCTTATTTCTTAAACTACGGCAATTAACCACAGCCACGATTAAAACTTCGGAACTAGTATTATTGCGATTTGGGAATAATTCTGATTTGCTTTCGTCGAATAGACTATTCACAGGCTCTATACCGCTGATAAATGGAAATGCATGTCTTATTGACACACTATCAAAATGACTTGAGCCTTGACTGCCTTTGAACGTGTTGCTCGACTGACGCTTCTCGTGCTTAAATGTAATACCTGAAACGCTGATTTTTCTCTCTACTTCTCTATTCTCATTTCTGGAAGAATCTTTGTCTGTGAAAAGTTTTGAACTTACCCCTTTATTTTTCAACCCACTAATATATCTACACTCTGCCCTACTCTCTACTCTAAAAAAGACCTACAGTGCTCAAATATGCTACTCGCTACACGACTAGCCGACTCGGCCGTGTAATGGACTCCCGAACGGTTCAGAGGGATCCTACACGATCGGATTGCCGGCCTAAGGTCCACGAAGGAGGCTCCGATGTCCGTGCAGAAACGACGCAGCCTCTGGTTTATGCCTTCCACTCGGCTCCAAACCAGAGAACCACGATCGATCCTCGGGACAAGACTACAAATCGAAAGCTCAATGCCGACTCCAATGGTCCCACCCACCCGCTTCACTTCGGAATTCAGATCCCGGAGGGAATCTAGAATTTCCTCAGATCCACGGAAGGTGGCATCATTGACGCCGACATGAGCCACGACCCGCAGTCTGGAGCACTTCGTGCCCCGTACCGCCGCACCAACCTTTTTCCCTCGAATCCATCCCACCGTCTACGAACTACCTCATCATAACAAAAAAATACAATAATTTTGATAAAATCTCGGTATTAACATAGGTAATTGAGAAATCTTAATGCAAAAACATGTATAGTTCGTTAGGCACTATTATTTGAGTTTTATTATGGTGTTTACAAATTTTAGGGAATTAAAATGAGGGTAAAAGTTTATTAGCTGAAATGTCCCATTTATCTCTACCAGTATTCTCAAATAAATACTACTGATTGCGATTAGGGAACATATTAGTAGCGCTCATTAATATTACATTGCCAGAGTAAGTGCAAATGACAAGAAACTGCCGATTTAAAAAAATCCCGCATTTTTCCAGGTGTTTTTTTTTTCGTTTGGTACTTGGAGGAGGTGACCAACAGATAAGGTCACTTGCACTAAGATGAAATAGTTGGGATGGAAGAGAGGAGAAAAACCTGGCGTCGGCATTAGCCTGCTCTCAACAAAGACGCCAAGAGGACCACGGTGAAACGTCCCATCCGACGGACGGAGCGTGGTTCTTTAAGTGTCCTCCAGAAAACATTCAAGCAGGCTCTGAAAATTCCCACTGGCCCACGGGGTGGGAAGACCGGCCACCACATGAACGCGATCCCCTCTTGGAATGGTTTTTTCAGCAAGTCATTTTGCGTTGGCAACTCACGAGACGTGTAGCACCTACCCAATCCCCATTCCGTCTATTCCCAGCTCAAATGGCAAATGAGGAGCTTCCGAGAAGTTTTACGAAATTTAACGAAAAGGTTAGTGAAGAGTCTGATCTGGAGTGTGGCTCTTTATGGCGCAGAAACGTGGACACTTAGGAAGGAGGAAAAGAGAAGATTGGATGCATTCTAGATGTGGGTGTGGAGAAGGTGAAGTGGACAGAGAGGAGGAGGAACGACGAAGTGCTGGATATGGTGCTTGAGGAGAGGCAGCTCTTAGATGAGATACGGAGGAGACAGATGGTATGGATGGAGCGAGTACGTAGCGGGGAGTGGATGTTGAAAACGGTGTTAGAGGGAAGAATGTAGGGCAAACGAGGGGAGGGGAAGAAAGAGAATAGAATTTTTAGATAGAATGAAAGGGAGTAGGTTTATTGTGAATTGAAGAGGGAAGTGCATGATGGAAAGGGAGGCTCCCGGAATTATTCTCAAGCACTCCATGGAAATCTATCTTAATTGGTAAAATACTTTAATGTAAGTCGCTAGATCATCTGGGTCCGTCGAGGGGTTATCAGGGAACCAATTAAGACGCCAACACAAAGGGTTCAAAGACTCTCGCTTTACTCGTCCATTGAATACAGTATATCCACCAAGACTCTCTCTAGTTCTTGAGCGCACTTCGCAGCCGCTCGGCGTCACCACGTGACTTCCCCGTTGGCCATCGCTCATTCACCTCATGAACAGGCGACTTGAGTTCTCCTGCTGTGCATGCACTAGCAACTCCTCGGTGGGTAGGTAGAAGGGTTGGGGGGAGAGCTGATAAAGCGGTATAGGACAAGCAAGGAATGGGGTAGGTGGAATGGGAAGTGGGAAGAAAGGTGCCGAGTCATTGGGTGCACTTACATTAATTAAGAAAATGGAAAATGATCGCAGGTGGAAATCATGTGGCAAATAGAAGCATCAAGTGCCCTAGATTTGTGATTTCGTGGATAAGTGGCCGATGCATGCGACTGCTTAGTGCAAGGAGAGATGAAGTGAAAAGAAGGACGGGGGTGAGGGAGAGGAATAGATACAGAAAGGGAGACAGATAGAGAGAGATAGGGGTGCGTTTGGGTGGAGGCGTTCGCAGTACTCTCTCCCCTTCGCCCCATAATCACGAGAAACACTAGAGAGTCCCAGGGAACCAAGTTGGTCGAAAGAGCGTGTGTGGCTCTAATGGCCTCCATGGGATATGTCTGCCCACCCTACTCTCTCTTCTTCTTTCGCACTTTCCACGACGTCTTTTATTCCCCATCCTCCAGCACTCCCTCCCTCCCTCCCACGAAACATTTCCACTAGAACAAAAGTCAGATAAGTCTCCCCTTAGACATGCTACGCGACACGCAATAGCCTAACCAGCTTCATATATTCTTTAGTAAGAAATACATCGGTTGACGGTGATGTAACAGTGGTTTAACGGTGGTGTAACTGTTTATAACAGTGGTTTATGATTTAGATGGCACTCTTCGGTCAAAAAAGTCTTGTAATAGCGGTATCCACGAAGTGACTTTTTGAGTTCCCATAGTAAATCTTGTAGTTAGAGAGTTAGTAACGTGAATATTTCCACAAATTTTCGCCTAGTGACTAAAGATACCTCAAGTAACTGCGCTATATGCGTAGTTACGTGTATGTCACACGCACGAGATGGCGTGTAACCCCCCTCAGCATCCCCACCTAAGGATGGGCACGCCCCCTTTTTCTGAGATCACCTCTCTTTCCCACACGTCTTAACACTCGCCCACAATATGCCACCGTCCATCCGGCGACGCGCACGACACAAGAAGAGACTTCTTCTCTCTCCCCTTTCTTATCTTTCTCACTTCTTTTCTTTTCCTCTTCCACTCCACCCTTCTAGACCCTCCCCCAACCCTCATTCCATCAACTTCCACCCTTCGAGTCGTGTCCATCGCTAACTTGTTTTCCCTCCAAACTCATTCCCTCCCTCAACACGTAAATACCTTGGCTCTTCCTTGGGTCAATTCCTTCATAGGCCGCCCGAGGGACTCCGCTCTCCCTCCGATGTGATATTACGAACCGCAGTCCACAAAAAGGACTTCCACGGAGAGTTTTCGATGGTTTATTTTATTACAAAAGTTTTTCGATTCGCAAGTGAGCCTCCATTAGGACGACGTGAATTGCGCAGTTCTTCATTATCTTACTTCAACATTTTGCATGCGTATCAAGCAAACGTACAGATATTATGAGTATCCCCGATAAGTAATAAGATACTCAAAGCAAGTACACAAATGGCAATATTAGATATACCTTCAGGTAAAACACGTCTCCCAAAAATCGGTAGCATATTTAAACAATACCTAATTTGCACAGAATTCTATAAAGAAAACAATGCTAGAATATCAGCGATAAATAATTATAACGTCTCACAGTATCATTGCCGGTATTTTTACTTGCCTATGTCCCTCAACTTAGTACCGTTTGGTGAGCATTTTCATTCTTAAGAATAAAAATCTCACATATCTGTGATAAAAGATTTTTCTAAGAATCCTCTATAGAAATAGTTAGTTAGACGGTTAATTTGCTTCGAAACACTTACTACAAGAAAAAAGCACATTAGTGCATTTTTATATTTCCTCCACTTTCCCCTTATCCATCGACCCACACCACCCACAGTGACGCTAAACCCAGCTCCAACCCCAACCCTTACCTCCCCCTAACCAACTCCCGGTAATTTTCCCTACCCAACCTTCTGCTATATATACTGTCAATTTACCTGAATTTTCACCTTGATAATGTTACTCTGTAACGAATAAATGGCCGGTGTCAATAAATTACTATGTGGAAATAGCAAAGTTGTTGATCCTTCTATTACTGCATTTATATATCGACTTCAGATGTGAAACAGAAGATAAACAGGTTATCTGATACGAGAATGGAGTGGAGAGCTGTGCCAATATGTTTTCAAGATTTTTGCCGATGAGCATTAATATTTTGATGAATATAATTTTAAAAAGATTGCTCCACAATTGTACACGACTTTTCTACTAGTTATTTACTAAACGTTTCGACAAACTGATGTATGATCTTAGGTTTCCCCGGCGTATCAGTTGCAGAAAAGTTTCCCGGGTTTTCCACCGGTTGATGTCGTCCATGTATCATGTGGATCAGGGGATCTTCCGAATGTGGCATTCGGAAGATCCCCTGAGGATGATCAGCAAGTCGCGGATCGAAACGTCGGGAGACATGGACGACATCAACCGGTGGAAAACCCGAGAAACTTTTCTGTTTCGACAAACTATTTTCATCAGATTGATGTGTCAACGCAACAGCATACCCCAGAATGGATTCACGAGCCGTTGGCTCCTTAGCAAATTGCCGTTCGCTCGCTCGCAGGTTTGGCGTAAAGGAACATTCAATTACGGAATTCCAAGGCCACTGGGCGATGGGAACGAAATAGACCAATTAATAGGAGCGAAATCATTTCAGTTCGGACGCCAAAAACACGCGAATGGCACCTCGATTCGAGAGTGAAAGGATCGACGCAATTTTACGCTTCGCTCGTGATTTAAAAGTCTTCGTGAATGGCGCGGATTCACGTCGCTGAAAAATTAAAAGCACTTTGAGTGCTTTTATAAATCGGAGAGTACGAAAATATATTGCGAAAGGGGAGCCAGCGAGCGAATGGAGTTAAAATATTGGAGCAGAGAAAACGTTATTCGTAACAATAGTACGCACGACCTTACCTCATATATTTTGGTAGACTCCTTTCGATACTTTGCAGCCATTTTATAATATATATTCCTCGGCGCATAAATGTTACCCAGTTAAACTTACTCTTGGTCGGCATTGATGATTTGGCTAAAGAATACGATTGATGAATTTTGATTGTTTTAATAAAATCTCCAATATGTCTAATCCTCAGTTACCTACATATGTAAATAAAAGCAAATAAAAGGAAAGTAGAAAACGAGAAAGAAATTATCAATCATGTCTCAGAATATTAAGTACATGCGATGTTTTCATGAACTTGAATGAAATAGTCACATAAACTTATTTTGGAATCTCTCATTTAGACACAACACTAAATGGCAATTTCACCTCTTTTCTCTGTTATCAAATGTTCTTGAGGATCGTCGAATCGAGTGGTACCATTATACTTACCAGCGTATTGACAACGACAAGCATAGTTTCAACTTTCGCATAAAAAATCATTACTGAGGTTTTGGCCAGCTTCTTTTATTTCAGCCCATTATGCAACTACCCTGCCCACATAAAAAGACGCCAACAAAACTACGACTTAGCTTCTTTTACTAAGAACTCACACTGGACAGTTATAAGAAAAGAAAGATCCATTTTAAAAAACTGCACCGGCATTTGGGTGCTCAGTAGTATATTAAAATGGAAAGAATAAACGCATAAATAACTGCAGTATAATTAAAGGGCTGGATATAGTCCTAAGTGTGAGTGACACATGGTAGACAATTCACAAAGAATATTTGCTATACCTACTTCGGGAGACAAGATACGAGAATCGGAAATAGAGAAAGTCTTTATGTTTACTAAAAAGAGTATATGATTAAAATTGGAAAACTCTGCGAAATAGACATACTTATTCTGATTCGCATCTCACTACAAATACTAATGAATATTATTACCAAAAAGGACCTAAACCAATTCTACGCCATCAATACATACTTAACATAATAACGTAACGGAAAAAATCATAAAAACACTATTATGTTTCCAAAAAATGCGAAATCACACGTTTAATCCACTGCATTTAATACAATTTAATATTATTCAGGCCGAAAAGCGAAACTGGCACTTATATTTTAACTGCAAAAGGTTAGCGTAATTTCCTATTTTATTTGGAATTTTAAATACATTCACACATGACAATTCCATGACAGTACCGAGAAATGCTTTGGATGGACATATTTTTCGAACATGTTATACAAAAACGATGGGATATTTTCCTCTTCATTTATAAGTACTGTAATTGTGCACTGTCCGCAAAAATTCTCTATATCACATTAATTTGTCATTTTGAGCAGATGGAAATTGAAATCACGATTCGACTGCAATTAGAGAAACACTATATGACAATTAAATTGATGTTAAGCACATTCACAATGGGTACTAGAAACTCGGGAAAATATTTTTATGTAATTTAATTTATTATATAAAGTAAATTAAACGAGATATATTATATTTCAGTGGAGAATGTTTCAATGCATAACATTTAAATTAAAAATATTATTCCACACAAGAGCAGTTGAAATTTATTTTCGGTTAAATATGAAATTCTAAACAACTTTATGCTGAAAATATTTTACAAAGATAAACAGGTAATGTACTTAATTGAATGCGCGCAGACCACGTACAGTGTAATAAAAAAACAGCATAGTAGTAGAAAACTTAAATTTGAAATTGAGGCTTACTACTGCGTGTGTCAGAAACATAGACGACAATACAGCTTAGGATGCGATATAATGTCCAAGAATCATCTTTTATATTATTAATCATAATTATGACATCTAGACCTCAATAATGGTTAAAAACCGTCAACAATATTAAAAACCGTCACCATAGCACTTTCAGCTAAATTCTTTGATAGAATTTTTTATATTGACCCATCAAAATATGATATAAATTCCCTTACTTCTTAGAACTTCCCTTATAAATGTCTCATAGTATGCATTCAGTCAATTATAGCTTGTAGTATTCACATAATAGCGTAAAGCAATTATTAATTCCAGCGCAAGATATTATTTTTATTTCATATTTTCTCGCATTTCTAGGCTAATACTTTGGCATAATGTTAAAAGTGTTAATCTATTGACCTAACATCAATTGCAATTAAAATTACCACTTTTGACCGAATGTAATGAATTGGAAAGATACACTAAATTATTTTGGTTGGTTTACATCAAAGCTATTTAGTTGTTGTGATTCTTAACGTGAACTTAATCGTCCTAATCCCTATGCGAAGTTAAGAATTTTTAGTAAACGAGTGGGTTCGCAGAAAAAGTAAACAATGAAAAGGAAAAAGATAAATCATGTGCACAGTCCACTGCAATCTCGTATTTACCAATTCCAAAAAGGAAAAAAAAACAATGCCTCTAATCTCACGACGGAGCAGCAGCATGGAAGTCAGAGTGGAACGTAATTGATGCGACGCCAGAGTAGCGTAGCACACATCTTAGAGGACGTTCGAGTGTGCTGTAGGCACTCCTTGGGGTATCGAGTTCGCTTGCTCTTGCTGACAATTCGGAGGTGTTGTCACAGCATTATTTATCTAAGACAGGAAGACCTTGCTCTCAAGTGTATGAAGGAGTTGTGATCGAAAGAGCTTTCAGTTAGTTTGAAGCTCAAATTAAAATTATGCTACATCATACAGGACGCATATATAGTGCATAGGGTTATGTGTACTTACAATTTTATTTAATGTATTTACTGAAAAAATTGCGATGGTTCTTTAATATCGCCATTTAGTATAGTAGCAACGTGTCAATTCTAATGAAAAATGTCAAATATATTATAAAATATTGGGCATTCTTGATATGAAGACAATTTTATAAATCCTAATAACTTACGCAAGAAAAAGCGGAGGGAAGCGGTCCGGTAAATTCACACATTAGGGAAGAGGGGACAAAAATGCCCTTACGTAATACTTGAACGTTCCCTAGAGACGGTTCCGTACAGCACTCGCAAATATGGGCGACATAGCGAATTAGCGCACAAAGGAGAGAGAGAGAGAAGCAAGGCCCTTTCGGTACGCAGGTAGACATTCCCCATGATCTCTGAACTGGGCGGAGGCGAATCCGAAAGGCAATATCACCGTGGTAACCCCTGGGCAGATGAGAATGAACACCACCAAATGAATGCAGCGACGCGCATGCGCCCTGCGTCTCTCTTGAAAGCGACCTTCTTTCGCAATTAGGGCCGGCAGTGCCACTGGGGGACGGAGGGGGGGGGGCGAAAATCCACCCATCCAGCCCACTCAAACATAAAGCCTTGCTCGAATAAAAAGGAATGAAACGACAGAGAGATATAGTCCGTCATACCCCTTCCGTGACACACAAAAACTCCCCCGCCCAACAAATAAGTCTCAATTAACGGACTACACACCGGGTCGTCGGACATTACGGCTCTCTCCCTCTCTCTCTATCTCTCTCTCTCTCCCATGGTCTCTCTTTCCCTCCCGTCTCTTACGCAACAATCCATATTGACGTCGATGGCGACGCATCGAAAAGAATGCAAATAGGAAATGATGTTGACAGGGATTGTTTTATTATTAAATCTCATTTATGGCCCAGTTCCCGCTCTCGTAACGCACAGAATCCATCGACACATTGGTTCATTTTTTTCTTTACTTTTTTTGAAGCGACATGCCATAAAAAGGAGTGCCTAACGCTGGACCTCTACGTTCAATTCTGCAGGTAATACCAGCGAACTACCGAGCACCGTGAAATATATCCCATCTGGATGAGGGGGCTTGTTCTCGCAATAATGACCAATTATCTACGCTCGCGTCCGGTGTGAATCTATATATGATAAAAAATTATGAACACTCCAGCGAATTTGAGAAAATAAAAACAATGCATTCTTCCACAGAAATTCTCATTTTCAAAACTCGATGGAGGTCACAAATTTCGACATTACATTTTTTTCTGCCGATGACAATTTTTTTCATAATTTCACAAACGGAACTGATATTGGGGAGATAAAAAATGTCACAATGAATGATGAGTAATGAGCACAAATGATATTATTACGCGCATATAAACGCGATTCAAAATTGCTTTATTTAAGAGGAGTAGATTTTCTTACAGTTAAAAATACAGACAGGCATCAACACATGATTACGTTAAACTGACTCTTGCAATTTTTATTGTGAAATTATATCATACTTATACTCAACCCACTCTCTTGAAACAGTTGCATAGGGACTATTAAAAAGTAAAAATACTGTTTCCGCTGTACCATTAATACAAATTCTTGAATCCTAGCTTAAATGGTTACAATTATCTAAAATTAATCAGAATGTTGCTCGTATTGTAGCCCTAAAACCATACGAAAAAGCCTTAATTTATCATTTTCATAGCAATCCGTTTTCACAATAGCTACAAAAAATGAAAAGGTAAGCTGTCATCATTCATGGCTATGACATCACCTAAACTAAAATTAATCCTCCAAACCTGACTAAATGGATGGAGATGGATATCAAGCAAACATAATGATACGCGAATCTTCAGCACTTACTGCATAATCGATTCAACTTAACAAGTGTGATGCATGAATTCAAGAGTAATTTTGGAAATATTTAAGTATGCCGAGACTAGACACGGTGAATTTTCGCATCATTTTGGAAAGCTGTGACCAACAAATAATCGATAATTAATCAAGTAAGTACACGCTACCAATCACTGAAGCAACTGCAAAAGTATAACAGTGTAAAGCAGTATCTATTCTTCTCAAATAATATTTGAGTATTAGCGTCAGCATCTAAGAATGTGGTGGCGTTGACAACGGAAACATTAGTGATATCAGAGATGTTGGTACAAAAAAAATGCAATACTCATTTCAAAAAAGATCTATTACTCCATCATTGAAGTACTATGGAGTGTTCGTATTGACCACTTATTGTCCTCAAGATAGCCTACAAACAGTACATACGGGTTGATTCACGCTATTTTTAATCTAAGAATTTCTATTTACTAAATCTTTCTCTGGAATTATTCTTACTATACCATCTCTTTTTCCTCATTCCAGTGTGCAACATGACGATCGACGCGCGTGCGCTGCAGTCGCGGTCCGGCAAGTCCTTCGGCCAGATAAAGTCCCCTTCCTTGGTGGGCCCCGGATCCTGCTGGTATCTGCTCCTCGCCGATCGAAACCAGCGAATCGAGATACAGGTGTACCGACTCGTCAGCGTGGGACACTTCAACGGGACCAGGTGCGAACCTAATTTCACCAAACCACCCCACCCCAATATGTATATGTATATATACCTTATGATCACTTCAAACTTACATCGAATCTAGGTTGAAAGTATATTTAATGCTCAACATATGCTTAATTAGACCTTCCATTATAATGAGTAGAAGGAAAAGAGAAGGTAAATCATATAATATAACTAGAAACTTTTACCCGAGGGATAAATCTTTTACGGCTGTGCAACAGTTGTGAAAGTCGAGAAAAATGAACTGATCTTAATAAAGAACGGGCGAAGAAAATCAGCACCGTATTAAACAACTACAATAATTAATAATGATGAAAACGTAGGACCGGGTTTTTAATAAGCATTAAGCTTCAAGCATTAGTATGATTCGTAGATTTAAGCGTGATGGCGATGAATTTTTCCATATTGAAATAAATACTTTAGCCCAAAAATTAAAAAATAAAGTATTTTGACTTAGGTTTCATCACCTTCAACATGTTATAAAATTTAAACCTAGATCGCAATAAATTTCATAATCTTGGATAATGTACGTGTTTATTTCAAATCAAGACATATAGCCTATTCGTGAGGAACGTTCTCCAGCCGTTTATACGTCGTAGTTATTTCAGAAACGAAGATAATCTCAGTATAATTCCTCCAACTGAGAGGATTTTTTTCTACACATTTAGACATTACGTAGGTTGTTTTAATTAATGAAATCGAATATTTACCAGTAATTTTTAATATTTACGATATTAAAAATTATTAGTAAATTATTTTATTTATTTAAATTATTATATTTTATTAAAAATTATTAATATTATAATAATTTTTGGTATCGTAATTTATTTCAGAGCTGACACATTTATAACAATAAAGACTTTTAAAGTGCTTCCTTCTATACATTAGCATCGGGTGCAGTAATCAACGATTTACCCTTATGACACCTCAAAATATCCCCTAGCCAAAATGCCCTCTTTTCGCACAATTTTTAATGACGGTAGTGAAAAGAGCGTGAAAGTGAAATAAGTACCTATCATCAGGCAGTTTTTTAATGAGTGTACGTTGATTTACAGGTATGCATTATCAAGGAAATAATATCTAAAAGGTACATCGTCGTACTGACACATTACTATATAAAAAAACAAAATCGGGTGCGCGTTTACGAAAATAATAAAAGTTTAAAAATCAATTCACATTCAATTTAAATTACGAGATAGGAATAATTTTCATCAACTGATTCCGCTACATTAATCTATTAAAAAAATCGTAAATGCTTCAAATAGAAAATTGGTCATAAAGAAATAATGAAAAATTTTAAAGATACGTGCGCGTTTCACGGACTTTATTTGTCTGCGCGTCGCGAACTGGAAAAGTGATGGGCTCTGTTTAGAATTGACGTTGGTAACCATTGAAATGGTATTGGTAACCACATTCAGCCTCTAAAAGCATTATCATTTCAAAAGCTAGATGAATCATTTCAGTCATTGTATTGGTTTAATTCGATTGATAAAAAATTCATTTTTTTAGATTTTGCCAGCTTTTTGGCATTAGGGATCACTGTGAACCGTACCGAAGATTCATACGACATTTCTGGAATGAAATATAAAATGTTAATAGATCACTCAAGGTGTCCGCGTAGAAGCCAAAAGCTGAGATGGAACGAAGTACTTAACTCCAATATGTGTTATACATTACGGAAAAAGGAAGACGAATGTGAACAAAAACCTAGTAAACAGACAACACGCAATCCTGCTATCTTGCGCGCTACATCAGCATAGCTATCTTCCTTTTTGATGGTAAAAGTTAAGGGAAATTGAATTTCCTATTTAAATAAATAGTATGTAAGCTTCAAATCAAAAAATATCAGTTACGGAATCAACCAATCGGCCATCTTTCGAGGCATAGAAGGGTGAGAGAGGGAAAGGTGGAGAGTCACGTGATCTCGGTGTTTTCTATTTCCACCTAGGCCGCATGCTCAGAGGACAACAATTGGCCTTACCCATCCCTCTTTCCTCTGACGTCACAAACACCCACCACCTGGAAGAGCGATGTCCTCCAATTTCACCTTTCTATCCTGCAGCTATGCTACTCTTCGTATTAAAATGTACGTGGAGAGGCCTACCTTCCCGGCGATCTCGTTCTTCGCTACCTGGGATTTCGGATTATTACTCCCCTGAAAGCGTCCGATTCTCTTCGAAGCAAGCATCAGAACAAGTTCTCCTATTACGCTCATTCCGATTCGCCATTCATTTCTCACAGCTTTAATGGAATGGAATACGATACTCCTCTGAGATTGAAAATTAATTTCAATTGGAAAACGAACTATCGACATGCATCATAAAGGTTATTCCCGTTAAGGCAATTCTCAAAATATAATTGGATCATTACGCACCAATATGTCGTCTTCATTCAATTTAAGACATTTCTTTGAATTAAAGATTTATCGATTTTTTTAGCTATCAAGATGTGTAACGTAATGTAATTTTTACTCATTACGTGACATGCTCAAAAATTCATTAAAGCGGAGATATTTCTACAGTTCAAATACGTGGTTTTACTTTTTTTGTGGAGAGCCATGAGGGAGGGGGATAAACTAGTCAAACTATAATGAAAATTGGACAGCCACATGGCAGCAAAAATTAGACCAAAACTAACATGCAATATCGTTTTACTCGGGAAAGATTAGACCGGAGGGAAAATAAAAGACAACGAAGTGATTATGACACTCACCCTTCATTACTGTTTTAGATTACCAGCGAAATGTCGAGCGCCCTCTAAATAATTTCTGAGTATGCTACAGTGCACAAGGACTATTTTTTTCTCAATTTTCCTCCGTGGCTACGTACTTCAAAATAACTATAAATTATAGCTCTGCATCCATTTCTTCGGGGCGAAATATCCTTAAAAACAAAATGTATGGACTTCAACCAAAACATTCTTAAATCAAACATTTTTCCAGCTAATTTGATGCCATATAGTGTGTGTGATACATTATTATAGTTTCCACATGGCAAACGCATTTTCAAAAGTCTTAACCTTGCCAGGACAAAAAAGGTGGCTTACTTCCACGAAAAAAAACTGAAATTTTCATAATTATAATTCACTGATATATCTTCCTTTTCCTGGAATGTGTGCGGATTGAAATCACAGCGCAATAAACCATGTGATCAGACGGAGTGAAAGGAGGGCGAAGCAGATATGGAGAATTTTTTTTTTTGCTTCACCGAGCCGCCAGCAGATGGAGACAGAGAGGGTACTTATCCTCGTTTGCAAAAACAGAGCACGCCTTACCCCTCCACCCCATTTCCCAGCATTCCTACAACCCCTCTTGAGAGCTCGCGCGTGCCCTATCATTCCCAGTCCCCAAGATAGCACGCGTCGCGCGACGACCTTCTTTTCTTCTTCTTCGCTTATCTTTATTTGTTTTCGCTTACCCGACGTCTCGAGGGCGACGCTTTCATATTTATAGCAGGGGGGGGGCGCAGGGGTGGCGAATGGGGTTTGGTGCCATTAAGGGTAGCGACGGGAAAATCAACTGGATGATGGCGGTGGCGAGGCAATTTAGTTATCAACGGAGAGGTTTGACAACGGGCGTACGACGCGCCATCGCGCGGCAGGTCAATGAAATAAATACCATCGGCTGATCACCGTTTCCTGGGGTTGTTATTGGAAAGGGGTGAGCACGCGCCCTCCCACCGAAGTGGTTATCCCCAAGTCAAAAATGGCCCATAAAAGACCGTTCGTGTACATTCTTTTTTTATGAACGGCGTCGCTTTTGCCGTTACACTCATCGGTCGAGAGTATTTTCCGCCTGATACGAATCCGAGGGCACTGAAGTGCCTTCGCCACAGCTTATCATGAGTACGCGATCGTTGTTTCCTACAAATAGTATTCATGAAAAAATACGCTCCTAGGTCATAGACCTTTGATTAGTGGACGGTCAGATGCACGAAATGAGGAAGTATCTAAAAATGCATCATCCTAATGGAGCATATTTCGAAACTTGTTAACCTCTTTCGCGCGATTACACTGAGGTTGCTCTGTCGTTTTTCTTTTATCAGAAAAAAAACTATTAATCGCTCAAATAAAGCAGCCCCTAAAAGGATGGGGACATTTTTCATTTTATACATCCTTTGTTGATGGAAAATCTTATGCATGACTGGCTGGTCTAAAGATGAGGTAATTATCCTTATGCTCAACCAGTGGAATTAATCCAAGGATAGAATAAATTACGAAATTTTAAACGGCAATACTAAGCAGACAAGTCCGTTCATACAAGGGCAAGCTAACTTCCAAAATAGAAAAAACAAATTCTGCCTTCAAACTTCATGACTTTTTAAATTTCAATAGTTCAGTTTTTACTACAAATGTTATTCAACCCTTTCCCGCCGGCACCTACGAGACGGAAATGTTTTCGGTCCCCCGAGTAGTTTGAGAATATTTTTAATTTCTCAATGTGAAGCTCTCTTTAGGGGAGAATTTGGTCATCTCTTCTCGGCCCTCCGATTTCGCACCCAACTCCACAGGACGCCTGACCATTTTCCCAGGACACTGCACCAGACCCATATCTTAGCACGAGTAGATGGTAAACTTTTTGCGTCAGCAGTGTTTTTTTTAAACCAAATATTGCTTTTGATATTTAATACTTTATACTTCTACAAAAATAACTAAAACATTTTAAGCATTGTAGAAATTTAATGGATTTCTAGCATTGATCATAACTAAGTTAGTAAACACAAGTTACAAAGAATTCTTTTCGAAATATTAAATATTGGAGTATGCAAAATATCGATGGCTAAGTTCTAACAACACGTATCTCAAAAAAAGGAGCTTTCCAGGAGAAAAAAAGGAACGATTTAAAGTTTTAATGGCACTCTCAAAATAAAACCCAAAAATTCACAAAACTGAAAAAGAAGCATACATTTTCAAACACAGAGTTGTTTTGTGATTTTTTTAGCTTAGATTTAAAAATGTAGTTAATTTTTTTAACAGTAGTAAAATGAAACAATAATTTATTTAAACGTCATCATAATTTAAATGGTATCACAATAATACATTGGAACAAACAAAATCTCCAAAACTTCTCCCAAATAAGTCTCCTAAATATGTCAGAACTTAAATTCTAAAATTCCTCTGGAGGACTTAGCCCCACCACCACTCAGGACAACAATAACTTCACCCTTTACATTAACAGAAAGGGTAAGCCTAGAACGCTGTAAGCCCAGAACCGGGTAAACGGGATAAGCCTAAAATGGGGTAAAATTTCAGCTGAAAAATAGATAATTCATCTGATAGGTACCATATGTGGTGGAAGCTGCAAACAGCACGAGTAATTTGGCACGGCTAATACCCTGATCGAGGAAATCGGCTACAAGTGCGGCAGATTGACGCCGTGTTCACCCGCGAGCAAATCCCCAAATAGCAACATGGCGGGAGAGCGCTTTCAACTTTACGCGTGGTTGTCAAAGAGGTGGAGAAGGTATAACAATGCCCCAAGCGCAGATTAGACTGCTATAAAGTGCATCCGTGGCCTCAAGAGTTGGAGGCTGGAGTAAATCTATACCATGGACCACTTCTCCACAGATGGGACGCAGGGGTAATGCACCATTCTCTTTCGACTACGGAATACGTTGTTAAGGTGGGCAAGCCTGAAAGCAGAATGGGGAGAGGTAGAAAAGGTGCCTGCCTCCTGTTTCCCCCTCCTTTCAGCCCATCTTCGCCCAGAAAAATGTCAACTTGCGATTTTGAAGATAATTAAGGTGCATTGCTTCCACGGTCATCTTAATGGTTATCCTTTTAAAAGTATTTTGGCGGTGCATTCATCAAACAGTTTCCTCAGAATGGTCCGTGGCCGCATGGCTACTCTGGATGGTAACGGTTTCAAACTTTTAATGTGATTAATTTCCTACCAGCATAAATAGGATAAAATCAAAGGGAAAGCTTTCTTTTGGATGTAGGAAAGTTAAAATTAAGTCAATGACAATTCATATGCATATCTGACATCAGAAAATGTTTTGAGAGAAAATATTAAGTTCCACCATATTACGAATATTTACATTTATATTCTGCACTCCATTGAGTCTATCTTATCCTCATAACATCGAAGGATGCCAAATATGAAGGCATTGTTATTTAATGTACATATTCACGAAATATTATTTGTATGCCGCGAAAAAATTCATTCTCGTCAATATCTGTAATCAGGAACATACTGATTCTGTTGAAAAGCCATTCGCTTCGTTTTAAAATATTAACAGTTTCAGAGTATTAACGACGGTTCAAATATTTTCTGCGACTCAACGAGGGGAAAATCGTGTGTTTATATCTCAACCAATAATGTCTAATATTACATACTCAGCAAGGTATCAGCAAAAAAAAAGACACGTGGTTCATTCTCATCAAATTTCATAAATTCAGAGGAAATATATATGTAACACTTTCATAAAGTGTAAAGGAGAGGGTTTTGTTCCTATAGGCCAACTACTATGTTATTTATCGGCCCAGATACCTCCTGCTCCATTGAAACATTTGCAGCAACAGGAAACAGCGTAAAAATAAAGAGGCTTCGTTTTTATTCAGTCCCGAACCAACCAACTCATCAAACATGCATAACTACAACTCCGTAACAAACACACTGCAATGCACACGGTCCCTCGGGCGAGGAACATGAGCCATTCTTCGCCATAATCCGAATTTAGGAACCCGACCGCAGCACAGAAATCTCATTTCCCGAGAGAATACATCCGCCGGCCGAAAAATGAATCCGGGACGAGTGCCAACATTGCATTCGCAAAAAGCGAAACGGCAGTAATTAGACTATTTTTGCCAATTCACAACGCTGCTGGCCAAAAAAAACGAAAGGCTGACCCATAGATGGGATTGTATGGCCATCGATCGGAAAGTCCCGAGTTCAGATCTGGGTAAAGCCAACGACAGCCCTCGAACAAAAAATCCATGCGTTAGAATAGAGATAGAAGATCCGTAACCTTAGTACCCCTCCGAATGATAGGAGTGTCTAAGAAAGAAAGGCTACCTCCTAGAGCTATGGCTTAGTCAGGGATGAGCTCTATTCTCACCAATACAAAATTACTTAATGGCTGAAACACTCCATTATAATGAGGAAGATGTTGCGTGTGTTTTCAGATTGAAGTTTGAAGACTCACCATCTTCGGTAAATAAACTGAAGCCTCGGTGAGGAAAATAAACAGAACTAGAGTGCCAAATCATGATCGAAATTCACTCAAATACCTCGCTAACTCCCCCATTCCTATGCACTGTTGCCACTTTCCGGCGATCCACAGCCACATTGTAAGAAAAGTTGAAAAATCGTATCTTTTTTATCGCAGAAACACTGATCATATACGTGAAAAGCAGTCAAATTCTTTCCTGTGGAATCAGGATTTTTAAAAATAAAAAAAATGCAATTCTGATGTGAGTCCCCTTTTTCTGTCACGGAGCAATGAAAAAAAAATAGATCGATATCGAGAGGAAATGTATATTCCGACCCCAGCCAAAATCTCCTATGCTCATTCCCTGGATTTA
This sequence comes from Ischnura elegans, assembly GCF_921293095.1. NCBI lineage: Eukaryota > Metazoa > Arthropoda > Insecta > Odonata > Coenagrionidae > Ischnura > Ischnura elegans. Next base: position 124,766,803 of record NC_060249.1, on the reverse strand, counting down.
CATTATATTTTATCAGTGGATAGTTATTTTATTTCGACCTCCGATGCGATTGCGAAACTCTTTTTATCTCTAGACTCTTATCCACAATGTAGACCACAAATTACAGTCGCCAATCTCGTGCACAACTGTTCCGGTCACGCTCCAGCAAACTCCTTTGTTTCATTTCTTCGAAAAAAAATATCTCCCATTCCCCCGATCATTAATATTTATGATTGGACCAAAATAAAGAGGCGGAGGTACAAAAGGTTAAAGGATATATGTTTATATATGAAGGCAGAGGGGAACTGGTTCCTGATCCAAATGAATGTCCCGACAGAGCGGACCAAATCCCCGAGACCTGCAAAGCTGCAGGATTTGGACGATATCCCGCGCAACTCCCCTCCATCCCTCCCTGTGCTTTCTACAACCTTACAGCACACCGACGCAGTTTGTTTACACACCATTTTTCTAGTCTGGTAAATCGACATTTTCCTCGCATTTTCGGGCGATTCCGCTGTAGAACACCCCTGGCTCGTTCGCATTTCTCCGCTATAGTGAATGTTTTCTGATTTCAGCAAACTTTTTCTCGCTTACGGAGTAGACAAAAACAAATAGAAAATCAACTTCAAAGAAAGTTATTGGACCTTATTTCAAATGAAATTTAAATGCTCAAGTTGACTCGACAATGGTACGTAAGCGCCTGCGACTATCTAAACTCTTTGGTTAAAACCTTAGAAGTGACAAACAAAGCGAAACATGAACGAGTTCACTCAAAAAGTCCACTCAATGTAATCGTAATTAAAGGAGCGCAATACAAACATCGTGGCACCTTCAGCTAATGCACTGAACTATCCATTTGAAAAACTAAAATCATACGACTAATTGAGAATTAATAGCAATCAATGGTTCAATTAGTTCTCAAATCCGAATTTTACTACTATTAATTGTGTATTTTCGAATCATCCTGTCATTCGAAGACGCTAAAAAAACATTAAGCCACGAAAATTATAATAATTTGCTATTGATAAACACGCATACACGCAAACACGCATATATGCGGAGGCCGACGGACCTTGCGTGTTGACCAATAAAATGAGCATCCCTTGAACCTACCCATTTCACTATTCATTCTTTCCGCTTAAACTCTTTTATTAGAAAAACATGTTCACCATTTTTCAACTGAATACCGCAACATATCCAAGAAATTGAAATCTAGTATATTACAGTTAATTACCTAGGGTGATCCAATTTACATTAATCTGTGCAAAATTGAAGGAAAATCAGAAAGGAAGGTATATTAAACCAATCACCCATGTAATATAATCAAAATTAGCGAGAAAAACTAGGCAATGGAGGCCATGGTTCGTAAGCACAAGTAAGCTTGAACCTAATATCCTTCACCTAACAGCCCCGAGCGAACGAAGAACGCATGCGTTCAGGCGTGTGGCCATTTCACGGGGTCATTTGGGTCCAAAGGCGGGCGGCAAATAGTCCCTTTGACGGGGCCCCGGGCAAGAGCCACCGCTGGCAGCTATTCGTTCGCAGTGTTTTCGGGACGTGCTCACATAGTGGGCGTCTCTAGGTTTGCTTTCGAGCAGAGGCGATCATAATTGGGAAGAAGAAACAATGCATGCTAATATCCATGCACATACATCAGTAATTCATAATAATTATAAACGAAGATATCGTATTGTCCACAATTTATTAACCGAGTACTACACGTGTTTCGATTGTTATACAATCATCCTCAGGTATTAATAGAAACTAACAAAAAGTTCAAATTCCAACATATACCTTAAAAAAGGGTGTAGGAAGAGGGTTTTAGAATCAGAAGGAAGGATGTGGTGGTCCTTTTCTGTAGTGGGTGTGTTGGAATTTGAAATTTTTGTTAGTTTCTATTACTACCTGAGGATGACTGTATAACAATCGAAACACGTGTAGTACTCGGTAAATAAATTGTGGACAATGCGATGCCTTCATTTATCATTATAATCAGTTCTGTTCCACGACGTATCTCCTAAGAAAGTTATTAATTATTAGTTATTAACTATATTAGTAATTAATATATGGATATCAATATACCGGGTGGCGAAAAATTATGTTACGAAATTTTAAACCTGGACAGCTGATGCCAGTATTAAACAATGTTATGAATGATTTTAGATCGAAATCGCACTACTTTAAAATTGCAGAAACTTTGAGCCAAGCGCAGCGATTGGCCGCGAGTTTGCCCTGTTGCCGGATGCTCTGGACAATTCATGACTTCGAATGCTCTGCCTTCCAGAGATCGATATGTATTCAACACATCTGGCAACAGGGCAAACTCGCGACCAATCGGAGCGCTTGGCTCAAAGTTTCTGCTGTTTAAAAATGGCGAATTCACGACCTGAATATCATTATTAATTTTGTTCCTTTCAGCAAACGTGTGTGTCCACCAATCGGCATACGAATTCTAAAGTAATATGACATAGTGAATGATTTATCGTTCGGCGAACATGGTAAATGAAAGAATGAAATTTTATTTTCAAATTTTTATTATTTGTTTTGGAAGCATGCATCATTTTAAAATGCATCATAGAAATAAACTTTATTTCCTGGCGAATTCACTGGATGAAGTTCCCTCACCCGGATAGATTCAGCAATAACTTCACCCATTTAATGCGTCTTATTCAGAAAATCTTCATTCAAAATGGGCTTACATGTTGGAGTAAGAATCGTATGACATTATATGCCAAATATGGGTATCTAACTACTTTTTAATAATACTTATAGTAGTAAATCCAGGTGGAGATATCATCCAGTAGATTATTATACTTTATTTTCTGGAAAGATTTTTTTTAATTCGTTGCTTCATCTGGAAGACTATTCCGCTAAATTTTAGTTAGGAACGTAAAGGTTTTCTGCGACCTTATTGAATGATTGAGATATCAAAGATATTTATGCTACTATTACCGGTGCAATAGTAAAATTTTCATAAATCACCAAAAACCTTCGAAAAATCGGTCTCAAAAACCAGCCATAGAAGCAATCGAGTTCAACGAATGGGTCTAACACTCTACTACCAACGTGATAGTTTAATTTTTTCGACATTACTATGAAATGATTACGTTTTGACTCACATTGAAATCGATAATTTTTAGTTTGTTCAAGTCTGACATAAAATACTTCCAACATTGAAAATATTATGCAATTACTACGCAACACACGAATAAAATATTATGTCTTACTTAATGTCAGAAGTCACATGGTGTTTTGAGTAGAATAGCCTCAATTAGAATTTTCAATCGTAATTATTACTTGACGTAGTTATATCGCACCACAAAATGCGATCATTATTATTATTATTATTATTATCGATTCAAAATTCGCCGAAAATAGTCCGTTTCCACCGAACGGAAAAGGCTTTATTATCATTAGTTCTCTACGCATATTTTTTTGCATTAGGTATGACTTTAAAGGCTTCACTTTGCATTGTGAAAGCATGGACTGGTTTACCCACCCATTTTCCTCGGGCGCTTCGGCGGTAAACATTTAATGGCGGACTAATTCAAATAAATTTGCGGATGTTGACGCATCCATGGAAACCGTTCGCTCACGCTAGAACCTCATTACAGCCACCCTCCACCCCATTGTTGCCCACCCATCCCATCCCATCAAAGACCAATTCCACGAACACACACTGAATGTTCCTTTTTTTCTTCGCCCCTGTCTCGATTAAATGTTGATGCTATTTTTACTATCATCCACACACATGAAAGCAGGAGTGCTTGCTTTGACCACATTTACTACCACTTTGGCTTAAATTATCCAATATTCTCTATGATATATCATCCACAATATGAGTATTTTAATCCGAATATTAGTACTATGGATAGGTGAGGGTAGAACTCATCCCAGAATGACTCACAAAGCAGGCAAATGACACAATTCTCAAAATAGATGAGACTAGTAATACCTACATTTTTACTGAAATTGCTTACACTCTGGGCTATCGATAATTACGATACAGTGACAGTTTGTACAGTTCTTAAGCCTTCGAGTCGAATCATATTTAAGAACGTCACATTCACGTAAACGCTCATGCATTAAAATAAAGGCTCCTAGGTAGAATGGAACAGGAATTCATTACAACGGAGAACATAAGATTTGTATACATGCAGGATTCCATAGAAGTTTTTTGAAATATTGGCGATTTCTTGTACGTTGGCAGGCAATAGAGAACCGGGAGAATTAGTGAATACAAAAATAATATTAAAATCGAAAACCAACTTTATTAATTCACTGCAAAAAAATTACGTCCCCATGAAATGACTTGGAGAATTGGCCTTGCAGACTGATGTTAGCAACGACAACCAAGCATCAATTATTTAATTGTGACTTACGCTGGTGTAATTATTTTGAGGGCTCTGGTTGACTGGGTTGAATTTTCCTAACGAACGATTCAGTTTTTTTTTTTCTGGGGGATTTATTCACGAATGACGTCCATGATGATTGTCAACATATGAAGCATCGCTTAAAAAGATACTTTTCATAAAATGCGGAAATTGTCATTGACTTTCGGTCCTTTTGAAGTCTGCGGCTGGTAACATTCAGCGGAAATCGACGCTCTATGAAGAAAGGCCACGAATACTCGTTTTCCGATTTTAACGGGAAAGTTATATCAAGTTCTTGAAACTAATTTTAAATGGAAAGAGTTCTCAAACCAAAAGGATTCATTCAGGGAGTCAGCCTGGAGATACATTTAGGTTTTTTTTGGGAGTGTGCAACACAATCTTTATCTCGTTTATGACACAGAAATTCTAGATTTTAAGTAGCAAAAAAGTCGTCTAAGCCGCATTGCCACACAACTTCTGATTCTCCAATCTATAAAAGGCAGATTCAACGGAATGTTTCTCCACCATTTTAGCTTCAACGAGGCGTTTTAAAAGACTTTGCCAGCTTAAACCATTAAATAGGACGGGATCTTAAAAAGGATTTCTTTCATAAGCACATCCTAAACCCAACTTGGCAGCGCAAAAACCTCGATCAAACAACTTCAAGTTTTGAAAGCTTCAGCTAAATTACAAAAAGTTTCATTCAGTTCAAAATATCATTTTCGCAAGGGAGATCGCTAAATTGCGAGATAACTCCTGGCTTGCTGTGTTTAGGCCCGGGTTCCTCACTGCTCTTTATTCGACGGCTCAGTCAACGCAGACACCCAATGAAATTGAGTTAAGATTGTCTACAATCAACATAATCATATTGTTCAATAGTTGACGTCCAGGTAGTGGCGTCCGTCATTGCGTTTGTGGCTGTAATCAAGAGCTTGAATGGGCACAACATAACGTCTTCATGCATGTCAATGTTCACGGAATAACATAATACCAAATAGCAACCAAAGAGAGAAAATCCAGATTACTTAACATTAAAAAATAGCATTGAATCTCTTTGATTTCTAATTTAATTAAAAGGAGTATTTTCATTGAAGGAAGGAATTGATCACAAAAGCGTGCCGTCCACTAGAGTAACTTTGGCCTAAACTTTCATTAGTTTTGGAAAAAACAAACTTATCTAATTTTAAAATGAATAAACAGTGCATTTTGAGTGGATGGAAGTATTGGCAGATCATTTAACTTAAATTTGAGGCTTTTTCGGAACCTCTCACTATTTTAACAAGAAGAAATGTACAATTTTTTACTTAAAAAATTTGGTCCAAATCTTGTATTGGGAATCGGGCCCAAGCTAATAAAATCATTCAAACCTAGTTCTAAACCATTAGTTGGAGCAAAGATACCCCACAAAAACATCTTTTAGTGTACTTTTTCAATTTCTGCTTTTCTGGTAAAAATCATATTATAGAGCAATTTATCAATTTATATAGGGCCAGTTAATTTCCGAAATTCCTTCTATTCTATGTCACTAAAACCCAAACTAATTCAAGAGTGAATCCAGTTCTGCTGCGTGTCGACTGATGCAAGAACTAAGTCGACAACAAAATGGAAATACAAAAATAGAGAACTATGAATCACTTTACGTCTATGGGCCAAAGTTCGCTGGAAAGGGCCAAAGTTACCCAAGTTGACCGTGCATAATTATAAACCACGCGAGGTCCATGCAAGAAAGAGGCCGAGGAGGAGCTGAATAGCGGTGATCCTTTCCACATGAGATAGTAAAGTCATCAACTTACCTACAAAAGGGTTAAGGCCGTCGAAATTTCGTCTGCAATAGCTCGAGAAGGACGCAAAAAAAAACTAAAAAAGAAACTGAAAAGTATGCGTCTCCTCATTGTCCGAACTATATTTGTAAATATTCGTGAGTTGGGAGATAAGAGTAGTTTGGCAAAAGCTAGAGCAGGTAGAGTAATTTAACTATTTGGGCACCATACTAAAGGAGTTTGATCAAAAAAATAAAGGCATCAGGAAGATAATAGCGTTTGCAAAAGAGGAATTCATGAACGAGAAAAAGCTGATTAGGTAAGATTTAAAGATAATGCTCGTGAAGAGTCTGATCCTGAGTGTAGTGCTTTGCGGTAAAGAAACATGGACCCTTGGGAAAGAGGACGAGATGTGGAAATAAAGAAGAATGGCGAAGGTGGAGCGGACGGAGAGGAGGAGGAACGATGAAGTGCTGAACATGGTGGGTGAGGAGTGGCAGCTTTTAGATGAGATACCTACGGAGGAGACAGAAGGTATGGATGGAGCTAGTACTTACCGGGGAGGGGATGTTGAAAACGGTGTTGGAGGGGAGAATTATGGGTAAACGAGGGAGAGGAATGAAGAGAATAGGATAGTTAGATAGAATGAAAGAGAGTAGGCCTTACTCTGAACTGAAGTCCATGAAGGTAAGGCATACTGCCAGAATTATTCGTAAATATATGTGCAAACCTGCCTAAAGTGGAAGATTACTTTCATTAATGAATCGCAACCAAAATTTTAAAATATTGGTGAAATAGCCCACTGCAATCTTTTAGGTTCCTCTTTAATATATCAGGAAAAATTATCCCTTCGTGAGCTGAACGCATTTAACTGCAAGGCCCTTGAAAAGTTTTCCAGCTGCGAGCGACACCAACTTTTCACGTGTTACGGTTGGAAAAACGCGACCGCTCTCGGATCGCCCACCGAAGCAGTGTCTGCAGTCTTCCACCGCGCAACACTGCGAATGTAATTTCCATAAACTTCACCCCCGGGCTTCTTGAATCTCTTTTTTCCGCGTCGCTCCCGCACCGAACAGTTTACAGAGCAAGTTTGGAGCAGAAGGCAAGGGGTAATATTTCCTTTTGTAATGCCCTCTACCGAATGGCAGTGAGAACGTTCAAGATGTTGTAAAGCGCCTTTGTCCCAACTCCGCGTATGCAATGAGACATAATCTACACAGCAATATTCCGCATTTCATTCCATGAATAGATAATACTCGGGGCTGTGACTTCATTGGTCTTTTTTATGGCCGACCATTCATTAAGTCGCACGTTCATCGCCATCAGGGCCTCAGACAGGACGAGAAGATTCTATTCACATTATTCACTGAAAGAGAGACTAATGCCCCTTGATGCAGAAGTAATTCTTAATCCGGAAAATGAAGATAAATCATCTACGCGCATAAATTCTCCATATATTTTTTCGCAAAATAAAGTTTAGTACGATTCACATAATCACTTTCACATTGGCTACGGTGACTGTCATTGAATATGAATGCTTGATACGGAAGGCAGAAAAGGATATTATATGCGGGAGATTAGTGTCCTCTTCAATAGAAACCAGACACTCTTTCTGGCTGCGTTGTTGCCATGACAACGAGAGAGAGATAAGAATAGGGAGAGGAATGAGTTGGGGCCATCAACTTGTCGAGTGGGGGCAGACGCAGGCTGAGCGGGGTTGGAGGCCAACGCCCCAACGCAGATATATTCTCAACTAATAATATTTCCAGCGAATAACAACCACTGAGTCTGGACCACCTTTTAAAATATAGACTGCTTCATCCCTTCATATTTAATAGAATCATAGTGGCCTAATAATCGCAGATGTATGGTCAATATCTTCCGATACAGTGAAGAACAGCAGTTTATTTTACGAATAAATGACGTTCTTAGTTTAATTTGAAGTTACATTAATCTCCCAAATTTTCGCCATAAATTTTTTTACATTAGGTAACAATCAACTGAAATAGCAATCATTGAATTTAATTGATATTGCGCCTGAATATGTGACTATACTGTTAAACTAATCGTGACATGAATAAAAAAATTTGTAGAAAGGTAGAAAATTACGCCAATAATGTAATATAAACGAATTTACGCTAAATATGGTTGGATAAATAAATATCAAATATAAAAAATATTACACCATACCAATGGATATTATTAGGTATGAGTGGATATCACGTAAAATAATATGTTTTCGTGCCCCTGTCAAAGACTGAGCACTCTAGAGAATTGCAAATCATTAAAATCAATGTAAGTACAACAGTTTGTTAAAAATGCTCCTCGGATTCACTATGTTTCTCATGTTTAAGAAAATAAAAACTACGCCATAAATACAAAGCAAATTAATAAATACGCTGCAAAACATATTAAAAGATGATATCTAAATCAGGATATTGGCATTTTGACGACCACCGCAGAGAGCCCTGACGATAGCTGCGATTCCTGCTATTGCGTGATAATTATGGAAGACAATTATTTAAGTAAAGAGCAGCAATGTACGCGTCTTAAGAATGCAATACTAGGAACGAAGGGTTCTAGCATCACCATATGACATGTCGTCTTATTGGCTGCCTTCCAGGCGATGCGTTACCTGAATAGAACACGGTAGGTTTCTCATTGTGTAACAAGGCATTTCATTTTCACTATGACTTGCAGTTTTTCGATATATTTTTCACGCAACGCTAGTCAACCTCCACCAAATGGCCAGTGTGCAGTCACAGCGATTAATCGCCAAATCATGACAAGTCATCAATCCTAAGAAAAGTCTGACGCAACTCTCCGTTCCACTCTCCTATCTGCGAACCTCCTCATGCATATGAATTTCTTCTCATCCGCATCCATGACAACCAGTCCCATTTAACTCATTCGGGGCTGTCATGAGACTTGTCTGTATGTCCAAATCTGTCTGAATTCTCGGAAGGTAGCAGCCGATATGTACTTACTTTAAAACAAGAAGCTTTCCTGTGGTCGAAGACAGCATAATCTCTTCCACAAAATTAAGATGCCCTGACTGTCTAAATTATCAACTTACGCATCAACGCTCATAACAGTGAAATTTTCAGGATTTCAATATTTTCATTTCAACAGATACACGCAGTTAAATGAGGAATCTTTTCGAGAACCGATTTCTGTGGTATTTTAACTGATTGAGGCTCACTTTTACTTTACGTAAGAGAAAAGCAAACTGCTAGTAGCAGTATTGAAATGAGAGGTGGTCGCTCTTTTCCACAATAATTTAATTCGTACGACGCACTTCGGGTCACAGAGCCATCATCTGGTTGTCTCCGGGGTCTCATCTTGCCTCCGGGGTCTTATATCAGATGAAGGTTCGGTGAGCCGAAACGAGTTGTACGAATTAACTTTTTACAAAAAATACTGACCAAAATGGATTTTAAAAACTTTTGTAGGGAGGGAGAAAATAACAAAATCAATGTAATATGAACGAATTAACGCCAAATATTGTAGAATATATAAATAAATATCGAATTTAAAAAAAGACCGCACAATGATTATAGATGGGTATGGGTAAAATATATGTTGTCGTCCCTCCGTCAAAGACAGAACACTAGAGCAATACAAGTCATAAACTGAGACTTTAGTACAAAAGTTCGAGTAAACAGCTCTCTATTCACTACGTTTCACATGTTTAAGAAGATAATAATAATAACGGTAAAAATAAAAGCGTATTAAGAGAGACGCTGCAAAGTATATTAAAAGATGAATTCTAAAAGAGGAAAATGGCTTTAGTGAGATGGGAAAGAGAATGAACAGATCAATTTGGAGGATAAAGAATAAGTCTATGGTCATACCACGTATGGCGGTGAAAAATTCTAGTTCCAATTACACGTATGGTTTACAAAACTTGGCCAACAAAAATTATTGTTAAATTGATAAAATATTTATAAAAACTAACTTCAGCACTAGGTATTCATATTAACTTCCTATTTAATCTTTGCACGCCACGAAGTTTTATTTTATTACCATTATTTATTGCGATATATATTTCATCGTTTAGAGGTGGATGAGAGAATAATAGCATTAAAATTACCAACGCAATCGGGAATATTTGCTGGGGATTAACGTCAATGCGTTCGTATATGAGGTAATTAATCGAGATAGAAAATTGCTTTTATTATAAATACTAAAGCTCCTCATTAGATCGGTATTCCAATAATGTATTCCCTACAGCCATGAACAAATCATTGTGAAATTTTACACGAATATCCACTGCCATTCATAGTCATGTGGGTCTGTGAAGCTCAAAAAATTCACTGAGTGAAGGACTGTTTGAATGATTAATTTTGCGACGAAAATGAAAAACCTGAGTTAGAAATCATATGAAGATAAAATAATTTCCACTTATAATTTCATCACTGGTTAACAACATTAAATATTAGAGTTCCATGGTGAACTGTAATTTCCCCTGACATCACTTAAGCAGTATGACGCTCAGAGAGCAGCGATATTTTTAAATAAAATTAAAACTTGAGAAATTCTTCTATATATTATAATTTTACATCGTATTCAGCGTCAATGCAAAGAAAGAAAGACAGAATATACAGAACAGAGTATTTTCTGTTACGCTTTGGTACCTCAGTCACTGACCAAGTTCAACAACTTGCGCCGATTTCCGAGAGGGCTGGAAGACTTTCGCTGACATTTCACTTATTTGTAACAGCCCTATTTTTACTTACATTCATAGGTTGAAGCTATGCGTAGGGGTAGTTTCTACCCAAAAAATTCTACACAGAAGGTAAGTGAAGCATAATATCAGCAAATATTATGCTTTAACTTTCAAAAACTCAAGAGTCAGGAAGTAAGCGCATTGCAAACAAAAAAATTAGTGAAACATAGGGATGACAAGCAAAAGTCCAATACCTAGCTATTTTAGTCCGTGGTGCTTTCACATCCTTCTTGTCTTCGAAGGGAGAATGTACAGAAGATGAAAAACTTCCAGCCAGGATTGCTTCAGGATTCCAGTTTGCCCACTTCTGCCAATCGAAGCATGCGAGGCCGTTGAGTGAGAATTGCTGGAACCTGGAATCAATCTGACACATCTGACAGCTCACATTAATGGCCGTGGATTAGTATTCACACAGAAAAAAATAGCAGTTCAAAATACTGCGTCAAATCCTTACAGGCTAAATTCATTTTTGGGAAGTAGGCTATGAAAGGCATCTCTAATCGCGACATTTCATGTCCATAGAAGAATAGACGATGAATAGAATTTTTCAACGCTAGGTACCCTGTGGATAGGAATGATGGGATGAAGTATGCAATGGGGGGCGTCTTATCGCGGTTTTTCATGTCCTTGGACAACTAGTCAAGGGCATGTTCTCCAAGTCTACCTGTGGAAACTCTATCAAAGCACATAAAAATGAGGAACGGATGACTGAGTTTCGAAATGGATGGCCAACCGGGAGGATGCAATCAATCATCCCCCGCGCTGACCACCAGGGACCCCTACGCGCGGCCCTACCGCCTGTCTACGCAAACGAAAATAGCGCATGTGCTGCAAAGTGTTACTGTAAAAAGGCCTGAAAAAGAAAATGGGTCCCTAACTCCAACTACTACTAAACTACAGCATCCAACGGCTCAACCGAAAGAAGTGAGTACATTTAATGAGATGATTTCGGGCCATAGCCAACTGCGACTCTTGCTAGAAAGGTCACTTTTCGTGACTCATATCCCGTTTAAAACTATCATCATGAAATTTCATTATCATCCTAAAATTTTCAGAGCACCAACATAAAACTCTTTTCGAAATTCAACTGAATTAAAAACACAAAACTTAATAAATTTAAATATTAAAACATAACTGAGGAAAAATTTTCATTTTTTGCACAAGATTTCCTAATTTAACTCCAGATCAAAGCGATTTATTTTTCAACGGTGGAATACCTGCACTTTCAAAACAAATGATATTTCAGTGGCTCAATTCAAAATCTAATTGAGACGAAAGACAAAAAGCAACCGTCCAGCTCTCTTTCGACGGGAGAGAGTGCAGATGCTACTTCTTACTCAAACCCGCTCTCGATAAAGTCCGTCGGATGGGTTCGTCGCCTCCCTACCCTTGCAGCGGCTGCGTCTCCCGTGGCGACACATGGCGACAGACGAAGTCCAACGACGGGCGATTCCCTACCTGCAAATGACAAATAAATATTACATCCAATTGAGTTACTACTGGATAAAATGAAGTACCGTAGCAATTTTCCTAGGAAATGATCTCAATTCAGACACCATTGACAGACAACTCCATGTGGTCTCCCACAAGCAAACGCGGGGGAGACAAATTCACAGACGGGAAAGCCACATGCCTTGATTGAAACACAATCCCCCTAATTCCAACCGACAAATCAATCCAATACTCCAACAAATCGAACCATCTTGGGTTTTCAATGACTTCCCGTCCGAATCCGAGAAGCATGAAAATTTTTAAAAATATTAATCCTTCTTTTGATACACATAAACCAAAAATCGTAGAAAAACAAACATTTATCCTAGAAGTTCTCACGAGATTAAAGATCATTTGTATGTTCGTCTTAAGAACTTCCAGAGTAAAGGGAAAAAAGAGTTCGTTTGGGCTCCGATACATACAGAAAATATTAAATTAACGCAGTAAATACTACACGGAGATGAGGGAAAACGTGTTTGGAACAAAGCCTTAAAAATAAATTGTAGTGGAAAATTCAAAGAACATTTAAGCAAGAAAAAATATTTTCCCATTTTAATTAAAATATATGTTTTCTTTTAGTTGCACGTCTTGCAATTCGGCCTTTTATCGAGTGTCAGAAAGTGACAGCGCAGGATGTCACTGAATTTAAATAGGACGCGCTGGAATACCGAAAACTATTCAGCACTCTACGATGAGATATCTGAGAGGCGTGAAATAGGAACATTATAAATACGAAGTAAACTATTAAAATAAAAATAAATGCATGATATTCCACGCTTTTGCTTTAAACAACATACATCAGAGGCAGAAAGGTAAGAAAAGAGACTTTTTTAGAACAAGAAATAAGCATTATAAAGTGTGAATAGCTAGGATAATTTGTATGACAAAACCGCGTACCCACAAGAAATGCAGCTGACCATATAATTTCTTCTCCTTTCGTTTTTTTCTTTTCCATCCCCAACCACATTCACTTGAAAACAAAGACAACAATCGGCATGCTGCAGCACCTGCCACGCAGAATATTGTATTGGAAATGCGCAAAAATCTACTCCAGTTAAAATGATGAGTTTTAAATCCAAACAAACCATTTATATTTTCGATATTTCAAAGTTACGCAACATATATTAGCATTAAAATTATTATCTTCATGAGGAAAAAGAATTTGGACCGGATCGATTTATTACAAATTGAACTTAATATCTGCTAGCTATATATACAGGGCTCACCTTCAAATAGCGCATCCTTAGCCAAGACAGAAGTACGCAAGGCATCCATCCTGTTGAGCTCATCTTCCGACACTTCAGCACATAACTCTAAAACAAACACACATCACCAACACTGACGACACACTTCACAAATTAGCTATAAAATTAAAAAAAAAACACAAAAACACACGGCGGGAACACAAGGGAAACATTGATGGGAGGGTGTGAGTTTGGGCACACTCGAAGAGGCTTAAACGAACCAACACAAACACGGAAGGCAGGCGCTATTATCGGGCTTCTTGTTGATGAACTGAGTCACCAAGTGTGAACACCCAGAATAATGATGGAAACATTGCATTATTATTTAAGCAGGGCACCACTAAATGGTACACGTACGGGATAAATATAGTTCTTTCGTTGTGAATGATGCATGGGGAATTCTCTCGGGTTATCATCCAAAGATTTAAACTTCAATCTCCTTGTCAACGAGAAAAAACTGCGCGGGAACGGAACAGCTCCGTTAATCTGCAAAAATAAATAAAAATAAGATCAAAAGATGTCCACAAATGTGATGGTTTCAAAGAGAACAAAGAATTTCCCACGATAAAAACGGTACATAGGACTGTGTCCAAAAGGATACATCACCACAAGAATTCACACAACACATGCATTCACTCCAGAGTGAATAGCGCAGGAATACAACTGATTCATCATGAACCGCGTGGCCCGATGATAAAATTTTCATCCCTAAGCTTTTAGCATGATCCCCGCAATAAGAATTTATTTCAAACTCAATAGTCATGGTAGCCATCCAACGACCCAATGTTAGGTAGAGGAGAGGTTAGAACTTAAATTGAAAACGGGTTCGATTTATTAAATGCCAAATATTGTTTAATGATGTCTACAATTTGCAGCTTTTTGCATCATGCTTTAACATTGATCATAAAAATTTACAGCATTTATTTTTAGGCAGTAATAAATTTGTCGCCATATGAAATCTCCAGTTCGTTAATAATATACCCTGGCTCGAATTATCTCTGCCCATGCAATTTAAGCTCATTTTTTTATTTATGCATAATAATAAAACATGCTTATTTACCTTCCGTTACCATGCTCCCATCCATATGGCCCTGATTATGATGATATGAAAACAAATCGAAACGTCGGCAAGGCTTCTTTTTATGTAAGAGAGACATAACTCCAAAGAAAACTTTAGGACAATACAAAATGGATTCCTAAGTGATCGGCAAGTTGGATGATGGATAAAATCAGCTTAAGAGAAAGGACACTAGATGAATGAAAGTATCAGCACATTTTCCGAACGCAGCTAAAATGTATTAACTGAGAAATATATATTTATCGACTAATCTGCATTGAAGTACAGCCCTAATATGTTTAAGGATATCAGATGTGGAAGCAGTGATTTTTTTAAATGGAAATGAAAATGAGTCTGACATGCATTTGTTTCGGATGCCTCTGCTCAATCTCTCCTCAGGATGTCTCCCATGGGAATGCTACATATCTCGCTACGTATTTCGCGCGACGCCGATTGTCCTCTTGATTCGTGGGCGAGACCATGGCTCGAAAAATGACCCACAGACGCGAAATGACTCGTGAAATTTCAAACAGCCATGAATAACGAACGCGCGCTTCATTTTGCGGACAGGGTAAAATGCTAACGCTGCTCCTGTGTCGCGATTGACCAAAATGGGGAATGATAGCGAGTAGCCGCAAGGCCAGTTGGAATCCTGGAAAAAAATTTGTTGTGAAGAGGCAAAAAACCACGAATGAAAATAATGCATCGAACTCACACGGATTGCAATCCTCATTTTTTTTATTCGATAAACTCTTTTTCTTCGTAAATCGTATCTACCTAAAATTTGCCCTTGACACTCAGAAACGGCAGCTAAAATCAACTGATTTCACTTCCTAATTCTCACTCATACGCAGACGTAAATACACAACTAATGTATTATAATTATTTTTTTATTATTTTTTATTATTATTATTATCATCATCATAACATATTAATAATAATAAAAAGTTTGTGGAATAGTACTGGGTTTTTTTTCACGATGAACAATTCACCATGTACCCATATTTGGTTTCATGGTACATTTCATGGTACATGGTTCATTTACTCATAATAAAAGATTAGTCATGTAGCCACACGCATGAAAAGAAACATAACGAAAATTTAAATTGCGCAACCTAATGGAAATGATTATTTTATAATGAAAGTGAAAGTGGAAATTTAATGCGGAATATGAGCAAATAATTTAATTATTTCGCGTGGGCCAAGTATGATGGTCTGCTGTTATCGATTCCACGGAAGGAATAAAAACTTATGATTAGTTTTTTATCATAAAATTTTGAATCATGTCGATTACTGCAATCAAAAACTAAAAATCGGTAACTACAACCAGAGGGAAATCAAAATATGATAAAAAATTACCATTACATATTACTGAAAAAAGATCACATACTAGAGAAACAATGTATTTCTATAAGAAGCAATTATGGAAAAAAATCAATGACTTCACCATGAAGGGAAAAACATTTATTTCTACAGGAACATTCAGCTTGTACAATATGTCCGACTAGAGTCACAAAATATAAAAGCACAGCCATTACTCATGCCTATTAATATCAGTGAAAGGGTTATCGATAAATTGAAATACACGGATGCATGCAAGCAGAAACTCGAGTGCCGATGCGTCCAATACCATGCATGCAGTCGTTTTTCAAAATTGATTAAGTTAATCATTGATCAAATCGAATCAAACACTTCATTGGAGTATTTCATCATTGCAAAGCCTTCGAGGTATTTTCCGCGCATTCCACTTTCATTTATAAATAATTACCATGGATACACTCGAAATGCCTGAATGAGTAAACGCGAGCAAAAATAAGATAAAATTGAAGAAAACCTACGATCGTGTTCGCCAATTTTATTGAACTAATGTACGCTAAAGAAAGATCCTACGTTTCCACCAATGACTCCTCCCAAAGTAAACATAGGAAGATGGTAATAAGTGCATCACGGTGGGCACTTTCAATCAAACTAAGCATAATCTATTTCTTTACAGCCATTACATCAATATAGATATACATATGTATGTGATGATTATATGTATAGTCGACAGCTATTGCTTGAGTCCTTTGGTATGCAGTACCATTCCAAATCAGTCAATTGTTCCCATAGCCAGAAAACTGTTGACACTGATGAAAACTTGAGAATAATTCTTTCAGTACGTCGAATATGTCATTCTCTGGAATTGTCACCCTTTGCGCCACGTTCTAATGGTCATCTCAGCGTTGATATGCCACTGAAGAGCAAACGCAAACACTAAATGCAAAAAAATGTGTACCTTTCAGTAAAAACTTCATGGCAAGGAGAAAAATATCTAGTAAGGCCACCTCCAGCTGCCCATTTTCTAACGAATTAGTTTCCATAATGGACACGCGAAGTTAAATAATTAATTTGATCTCCTACGCTAACATTAGGTTTAGCGTTTACACAAGCCCATATTATTTTTCATCCAATACTTCCAGTCAAGTTTGAGGCCTTCAGTGGACTACGACTATAAGCAATCAGGACTCTCAGCACACAGATACGATAGACTGTTAGTACGGCATGGCAATATTATTGCACCCCGCAAGCATAAATGTTTGCATTGCATACATTGAAGACGCGCGCAACAATATCCACGGATCGTGATAGAATCCCTCATCCTCACGACAACATTTAGGACGCTATAATAACCGATAACCACTACAGAAAAGCGACCATTTACGTAGGCACTACTTCGGACCCAACAGTTGACAATCGGCGTATAAATAAAGATCTGATGGTTCTAAAAGAGATATTGGAGACATGCAGTAGCCCGATGAGAACATTACAGGGCTCTTGATGGCATGGTCCGAGTTCTAATCAGGGTAGATCCTTCAAACGCACCCATACACATACCTTTTCAGCGTTGGGAGGCACAACGCAAATAAATTGCTCCCTCCGACCCCTCCTCACACCGAACAGGTGAAGTTCTCTCGCTAGTAGCTTCGTCTGTAGTTGAGCTATAGGTAGTGTAGCTAGACACTAAGGTGCTGTAAGCACCTATTCGAGGCAAATTTCGGTATCACTGACAATGAGCGACGGCCAATGGCCAAGGCAGGTGATATCGAACCAATTCGCCGAAAACTGGAAATCCGTTTTACGTGCATCAGTTATAAACAACTATGAAATCGACATTCAATTCATGACTTTTAATTGAAGTGCTCCCTTCAGAAAAAATTAGCTAATTACAATCACAATACTAAAAGGTGTTTTCGATACCCTATAGATTTTATTACACCGAATTTACCAAAAACTGACAAATTTTCACATTAACTGATTAACACAATGACAGCAGAACGGTAATGAGTACACATATAATGATTTTGTAGTAAATAATAATGATTTTAAACAAATAAACTCCGTTTAACACAGAGACAAAATTGAGGTCAGCCACTTATTCGAATAACCCCTTTAATTGAGAATACAACTGTATCAGTGATCTTTACTATCGTATTTCATGACAAATGAGAAACATATTCTAGACAACAGCAGAGCAAAAACCAAAATCTAGGTACACTTATAGAGGAAACTCATTACGATAGATATCAAAAGATTTTTTGATGGAGTAACTATCAAGCGTATTTCTTTAAATTCAATATGCACACCCAGGTGATCCTAAAATAGTAAGTTACATCTACACCTAAACTACTATCCAAGCGGCGGAAGAGAATGGACTCGATGAGTACCACGATTGATTAGCATGTCAATCGCAGCGAGTGGCCCACCAATCACATCCTTCAAGCGCGAAGATAAGGCTATGTAATAACAGCCGATGAAATTATTTAAAAAAAAGATCTCTATGGCATTAATTCCTTATTTTCCGCTTTGCTATCTCAATCGCACCATATGTATTCAAAATTGGCTGACTGGCGGAAATCACTGCACTCTAAAGAAACGAATTTTCGGTCACATATTCCACGTTCTGATTTTTTTCGCGGAAGCATTGATGAAACTGATATTTTGGTGAATTGCCCAGTACGCCTCCGATATCTAGTATTCCAGTCAACTAATGGAAAATGCCTCAATGCTTCAAACAATATTTTTCGGATATTCATTTCATTGAACGCACTCTGCAAATATCAAACTGCACGGCCAACTGCACAAGGGGAGGGGGTGAGCGAGAAGGATTGGACCCTCCAATGCCTCGCTACTTTCCAGCTTTGTGCTAAAAGAGATCCGCGAACAAAGATTATATTATTTCACAAAAACTCATTTCCCTTTGCGCTTTCTGCAATTTATTCCCATTGCACATACATATTCCACGAAATGAAATCATATCGAGCACAAAGTTTTCAAGAGCCAGCTCTCCTGCCAGCTGAAAAAAAGGAGTCGCTCTGAACAAATAGGTTATTCAAATACGTTTATTATACCGTAAAAAAGGCGTATGCTGCAGAGAAGTCTTGCGTTGAAAATTTTGAAGCATATCATCAAAAGGCGCTTTCATATTATAACTTCGAACTAATATAGCCAACTTCACAACACGAACGAATTTGGAAATCGAACGCAGATATATTCTTTGTTAGCCATTCTCTGCCATTTCTAACGAAAATTATAACGATTATGGTATTTCCCTAGCCAATTTAAGGTGGCTACTGGATTCTCCGTCATCTTATTTCAACAATGCATCAAATATACCAACCGCCAATTTCCGCAGAAATAGTACATCTGGAAAGAAGCGGGGGCTTTGCTCCTTTTCTCTTTGAAAGTAAGGATTATTCAAAGCTGAATTTATAAATATGCAGCACGGTATCAATGAGCGCATGATTAGAGTATTTTACAGCTACGCCAAGGATGCGTTCGAGAATAAACTTAATTTTAAATCCTCACTTTTAACTTCTACGCTGACGCGGGTTTGAACACAATGCCTATGGCATCACAGAAGCTTATATACTGGCACTAAATTGCGTTGAAATCTGGGTCGGTTCAGAAATTTTAAGTGCAAATTTAAAGCTACGTTATTTTCTATTATGAAAGGAGTGATACAGTCAATACTTCGCTGAGATCTCATATTGAAAAAGACAAACCATGCTACATATCTCACAATTTACTTGACCGGTTTCCATTCTCTGGTATGATTTTGAAGGGTACTATGAAAATCTCAATCGGCAAAGCAATTTAATGCACCCGCTAGAAAGAGAAAATTGAGGTTCTGCAGGAGTGTTTTGGGATATCGAAAGGGCATGAATGATTTAGAAAATGCATCACAAAAAAGTCAAGTATTCTAAGGGTTTAAAAGGACTCCGAGACAAACTATCTTTCAGCAAGGCCGATTGTTTTTCATTTCGCCATCGGAGGTTAATGTAATCAATACAATAAAAACCGCTCGGAAGTGAAGCTTATCTTTCAGATTCCTCTCCTAATCCAGGACTGTACTCGAATAGTTTGAACGTCAAAGGACGAAATAAAATCATAAGCGTAACGTTTTGTTATTCCCCTCCAAATAGGTTCCTTCGCGCACAGCTTAAAATACAAAATAACTTAAATAGAGCGTTTTATAATTTTAGACCATTTGTTTCTCAAGAAGCCGTCCACTGTCTCCGCCTTCGAAGATGAGTCCATTGCTCTCTAAATTCAAAAATGGGGGTTGAGCTTCTACGGCCTCGGAGCTGTAGGAAGGAAATACTCCAGTTATTACGGCCAATATTAATTATACGGCCAGAGTATTTCCTTCCATTGCTCTCATTCAAACATTAATTCGATGCATTTGTTTGGACCAAGGATACCCTCCACGATTTTGAAGACTCCCACGAGTAGCTCTTAATTATGAAAACAACACTTTTGTCTTCCAGAAAGCTTCATAGGGATAAAAACATCCAAATTTGACATTTTTTAAATTATTTCAGAGTGCGGTGGTGAGTACCCACTACTTATGACTGTTTCTTTTCGAAAAAATAAACTATAAACCGCGTCTTACACGATTCCGAATCACACGTCTGATTCCCTTACCAAATTCCATCAGCAGTGAAAGCATTCAATCTCATTCATGTCACTCAGAGAAAACGCTTGCCTTTCGAACCATCTCCTGCTCTAAAGATGTTTATCGTAGTGGTAAAAATGAAATTGCAGACGTAACGTGTTCTTCATCTCTCGTTTCTCTCTTCCAGCTGCGAGTCTGGCTTCCTGGAGCTGTCCGAGGGTTCGGACGTGCTCGGGCGGAAGGGCTCGTCGTCAGGAAATGCCAATAAGGGCGGTATCTCTTCGCTGACGGGCGGCGCCTCGGGACTGCAACTGTGCGGGCAAAACGAGCGATTCGCACCCCCTGCCGTCCTCTTCGCAGACAGGTCCTCCGCCACTCTCCTCTTCCAGTAAGTCTGCTCTCCAGTTTTGCAGTAGCAGTAGTGAAACATTATTTTTTTCCTCATCTTGACCTCGTTTAATTCATGTTAAAATAGTTGTTGGAGTGTAGGTCAACGTATGTTATGCAAAAAAGTCATAGCCAACGTTCCTGTTTATTTAAAACCATCACCAGGGCTATAAAATAAAAACATAAGAACAATATAAAATACAAAGATAACAAAGATATACAATATTTGTACATAATAAATGTTACGATACCGTTTTTTTTACTATAATATAATTTATGATGATAGCTTTAAATAAACCGAAACGTTGGCGATAACTTTTTTTCATAACATACGTTGACCTACATTCCAAGAACTATTTTAACATGAGAAGTGAAACAAAAAATCGACTCCAATCCCTGTGCAACTTAGGTGAGTACAGAATACCGTGTAGTTTTCTGGAACGGCAGAATTCGCAGTAACGACCAACCTCAACTCAACGAAGCCCCTGAACAGAAAACCCTTTGAAGGCTCCCGCTCAATTCGAAGGAAATTTTTTTCGAGGACTGAAATGACCTCGCTAAGGTTGCCTCGGTTGAGATATCACTCACGCATACAGTTTCGAAGATTTTCGCCGCGTTGATCAGATGACCTCTGCGTTCTCTTCGTGGTTTCACCGCGTCCGTTGGGTTTTGGTGACAACAGTTTCTTTCGACCTGAAGACGCTGACTGCAATGCCAGCGGAACTGTTGTCGCCGAAACCCAACGGACGCGGTGAAACCCCGAAGAGAATGCAGAGGTCATCACTCACACATATTTGTGCATACCACAATCGCTTCCTTCGTCTAAACTGCGGGTGAAATTCCTGCTCAGGCTCGATCGATGGTACGGTAACCATGACGAGAAATGTGGACCAGTTTTGAAATCCAAGATTTCCTTCTCAACACAGTTGAGGATCAGATATTCTTATCAACGATTTTTTAAGCAGAAGTAGTGTTTTGATTTCTGCGTACGTCGATGGCTACGATCATTTCGAACCACGCGATTATTTCCATTGAGTGACTTAAAGGTATTGATAACGCTTAGGCCAAAGGTATTTTCGATTTACTCGCTGCTCACATGAATAAACTTGTGATTCTCAGTGACGTTTGAATACCAAAGCCAAAACTTGAACGTAAAAATAGCGAATCTTAAATTAACACTATCATACCGAAGCCAAAAGATTATAATGGAGGCCAGATATCCTCCATAGCAAATGCTTATCCGAACTTACGAATGAGATTTAACGAATAAAAAATCGTACTATCCAGAACCCATTCTCGTGTTGAGCACGTTAAAACCTAACAGCAATTTTCAGTTTCACATGTGCCGCTGTTAAGTTTCAACTCTTAAGGGATAAATATCGGATCTGCATTCACCACAACCTGTTTCATTTAACCACCTGATATGACGAATTAGGATGAGTTAAGACTGCGCTTCAAGTGACTTCACGAAATGGAAATCTGACTTCCAATTAAAGCAGAGAGTAACATCCGTGAAATCGGTTTGTAGATAGACTTACGCAGGCTAAAAAACCTGCGTCGGCGCTGCAATTTCCAAATTTGATTGGAAGTAGAATTCTCATTTCCAAATTTAACTAATGTGGAGATCAAAATATTTCCGAAAAATATTTCTCACTGAACTATATTTATTTCCACGGAATGACTTCGGAGGTTATTTAAAGGAATAACCCGATGATGCTTTTACTCTATGACTATTCATGGCTTTTTACAGAAAAAGGCGAATGAGTATTTTTTTCTGATTTCAAACCAATACGACTGCTCATCTAATGAGTAAGAATTCCATGAAGGCATCTTGTCTAACGGAAATGTTGCATGGTTACTAGATACATTCAAGGAAAATTTTTATGGCTTGATGATATACACTGTACCCCATGCATAGTAAATATAAATTTTCCTAAACACTTTCCAATTTAACATAAAGTGAACAGTAAGCATAATATATAGTCATATAGCATAACATATAGCCGAATAGCGTAAAATACAGCCATTTCGGATGCGGGTGAACGAGCCATTTTAATAAATGCTCTCTTTGACGAGGTTCCGCACACATTCTTTGAACAGCTCAGATGGGGTCGGTCACTGAATGGGTAACGAGTCAACTTTTCGCCGCAGTAATTTCCTCGGTCGCTCTATCATTTTTGTACATCATTGATCCTCTTTCACTCAGTGATTCAAGCCAAAGGTTGGATTGGACGGGAGAGTTTAGAACGCAACCCAGACTCGGCCACAGGCGCGTGAATTTCGCACGTTCAGCATAGGATAGGGAAGCAGCCAGTCCTCGGACAACATCGGATTAGGGGCATTCTGATATTAGGGTGCCTGGAGACTTCAGCTTGGAGTCGAACCCGGACGAAGCCTTCCTGAACTGTAGTTCGATTTTCTTGTTCAATATCTCCGTGATTCAACGATCGATTTCCCTCTGAATATTTACGGCGTGACCAACTGATGCTATTTTGGGTAAAAACATTCCATTAATAATCGAACTGGTGTAGGGAAAAACAATCTTAAAATACAGGGATGAGAGAGTATTGTGACTGACATTGCGACGAAGGGACATCACACGCACATAATTAATTCCATTTAAATAAATTCACATCCAATAACCATTTCTCTGTAGCATAAAATCCTAATACACTTTCGCATCCATTAATTCCGGTGAACCATTCGGTAAGGCCTCGGACGATCTCACTTAAATTCCCTTCTCATACTTCTGTCAAGCAACTTCTTCTTCAGTCCCCAGACCTCATTTCCAAGGTCGTGCCCAGGATGAAAACTAGGGTGGGGGGACAAGCCATGGTTGTTCAAGTTTTAGGTAACATTTAAGCATGGAAAAGGTGAATGAAATCAACATGTTAAGGAGACTGTAACAGCTCTTCATTAGTTTTTAAAATTATTTGCTTGAAAAAATATTATTTTCCTTATAGACATTTGCGATTTTTGCTTCTAAGGGGGGGCAGCTGCCCCCTCCTGCCCCTCGCGGGGTAATCCCATGCTCATCTCATGACGTTGATCCAAATAGTTAATCAGCCGAAAGAGCAACAATGAGTTGAATTCGGATGCTGTCTGTTTGGGTACGCATCGGTTGGTTTGCAGCATTAGCCATCATTTTCAGGAACGAGAGGAGATAATCCGGGGAGGGTAAATGTAGCCGTAGGCACTACCTTTAGCGAGACCCCGGGCCGTTACATGGCCCGGGAAATCCGATCATTATGCGACTGACGATTCGTCACGGGTCGACCAATGACGCCCGAACAACAGTCGTAAATTTCACCGCCCTATTAGCAGGAAAACAGAGGACGGCGAATACAGCGACACGGGCGGGTATTAGGGGAAATATGAAAACGAGTGATTGAGTCTCCACAGAGCCGTTGCTTCGGCAATAACAGCAAACGCAGGGGTGGAGCGGTGTGGAGATGAAATAGATGGATGCAGAGAATAACCGCACCAAAAGAGATTGGGTTAAAAAAAAAGTAGCAAAATCCTGAAAACTTCATGCTCGTAAAATAATTTTTGTCACATATATTATTCATACAATGAAAGCAATAAATATATCATTAGTAGCAACACCTAAAGCATAATAGCATATTTAAGTAATTGTAAAGAACTTTCATTTGCATCCAAAATCTCTCAGAGAATTCAGGCATTATATAATTTATAAAAATTAGTGTAATGCCTTCTTCTTAATCTTACACAGATCTAATATGAAATCAAAAAAAATATATATACATATATTAGTGGAACCGATTCATGCGAGATGTGTGAAAGTTCGACATATTGAAATGGAAGTTAGTTGCACTTTTCCGCAATATTTTTTCGAATATCCTGACCTTTTTTGATATTGCAGAGGTATTTTCATTTCATTTCGTACAATTGACGGATTACATTCAATCCCCGTAAAGTATGATAAAAATTTAACAAGCGGAAAACACGATCATACATTAAACCTCTATGAATTTATACCAGCCCTCATATTGATAGAATAGCACCTAGTATAAAAGAAAGCAAGAATGTTTATCCCCAAACATATGATTATGGAAAACTACCACTATATTTCATATAAATAAGTGGAAATTTGTCACTAATTAGCAAAAGTAAAAACTAGGAACGGCATCTCATCCAAGAAAATGGAATTACCCGGCTATTTATTTCGATTCAAACGTCACTGTGTGTGTGTATATAAATTTTAATAATTTGTAGTGGGAGTGGGAAGGAGGCGTGTTTCGTTAATCGGAATCACGATGCCTCCCCTTAAATCACGCCGTGTGCCCTTTCCTCCAATCACAGTCCCAGGAAAACATACGATCCGTCGTGTGAGCAGGGGAGCGTTGCATAATATCCTTCGATGAGTAATTTCGCCGCTAACTCTGACGAATGGACGGCGTAATCCAAATCCGTGTTTCGCTGCCATAGCTCTTGGTAATTAGCTCCGTGGCGACCAAGTCTTGTATCTTCCGAACCTCGCATCCTTCGACGAACACATTATTATGGCACTGGATTGAGAGAAATATGTTCCTTTCCATCCGAATGGCGCAGTGGAATATTTCACACCTTCCATCGACATTTCAAAGCCGTCTGGAATAAGACTCACCGTTCAACGGTTTGGGGATGATCATAATTACATTACATGGTGAATGTGATCTATAACAGAATTAGGTATGGAGAAGAGTTGAAATATTCATCAGAGACTCGATGAAGTCGGGAATGCCATTAACCTTCGTTTAATGGTGTTTCAATTTGTTTTAAATGGTCTAAACCACTACCAAATATTTAAAACACAATAACAAATTGGCGACCATTTTTCGAAAGTTTTCTCATTCGTAGAAATAATAATTCATAGGATCTCTATTTATCAAATGTTCTAGAAAGCCGAAACCAATTTGGCATGACTTCAATGCTGTAAAAATCGATATTGCTAGAATAAGATGTGGATATCTGCAGTGGCGAGTTCGCCGAAAGACCACGACGTTTCGACAGCTGCCTTCGTCAAAATGTTCAACGCTAAGCGTTGAAGAGGATAGCGGAGGCAGATGTTAAAACGTAGGTCTTCATCCGATGAAACACCTGATATGAATCCAACGGGAATAATTCGGAGCAATAATCAATAAAATTGGTCTCTTCCAAGTCGCTGAGCTGTGAATTGGAAATTCATCAATGCTTTCACCAATTTCAATTACAAAGCAAATATTTTTATCATTCAGTACAACTGACGCATCAATTCCAATTCTCGGAGATTGAGAAAAAAATTGAACAACTTGAAAACACATTTCATAGAATTGATTCTCTATAAATTGATACTGACTCTCACATTGGTTGAATGAAACCTAATGAAAAAGAAAGCGAGAATAACAAACCTCAAGCATTCCTGTAGCACAACCACTCCAGCTTTTACGGTTTCCACATACCGTGTTTAGGCTTTCCAGTTTATTCCGCCAAATGTTGCTTCCGAGAGTGCTAATGACTAGAAGCAGCTCTTCGTGAAAGATTGAGAGAAAGTACCCACAAGATAAAACCATTGATGGAGCCGTAATTGCGTAACGAAACATTAAATTATCCATCTACATCTACATAATACCCTACGATCCACCTCTAGGGTGTATCCAGTGAAACTAGTCTCTGATGATAAAAACGAAATGAGAGTCACAGTAATTCTGAAGGATCTATCCAGGACGGAGGAAACGCGAAAAGATGCTTGTATCTTGATAAATTCCAGAGCAAAAAAGGTGAGGGTACTTCCTTCCCACGTTCAAAAAGCCGCAAAGGAGACGAAAGTGGACCCCCACTCCACACACCATCTGATTTCGAAACTTTGACATTTCTCGCCAATTTCCGGTTAAGAGTCTTCGTAAATAGACACACAGAATTCGCCTCCATCTCCGGATTGGTTTTCGGTCCAAAATATCTCCAAATCCATCTCGCACCCTCCCCTTCCTTCCCCACCCCACGCGTTCCCTCTCTCCCTCCACTCCATGGCAACCGCTAAGAACCTTCCCGCAAATGAAAATTACAAATATAAATAAAAGAAACGACATTTCCGAAAATCAGCAGCGGCAGCAGAGAGAGGAAAACTTTTTCGAAAAACGATGGGACGGAAACGCTTTTCTCTCCCTTTCCTTTAGGGGGACCAAAGACGTCACATCCGCCCACTGAGGAAAAAAACGCGTGAATGAACTCGCTTTGCAGTTTTCGAGTGAGCGTGCGAGATTTTTCGACGTGAGTGTAGGGTCAGTGCCTGCACGCCAACGATGTGAATGTCATCAAGCTATCCTGGCATACCTGTAGAGTAAGCGTGACGTCACTCAGAGCGAGGATCACGTGAAATAGCCGCGCAAGTTTTCCGTCTGCACCATGCAAGTTCCATTGCGCCCCAGAACACACACCACGATGCTTACCGTATTCACAGCACCGCGGTCACAAGATGTACTCTGCGAAACCATTAATACATTCCCTGATATTATCAGGTTTTTCTGGGAAATTGCTTTGTTTTCAAGGTTGCTATCCAGCCATAGACTTACGCTTTTTTGGGGAAAGTATTGCTCATAGGGTAGAAATTTCTGACCACATGAATAGTTGTTAAGTCGTTTTGATGCTGAGTGTACAATACTGAGATGATAAAAGCTAATCTGAACACAATTGCGGATTAACGGGGCAGCGTTGGGTCCCATTCACCCCAAACGACGGCCTTAATCCGCCTCTGACTACAAAAACAACTTACTACAAAATAGATGCAACTCGATATACCGTCAACATTTCATATAAAACTTCAATGCATAAGCGAAAAACAGCACACATATTATCACATTATCCTCACATTTACAAATAATGTTAAGGAGGACACTACCTACTGTCTCCCCAAAAGATGCCCTGGTACCATAAATGTTACCAAGGAAACAGTGCATTTGACATCATGAAATACCTTAGTTAGGAAATGAAATAAGCTAGAATTGAACACCATTATACTAACAGTTCCAGCAAATAGTCTCCGAATATGAACTGCAATCATGAGAATAGGTAAAGAGTATCGATTATGCTTAAAAAATACTATTTATCATTTCATTACTAACAGAATAACTCTACTTTTGTCATGGAATTAGAATGGAAGAGGATACTCCTATAAATTGATCTATACTTGTTGGAAAATAAAAATGAACATCTAATATTTAAAAAAATCATTTTAGATATTAAGTGAAACGCAATGAAACTTGGATTAACTGATGAAAAAATCTCACCAAAGAGTGGAGTCGAGAAAATCCTTCCTATATCTTTCCATGGACGAGGGGGAATTCGAAAAATAGGCTAAATCGTGATCCGAGGTTAATAGACGCCCCCAAAAGAGGAGGCACGAATCCACCAAAGCACCCATCAATCGTCGTGCTCCAACCTTATCTCCCAATGATGATGGCAAGGAAGCACTCCGGAAAATGCTACACTGTCACTATTAGATCCCAGGAGGCTAAAAAACGGCTTGATAAGAGATAACATATTCTGTGATTTGAGCCTAGATGGAGCAAAGAGGAGTAAAACTCCATATTGTAAAAAAAAATCTTCACTCAAAGTCCTCTTTCCCCGGCGCAAAATCTCTTCACTCTATTTAAAGCCAAAATTCGGAAGCAAAGGTGACTTTTCAACACACAATATATTTGTACCTTAAGGGAACAGTGTCTCACCACCTAATGCCACAAGCAAGGTAACACGGATCGGGTTGGTGCGGTGTCTATGGTGTTGGCTTCCCACCCCGTGGGCTCGAGTTCAAATCCCGGCGGTGGGAGAGAATTTTCAGAGACTGCCTGATCCCTGCTTGAATGCTGTGTGGAGAACATTTCAAGCGCAACACTCCGTCCGTCGGATGGGACGTTAAGCCGTGGGCCCCTTGGCGCCTTTCGTTAAGAGAAGGCTAATGCCGACGCCGGGTTTCTCTCCACCCTTTCTTCCACACCCTTCCCTCAATGCGCAAATGACCACAGCTGTCGGTCGTCTCCTCCAAATAACATACCATACCAGCAAGGTAACAATGTTAAGCATAAATACACAAAATTTACACAGAAATAAATGAGGAGAGGAGAATTTAATCAAAAAAGAGATATTGAAGAAGGAAATAGTACTTGATGGTGAAGAGGGAGCGGTGGTGATCAATAATTATCGAACGGACGGAAGGACGAGATTTTTATTTTAATATGTTCTCATGTTCATATGTCTAATACCAGATGAAGTCTCTGAGAGCATAAACGCATTATGTGCATTACATAATTGCGGAAAAGTGAAATTACCTTTCATTTCAGCTAAAAGTTTTTATTTGTTCCAATGTATTGAAAATGAACCATAACATACCTAATTCATGGATCTCACTCCAAAGCGTCCGAAGATAGAAATTCGCCTCGCCAATGATACGTACGAATACTGCGAATTCATAATGAGGGCCAAGACGACCCTATGTGCGCAGATAATTTCAAGATGAAAACATAACTTTTAAACTGTAAATGTGTCACATAAATGCGGGAGCGATGGATGACGTTAAAATACTTCGGAATGAATGCTTCACTTCCATGTTCTAGGCAGGCACTGCAATCAAAGCTGCCGTCATTTTCAGGTATCATCTTATTATTGCTCTTCACCTACCACTTGGAAGCTCTCTGTGATCGGAGCTGACTGAATATACGAGTAACTTGAGTTCTTCTCCAAATGTTAGCCTAAGAGATGCAGTCAATGATGACATAAAGAAGACCCCAGTGGTTCGGTTTTTATGGCCGAAATTCACGGGGAAAACATCTGATCACCATTTTTCTCATATTTAGGGCCATTAAAATTAAAGAATAATGGAGAAACATTTTTTTACAATTTGAGTGCACCTTCCTTTCGCCGTTCCAACTCAGTGTCTTTCTACCCTCACCCCTATTTGTCCACCCCCCCCCTCCCATCCTAATGCACGTCACGCGTATAGAAAGTTGCAATCACAACAACAACCGCCCCTTGGCACTAAAGAGACACTAAGGAGAGCGAGATTCGCTTCTGAATTGACTCCCCATTCAGATCCTCCAGACTTTAAAAGCCCTGAGTTGCTCCTCCCGTTCTGCGTCCTCCTCTCGTTTGCACTGCTGGGATTCATTCCCCAACAGCTTGTTTCCAGAAAAGCTCGCATCAAATTATCGCGGATCAAGCGAGCCCTTCTTCTTGCTTCCTCCTCACCCGCCGTGCGCCTTTTTACTTCTCGCTGCAGTTCCGCACGGAATGGCTCCGTCAAATTCCTCCCAATGTAGGCCAATGAACAAGCGAGGCTCGTCGTCTTCTCGGTGCGATAAAGTTTCCGCGCGCTGAGCCCTCATTCACAGATTCACAAAAGCCGCACACGTCTCTCGGGAAGGGAGCAGCAACTTTTTTTATACGAAGCATTCATTGACATTTTCGACATTGTCATTTGTATTAATTCATCCGCGTTCAGAAAACAAAAACCTCTTCAGACATGTTTCATACCGCATAAGAAAAGGTTTGGCTACACAATATTTGGAATGAGAGCTCTTGAAAACATTCTACCAGAATTATGCACACAAGTTAAGACTCTTTTTTACCACTTTATGCATACACCATGAGACCACTTTATACTTCTATCAAATTAAATGCACAAAGGGCAAGAGCAAATCCAAATCGATAAAAATGAAATTTCTTACTTGGTATTCAAGCCACCATGATACCATGCGTGCATCGAGACACCTTCCTTATTGACTTATTCATTTATTCAACTCTGAGGCTTCTTTGGATAGGTCAGGGTAGAGCTCACCCCAGGCAAAGAAACAGGGGTGTGATTAACATTTAGTTCCTTATCATGGAATACCCATTGATTGACATTTTCCTAAGGCTTTATCTGAGATAAGAATTCGGGTCCCTTAAATCAGAATACCAAATATTGAAAACGAACTATTTCTAATATTATAGCTAATTCACGGATCTCACTCAAAAGAGTCGGAAAATAAAAATCCGCATCGCCAAGGATACTTACTCCATTAACCATACAACTAAAACTACCACAAAGCTACTATGGGAGATTGTCGTGAAAGCTTTTGATGATGAAGGAAAATGTGGCTACTATCTCAGAATGTGGACCCAGCTTATGTGGAATGTTAGAATGGTGGTAAACCGGCCATCCCAGAACTTAATTCAGGTCTAAAGAAATTGTCAAAGTCTGAAGAAATTTGTTATCAATGATGAACTAAGAAGGAGAAGAACTGGAAAACTATTTACAAAATAAAATTTCAAAACAACTTCGGGTTTTCATCATTTTTATTTAAAATATTATCAATTGACAGATTACAGTTCAAAGCCAAGTCAATTCTCATTGATGAAGTAAATCCTTCTCCATAGCCATTACCTGACCTTTACATTAAGGATAAATTCAAGTGACTTATCTCAAAAGACTACAAATTATTTCAACATGAGTAAAAAAGTGCTGTAAATCTTCATCTTTTTCTAAAAAATGCAAATAAATTGGCTGTTCACTAATCCCTGCCCCAGTGAATAAACGCTTTCTTGATTCAAATTTGATCATTATAATATATTTAATAATTAGATTCCTTCTTCTTATCTTGATCTCATTAAATTAATGATAAAATAATTCTTGGAGTATCGGTCAAATGTATATGATGCAAAAAAGTTGTTAGCCAACGTTTCATTGTATTTAAAACATTCATCAGGGCTTAGCTTGTCACATATTTATTGATAAAGTTAGAAAATTATTTAATTTAAAAGAAAAATAAATTTAAATAAATAATATACATTAAAATATTAAATTAAATAATTTTATATCAAATTTTTTATTAATTTATTTAATTAATTTATTTTTTTTATTTATCCTTCCTTCCTTGGGGTTATATTTTCAATCAGAAATGGTTGCAATGTAAATGGAAGAAATATTCGTCACAACCATATACCTATCTATATCTGTAATTTACAGCTACATTATACTTCTATTAAATTGAATGCGCTCAGGGATGTAGCAAATCCCAATCCATAAATATTTGTCCAAAAATTCCATAAAAATGAAATTTCTTACCTGGTATTCTACCGATTATTATACCATCGAGACACCTTCCTTATTAACTTAACTTCAGTTATTCAACCCGTAGGCTGCTTGGGATAGGTGAGGGTAGAGCACACCCCAGACTAAGCCACAGGCGAGTGAATAACAGTCATGATATGGGGTCCATTTCCTATATTCTGGAATATCTCGCCCTTCGAGGACTTGTCAGAGATTTTCCAAAGGATTTATCCGATCTTAGAATCCGGTTCCCTTCAACCACAAGCCCAACGCCCTACCAGCAATAATTCTCCCTAATTTCCCAAGAAGTTGCAAATGGTTGAGAAAATAAATTCACACACCTCAAAGCCAAAGCTAACTAAAGTTATGAATATTTCGATCAAAAATACGGTTCTATAGAGAACCACGCAATGTTCAGACTCAATTTTATTCGAAAATTTCGCTAAAATATCTCAAAAAAGGATGTGTCCGAGTCTATCGGATGAAGGTGATAAAGAAATTGCATCGTATACCTATAAAAACAGAAATGGCATTAACGCGCTGACAGGACCATGCGCACATTAAAATGTTTTCGTAATCTTCACCAAATACGTACTTGAGCGTGCTTTATCTATGAATTAACGTTTTAAAGGTCATTTCTATCAGTATACCGTAGCTTTCTTGAAGTTAACCATCTACGAAAGATTTACCTTCAATCGTTCAAACATTTATACAGAATAATTGCAGCCAACGACTGAGTACAAACAAGACATACATTTAAAATAAACAAATCTATTATAATGCGTTGAATCCTTGATGAATTCCGATTGGAAGTTGAAAATATAAAATCCCTCATGCATTCAACGCAGACAAGGTGTGCAGGAATTTGTTAAAGCTAATAATAATTAGTATTGAAGTACTCTCCAACATGCATTTAGACTTATTATGAGCGAAAGCAGGCGCGCAATAACATTGAGAGCTGAAAGATCGAAATTTTAATCAATGGCAGACTAAAGATCAAATTGAATTAATTTTTAGCTTTGCTCTCCCGAGAATAATCGGTCACCGACTCACAGCCGAGCATTAAGCGCAATTAACACTTTTAAATTCGTGATTAAAGGAAAGTTGGTTTCAATGGTTTCCCGTAATTTAACCGACTCCGATATCTCATTTAGTACATGCAGGAAACTCCATGCTAATCATCCTAAACTTAACACAAAAGCAGTTATCGGTGTCACGCAAGTCCCCTGATATCAACGGCAGCCATTTCTGTTTCCAAAATCTAGAGCGACCATTGATGACGTTATCACAGCCGAACTACAAAATGTTCATAGGCAGGCATTACAGCTGAAAGTTGGTGAAAAATTGGAATGAAATTAAGGCAATCATCTGCTCCAATGGTTTAAGCTTTTCAGGAAATCCAAAATGAATTCGAACACACACACATGCAGATGGAAATGGACAAAAGAACGACGCTTCGCGACCGAATTTCAGTTTATTCCCGTGGGCTTCAATGATCAGCCGATTTCCCAATTTTAGTTTCCAGGAGAGTGATTCTCGAATTGATGATCCTCCATCTTTGTTATTCGCAGCTTTGTGCAATTTCCATTCGTGTTTTTTTTATTTATCAATGTTAGCAACGGTCCGAAAACAAATATGAATTCCGCCCGTCCACTACAACCCTTTCACCACCCTGATATCAATGACTCGTTGCAAGGGGCATCACGGAGTCCCCTGGGGCGCAGAATTTAAAAAAATAACGAAAGCGGCGGTTTACGTATGCACCCAACACACCTCAATGGAAGCCGAACTCTCATCATTTAATTTCAGCTTTTAGTCCCAGGAATTTCGTGATGCCATAAACTGGTTTTCAGTTAGAGTTATGGATCTTTCCATTTATAGAGATTCTATCAATCTATCCCATTCTATATAGTACCATGAAATGTTCAGCGTCGAAACTATTCGAGAATTTCGCTAAAATATCTCATAAAGGATGTGTCCGAGCATTAAGGGCGATAAAAAAATAGCATAGCATACCTAAAAAAACAGCAGTGACAATAACGCGCTAATAGGACCACGCCATCGACGAGATGAGCACATCGCGGAAAACTTTAGAGGTGCAAAAAAATGTGAGATGATCACGAAACACAGGGATCGTAAATGTAGTCCATAGTTTCCCTATCTGGAATAAACGAGAGGATTCCGTTTATGCACACCAAAAATAGAGACGATTGTGCGGAAATCAAAGCTCCATAGAGTGCACTGAAATAATCTTTCGCAGTATCATCAACGATCTCAAACTGACACGCCTGAATTCTATCTGCTCGTATCGTCAAGTTCTTTCATTTTACGTGGGATCTGTCGACAGACGGATGATTTCCACTGAGTGACCTCCAATCTAGTCAGTCCTGCCGTAGGATTCTTGCATGAATGAATGGTTTATTGATGCTCCAGGAAACCCACAAGAGCAAAACATCCGAGCACATATAAAATTCTGCTCAAAATATGACATAAGCATGGTATAAAAACAAGGGTGATTGAATACAAAGAATCGAACGAAAATCAAATTAATCAACGCACAGATTTCTTAAATTTCAAAACAACAGGTTTTAAATATTCGTACAATTTCCTCTTAAATGATTCCGGGAAGTAAGAAGATTTTATTAAGGGAGGCAATGAATTCCAGCAATTGAATGCTATAATTAGGAAGGAATTTAGGTACTGGTTGGTACGGGCTCTGGGCATATGGAGAATATTTACGTCTCCTCGGGTTCCTCGGAAGGAAATTGTACGAATACTCCGAGGCTTGTTTAAGAGTGAGTTCTACCCTCACCTAATCAAAAAATCTTACCGTTGAGTGATAAATCAGATGAAAATAATACGTCACGTTAAAAAAATGTATTTAAAAACCCACGTTTTCATTCGAACTAAAAATAATCAAGTAAACCGCCCTTTATTCTCCCAGGGTCGCACGTTTAAATTTTACAGATAAAATGCTGCAAGCTCAAAAGCAAGAACGCTGTGTGCATAGGGTGAATAGGTTGTACAGGTATTAAGGTATAGGAGTATGAAAGATAGAGTGCAGTAAAGATCCCAGGAAGTAGTTCCTTCAATAGTATACGCCCCAAGTAAGATCTCTCATCCTTTCTATATTGCCACAGCAGTTTTTATTTCCGTCTCCCAATTTCGAACTGTACTTCCTCATTTCTCTTTCCCTCAGTTTGCTTTGAGCATTTCTTTCCTCGGCCACATTTTGATTCATCTTGAGAGGGCCACAAATAAAATAATATCTTTTTTATTTTGAAGAGAGGAAATGTGGCCTCGTCCAAACAATACACTTAGTGCCATGGCGAAGCCTTCGAGCAGTCCCACAAAAAAACCATAGCAATGCAAGGTGGCCCAGCGAAGGGAACTGCCTCTAACCTACATCGAATTCTGTGTGTTTTTTTACACGACCGAGGCTTGTTGGAGAGTGAGTTCTACCCTCCCTTAATCAAATAAATCTTAACGTTGACTGACAAATCAGATGAAAATGTTACATTACGTTTAAATAATTTTTAAAAACCCACGTTTTCATTCGAAGTAAAAAACAATACAGTAAACCACCCTTCCTTTACCCAAGGTCGCGCGTTTAAATTTTACAGATAAAATACTGCACGCCCAAAACCAAGAACGCGGAGCGCATTGACTTTACATTTAACGCTGGAGTGATAGAAATTCATCATCATAAATGCTAGATTTTGGATGTACATTAACTAATATTTACGGAAAAAGAATACGAGGGACCACTCAACGTACCTAACGTAAGTAAAAAGTGGGTTTTTAAATCTTTTCTTTTAATTCGTTGTAATATTTTCTCCTTTTTAGTTTCAATATGTTCACCGTTTATTTTTAGGAAGAGCTAAAACATTAAAATTTTATACTGCAGCTGAGCGATCACTTAAAATGTTTACTATCTAAAATAGTGGCTCATACTGCCATGTGAAGAACTAGAAATAGCACAGGAATGTATTTTGATCCGTAAGGAAAGGTTTTCCCGGAAAGACAAGCAAAAAGGCAAGAAAGTGCCCTTTTAAAAGCGTGGTGAAATAGATTATGCTGCGGTTTTCAAACCTCGCCGTGAACGGCACATATAATTCACATTAATTGTCGTGGGAAAAAAACCCCTAGAGCTGGAATCGAACTAAGGACCTTCGAATTTTCCTGATAACAGACCAGACCACTGATGTAACCAGATACCTTGACTCACATGGTTATTCACAGAGGTGCGCGGAGTTAGACTCCTGAGTTTCATCAAAGATAACGGCGCGGCGCTAAGGAAATGGGCGTCCAAGAATCCAATACCAATGGCCAACCCATTGTGATCGCTAAAACCGCGCTTCGCTGAAATACATGCAGTGTATTTGCAGTATCTCTCAAATCTACAGCATGGACGGAAAATCCCTACCTTGTCGCATAAATTGCCATGTCTCTAGTCTGCGCCAAGATCCAAACATGCATTGGTCCTTGGTTCGATTCTAGTCCAGATGATTTTTTTCTATGTTAATTATTGTAACATAAATGCTACTTGGCGCCTGGAGCTAACTAGATGGTAGCCGCTGCCTTGTACTGAAATATTCAAGATTAATATATGGTTTTGTTCTTCCCCAGCGTATGATACTGGTGAAATCTTCCCGGGTTTTTCACCGGGCAGGTTGCTTATAGGCCGACGTTTCATGCCCTGAGGTCGATGGCAGAGACAAACGTCGATACGTCGGCTTACAAGGAAATCACCCGGTGGAAAATCGGGATAAAATTTTACCAAATCAAGATTAAATTTTGGCGCCGTCCCGTGGGTACACTACTGAGCTTCAGATGCCTACATGACACGCCTTTTCTGAACTAAAGTAAGTATCAGAAAGGTGCCTCATCGATAAATAAAGGCAATGTTTTATCAGGAAAACGAATAGGGTAGTTTCCTTCATCAAAGAAAACGAAAGGCATTGATTGCGATTCGTTACCCACCATTAGTGTATCCACAATATACAAATTATTTGGTTTTAGAATTCCCAGTTTAGACGAATGTTAATGGTCAATTTTAACTGCATTTGAAAAAGGCCAGATGGGCGCCCATGCGATGCCACTCCACGTGACGTCACAGGGACCGAGTTTCTGTACGAGTAGATAGGAGTTTTACATCGTCTGAGATTACCAATGAATGCATGAGGCACAGAGCTCAGGGAAACATGTCTTAATTATCACCTATTAAAACTGGCTAAGGTCGGAAAGTTTTCTTCGTTTGATAAGGTATTAATAATCCTTATTTAAGCCAAGCGATACCTGGTAGCAGGATACTATGCTACCTGCTAGCAGCCAGCATCGCAGCGGCGCACAATATACTCGCCCCAAGGTCACCTCACACGGCGACAGCGGGAACCAGAATGACGTCACACGGGCTTTTCCCAACATTCATAGTTAGCCGTCGCGTTTTTGCGAGCTTGAAAATGTTCACTTTTCATTTAATCGCAAAAAAATAGATATCGTCATTTAAAAATCTAAAAGCGTGAAATACGTACTCCAGGAGTAATAATCTTTCGATTTGGGCAATTAAAAAAAAAGGAAACCACCCTATTCGAGTGTTCCCTCGCATTTGGAGGTCCAATAAGAACGATTCGCCGTTCTCTCCTTCCTTTTCCCTCACACCTTCCCATTGGCTTTCCCACACACTCCTAAACCAATCCCTAGTCCTCACCGCCTCTGCTCTTCCCATATCGCCCGGTGATTCCTTTCTCAATTCAGCTTTTTTTTCAGAAGCCTACAACACACACACGCACACACCCATTCGACTGTTTCCTTGTACCACCCTACATGCATGCATTTATTTTCCTTCCACGCGGCCAACCTGCAACACATTTTATCCGCTTTTGACTTCCGTCAAAGACAGGCGGAAATAAATCACGAGATGAAACACAAGCCGATGTGAAACACAGTCCCGAGGCGACTCCGTGATCCCGACTTTCCTCGTTCTTTGTATCAAAAGCAATCCTTTCACAGGTGATATATTCCAATGCTGCTTCAAATAATAGCTGGATCATATATACGAGTTGTGTTCAGAAAATGACGGGAATTTCAGTTTTTTTTAAATAATTGCATGCATTGATTTTGACGCCTTCAAAATAGTCTCCGTCAGATATTCATTACATTAGACATTCATAAACGTTTCTTCCACTTTTTTCCACGTTTTCATCGGATGTTAATACGGTAAACTTAAAAGTAAGGTCTCATAAGTCATTACGTCGCCGCACGAAGCGCTAGGCGCATTCCGTCAACACCACCGTGTTCCTTGCAGTGAAGTTTTCTCGGGTTTCGCACCGGGTCAGGTCCTCTATTTCTCCTTCCAACGTTTCGATGAACAACTCGCCCATCGTCATCAGGGATACAGGAATCCAATGCCATTTCGCAACGCAACGCATGTTTGGTAACTGTGGTTAGCAGTTATTAATCTGATGTTCAGCTGTTGCTGGTAATCGGCTTTCGGCAGTGTGTGTGATTGGCGGTAATGTGTTTTACATGGCTATTTGTGTGTTACTGTGTAGGGTGAGTGAGTGCTCTTCTTGACCTGTAATATTTGAAGTGCAGGTTTTCTTGATACGTCCAGATTGGTGTTCATAGTGTGTTTTGTGTTTTCTGTAGGGAGTCTGCAAAGGCTTTTGCGGTGTCATGAAGTAACTTTGGTATTGTTTTAATGTGATGGTTATTGTGTTTGTATGTGTTGCGGACGTACCAAGGTGCGCCTGTAATTGTTCTTAAAGCCCGGTTTTCGAGGACTTCAAGTTTTCGTAAGTGTGCACGTGCGATTGAGCCCCAAGCGGGGTAACCGTACGCGAGTATTGGTCTAATCATAGCTGTGTAGAGGACCTTTTTTGTTTTAAGAGCCAAGAGCGGACTTTTAAACAGGGGGTGTATGGCTGCAGCTGCACCTTTTGCCTATGTAATCGATGCCATGGTGTTGGCGTGCCAGGTCAATTTTTCGTCAAGTGTGACTCCCAGGAACTTGGCTGTGGGGCTGCGGTTGATTCTTGTTCGCCCATAGTATATTGGCTTAGATAGTAATTTCTTCCTTTTCCTTGCGAATTACATGAATTGGCTTTTTTTCGGGTTGAGGTTTAATTTCCATGTGGTCATCCATTCTTCTACGTCATCTAGATGGTCCTGGACATGATCCGCGGCCGTGTCTGGATCGAAGGATTTCGAAAGGATGGCAAGATCGTCGGCACAGAGATAGGTTTCGGTATTGGGATAGGATGGTATGTCGTTGATGTAGATATTGAATAGGGTAGCAATGCCATTTCTTCCAAGCCTCGGGGTATATATACAGAAATCCGTGGGTGAGAGCGGTATCATCGTCTCCTGATTGGTTGCTAGTCGCTTCGGATTTTTAAGAGGTGGTCCCATATATGACTTTAGCTGCAGCCACAGTCTCTGTTGATATTATTGATGTTTTTTTCGAATTTGAATGGATTCCTTCACGAAGCGGTCCCAGTATCCGTGGGATCGACACAGGAGCTTTGCTTCTTCCCAGTGAAACATATGATTTTCAAGGAGGATGTGCTCGGCTACTACTAATGGATTCTTGGATACCTGATGACGATGGGCGAGTTGTTCATCGGAGCGTTGGAGGGAGATATGGAGGACCTGACCCGGTGCAAAACCCGAGAAAACTTCACTGCAATTGTTCGCCGGGAAAAAAAAAACAAATATTATACAGTGTCCATTGATTTTGAGTGTGCAGTATTTCATCTGTAAAATTTAAATATGCGACTTTGGGGAGAGGACGGGTGGTTTATTTTATTATTTTTATTACCATTCTCGACCGCCACGAAGCATTGTTGGCATAGTAGCCGTCTCCATGGAGCTTCCCCTCACGTCTCCGTCCACTGGTTTGATTTCCGGTCTAACATACGATTTTTGAACGGGAAAAAGGTGGCACCTATCGAAATTAATCGCCATTTGGTTTAAGTTTACGGTAAAAAATGCATGGATGTTAAAAATGCTCGTAAGTGGTGCCACAAGTTCCTTTTCGGCGGCGCAAACGTCAGGTGGGTACCCAAACAGCTCACCGAAGACCACCAGGGGCAGCACGTGGAATGTGCCGAAGAAGCTGTGCGACATTTTGAAGAGATTTGTATAAATGATGCACTCGTATAAATGATTTTGTAATTCATTATTTGGTGAATGGGGTCACTGTTTTTTAACTAAGTAAATGTCGATTATTTTTGCCGACGTATCGTCAAGTAATAATAATTGACGTCTTCAAAGCTATACCATCTACTGCATGAATATGGGTATTCTATACATTCGTACAATCACCAGTAATAATGATCGTTAAAGAGCTAAGAATAGAGTATTTTTTGTACATCAATGTCCAATCAAAAGTAATCAAGTATGGATAGTAGGGCCAAAATCAATTTTCTCCGAATCCATTCAAATCACTTGTGCGCTTGTATCCTTTTTTGTTTTTATCAACCTTTTAATGAACCCCTAGGGACTTTGGACACATTCTACAAATTATTTCTCGGTTGATATCGGAGAAATCGCTTCCTGAGTACGGTCTCCTCCGCGAATACTCCGCTGAGAAGCGTTTATTTGTTCTATAAGATGAGTTTATGCACAGCGTGACTCGAGCTCAGGCTTACACAACTTCATGAGATGCTTACATTTTAACAAACATTATTATAATTCGAGTACTCTCCCAGTTTAAATTAACTAACTCATCTAGCCTCACGAGAAATAAGGGCCAAAATATGATATAAATTCATTCCACATGTAGAACAGCAATTAATGACAATAAATAATATTTTATAATCCATTAATTATACAGAAAAATAATTTTTTTTTATTCCGCCAAAAAATAAGTATGCAATCACACCATGTTGTTTGACACGTCAACAAATAAAGATATTCCTCAAAGATTATAATTCCGCCTGCAAATATCAATCCCGGTTACTAAGGCCGAGTGTAACAGGAAAGCCAACATATGAATAGCGAAGGAAGAAAAACACTGCAAAATTGATTTGCCAACTGAAATACACGCGTAACAAAGTTCATGTTAATTTCCGTTGGCACACCGCAAACACAACTTTCTCTCGTGCGAAAACACTGCTGTTACGGAATGTTTGTAATAGTGGTAGTATTGGCAGAGCGGTTTTCGGTTTAACGACCTTTCTGCCAGACCATATCCCTCGTGAGAGCGTGCACGCATCGCCGCCATTACGGTAGAAATAAAGTAATAGGATTTTAACGCACGTTTCCCCAGTCAAATTCAAAGTAAAAACCAGAGGTCAAGCTGAATGCTCAAAATGATGTTTCATGGAAACCTAATAAATACTTTCGTAAATAAATATTGTTCCCCACCGCTTTAGTCCGTGAAATAGCAGTAGGAAAAGAACCAGTAATTTGTTTTGCAAAGGTTGCCCGCGTGAAAAGCATTCACAATGCATGCGGGGCTTGGACGGCCAGAACAATGTCCAAAATATACAAGCGGAAGGAGAGAAGGATAATTCAGTTGCACGTTGCTCATTATGGTTACCTTGGTGGCGATGTCCATTATAAAAATGCACACTGCTGCACCGCCAGCAACGAAAGACGACAACTAATGCGCGCTAGTTGTATTACTTTGGTCCATTTTTTAATGCAAGTGAGTAATTTATTCCAAGAGCTAATTTACATATTTGAGAATTTAACTAAACAATTTTAGCGGAGGATATTACAACTCTCGCACACGTCAAGATGGAGCCAGTCTTCAGAGGAGAACTGATAAAGGCGTGAAAATGGAACATATTTTGGCTAATTACTCCTCAATTAAAGCTTTTATTCTAGCTTACTTGATGCATATAACGAGTAAGTGGATGAAGTAATGATATGTGTGAACGTAGATACGCATGTCCAAAACAATAAGGAGCAAAGGGTTCGTAAGGTGGCAATCGTTTTGTTCATTTGGAGGCTCGGTTGCATAACTGTGCAGTTTCGTTTTTACAAAAAAATAAAGCCAGATAAACTTAGCTGTATTGAATGATATAGTAACCTTGCGAATCATGTTTGAAAATTGCTCGCTCGTACGTAAAGGAGACCGCGGTGACTTTTCTGTCTCTGTTTTTTACTGGCGGAATTAACAATCGATAAAAAAAACGCCCCTTTGATAATTAATAGCATTTTTTCCGTTTGGGCTACCGAATGAGTCATTGCGTTTTCCACATTAACCTCTCACAATCATCAATCTTAAAAATTTTCCACGCGAAGGAAACATTCCTCAAGTCAGTTAGACTCTTAATTTGCAGGTGCTCCCAAACACCGTATACATTCGTTAATTTTTGCAGAAGAGATTTAAATGTTAAAGGCTTAAATGCACTTCTGTCTACGATGCTACAAGAGAGACAAGTGGAAGAGAAGCTTGTAGTTATATAAGTGCTTATAGTTTACCGTCTAACAGTTTCAGAGGATATAGTTATATGGGAGGTTACATTAGTGAACTAGTTTACTAGGCTTCTGAAACTTATGAAACAAGGCTCTGAAACCGAGATGGAACTGAATGGGCTCCTATCTGAAGTTCTACTCACAACTCGCAACGAAGCTGTAGAAATCTTATTTTGAGAGCCCACATCGCATGCTGACAGTATATCATGTTCCGTGGTGCGAGAAAACAACCTTTTGCAACTTCACCTAGCTAATTGGTGGACGGAGACGGAATTAATATTACCTCCGACACATAATTAAAGCCCAACCGGATGTTACCGCTCATTCCAGCAGCCACCCATTGCAGCGAGATCGAAGCCGAAACGCGGCGGAAAGAGCCTTTATGGGAAGAGACGGATACTTCTGAAGAGGAAGCCGTATTTCTGGAGTGATATCGGAGGTCAACACCACCGCTGTGATCCACCTCTGCTCTCCTCAGCGTTTCCGTTTACAATCATCTCCACGACCGTGTTCTATCGC
The DNA here is from genome assembly GCF_921293095.1 of Ischnura elegans. NCBI lineage: Eukaryota > Metazoa > Arthropoda > Insecta > Odonata > Coenagrionidae > Ischnura > Ischnura elegans. The sequence continues at coordinate 124,723,836 of NC_060249.1, read as the reverse complement.
TTTCTCAGAAAACGAAACATGACGAGGATAAAAGTAAAGTATGTTGAATGTCTGCGCCCGATACAGCTCGTGCCTTGTCTCTCCTCGCGGAAAATATTTTCGCACGGAATAAAAACTAACCCGATAATGCCTGAAAGGCAAACTAAAAATCTCAAACTCATTTCACCAAAGAGCTTTACTGGATGAGATACCGTTGCATGAGTCACGGATTTCAATGACTTCGATATCTGAAAATACATGGAGCTGCAATTAGGCTGCTTTCGGATTGAATTCTTTCACAATACTTCTCAGGGCAGAAAAATATCAACTTTTCGCTAATTAGATGGACCAAAAAATTTTTTAGTAAAATTAGGCATTGCATATTTATATTACTATGCCTAATTTTACTAATATTAAGCATTTCCACCATATCGTGCCTCACATCATACAAGACAAATATTATTGTCACAAAATACATTCGGGTACGTATTCCTACCACCCACATTAATTAAATACATTTGAATACATTAACATTTTTAAGTATATAATTATTCGTAACTCCTAAATACTACACAAATACCCATTTGTTTATTCCTCTGAAGACTAATTCGCGGGTACAAGATATAAATACCAGTGAAACGAAACTGAAAATTAACGAGTTGAAAGCAAAATGTGAGATTCATTTATAACGAATTTGATAAATATTCTTCCAATTGATATAATTCAAATTTTGACGGGATCTAACCTCGTTTCCTGCACATTTTTAGCGACTTCTCTCCATTTTCGATGGCCAAATTCTTAAAGGATTACAACATATCACCTTATCACGCAACAGCAACTCTATTCTGGGCGTAAATCAACCTTTCTCGATGAATACCCGCCCCTTGACAAAGGCACTTCGACATACGCGGGACGGATGAACATAGGGAGGCGATTTCCATCCACGGGGCGACGTGTATTTTTACCATCCCAAGTGAAGGAGTGCTGATATGAAGAGAGGGAGGGGAAGGAGTGAAGAGAGGGGTGGGGGAGTGTGTTGTTGCCGAGGCGACCACACGACGCCCTCTGGAGTGGGAGGGAGGAAGACGAGACGAATAAGAAGGAGAACAAGAGAAGTGCGAAAGGCGACACCGAGGGAAAGACGACACGCTCAACAACGGCCCTCACGCGCATCCTCTCCTTCGGACACACAAAAGGCATTCCTCGAGCAGCAGGGGTGGCTGGAGAGGACAGGGGTGGCGATGCTGAGGGGCGAGTACCCTCACGGCGGAGAGGTGCACGAGAAGAGGCTTAGGGGGACAGGGGCAGCATAGCGCGCAGTGTGTGCAAGCAGAAGACAAGGGGAACGGGGCCTTTGTCCGAAAAAACGGCCACCGTTGATTTTGGAGGAAGAGATTGCATTGGACAGCGAGGGAAGGGTGGCGATAGCCAGGGCGATATTTAACACCGGGGCGCGTCGTTTTACACATTTTTCTTGTATTGAATAAAGCATAAAGGCCCGGTTACTCGGTACATTAACACGTACAAGTTAATGTACGTTTGCGTGAATGATTTTGGTGGACCGGAACGGAACATGTACGAATGCATGAACCAAATTAGAAGAGGTTCTACTTTCTGTGCATGCATTCGCACAAGTTGGGTGCATTTTGGCGTTCATTCTCGCGTTCATATATTTAGACATTAACCCACACGTGTTAATGTATATTGTAACCAGGCCTTAACACTCGAAAAATGCCGTCGATCCATACGAATAACATGTTCTTTTAATTCAGTATCTTTTGAGAGAATATCCTGTACCTAAATTTTACTATAGGATGATGAAGCGACTTTTATAAGTGCGATCTTGGTGCGTTCCGTTCACTTATGGCTTTCAGTGGTGATTCAGAAAGTGGAGCGCTTCGCCGAAGGCTACCGGGTTCGAAGTCTTTGGACCCAGCCAAAAAAAATCCTCGCCGAACGATATGAACGAGGGAAATGAACTAGTCCCCGAACCGTGAATGTGTACGTTATTCGCACACGCCTGTGGCTCAGACTGGGTTGAGCTCTACTCTAACCTATCGAGATCAAACACTCAATCATGCCAACAAATGCACTGGAACGGAATATTACTTTGAAGAGGCGACCGACAGTTAAGGTTAATTCCACCATGAGGGAAGAGTAGGTAAGGAAGGGTGGAGAGTAACCCGGCGTCGGCATTAGCCTGTTATAAACGAAAGGCGCCAAGAGGACCACGGCACGACACTCCATCCGACGGACGGAGTGTCCACTCACACAAGTCCACACAATACACAAGCAGGGAATTGGGCAGTCTCTGACAATTCTCTGCCACCAGTGGCGTAGCGAAGGGGGGACCAGGGGGTCCGGACATGAAATTGCGAAAGATTTCTTTGACAATTGAAGTTTTTTCGATTATTAAAAGTTTTAAAATTAGATTAAAACCTCTACTTAGTACCCCGTTTTTCCAAAATCCCTCTTGTTTTGGAACTCCCCCCCCTCCACCCCTCCCCCCCCCGAACGAAATTTCTGGCTACGCCACTGTCTGCCACCGTCGGGATTTGAACCCTAGCCCAAAGTGTGGGAAGCCACCCCACCAACCCGATCCCCTAAATGTAATGGATGACGCGTTGTGGGACAGGAAGATAGTGTACGATGATGTCATCTTCACCGTTGAGGAGAAAACCAAACGCAAAGAGTAATGTAGTGATTAATATCAGAGACAGAACCACGTGGTATTGTGCAATAAGAGGTTGAGGCTATTCAGAGAGCCCATGTCTTGTGAGGCCATTCTTTGTCCACGCCAAAGACACGTCTTCGCATCCGGGTGCCAAAAGCGAAGAAGAGGGGGAGGAGAGGGCCAATAGGGCTTGGCTGGGGGAGGTTGGATAAGGCTGCGGGGGAGAGGGGGTCGCCCCGGAGGAGGCCCCGGGAAGAGAAGGGCCGGCCGCCCCTTTGAGGATGTCTCTCTTTCCCTCCTTGAGAATGGTTGGGGCGCGGAGACAGTGGTGCGTGAAGACGATGTCCGATTCGCAATCAAAGTGCACCACGGGAAGGAACGCATCGCAAGGTGCTGCGAAGTGGTTCCTCCCATCGGTGAAGCAATGCGTCCGCAATCGGTGAAGCAATGCGTCCTCAATCGGTGAAGCAATGCGTCCTCCAATCGGTGAAGCTGCGATATCTCGTAGAGAGCTTAAAAACCCAGAACTGAAAACCTTGAGTCATTTGAGGAAATTATTAAATTCAGTGTTACTTCATCTACATCTAAATCTACATACTACCCGGCAAGCCACCTAAAAGGCGTTAGGACACCAGCCAATTGCACATAAAAAGGAAACGCTCTAACAAAAATGACGACTGGCGTTTATTAAAGTCCTTTATGGTTACTTTGATCGTTCTACTCTTGTTGACGGCAAGAAGAAAAAGAAAAAAAGTTTTAAAAGAAAAAAATCACTATCTAGCATTGATCCGCATCTTACTTAAATCGGTTCAATTTACCTGCCTACTTTGCATAAAAAAGTTACTCAAATATTTTCGAAATGTATCTAGTGTTTTTTTCTTTGCCATCCAAAGACATGTTAACTTTTTTGAGGCGAACTTTTGTTCCGCTAGAGGTTACTGATGATAGGTGCAAACGAATAATTAGACTTCAACTCAGATCGATTGACAATTTATTTGAAAGAAATTCACATAAGTAAGTATTGTTGCTAAGTAAATAAATAAAATTGTTTGGTTGCCAACCAACGAGGAAAAAACACAAACGATAAAGAAGTAAACATATAACACAACTGAGATTATATAATATCAAATGGAGATCATCGGTGAAAAATTGCTGTTTGTAAATATTTCAAACGAAAATTTGGGACCGAGTATTTGTTCTGAATGAAAAGGACGGAACCGCCTTAAAATGGCCTCAATGCGACCATCGTCTTTCTCCCTCCACTAGCAGTGCTCTTGAGCTCAAACCCAATGGCGATCCAAACCCAGAAATGTCGGCCGGTCGAGAAAGATCGCGCTTGAAGACATCAAGCAGCACTTCACACGTGAATTCAAGCCTCAAGCACACGCTCTGTCCTGAGTGCACCTGAAAAATTCAACTTCCCACTTGAACGAACACAATCGCAAACTAGCGCACGAGATAAGAGAGCGCACTGCTCAGACTTACATCGACCTATCTATATTTCGATTTTCCAGAATATCACACTCTCTGATATTGCAACAGACTCTCAGCCGAGATATGACTCGTCTCTTCCAACGTCTTCTTCAAAGACGATACGCCCTCGCATTGTCGATGCAAAGCACTGGTCTCGCTGTATAAATCGAGATGAGTTAAGGAGTGTGAGGATTTAAGAAAACACAGCGCCTCTGCGTCCTCCCTGCGATGGACTGGATGGACCTCAGGATCGTATATGCAAGGTCTGAGGACGAGTAAGTTCCTTCCTCTACTAATTTTTTTAGACGCGGTTTGAAATGAAGACGATCTTGAGATTTTCACAACACTCGCGGCAATCGATTTTGTTCCCCAAGCATCAAAAATTATTCCCGTGAGAAAAGAAAACCACGGATCGCTCCAGGTCAGCTTTGTAACCTTATAGCTAATTCCTTTTCTCTATTTTTCACATTTTACATGGTACTATTAAATTCCATGAATCATTTCGCCAAGCAAGCAAGTCAGTTTTTTCAATCAGAAGCAGATGAAATTATTAAAAGTCCCTTGAAAAGCGATAAGTTTAGATACGGGGTTGTTTTCCCTAATTTAGGGGTTGCTCGTAAAAATGGACGGTGATAGAAAAAAACGGAGGTCATTTTCGGATTCAGCGACCCAAAATTAGCCAGATACGCCCTAAATTGTAGCCGGGCATTATTTGAACTTTTTTTTTGCAGAACGGAGTTATTTACTTTTTTACCTTAAGTTGAGCCCACTTCACTTTTCTCAGTACTTGAGTACTTTTACCGAGCCTGAATACACGCACAACGGATCTGGACGGAGGCCCAAGAAGAGAAGGTCCCAGCGGGGGAGCCCACATAATGCGAGTCCACGCCCCCCACCCTCTACCCCTCCCCACATATTGATTTCCCATAGGTTTTTAGATCTTGATTTAAGTCTCCTCCTCCTTCTTCTCCTTCCCTCTCTCTCTCTCTCTCTCCCCCGCCCCTGGAATCCATTCGAAAAGGACCGCTTCTCTCACACAAAGGGAAGGAAGGCCCTTTAGCATTGCATGAGGCGGACCAACGCATGTTTACGAAACGAGTGACCGTCATAACGCGCCTTCCGCCAAAGCCGTCATCCACACACGTTCGCACAACACTTTTTGGCCTCCCTCCAAACACTCATGTAAGCACATCGCAGGAGGTCATCCCATCCTGTGCCTCAATGTACCCATCCACATCCAACGCCCGATCAGATCTTGTACGAAAAATAGATAGCATGCCTAGAGATGCGTGAAAATCGCTAATGCGATAAATGCGATATAGATGCGATGTGTGCAAATAAATGCAACATAGATGCGATGACTGGACTTTTATGATATTTTCACGCAAATTTGCCTTATCGACGGCAAAAATAGTACATTTTTGTGCCGAGCGCAGTTTAAATGCTCCGCCGACACTAACCGCTATTAACTACTATTAACTATTGTAACGTATGAAAATAAGCCCATCAGCGGTGCAATTGAAGACAGAATCGGAATTGTGCGGTGGAAACGGTCAGCATCAGCCGAAGTCGAGGCGAGGGTGTGTTTGTCACTCCCAAAATTTCCATTTTTCAAAGTTCGTTGGACGTTACGTTTAAGGCATTGGTTTCCTTCGGTTGTTATAATCTCTCCAGTCATGGCATACGATTTTTTGAAGCTACGATCTCTTCCCCTCAAACTATTGTCATCAGTAGGGATGCTTGAAAATCGCAAATGCGATGTAGATGCGGTGTGCGCAAATAAATGCGATGACTGGACTTACATGATATTTTTACGAAAATTTGCCTTATCGACGGCAAAAATAGTACATTTTGTGCCGAGCGCAGTTTAAATGCTCCGCCGACACTCACCGCTTAAAGCATGTGAGCGACTGGCCAGCTGCTAGTTGGCTGGGACTCTACATGGCCGCGAGCTACAAGTGGGCGCGGGCAAGCTATACCTCCGCCACTATATGTATTATTCCTTAATTTATCATTGTTCTACAACATGATTATTTAATATATTCTGTACATTGTCATATAACTGTGTTTCACTACATTTCATCGTCATCTACCTCATTATGAAAATAAAAAATAGACGCCACAAAATGCGATAAACTGTTATTGAAAGTGCGACAAAATAAAAATGAAAGTGCGCTTTTCACGTTTCTCTAAGCATGCCCCTCAACCATTGAGGCGGTGAGACTTCAATTCAGACCACTGGCATAGCATAATTTAAGAGTTTTGTTCAGAAAATAATGGGATTTTTTTTATTTAACCGGTTTGGAGAGTCCGACTGTCAACACATTTTTGCTTATTTTTTGGTATACATTCCCCTGACGTATGGCAAAATCTTTAGCTGTATTCATTGTTTACTTTTTCTTTGGTAGCCGCTAGGATTAGACGTCGTTTTTATAAGTTCGGCGATTTTTGTTTGCTATAAGATATGTATCAAATATTTATCGTAAAGCAAAGAACGATCACTGAATAAAGTGTGACGAAGTATGTGAAATGTGAACAATGGCTAATGGTGAGTCTACATGATCGAAGTCTACGCGGTGCGATAACTGCGAAGTGTCAGAATGGTGACAACGGCATGAGCGCACCCTGCGAGGGGCAGGGGAGGGGGGCAGCGGCCCCCCTAGAAGCAAAAATCGCTAAAGTCATTAAGCAAAATCAGTACTGAATTGAAACGAAAGTATTCAACAAATTTTCTTTAAACCCACGAAAAATTATATGCATTAGTATAAGATATGTAGCTAAAATAAAACTATTTTTTCGAGGAAATAATCTCAAAAACTAATAAAGCGCTGTTATAACTTTGTTAAAAAATTGGTTTCATTCACCTTTTCCATGCTAAAATGTCACAACTTGGCCCCACCTAGACCATGGCTTGTCCCCCCCCCCCAGTTATGATCCGGGGTACGCCCTTGGACAACGGTAGACCAAATTTAGAAAAAAACTGATAGGATTCTCTTACGCAACCGGATATTCATTTCCTTCCATTTCCTCTAAAGCTCTCTGTGGCATTTTTTAGACACGGTTTGAAATGGAGACGATATTGAGATTTTAACAACATTCGCGGCAATTGATTTTGTTTCCCAAGCATCAAAAATTGTTCCTGTGAGAAAAGAAAACCACGAATCGCTCAGATCAGCTTTCTCATCTTATAGTGCATAGAAACAGAATCAACCGATCATTACCATCTAATGGCTCTCATCTCTTTCCTTCCCTTTGGAAAACGCTAATTCCACTTCTCTAGTTTTCAAATTTTACATAGTACTATTAAATTCCACCAATTATTTCGTCAAGCAAGGAAACTTCAACAAGACTGCTGATCTACATCTTCAATTTATGGCAGAAAAATTGTGGAATAGTCATCGGTGAACCCCCACTAAGTAACACGCAAATTAATAAAATGCCGAAACAGAATCTTCAAAATTCCCGCCGACAGCGTCAATCACTTTCCCGACAAAGTAAGTACATCATTTCTTGTAAGGTTTTTGTGAATTTGAGGTATCCTTGACTACAATGATAATACTGTTGAATATTCTCTTGAACACTCAATTCTTTTCTCTTGTTCTTCAGCAAGAAAATTCTCTGCATAAATCAAAATCGCTGAAATTTACACAAACCCAACGTGCAAATATTCATTTAGCATGCATTAAGCAGGGGATAAAATGTCCTGTTATCGCTAAATGATTGTTACATTTCTGCCCATTGTTTTATTACCTCTAATCAAGCCTGATGAAAATAATTCTAAAGGAAGGGCACGTTAACACTGTGCACTACATACTAAAACAACAGTTTATCCAGGTGACATTCATGATGAAAAACTGAGCTTGCTTATAATTTTTAAGAGGAATTAAAATCTAATGGTTTTCATGTAATTACAATATTAAATAATTTATTAAATGGAGAGCAATACCTCAATGATTATTTTAATCATACCATTCTTGACTTTTCATCCCCTTTTCATTTAAGTTCTAAAATATTAATGTAGAGTGATAAAGATTGAATATTCTGATCAGCTGATTGCCCAAGTGTCTTTAATGCTGAGTAATTAACAGGCGCATCCATTCCATGCTTCCCAGTTTAACAAAAGAGACTTATTCCATCTTTTACGATAAATTCACGATGAAGACATTCATCTCACACTATACGGTCTCACAAAATGACTGCGACCGGCTGAAAAGTGCAAGCACCACGTATTTTCCAATACTGTCGTAACGCCGAAATGACATAAGGCCAGAAGTAAGCTATAGAACTCGCGATATTAGGTCATCGATGATTTAAGCCCTAGATATTCCGTGAAATCGTTCCAGTTCACGATTTGTCCGACCGAAGCGAAGCATTAAATTTCGCGTGGCAGAGAGAGAATTTCATTTGGTATCGGCGCTGCGCGAGACAGGCGCACCACGAGAAGTTATTACTCGCAATGCGTGCGGCATGAAAGTGGATAGCTCCGGATCCGATAAGTACTTAGCGACCGAGGGAGAAGCGGCGATGTGCCGACTTATTCATTCGGCAGCAGAGTATTTCACGCGGATCACTACGCTCGGCAAAGGCAATGGGAAAAACCAACATGATGGAAGCATATATGTCTTGCGATAAAAACAGCAACTGTAGGAGAGCAAGAATACATAAAAGAGTAAAAATAAATTCTTTGAAAAAAAATGGCGAAACTGTATGGATTCATTCCATCTCTAGTTTGATCAATCAGTAGAAAATACCTCTTTGATATTTCTTTTTGCAAATGCTGAAAACAGTTATAATAATATCTTGGAACGTAGGCTTTCGCAGCGAGATTCATTGATGCCGAAGGCTTTCGAGAGCAGTTGCGTATTGCGCTTTGTCTCGTTAATAATAATATCCCATAATTTCGAGCCCCATAACCTGCACTTGTACTGAAAGTACTAAATTATTGTAAGCACACACACACCTGTCAGAGCTACCTACGCCACATTGACATTCGACGAATTTTATCTCATTTTCGGAGAGGGGTTAACTAACCGTAAGATGTGGCACATTCTCCCATTGCCTTCGAGGGTCATTACATTTATTATTTGCCGTTGTAAAAAGCTCGCGACGACCGAGGTGGAAGATGCCTGAGAGATGAAAAAAAGCACTTGATCTCCACAAATTAAACGTCCTGAATGTTTGACCTCTCTGTCCCCGTATCATTTTTCATCCCCCGCTGCTCTTTTTTCCCCTCTTCCCCTTGTCACTTTCTATTTATTGCACCACGCATTTCCAATTTTTTCCTCTCTCTCTCCCTCGCCCCCTTCACCCTCTGCCACACTCCAAACGAAAGAGCGGCATATCGTCACGATACGCGAACCAATCCCTCACTCCACGTCAACTCACCTATTTATTTTTTCTTCTCCGCCCCCTCCCTCCCCTCCCAACGACCACTCTCTCTTCTTTTTTTTCTCTCGACACACACACACGTCTCTCTCTGCCCGACGAACCCTCCCGCCGCCACAAGCACGCTCTCTCACGGAAAAAATACTAAGCACACTCACCGCTGCCCCTCCTGCCCCACCTCAGCGCCACCTCCCTCCGTCAGTCCCTTCCTCCCACATCGGCTGCCACTTCTACTTTGGGCTTCCTTCACCTTCCCTACTTCACCCTCTTTTCCTGTTTTTTTGCTCGCTTTTTTTCTACTGCGAGACATCACGGAGAAATATCATGGAAAAGGTAAGTCTCGTGCTTCATGCTCGACGCCATGAAGGAATACTGACCGATTGTGACTGAAAATTGGAGAAAAAAGCCATATAAACAAGTGATCTTGAGAAAGTACGAGTAAAGAGAAAATGAGAAATTGGTAGAAAGAAAGGAGAAATTTTACTAAATAACAGAAATTAACATTCCCCAAACTTTTTAATTATGTACCTTTTAAGGGACGTTTAAAATCCATTGTTCTTCAAATGCATGCGCTATAATTTCGATTTTAAAAGGGCTCTAAAATAGTGACTTGTTTAGCAATCTTTTTAATCCAACCAGCACGTACTAACTAGCAATTAAGAAATTTCTCTTTCATAAGTGACAAATTTTAGTAGAATAATGATGGACGCACGTACCTGATAAGAAGCGGCTGTCAAAGCAGAGGGGAGAGTTAAAGAGGCGAATTACTTCTGCGTAGTGTAACGTCCGAGTCCAATTGAAAAGGGAACGAATTCATGGCATGACATTCCGTGCGTACCTTGTTCTTCGTTCGCGAGAGGGCGCGTTTGTCCACGCCTTTCCGCAATTCAGTGCCACTGATGTAAGCCGTGTAATCCTTATCGCAGAGTTCACGCGTCGAAGTCACCGCATAAAAGGGTTACCGAGGCAACAGGACACAACGGGGAATGACGTCACGGCTCTGGGAACATGGCAGGAGTGGATTTGAGCGCAACATTAATTTGGTAAAATTCATTATCGATTACCTCAGAAGAAAATCACCTCACCTCTATGAAACTGGGGATTTTGGATTTGAACGTGATTCAATTTCTTCTTTAACATCGCTTCTCAAAAATACACAGAAACTTTATTGATCATAAATAAAACATTATTACCCTCCAACCAAAACTGAAAAATGCAATGGCACATTTATAATGAATAGACGAATGAACCCCGGAAAAGCGTGATAATCAATATAATCTAATCGTTAAACAAAAAAACAACAAAAAACCATTAACAAAACGTATTAGACAGTGTGTCTTTAAATGAAGAATAAAAGATGAATGAGAAAATTGTGCCATGAATTTATGAACACGTTAATAAAAGTTAAAAATCGATTTTTTTTGCCAATAAAGCCATCACAATTTCATTGCAATGATGCACCAGACGGCGAAAGGAATCCATACTACCTGGACTAAAAAATGTATGGATAAAACTCTAGATAAAGGCAGGGTTATAATATCATAGACATTTAAAAGGAAAGCATTTAAATAGCTAAAACGAATAATAAAATATTTTTTGGGGATCTGATTGAAGCATCTGTTAGTTTTTGGTAATTTCCGGCAATTATAAGACCTATTTGAGTAATATTTAATAAAAAACTTTGAGTTATGACGTTGAAATTGTACTACTTTCTTCATAAATAAGGATGAAATAAGAGGTATGTAAGAAACAGTTTTGGAAAAGAAAAATAACAGATATTTTTTGATAAAACGGTTAAATAATTCTATAATTTTGTAATATCGTTATTTTTCTTCTATTTAACCCACAGGAATATGATGTAGACAGATTTTTGTGTATGAACCATAGATTTTTCAATAGTGCTCAACTATACGAGTACGAAATGCTAAGAAAAACGCGCGTTCGCAATAATTGTGGAACAATATGGTGTCAGGTGATAGGTCAAAACCACCAGCGGCTGAAAGTCTTTGGCAAACAGTCTTTGCATTGGGTGGAGAAGGTGGGCTTTCGCAGAGCTCCACGAAAAGGCAAAACTCTCAACAAACCACGTTCGCGAGGGTTCTATGGGAAGTCTGTAATAATGTCGGTCTGTCTGCTTTTATCTCTTCACCGTAACTCGATCTAGAGCTGCTCCAAACGAAAAGGCTTCCCTCGGAATACTGTTTTTGCTTTCCGCTTGCACCTCCGTCAAATTTCATCTAGATAAGTCAATATGGTCCAATAATACACGCGTAAAAGAGTTGTCAACGATTAGATATAGAACTCTTCAGTCTGGTAAACAAACACGAAATTGGAGATAAGGTAGTGATTCGCCTATGAATAGTACTGTTACCCATTAAGGCCTTTACAGCAAACCGTACTATTTTCAAGGCAGCTATAACAAAAGGCAAAATACGAAAAAAGGCCATCAATAGACTTTCATGCTATATCGAATTTTGATACGAATTTCGTAATTTCTCATGAGAATGGAAATATTGATAGCAACTCGTTCTAAGATACTATGGATTATGGAAATGCCTAAAAAAATTAAAAGATACCATCATTTTTCCAAAATAAACTATACATACATGCAAAAATAAATCTAAAAATAGGGAAGGATTACCCTCCTTCCCCCTTTATACCCGTATTAATGAGTATTTAGTGACAAAATTCGATGAGGAAAAATTGCGAAAATGAATTTCCTAAACGCCCAAAAGGGAAAGAGCTTGGAGTCATAGACCCGTGCTCCGACTGCGATTCTATGAAAACAGCTCTCTTTTTCTTCCATTTGATTTGAGAACGACAAAGGAAGTCCTTCGCTCCGTTCCACAAAGGAAGACCTTAAAATTCGATAACAATGTGAAAGAAAAAAAAGACCGAAGAAAGGGTCACAACAGGAAAAGCGAATCCAGGTTTCCGATGCGAGCCGCTCACACACACGGCCGAGTATTTTGTTTGTCGGTCGCAATGGGACTCAAAACAACGCTGACACACGTTAAATTAGCGCAGAGAGAAAGAGAGATTTTCAACCGCAGGTAGTGTTCCGCGGTGAGTGGCAGCGGAGAGCGGATATCGCGCCAGATGACTCGAACAAAACACAAACCAGAAGCGTCCAAAGTGAGATGATGGGGAAATGGCGAGGGATGATAGGATCTGGACCGGTGGGTGGGCGGGGACCGTTCCTTTTGTTGCGGCTGTAACTAAGGGCGAGGTTGAAAGAATTCTCAAGCCACCCCATTCGCCCAACCGTCAGAATTCACCCGTCATCGAGAACGGGAACTTCAAGCCACGTTCGCGAGATGGAGAATACTATACTCACATGCTGTCATTAAACCTCTGTTAGAGACGCAATCAACGCGGTGGGTAGTAATTATCAAACTCTACGAAACGACCGTGGTTTAGGCAATTTAGTTTTCCTTGATTAAAGTTTCCGCGGCGCATGATGATTAAAAATTTATATTCGTTCGGGTGTACGCTGCGTGGTATATCGGATTTTTCACCCCGACGTTTCTCGACCGACTGCTAGTCATTTCATCAAGGTATAATATGTCTTTAGGTACGGAAACTTAAAAAAGAATATTCGGTCTGAAACCTTGGGGTCGTAAAATCTGAACAGCATTGATCCTCGAACATTATAATTTGACAGGCTGAGTCTGCGATAAATTTCTGAACAGAGTAAATAATTATTCTACATTCAGATTCTCACTTGCCAATGGGAATGAAAAATGTATTAGTCAACCCCAACTTGAAGAGTTCTAGACGTCACTCTGAGGGGATGAGAGGAAAGGGGAAGAGTTTGGCGCCCATAGACATTGGTCGGGAGCGGGGGATGACATCACTAACTTCCCGCGTCCCATTATCCTCAGTACAATAGCAAATTCTTTTTCTCGCAGCTAACTAAGGGAAGTGGACGGATGCGAAAAGGAGAAAAAGGATTTCATTAACACTTTTAGCTCTTAAAAAATCTGGAGAAAGAATGTGTTGATAAAAGTGCTCATTTTATGATGATACATCGCAGCCTAGATTTGAGCTGTTTTCAGTTCAAGAAAATTAGTAAAACAGTCCTCAATAATCTCAAATATCTTTATGAAATTAGCTCATATCTCCTTCGAAGCGATCTTCATTCCGCCTTACCCTATTTCGACTTACACGTTTTAATTTACCAATTTTAATTGCGTAAGAATTGTGCAAGTGACACGCTCGTTTCTACACCACATTTTTACAAATCAGTAATTTAGATTACCTGAAGGCATTTTCTGCAATCCAATACTTTCTCACATCTTTCTTTGGTGTCATGTCAGAAACTGCGTGATGAGACAAGATTTCAGAGAATTTTTTTTTTATTACGTTAAAGCTCAAACGCCAATAATCTTAAATTTCCATATTTCTCTGCGTTTAAATTCGAGTTATGGTATAATATATGGAATAATAAGTCATCCTCCCATCTATTCGACACGTCTTCATAATTAAGAAAATGACCTTTAAGGCATATACTGGAAAATAATGTCTTTCCGTTTCATTTACCGAATAAATAGAGAATGAAATGCTAGAATATAAGACACGGTCTTTGGCGTTACTTTGTGGAACTCCTTCATCATAAAATACTTTGTTCTATTCCACACTTTATTTTAAATAGTTCGACCCCTGTTTCTGCATATCATGCAATCATCCTGATGATAGCATTATATGCAGAACTATCATGCCTGATCATAGGATGATATGCAGAAACCCGGGTCGTACTATTAAAAATAAATCGTGGAATAGAACAAAGTATTTTTATTTTATGAAATACTAGAATGTGTTGTGGGCTGCCGATCAATTAGAAATGAAACATTGTCACCGCAGAGAGTTACCTCATCCATGAAAAGGGGGCTGATTATTGAGATAAAGCGGCATAAATGCAAAACTTCCATGATGGTATTCCTATCTATCCGCCTAAAAATACGGAAACGTAACCCGAAAAATCTTAGGATTATTTTATTGCGAAAATTACCGCGGTTAAATTGAATTCATCGATGGCTAAGTTTTAACAACACGTATCTCAAATTCGACCGGTTTGAGACAGGTAACTGAAACAAAGTGTAATAACATTAAAAAATAAAATACAAGCAAAGAACAACTCTTCATTTGCAAATGAATGCTTCTTTTTCAGTTTTATGAACTTTTGTTTTTTAATTTCAGTGCGCTAGTAAAAGAAATTAATCGTTCTCTTGCTCTCCTGAAAAGTTGCTATTTTTGAGATACGTGTTGATAGATCTTTGCCATCGATATGATCATTTATCCCAGGCTTTCGCTGCATTTGTGTTTAGTGAGGATGACATTTTTGCCACCAGTATTTCCAGGTAATGAGACAGTCTTGATCTGAAGATGCTAGCGGGTTTGCAGACGATACTGCCGTCCTCAGACAACTAAAAAAATATGTAAAGTAAACAGGGAAACATTATTACAATTTTATTTTAACATTATTTTGTTTTTTTTGCGCAGGCAGTACAGTGGCTAAGTCGTTTATTATATTTGAATTCGCTTAGAGAAGGGAAGAGCCGAAATGACGCGACGGTTCGTAATCTCAGGAATTAATCTCGCAGCAGTGACTTTTGTTTCCTCGCTCCGATGATTCTAATCGCGTCGCTCCATTAAACTTGCGACTCTTAACGTGAGAATCCCTCCACTCGCCACAGATGTCTCGGACGCTGACAAAAGAGCACCACTCAAAAGAATAAGCTCCTCCTCCTCCTCTTAAAGAGAGTACCGAAAACCATTTGCCGCATAAAATGTGTGCGAGACGGAAATAATAAAAGGCGCTTTTAAGAGCCGAGTCTCCGCCCATTCAAACTCAAGAAGAGGAGCAGTAAACCGGAATGCTGCAATCAAACGACAACATTCAGCCCATCCTCCTCGTACGTAAATGCATTAAAGTATTCACTATATGGACCCTTTTACCTTCCTCCATTTCATTTAATTCGGGATATTTACGCCCTGCCCCCTCCCTGCAATCATCAAGGCATATAACCACGAAGGGAGGCAGGATGATTACCAGCATTTTTTTACAACCAATGTCTCCAGCTATTTCTCGAAGAGCTTCTGGAAATATCCCTAAGATCTTTTGGACATTCGCCGTCTTGATGTGCCCTTTCAAGGGCATAAAGTAACAATCTGCAGCAATAACCAATCCTAAACATAGTAAACACATTTTCTAATGTTCTTTAAAAGCCACTGACACGAACATCTTTGCTAATTTTTCTTTTTGCCTCGCTATTCCCTTCCCATCAAATATTAACGTTTGGTTTTGGTAATGGGAGTTGCCGAAAAGTGTTTACCTAACCCAATGGTACAATGTTATCTATTAGATGCTAATTATAAGAAAAACCGTGCATTGCATTTCATCCGTATTTTATTCACTCCTTAAGCTTCCTTCTCCACGTGCATTTGAAATTAAAATACGTATTAAAATGTAACGGCAAAAAATTATTCGATTTAGTTGTAGTAAAAGCTAAACGTGTATGAAATTGACGTTGGTACAAACACGAGTGAAAATAAAGGGGGTATAGCCATTTTATGGACTATTTATTATCGATATGCGAGTGCGCCTTTTGACTGAAATTTCCCCCTTTAAACTTTTCACACGAAACTTCGTCTTCATATTTCTGACCCATTTTAAATTTAAATGGACGCGCCAAAAACCCATAAAATCACTCAGGCAATTAAGTTTTTATAAAAAGTGGTCTATTTCATTTCCACGAATTTTCATCCTTAACGGTTGAATTACAGAGGTAAAATTCGTTCACGTAATGAATAAAAAATCGAAAAGCAGTACTAAAAAATTAACACACTTTATATAGGAAAAGGATAAAAACAAATACAACAAAGAGAGAGTAAATATCAAGAGGAAAAGGTATTTTTCTGGCTTGATTGGTCATTTTTTTATATTTCGGATTGCTAGCTTAAAACTTTTTATCAACTTGGAATTTTCAGGGTGCTTAAAAAAAATCCTGTTCAACACTGAAAATATTTCTTCATTATTTTCTCCTACGCAAAGGGCATAGCTGAATAAGAGGGTGAAAAGTCCCCCCTCCGGAATTTTTTTCGAACTTATGGTATGCGATTTGTGATCAAACGGGACTAACTCCCCACACATTCGGCCCGCTAGAGGCCCAACAGGGCCGGCTAGATCGAAAATACGATTTTCACTCTTTTCCAGATACCTCAGTAAATAAAGATTTTTTAATGCGTTTCGCGGCATTTGAAAGTTTATTTCATGGGGCAAATGTCCAACTGTTTTCAAACATTTTCAGCGCGAAACGGAGAGATGGCATCGAGTTGAAAAATTTCTAACGTATTTTTTCATAATTGTTGATATGCCACGAAGAAAAAAAAATTTCCGGGGGTGTTTTTGAATACCTTTTGGCTAGTGTATCGGAAATTTTTTTGTATGAAAAAAGAAGAATATGCGATTTTAACCAAGTTTTCTGTTTTCTCTATGTACTTCCCCTCCATTACACCCTTCACATACAATTTTACAAACGTTTCGTCCTCTAATAAACGCAAACGCTCATACTGATTGTGATAACCGCCACCGGGACTGATTTTTGTGATGAAAGTGCAAGTTTTAACTGAGTAATACTCGACCAAAAAAGACGAAATACTACCGGTCAAACGGGAGGTATGCGGCTTCTTGGCAAAGAAACTGCGTAAATAACTGAAGTAGGAAATTCATGTCCATTTGACGGTACACCTTCTTTTATTACCGAAGCAGCAGCTCGATTCTGTTAATGTCATATTGCCGCCACAAGCGGATTTCGTCAATATAGTGACAGGCATGACGCTGGAGCGATTCTGAAACTTTTTAGTGACGTCACAATACTATTAATGCTAGCCCATAAAGCTACACGACAAAATTACTGCTAATTGCGCAATTACGTGCCTGCTACGTGATAACCTGGCTTTGATACGCAGCACTTGGCAACAATATGAGTTAATATACAGATAATAGCTATAAACTAAGCAACCGTAACTTATTATTAATTGGTACTTTTAAAAGAAAGGACTTAACTCAAATATGAGTAAAGAAGTCTTATCTCCTTCAGGGAGTGAATCTGTCATGGCATTGCATATGTTCCTCTATGGCAACTGAAGTTGCAGTTGGCCGCTGAAGTAAGTTTGTGTCGGAAATTCTGATTCGTTCTTCGCATCCGCACTGCTACCAACATAAGAAACTCAAGTAATCGTTCGTAACTCGTCAAGCATCTCACGACGTTTGCTTGCCGAATCGCTCGAACGTCTTTGACGGTGAGAGGTGTCAGAACTCCACTGTGGTTTGAAGCACGCGAAACGTAGATATGACATTTACGGAATCGAGCTGCAGATGAGTTTGGGAAGTCCTAAGAAGAGTAGAAGAGATAAGAAGCACCATGAAAACCTTGACAAGAAGACGGAACAACCTTATAGGCCACATCTTGAGACAAGATGGCCTGATGAAGACAATCGTCGCGGAGCAAGCGGGTGGCAAGATCGGAAGAAGAAGACCTCGAATCAAATATATAGAACAGGTGAAGAAGGATGTGAAAGAGAAGAAATACGTTGATGTGAAAAGATTAGCTGATAGGAGAATTGAGTGGAGAGCTGCGTCAAGCCAATGTTAGGATTGATGACCGGTAATTATGATGATGATGCTGATTAGTTGTCACAATTATAAGTGGATGAATATTAACAAATTTTCGGCATGCTTGGTTTCAAATAAGGCAGAGAATTACTGTTAAGTTTAGTCAAATATCTTTTAATGACAACGCCTAAAAAATTAACTCATTTATTAGGAAAGTTTCGCTAATCTGCCTGCTATCGGCATAGCTGCTCGGCAAGAAATGTGTAGGTGTGAAAAGATTAGCAGATAGGAGATTTGAGTGGAGAGCTGCGTCAAACCAATCTTAGGATTGTAGTCCAGATATGAGGACTACTACGTATAATCACAACGTTCTCTTTCCGAGTTAGCGGATAGTAGGAGTTGTAAAACCTCTCGCTGCATGGCCGTAGAAGCGTTTTGCTCGGAATCGTGTAATTGCAGATGTTTTATTCCTCGAACGTGAGATGGCTTAGGGGCCTCAGGCACAAAACGTTTGGGAAACACAGAGCCACGCCATTATTCCATTGTTTAACACTAGAAGGACGGCAGGGGTCATTTGACCCATTTTCAGAATTCAAATTTATTTTTCTCTTATTAAAACATTTTTTTAAAATTTGAAACTTTTTGACTTTGTTCATTTTGGTCTATATTTTGATAAATTAGTGAAAATTCAACTATAATGTTTTGTTTTAAATTGTTATGACGTGTTATACCTAGAAGGACGGCTAGGGGTCATTTGACCCACAACTGGTTTTCGCGCTACTTTCTTGCGCGTGGGCACTTTAGTGCCATGTATATCATATAATCAGCAAGATGCTAGTGTGGTAGATAATTTTCTTCATTTTGAATCTGGAAGTACCCGGTTCAATGCCAGTTTTGTACCAAGGGCTCCTATCTGTATTCGAAAACCTAGGCATAGCGACTTGTTGTGCAAAATCTTTCGTTATTTTTTGGGCAGCAAAGTAAAATAAAACCTTTTCAATCCTTGAGATGCGTAAATTCATGTAATTATGATATTTTAATTTTGTTTTATTTATTGTTCAATGATTATTGTATAACCCACACCCGAAAATCGTCACGTATCCCAAGCATTGTTTTCCGTCGTCCAAGATTCAGAGCTCTTAGAGACATTATTTTCAATATCGACTCATCAGGTTTACGAATAACTTTCATATTTCTTGCCTGACGGCACTGTCACTTGACCTAGCCCCTTTGCCGTGTGTCCAGCATTAGTGCCGCCTGACCCAGTCGGGGTTTGGGGCGGGTTGACTGCTCGCTGCGTCCTGGGGAAAAATCCAGTCTCTTTTTGAGAGAGCGGAGGAATTGGGTGGACTGTAAAATTCTACTGTAAATCCTACCCTTGGAATCCGCACGTAGGTCGAAGAAGAAGCATTACTGCAAGTTTCTGGAAGATACAAATAAGGATACGGTTGGCGGTTGAGTCCCTGCCTTTCGAACGGCAATTACCGTTACTTCTGAAAATGTTGTCCTTTAGTATGAATTTCTAATGCTCTCCAGCTCTCTATCCCTCCAATGCAACTAGAGAAGATTCTACCATAATGCGCTTTCGTTTGTAGATTTTTACGCGTGCATATCAGTAGCGAGTTGAGGAAGAAAGTAAGAAGTCGAAAAATATATCAAGAGAAGAGAATCGTCGCGAATCAAATAGCTGTAGGGAATATTGAAGATCAGTCTGGAAGTGAATCGTTAACATCAGTTCAAGGACATTCTGACCAATCCATCAACATCTGCGTGTGATGGAAGCAACGAAGTTCAAGATAGTGAATCCGATGGCGACTTTGGCGTGATAGCAAATGCACAGCTCTATCCAACAAAATGCAACTGTCCATTTATGACGTAAATTCCAAATAAACCAGACAAATTTGGAATCAAGTACTGGGTTTTGACAGATGTGAAATGAAAATACAGCCTAAACGAATTACCATATTGTGGCAAAGATGATGATTGGCCATCAAATCAAGCGTTGGGGAAATAAATAGTTACTAAAGTGACCGTAACATACAAGAATTCAGAAATAAATGTAACTTTTAACAACTATTTTCCATCCATCCTGCTGGGAGGGAGTCATAAAAAAATGGAAAACTTCTCTTGCATGGACGATCTGAAAAAAACAGGCGTGACGCACAAATATCCATGAACCCTAAAATAGCCATGTAATCCATTCAACGCGAGTGTTCAAAAATACCTTATGCCATACTCTTTCGTAGAATCAGGCAAACTAGAACAATAATGTACTTTCAATCAGCAGCATGATCTCAGACGACACTATTTCCGAAACGAATAAAAGAATACCAGAGACCATCCCATTCCATAATAAAAACAAAGCGGGAGTAGATATGATGGATAGTATGTATCAATTTATTTACACGTCTCCAAATCCAACAGCCATATCTCCACTGGCACAAAAAAGAAAAAGGTGCCAAATACCATCAAATTGAATCATTGCACCAATTTCCTTTCCATTTTCCAAATTCCTTTTCATGTGCAAATGGCTGGTGTCCTAACACCCCCTGCCACACGCTTTTAAGCGGCTTGCGGGTTAGTGTGTAGATTTAGATGTAGATGAATAAATCATCCAATGAACGCATTCAGCGCAAAAAAGTATTTTGTGGAAAGAGCGCTGAAAAATATGTCTGTCTGAGATTTACAACAAAGTAATAAGTTTAAAAAATTTTAATTTGTAAACCCAGTACCCCTATTTTTTAAACATGTAACACAACCTTTGTATTGAGTGTATGTATTTTCATTATATGATTTGCAATCGACTACTACATACGGTTTAATTCATGATTCTTTAAAATAATTGTTATTAACTTTTGACGACGGAAATAATATTTAATAACGTTAAATAGTGTTTTTAATGAACTGATTCAACAATTAATACGATTAAACTGAATATTAGTGGAAAATTAGGCGTTTTATTCCAAAATACATTTTAGGGGTCAAATGACCCCTAGCCGTCCTTCTAGGTAGCGCGAAACTCCCGTCCTCCTAGTGTTAATAATCACCTATTAAAACTGGCTAAGGTCGGAAGTTTTCCTTCGTTTGATTAGGTATTAATAATCCTTATTTAAGCCAAGCGCTACCCGCTAGCAGGGTACTCTGCTACCTGCTAGCATCATACGTCGTATCAGCTCTCAGAGCCTCGGCCCAAGTCACCTCACTTGCGGCAGCGGGAACCAGAACGACGTCACACGGGGTTTTCCCGACATTCATATTTAGCCGTCGCGTTTCCGGCGCTTGAAATTTTTCACTTTTCATTTAATCGCGAAAAATAGATATCTTCATTGAAAAATCTAAAAGCATGAAATACGTACTCCAGGAGTAATAATCTTTCGATTTCGTAATAGTTTTCGATTCGCTATAAAAAATAATAGGAAACCACCCGATTCACTGCCAGTGTTGAGGATGTATGATGTGAAACTTAACTGAGGCGTATGACCTCCGACCGAATGGTATCGAGTTAACATCCTGTGCGAACCCCCTGCGAAAAAGACTCGCCGTGCGAGGTGCCTTACATCTACATATTTCCCTGCGAGCCACCCCCAAGGTGCTTGGCAGGGGGTGATAAATCACCAGCATGCAAGAGGATTCCCACATGCATAACATACGGACATTAAAATGTTACGTGTACCAACAAATTAAATTCTACATTCATGCAAAGGAAAAACTTGACAAATACTCGTGAAGGCTATCTGTCTATGAAGCTAGAACATGCAACACATTCTGTAAGAAATACTACGAAAATTCAGAAACATGCATTAGAAGGCTACATTACAAATTAACTACAATGGACTAGGATTTTCTAAAGATGATCTACTGCAATCCCTCCTAATTTGAGCTAACGAGGAAAAAATCGTGTATCTCGCAAAATTTTCAAATTAATCAAAATATTGAACAAAACTCGATATCCACACATCCTTTACGGACCACTCAATAGAGAAGCTAAATTAATAAAAAATGCATACATAGGCTAAACAATAAATATTGGCATATTGTGTCCATTAATAATTATAGGGGCATGACGTATTATATGTTGCACACTTGCGATCTTCAAATTGAAATCATCATCATCTTGAAATTTTCATGGTATGAGGAGTAATCCTCCTTTAACATTTGCCTACAAATCATTTATGAAAATGTAAGCTCATAGAAAATATTGAGGTCTAATTTTCACGTTTTAGATACAGGCAAATTTTGGAAAGATCTACTCTGTATACATAGCATGAAAGTTTCAAGATACTGGCGGAAGTTTTAAACTGTTAATTTGCAATGAAAAAAGGCTAGTAGAGGAGGAGTGATTCGTCTAAACAATTGAGAAAGATGTTTATCGTTGTAAAATAACCGATTCCCGACATAACAAATTTCTTGGGAAATGGCCCATGCCTCCATTTTTAATTTATGTGATTACCCTCAATATAATGTAGTTACTGTTGACCGATACATATGAAGCAGAAATGCTATTATTAACTGGGTGTTTTTTGATGACGTGGTGTTATCATTAGCCAAGCTTTAAGGTAAACAAACCAAGGTTCAAAGGGAAGATTTGTGAGCTATAATTAACTCTACAAATGACTTTCTTGTAGTGATATTCGGGCATCGACAGATTAATCAATTTTTTCCGAGCAACGAAATTTTGAATGAGATTATTAAAATTATGGAATATGAAAAATTATGGAATCCGCTGTCTCAGAATCGACTTAAGGTTAAATTTTTATCAGGTCTTATCATATTCACGTTTTATACCTTTTGCTAAAGGGAACACAAGGTTCTCGAATGAAGAATATGGCGTCAAAAATTGCTGTCACCCCGAAGGTGTTTTGTTTTCAAAACTCATCTTCATTTGCTCATTTGGGGAATCACTCAGGTTGACTCTCATATAATCAATTTGGAAGATACGATTTGTTGGCCTTGCATAATTAACGTTTGAGTGAGTCCATGTTGATATTAATGTAGTTTATTTTTAAGGAAAAAAGATTCTGTTTTCCCTGAGAATAAATTGGTGAAAGCAAATTTTCATAATCCCTCTTTCGTAAAATGTTTCCTTTCCTTTCACTTCCTCTTCTGAATGGTTAGTTAGCATTTACGTGATATTAATTTTATAATTAGAAAAAAATATTGTTTCACTTTTCAGAAGCAGCTGCTTAGAAAGTGGTTTGTAATGATTATTTATGGCATTCAGTTGGAAAATTGTTAGCGAAATATTTGCCATCCATAGCCGGTGTGTAACAATTTTATGAAGGAATCTTTTAAGTAAGTTTTTTTTAGTTCTTTATGTTAATTGTAATCACCATCATACATGGGTATAATTCGGCGAAAGTCTAAATTTATTTAGGATAATCTGTGATCTCAATTTTTAACCTCCCTCTCGCCCTAATGTTTTTATGTCTATGTCAGCATTGATAGCTACAACTACAGTATCATGACCGTGGTATTAGTTTTTTATTGAATCATCTATTGAATCTGAATTTTTATTGAACTATCTATTACCAATTGAATTGAAATGTAAACTAGCCTCTCTTTCCCCCAAAAGGCCAGTATGATAAAGGGAAAAGTTTCCTTTTCAGTATTAACGGGTTTCCTTTTCGACGGACATACATTTGTGTCCAGCAATTTACAGTGCTCTGAATTTGATCTTTATTCTGCCTTGAATATGCATGGCTGGCCAATGAAATCGTAACATTGAGATACGAATAGGTGGAACCAGTATACATAACGATCACTTGATTATGATATTTCAAGGGGAAATTTCTGTTGCTGCCATTTTCCCCAAAACTGCTGTATTGCATTACAACTGCTATAAGTATATAATTCATGGGAGTAATTATTATCGAAAAGAAGTTACTTGCGCATATATCTATACTCTTGTATCGAAATGAATGTGTGGCTCCTCAATTAATTCATGTAACATATATTGCTTAAGTGCGAATGGTAGCTTAACAAGCGAATTCATTTGGGTGTTTTTACGACTGCATATTCAGAGGTTATGGCGCCATTTTCCTCTTCCATCCGTTGCCTTTTCAAATTAATCGCTGAATTCGTGGCCATTTTGGGAAATACCTCTCCGAGAGATCTTATGGTCTTATTTGTTGGCCTTATCTACATCTACATAATACCCTGCGAGCCACTTCTAGGGTGTTTGGCAGGGGGTGATCCATCACCAGCATGCAGCATGCGATTGGACTCCCACATGCACACCACACAGTCAAAAAACTTAACGCATACTAACAAATTATACTATCATATGCTGTTAGAAATAATAAAATTAAGAAACATGCATTAAGTTTTACACAGGTTAGTAGGCTACACTACAAGTCATGCAATCTATTTATGAGTTATATCCCTGCCGTTATAATCTCTTATTGATCATGGAAAAAGACATTCTGAATCTATCTGTTCTACAACCTATCTCTCTTATTTTATTTATATGATCTGATCTTCCGTAGTATGTTGGCGTCCGTAAGATATGGCTAAATTCGTTAGAAAAGACACTTCTTTTGAATTTATCTAAAAGGTTTAGTCTACTTTTCAATCTACGGTCGGACAGAGATTCCCAACGGAGTTTATCTAATAGGTCACTTACACTAACAAAACTATCGTAACGACCTTTCACATACCTGACAGCTCTTTTTTGCACGCATTCTAACTCTGTTATTAAGCTTTTTTCATGAGGGTCCCAAACACTGGCAGCGCATTCTAAATGTGGTCTAACGAGGGAAAAGTAGCTCTCACTTTGTCGTGAATATAATCTAATCTAATGTTTGAATATGTGGATTTAAAATTGCTTAAATTTGAAGCTTGGAAATGGTTCCTGAAGGGAAAATGCAATCAGTCGAAAGTTTTTTGGTCTTCTTTATGGCGGCGTATGTTTCGTGAGACCAGGCACCAGAACTTTTTCCTGTTCCAAGTTTTTGTCTATTCGCCAGTGGTAATCACCAGATTCATGGGATTGAAGGACATTTTTCATGGAGGTATCTGATTGAATGTACTCATTTCTGGCTACCTAAATGCGTGGATCGTAAAATATCTCACATTAGTAATGCTAGCAGTGGTGTACGTCTACGAACATGAACTTTTTCCGGAAATTTTTACTTGTTATCGTGATGTTTCGAAAGAGAGTCCACATTTTCCTCGTCCGGCTATTCGTCAAAATCGCTGAATGCGAGGGAAGCAAGTGGGATAACTTTTAATCTTTTTGGATGTGAAGGGAGACGGTCTGAATGCGAGCTGCGTGGGTGCCTCAATAGAGCCTCTGATGAGAAATCTCTCCCTCTCCTGTTTGATTGATTCGGGGCCCCAATCAAAGACCCATTTGTCAGGACACGCGTTTGATGAATTGGCCCACACTCGCTCTTATTTCCGCGTCGCGATGCTCTTCTTTTTTTATTATCAACATCTCTCGCTCTGGGCACGCTTCGCTGGTTGACGTCGACTAATGCTTCGTTGCTCGCAGGGTTGGTTGATGCAGCCGGTCGCCCATGGTGACGAGTAAACACCAAAATGATACGCTGCTGTAGCCGCATCGGCCGACATCCGATTGATCATATTTTTCGCTTCGGCGTTGATTTCACGAGGTAATGCGCAGTTTCATCACGCGACCAATACAAATTTACTGTCCGTCTTGTTGGTGGTGGTGTTTTACGGGAAAAGGTCACTTATTGATTGAGGATTGTAGTAGAATTTTTATTTTTAAGTAGATACGCGAAATTTTTGTCCCCAATTGATACTAGGTCATGTAATAGGTACTTGGATGTTGCTTACTGCTTACTCCGTATTTTCAAATAAAGTGAGTCAAAAATTAAGTGCATGAAATAGCAAAGAAATCTCACTTTGTCAGCACCTTAACTCAATTAGTATTTTCTTAAATTTTTATACTTTCGGCCACTGTATTCTACATCTACATCTATATAATACCCCCAAGCCACCTAAAAGGCGTGTGGCAGGGGGTGTTAGGACAGCAGCCGAGGTTGGTACTAGCGTTTATTAAAGTACTTTATGGTTCGGGGGAAAAACGAATTCCCATATCTATCCGTTCGGCAAAACATCTCTCTTAATTTATCGCTTCTATCGGACCTGGAAATATAGCGTGGCTCTAATATTATGTTCTCTGTGTCACTCTTAAAGATATCCATTCTCAATTGTTCAAGCAATCTAAGCCTAGCGCGCCGCCTACGAGTCTCCAATGGCTCCCAGCCTAATTCGCTTAACATCTGGGTAACGCTGTCTGTACGCCCGTAGCAGTGTTTGACGAAACGCGCAGCCTTCCTTTGTATTTCATTCAGTTCGCGGATTAAGTCTTTCTGCACGGGATCCCATACGCTCGCTGCATATTCCAGGTGCGGTCGGACGAGAGCGAAATAGCACCTTTCTTTCACTTTCTCATCCGAAAATCTTCCCACAATACGCTTGATGAATCCTAATTTCTTCAGGGCTATCCCGCAAATATTCTTTATATGTGTTCCCCACGTGACGTTCGAGGTTATCGTAACTCCCAAGTATTTCACTTCGCCTGTTGCCTTTATGTTAATACCATCCACTGCATAAACATGGTTTGAGTTGGACGAATTCCGCAAGAAATGTACCGCCATGCATTTGCTCAGATTAAGTTCGAGTCCCCACTCTTGGCTCCACAAATGAACGTTGTTAAGGTCAGGTGATAGAATTTCATAGTCAGAGTGATCACTAATTTCGCGATAGATGACAGCGTCGTCAACAAATGACGTATTTTACTGCTAATGCGGGAGCAGAGATCATTAATGTATATAATGAACAAAAGGGGGCCGATTACGTTTCCTTGTGGAACACCTAATGTAACTTTTACAAAATCATTTAATTTAATTCCGCCAAGAACTACTTTTTGTTTACGATATCTGAGATTGCTGTCGTTTATCATTTTCTGGTATGGGTTTACTGTACGTCTTAAATTAATGCTCTTATTTTTATCATTTGCTAGTTATAATACCTGATTTCACATTCAAAGCCATGGTATCAAAGCAAAAATGGATGGCTTAGTGTGAAGTTAGCATGCCAAGCCTTGAAGGATCGTTCAACTAAAATATTGACGAGTTCATCTTCATAGTATTAGTATAGTATAGTAGGTTATTGTTTATGGACGAAATACAAAACGAAGTCTAGTTCATTTATTCATTGCTTGATTTCTTCTCGTTCTTAGGTGCCAATAAGTGTCTGCACCGTACAAAAAAAGCGCCATGGTCATTATAACAAATATTAAGTGATTGCAATGCCTTAATGTGAGTGATTCTCTATTTCAATCTCTGAATACATTTGTTTTTTTTTCTTGATGTTTTGATGCTATAGTTAACTTACAAACTTTCTAGCGGAGGTTTTGAATCAAGGCACCGGGAAACGAGTCCATAAGAGTCTACATTGGATGAGAATATTTTTACTAATATCCATTTAATAACGTTTAAAAACAATCCAGGAGGCGAATGCGCGTGTTAGTAAAATTTTATGAACGCATTACATTAGTTTTTATTAAATTATGGACAGGAAGTACACTCAATAGTTTTTTTTCCTTTTGTGGTGCCCTAACGAAGTTTCGCCTAGCATTTATTAAAGTCCTTTATTATTCGGGAGAAAAACGAATTCCTCTACCTTTCTGTTCAGCGAAATATATCTCTTAACTCATCGTTTCCATTGGACCTGTTCCAAATGTTCTTGACGTGTGTCAGTCATGTTAGTGTAGCATATAAAAGCTGTCTGCAATATTTTCTGAATTAGGTACCTATGCATCAATTTTGAATTTTGAACTATCAGAATTTCACTTTTACTCCTCCGTGAGTGTAAAATTTCCATCGAAACTCAATTCCTTGATAAAAACGTACGCCTTGAGCTGCAGGATTAAGGGAAATCATGTTTTTTATGCAGTTTCCTTCGCTGATGAGGGGGTGGTATAAATTGAACGGAGAAATCTCTCTCGCACGGAGAGTGTCCTCTCACTTTCGAATCCTCTCTCCGGCGCAAAAACTGTTCCAACAACCAATCGTCACTCTGAGAAAAATGTTCTCCCGAAACTTGCGTTGTCGAGTCATCCATCGTTTGACCCTGGATCCGAAGTGGTCAGCGTCGAAAGGGACCTTTCTCTGCCCTCGTTCCATTACGGGGCCCGCCACGGAGCAAAAACGAGGACCCAGCCACGGCTAACGCTCATGGTCCATTCCTATTCACGATAAGCAAAAAAAAACTACGCTCAAGCCACACACCATCGCGTTTGAGTTAAGTCAGCGTTTGTAAATTATTATCGAAGTAAGAGATTGGGGTGAGGGTGGTGGTAGGTAATGCCATGGAAAAAAATGCGAAGAAAAAAAATTGGTGGAGTATGGCCAACCAGATGTGTAATTATCAAGAATCCTTCCCTTGGCTTTTTTCAGAAGAATTTTCTAGAGAAAATCCTTCATGCAGTTTTTTTGGCGCAAAAGTAAATTGAATGGCAGAAAAGAGTTACGGGATAATTACTACGTAAAATATTACCTCCGCGAGCTCCGTATGAGGTCATCAAATCCATTACTGAAGGGACAAGTGCGCGGCATTTTATGAACGACAGTCTCCATCGTAATCAACATGTCTTTAGCTAGATGTATACTCACAAAAGCTAAGAGGCCTAGTGTGGAACATTTATTCTTTCACACTCCGTCATTATCACGGAGAGTTAACGTAAGAACGGCATGGAAAAATATATCAGCACTGTGTTGTAGTTTCTGTTCAGAATCACCACTATTTGTGATTTTTAAGCGGAATTTACGAGGGACCTTAAGCTTTTGAGTGCGGCCCCCTCCCTAAGTTTTCCTCCGTTCAAAAGATGACTAAGCATTCCCGATCATTCATCTGTAATTTTACTCTAGGGAAACACTCGACTAGGGTTTTTTCTATGACCAAGCGCCACGTTTGAACTCGTCATATAGATCTTTCGGTGGACTCAACCTTGATGGTATAGTGATACGAATATTTCAATTTGAATGGTGTTTTATTCTGCCACAAATATATAATCAAACTAAGACTCTTTCGGCCCGTCTCGACTTCGCTGCATTACGGCGTAAGAAGTTTGTTTTATTTAAATTCACCAACTCACAAAGTCACTTGTTCCTGCAGTGCTTTATTTTATTTCCTAAGCATCGTAGAAATTGAACTATGCATTTATATTTTCCACGTATGTAACTCAGTTTTAATTATAATTTTGCTTATTTCATCCAATTGTTAAATTTTGAAAATCAACAAAGGTCGAAAAGCAATTTATCACCGTTAATTAATGCGTTAATTTCCTAGTTTACCTTACCTGTATGTAAATCAATCCAAAGACCTAGCCATTTAGTCTCCCCACTGTACAGAAGATGCGGAATCGTCAGCTGAAGTGTACGCTTATAAAAATTAAAGAATCCTACCAAACGTATTGAAATCTCAAATGAATTTCCAAACCTTCTTTTCTCTCTATCGACTAGCTCTTTGGTTTGATTTCAGAGACCGCTGTGCGACGATGGAAGACAGGGTTGGGGTTGTGCCATCGATCCCTGGAGTGTGCTCCAAATCCCTCCGCAGGCTTCGCACTCAAACTAACCTCTCAATTAATTAAACCTCGACGGGTCATTAACAACGGGAATTGCGGACGTCCGGCCGGGCGAGGTCAAGCCGTACATAACCTCTGCGAGCGAGTCCCCACTGCCAGCCGTACGACCCCTCCCCTATAAAGGCGGCGGCGAAAGACTTGGCGGTCTCATCAGGGCTCGTGCTTAGTTAGGGCTTAAGGCCGGTTGAAACCGCGGGCCGCGGCGAGGGCGGCTCCTTGGAGTGTTTCCAGCCACCCCTCGACTCAGGGCCGGCTGTTTGCGCGGTTTTGAGCAACGTCTTAATCCCTGAGGTGACATTGCCTCATCCTGAGATACGTGAGGACTCGATGAGATTCTGCGTTTAAGCAACGTTCATTTCGGTTTCGCAAATTTCTCGGGTGTACCACTGCGTCTACATTTGTAACGTATCACTGTGAGCTCAAACCGAAAAGAGCTGGGGATAATTCTAATTTTTTTTTATCTTGGACTAAAAATGAAGTACAGTTCTGGAAAGAATCCAACTCAACAACTGTATCGAGTTTTCTTCGAAAATTAAGGAAATTAAGAGTCAAGTTGCTTGCCGCGCTTTTAAGGTTCTTCTATGTTTTTTTTACCGCGCCGTTGTTTCAGATATTAAAAATTGAGTGATTTCAACTGTTGAATTGGCGGACGACGAGTTCAATCGATTTTTCAAATCGTTTTGAAATTAGATTATAAAAATAATTTGATGCGCGGAGAGTAGGGTTGGATGATTGGAAGGCGTTGTTGGCAATTTTAATTTTTCGCACCTTCGAGTTTAATCACATCATCGGCAAATTACATAGGTTGCCGAAATTCTGCTTGAAATATTTTCTTTCGAATCGTAACACATGAATGAGGAAGTGAAATATTGGAAAGAAAAATCGTTTTGATGGCAATCGCCTCTCAACACTCGCAAAGGTCAACTTTCCTATTCGGCTCATCGCTCCTTGGACTTGGAATGTTGTGGATGAGGCCACCGATTTTCATTAGTATCGGGCTGTTGCGCTTCGCTAATGTTCCTTGTTAGTATTCCTTGTTGAGCTATTTCTGGTAATTTGCGTGCGGTCTATGTATTAACGTCAGGGTTTATTTAGGGTTAAAATGAAGCCATGGGGAGTGCTTACGGAAGGAAAAAAAAAATAAGAAGTAGGTGTAGCTGCACCATGTAACTCTCGAAAAGAAAGTAGAAATTGCCCTTCTTCTGGCCAGTGTGTGTGTTGTTTTATGTAGGTAGGCATTAGTTTAGTTTTAGTAAACTTTGTAACAAGGCGCTGTGATATTGCGATAATGTAGGACGATATCTGCACTGCACTTTACTTCGCTGCAGAACCAGTACGTATGTTTGAAGTATTAATAAGCTTATTAAATGGCAAAATTGAGGCGACAGCTTTCTCGTAACTTCCTCGCCACACTAACAGTGTCACACAAACACTAGTGAGTCGAATATTTCCAGCATTACTGGCACTTGGCGTTGCAAACGGGTTTTTTAGTTTCCTTCGGTTATGTGCTTATATTACACAGTAATGCAATCCTAAATTTGGTTTACTTTTTAACCCTCCATTCCTCCCTATCTCTCCAAAGCTAGTTCATCTACCTCACTGAAGATCTTCTTCCCTGTATCCTTGATTGATATTGATATTCTTGATATTAATCTGTCCTATAGATACTTATCCCTAGGCTTTCCTCTGGGGACTTTTCCATAAATAATTCCCTCATAAGTAGTATTAAAATCCTAACATTGATATACCGTTGCCCTCAATTTCTTATAATCTTTCCCAAGCTACTTATTTTGCCTCCCTGGAGCTCTTCTTCCTTGTATCCTTCATGATATGTCGTTGGGTACTTACTTGGTGTCCCTCTGGGACTTTTCCATCAATTTTTGCTTTCGTTATATTACCCTCGTTACTGTTGCGTTCTCATTACGTGCTTAACCAACAATGTTTCTCTTTGGCATACAGTGATCCATAGTGTCCTTTCTCCTCCTAATCATTTGTGAGTTCAAGTGCTTTTACTTCACTGCAGAAACAGTACGTATATTTGAAGTCGTAACACGCTTATTAAATGACAAAATTGAGGTTACTGATCCAGTTATGCCGGCTAACAAAAAATGTTGGGAGGCCCAAACCGGGGATCTTGCCTCTGCAAATTTTATAAGAGGTGAGTTATGAGTATTTTTAAGCATTTTAGAAGAGTCATACGACCAAAATTAGAACCCTGATAACTCGAATCTCGATATCTGGACACTCCCGGGAAAATCGACAAGCCTGAAACATTTTTTCCTCACGCCCATAACGAATTTTTGAGGGGGCTAGGGCCCCCTCAGGCCCCATGGAGTCGGAGCCAATGAACTGATATTTACATGTAATACGGATTACTTGGTCCCTGTGATGCTTACTCCGAACCACCTCTTTGGCATGCGGAAAATACCCGCAGCGTGTGTGAGAGAGTGTTGATTGGATTCGGCGTGTTGAGATGGGTTGAAGTCAAGCAGTAGGAGAGGAGGAGGAGTGCTGCGAAATGGTGGACTGTCTTTCATGCTTGTTGATTCATACAGTGTAATACGTCCCCTCTTTGAGCAGCCGAGTTGTCACATTTGTCAAGATAATTAGCGCGCAGTGGCGCCGACTCCATGGGGCCTGAGGGGGCCCGAACCCCCTCAAAGATTCGTTTGTGGGGGCCGAGCCCCCTCAATAATTCAAGAAAATAATTAAGTTATATTATGCTTTGTGAAATCACAAAAATATATTGGTAATTTTTATTTCCCATGTTTGACAATAGTTACCTTTTAAAATAAATTCAACAATGTGTGTTGAAACAAATAATTATAACCTTATTGGTTAAGCAGGTTAACCCATTATAACCCAATGTTGCTTCAAAGCAACGTCAAAAATGTATAAGTTTTCAGCTCTATTTAGGAAATATCTAAACTACGTATTATTTTGAGGTGCAAATTTTGATGACGAAATATTTATCTGCCTCGGCAGTTATGATCGAGTGCAAAATTTTCATCTATTCAGAATAAAAAATCTTGAAATTTGATTTCTACCTTAAGCAGCTCTGGGTTATGAAGAGTTAAGTGAATCAAGTGATTTGAATCATGATAGTGTTTCGGTGCTGCGACACACTTTGAATTTAACCTCTTCCCGGGGCAAGACCTCCGATATGGGCCCCCCCAATGTTTTTTATAAGTCGGCGCCCCTGTTAGCACGCGATGGAAAGAATGCTCTCTGCCGATAGCTAGCACCCGAATCCGTATTTAAGGGCGAAGGATACAAAGGAGCAGTTTTGGAAAATGAATTTCCAAAATATATAATGTAGTAATATGATAAGAGAGGATTAATCAGTACAACACAAAAACACGTCTAATAACATTGCTCATATGACGACAAATTTTCTATATGCATCGTTTTATGTTATTTAAATATGAAGCGGATCGATGTGAACTCTCTGATCCTCCGTGAATGTAATATTCCAACTGGAAAATGTAATTTAAAGTCTGTGCTATTCGTTCTTGGACGTGAGCTTGTTAAGCAGCGAAATGGGAATGTGTTCTCCCTCTCTGCACAACCTCCTCGCTGACCGTTGCTGTTTCCAATGGGCCGAAGGCGAACTTCTCCGTGGGGCCCGATGCTTTTTCCCTCCCACGGGGCAGGTCCTCGAGAACTACTCGAACAGCGCTGATCTGTATAATGTGGGGCCGGCAAAGTTTTTACCCCATGCAAGCGATCCTCGCAAAGTATGCAGGATTCGAGGTAGGCGGCCGGCGTGAGATCCACAGACTTCAGTTCCAGTGGGCGAAGGTACGCGGCGCTGGGATCGCGCGTGTGCAAAAACTCAATCCCGCAGAGTTGGAGATTGGCAGATGACGCAGGCAAATGTTTTGCCGATGGATCCCTCAACTCTTTTTTACCACGGTCTGGTCGATGCTTTCGATAATTTAGCCGAATTCCCATAACCCTTTTGTGGAAGAAGTTTTAAGTGCTGATGGAGCAGTTTTCTGTGATTAATTTTTTTGTTGGGATAAGGCTATTCCGTCAATCATAATCTCTAATTCATTCTATCCAGAATTGCGGGGTAATTTATAGCAAGTAACTGAGTAATCGATTTATATCATAATTCATTTAATTTTTAATTATGATTATAACTTACCTCTGTTAATTGTAATCTACTTGTTGCTTTCTGAAAGGAATCGTTACTTATCGACACGTACCCTACTTGTGACCGTAGTTCGAAAAGCCAGCGCTACGGTGAATGTGCTCCTACGAGCTAACCTTATCAAGTTACGATAATGACCGCTGTAGTGGTAGCGCAATTGTTGAAAGGAAATGAGAAACGTAATGTAAATTTAATCGTAAACGTCATTGTAAATTTAATCGTAAGGGCCATTCTAGTATTACGTTAGAAAATACACATCATTTTCCACTCCTCCCTCCCACTATGCATGACAATGCTAGATTATTCCCAAACTCCACCCCTTCCTCTTAGTCCAATGTAAGACGGCTGATATATCTCTTTACTTTTCATGTAATGCTGCATATTATAAGCAAAATGCATTATCTGCTATAAAAAGTGAATGATTTTAAATTGTTTTACAAAATCCATTCCATTGTGGTGCGATATTCTCCGTGTGTCATTTTCAAAATATAACCAAAAAGTAACGTTAACTATACCTGTAACAGTTACTATTTACTTTTTTTAAATTGTAACTAGAACTGATAACTGACCATAGTTTAAAAACAGTGACTTTTACGGAACCCCGTTACAATTTTCTGGTATTTTACCCATCTTTCATTCAATCTTAATTAGAAAACCTTACGAATGTGCTGTTTCTGAAAAAATTAAATTTTATAGTAATGTTTCATGAGTGAGGATTAGGTGTTATACATATATTATGCAGCCTCTGTGGAGCCCTTAATTTTGTAACTTACTGTGTAGGAACGGTACAGTAGATGTTGAATATTCTACAATGTGGAATCATTTTTTAGCTTCTGCCGGAAAAACCAATAATTTCTTCCGAACCGTCAGTGTATAATTTGATTCATAAAATTTAATTGAAAACCCTTGATCACAAATTTTGATGATCTTCAATCGAAGCATTCGTAATTTAATTATCATGATTTTGAGCCTTGGATTTTCTGCGGAAAGGTAGCTACTAATGAAATTTTCTTTTAGGATTATTGAATATACGATTAATTTGCCTTCCGCTTCAAATATTCCCCCGCGTTGGCGTTTCCTGAATGTGCGAAATCTCAGCATCTGCCTCCGGGATCTTTTTAGAGATGTCATTACTGGCGGAAGAGCTGTAGAATTGCCTTGTACTTAATAATAATAATAAAAAAGATAATTATTTCACTGCCCAAAGATTAAACCAAAATACGTAGAAAATAAAGATGTGAAATAAAAATACAATCTTGTGCATGGGCTGCCAGTCATTGAAAATACGGCAATGCTCGACAGTACATTTTACAAATAAAAGATTTTAACAAGCGTAGCTTATCTTTGACTCATAGCAGTAGCATCTGTCTGCTTATTATGAATAAAAGTATGTGAACAAGCATGGATACCGTTGAAAAGTACAATAAAAATACAGTAATAGAAAATTATTATTTAAAAAAAATATATTAAAAGAAATTTGTAGAAAAAAGTAAGTAGAGTGTAAGCTATTAAAATACCCAGCGGAACCGTTGTCTTGAGGAAAGCCAGAAAGTCAAGTAATTGTCTCAGATAAAAATTCAACATCCTAGTGAAGAAACAACCAGCCTCTCCATTTATTAATAAATGAATGCGGCTTGACTATTACAACATTGTAATTCTTGCCATATTTTTCCGTATGAAATGCATTTCGCTATTGTTTTGGGTATTATCGCTAGCTAAGTTATGTTTCGTCATTTCACGATTTTTTCAACGGACTTCTGACGATTCTGTGGCTAAACGGTAAATGAAAATACTGAGGTGGTCACCCTTAACTGGGTGGTAGTTACTGTAGGAATTTAGTGTAGGTGAGTAATTCAATCAGAAATGATTAGGATGGTACGATTCCTTTTGCCGTTTATCATCGCTTGAAGCTTACTATTTCGGACGTATTTGTAAAAAATGATACGGAGGTGTGCCCGTCAAACTCGTGTCTCACCACTTGTGGTCGCTGTAATTGGAGCTGTAATCATACCATTAGTTTTAGACAATTTGATGCCATTAAGTGATTTGGCGCGGAATATCAAAAGAGCAATTATTATCGGCGAGTTAAAAGCATCCCCTTCTCTTTTCACGAATTGACGACGGTATTGCTTTGACGCTCTCCCAGTTTGAAAGGGCGGAGAGCGACATTATGTTTATTTTCCGGCGAAGTTAGGTTTATTCCTCTCCCTACCTTGGGAAAAAGATTCTTCTTTGAAAAGGAGTCAATTAATTCAAAGGAATTGGATTTTTCTCCTTGAATGAGAAGGAAACGTTTTTTTGATTTTTTTACGGGAAGAATTCGAAGTGAATGCATACTCTGCCAGGAATCACCCTTATTGTGTGCGGCCTATTTGGAGTGGTTTAAATAAAAAAAGAAGCGTGTGGCATATATTTTCGAAGGTGTTTCTTTACCCATCCTGTGGAGGAGGAGTGTAATCAGGAACTCCTTTTAAAGATGACTTCGAGTGAATGGGAGTAACGGCGAGGCAAACTCGATCCAATTAAGTGTGTCACTTCTGTTGCAGCCTGAATTCAGTTCCGGTCAATTTCGATCCAATTATATACAAAGGATCACCCTGTTGCACGTTCCTTGCAAATTTGAAGCAGTTATAAGAAGTAACATTCTTTTCGAGAAGAAGATCGAGTAAAATTTAATGATGTTCATATTTTAGATAATAGAAATTTCATTGTTATATTTTAGCAGAATGTGTAATGTATTTTCGTATATTCTCATGTATCTTAATATAACATTCCTATGAGAATTAACGAAGGAAAATTAGTATTGTCCGTCGTTTATCTTGCTTTATAATTAGAAACATCCATTCCACCTGGTGGTGAAACACCCGCCGATGGGGAATTTGAACCTACTGCCTCTTGATTATGAGAAGTTTATCCTGCTACCATGGAAACAGGCTGAGGAGGAGTTTACGATTGTAGTTTTGATAACAAGTTATATGGATACAGTAATGAAGAGGACCTTATGCCAGCGTTAAAACTTTCGCAGTCTTGATGGTATGAACTCTAGGATTATCCCGCATCAAAATTAAGCTTGTCTCAGCATCTCTTGACTCACGTTGGTGACCTAATCAAGGGAATTGTACTATCGCAATGCCACTTTTTCAATTGTGATGGTAATATTCCCGTGATAAATCTCTGCGCTCTTATGGTGCCTTCATAGCTCTGAGTTTCGTCGATGCTACGAGAGCTCCCTCCCCGCCAGCAAATTTCATTTCTTAAAATATTCTTCTTAACTATAAATAGCATTGGAAGTTAATATGGCGACCATAAAGTCGATAATCATGTATGTAGTGATGGCCCTTGCCTATGCATTATTATGACCTTTAAATTTTATTTCATAACTCATAATGTACGAAAAATAACAAATTATATACGCTCAGTGAACATGAGTAACGTGGAATGTTATCAGGAACGCTGTATTTAGCTTGTGAATTGACGGTTATGTGTAATGCTAATCTATGCTCCTCAGTGATTGTAATCTAATTTAAGGTTAACATTTGTCTTATTTTTAGGAAAGATATGAAATATCTATGCTTAACACTTCAAAATAATAGTAAATAAAGATATCAATAGCATTTGACACTCCCAATAGAGCTAATCTTGCATATTTGTTTAATTAAACTCCGCATAAACAAACACCAATTTGAAATTGTCGGCGTACTGCCGCTTTCACGCAGAGAAAATCCAACACGATCAGAGTTTTCTGTGACGATGCAGTGAGCTGGCGACATGATGTCATTAATTCTCAAAGACGGGCTCTGATTGGCTCGCTAGCCGCGGCGTCAACGCAACGCCGAACTGTGGAGGCACCCTTTAGTCTCTCTATGCGGAACTTGATGATTTTGTCAGTGAAGGAAATGGCCGCGCGCAGGCCAGTAGCGCCCCTGTAGGCAGCCACCTCAATCACGCGCACCCTAGGAAAAAAGTTAAAATTGCATTTAAAAGTCATTATAATGAGGAAAAGATGCGATTGGTAAATACATTTTATAGAAATAACCAATTTTTCAAATCGGAAATGCTGTTTCACCAAAACCACCAATTCCAGTGGTGTTCTGTGTCAAATTACAATGGAAGATACATTTTAGACAACTACCCATTTCTTCTTTCGTGCATGTATTTAATGTTTTTAATTTTCACTTAATTATTTTTATTCCATTTTCTTCTGTCGATTTGAACGTTTTTATAAATTTATCACGGGGATGTGTTCATAGTATGTGTTTGTTTAAGGCTTTTGGCTGGCAAAGCCTGGACCTTTTGGAGCGAATGTCCTCATCTGAAATTCTTATGAAAAAAAAAACAAACTACTGACATAGTACTGTTCTACAACCACGGAGTTAAGTCATTAAAATTAGGCCGTTAAGAATTCAACCAATTGGCTAAGATCTTTGATGACTGTAGGATGAATTGGAATGAAATACCGGAGGAACCGCTTGCGAAAAAAATAAGGCGGCTTTTATTTACAACTAGTAATTAGGTCCACATCGATAAATTTTCATTAGTGAATTGAGTATGCGAGGAAATGCCGTCGATAATTAGTTCATAAACCGATTAAAGTGGTGAGGGAATCGACTTGGCATACTTCTGCTACCTTTAAGTGATTGCTTTTACATTCTGCGCGTTTAAATAGGTTTAGAAAAGTCGCGGCGCTGATGGCAGAGCGATCCGATTTCCACGAGGAAATAACCTGTAATTAGGGCTGTTTACCGAAATTAATGAGCAAAATGTTATTATTTATCGAAGTTCAAAACTTTAAGTGCTCTTCCCCGGGAGTGCAAACGCTCGATTGTGCAAACTGAGAACATAGGGATCGCTGTGTACCTGCTCATTTCCACGCTGTGGGAATCTTTGAAAACGGTTTAAGTGACAACAGAAATCGTAGTAGTTGCTTTGATGGGAAGACTAAATTTCATGGGGGATATGGAGCGAGCAACTACTAGAAACCAGTGTTGAAGATAATCAAAGCGGAAGTGAGGTCTATTAGCCTATCATAGAACTACCGAGAAAAATTTTGGGAACCTTTTTGAGTTGTCCATACGCCATATGCATTATACTTCAACAATTTAATCTTTTATCTTCTTTTTAATTCCTTTTTTCGCTCATCTAACTTTTTTTCTCTCTATAACACGGTTTTCTGCAAACCTTCACCGATTATAACTTGCTCCACTCACACCCCCTGCCTCCTCCTATTCTCTGACAGCATTTTCATTTCCTCTATCTCCACGTCATACTTTTTCCATTCTTCTCCTGCCAATTCTTCTCCACACCCAAATAACTTTGGTTTTATTTAATCTAGCATCCAATGCTGATTCTATCTTCAGCAGTAAACGTCTCCTCATTCCAACGAAGATGATTACAGTATACCTTTATCAACACTCATATAAGTACAAATGAAAACAAGGAAGGATAATATCTATGGAATTCATTAATTTGAAAGTCAGAGCTAGTATGTTTGGTACGTTTTGTATGAATCTAGTTTGCGGGAAGAGAATATCTTAGATTTAACCCCTTAAATCTTACCTCTCCCTTTAGAAGAGTGGATTTAATGGGCATTTTTCTGAGTAAGCGTCTTAGTATCGCAGCCCTGTTGCTCCGGTAAAAGGCAGTGAGAGAATAAGTTCTTTTCATAGCATTTTTATCGCTTTTTTGTCTCTCGATTCCATCTTTACTCGCTCCAATCATACGGCAAATTTCTATCACACTGTACATGAAGGGCGTTACCAATTGAAGGGAAGAAGTCACTTTAGACTTCTTCCCTTCGTAATGTATGTACGTAAGACTTAGTAATGTATGCTGTACAAGTAGGGTCGTCTCAACGCGTGATAATGCTTTATGACAATGCAGTGTTCATTTATTTTTGCTAGGAAACATTGTATCGTGAATTGTATTATGAATTGAATGGAGAAAATGCTCTATAGAAGTTTTTCCTTCTTTAAATTAGCATAATTATAAATAGTGCCATTTATAGTTCATGATGATAACAGAAAAATGCTCATTGTTCTTAATTTAGTTTTAAGTGGATATGTCATCTTATCTTCCTATTTTGCTCCTGTTATGTGACTAATATCAATCCATCTCCAGAGTCAAAGGAAATATCTATTCGTCGTATGAAATAAACATACTAGATAAACCAAATATACTTTTTGGATGAAGATATTAAGGCATGTAATTAAGTTGAGTAGTATCGTTGACGAGGAATGAGGAGAGAGTTTAAAAAATATCCTTGAAAACGAATACATGCTTCATTCACGACCCATACGGCCTTATGAATGTGCACCCCTAGCCTCAATATAAATTCCTATTTCTCCGTTTTCACGTGTTTGGAATAATTTATTTACCACTACCCTACCTCGATAATTGATTGATGAAAAATTTATTTCATTCATTGTTTGTTCTAGTCGATCGACATTTTATTTATTTGTTCATTCCACCTCACGCGCTCAAATATTCGTGAAACATGAAGTGCGTCCACGGCAAAGGTCCATGCCAATTTCTTCACCCGCTCGCATGCACGAATCACATATTTTATCTGCGAATTTTCACCTGTTATCAGGTGGAGCCACTATCGCATATTGCGTTGGCCATAGTTTGTCGAGGACCTCCCATAAATCGTGCTTTTTAAAGTGTGGCGTTGGAATTTCTACGCTCTCATACCTTCTTTTTATTTCCCTCTTACTTCGACGTAGTCCAAACATTGACCCAGTTCGCATCGAAACAATTGATTTCATCGGAAGGGATTAAGCTCGGCTTCCTCGCCGTGAATTCGGAGAATTTACGATCGAGAGTTTTGGGGGGGGGGGGGCGTTTTATTTTTTCCTGTATTTATATTTTCCGATTTCCGCCGTTGCCTTCGTTCAATGTGGAGAGAGAGGTAGAGAGGAGGTGGGACTGCCTACCTGGCCCGAACCGCTGCTCGCTGTTCATTTGTTTTGTGATTTTTGTCCGGCCTGACCTCATCCCGTCCGAAATGCAGCCGAGAATGGCAAGTGACAATTTTGCCCACCCTCTGGCCTGCGGTGTTAATTCCATTACCTACTCCCGTCCGACGTAGCCATCGCCGCGTTGCATTGTGGGACAAAAAAAAACGACTGCGGTGCGCAGTGGGGGGCGAATGGACTTGTTTTGTTTGTGTGGACAGAAGTCAAAATTATAAGATCAGAATTTCGCTATTTTTAGAGTGCAGTCAGCTGTGGAATTTGTATTGTGTGGGTTTCAGTGCTTTTGATTCTGGATTTGAAGGACGGATCAGAATATTGAATGCGTTTGCATTTCTCTGGCATTCGAAAGGGACCGTTCCCATCGGAGTCATCTCCCTAGGCGCTTGCGTCTAGCTTTTGATTTTAAGATAAAAGTCCGCGTAGTTTGAAAACGAATTGATCGAATACAACGCTTCGCCATGGAATTGCGCAATAGAGGATTGTATAAAGTTTTATGCACAATGGTCACCATTTAGAATACCTTTTGTATTATATTTTAAATAATGCGTTCATTAAAATCCTTCCTATAGTGTACGTAATACCTTCACTTCTCTCCCTTTCCAGCTAGTCCCTTTCAATTCCCTGATTTTCTCCTCCCTTATTTATTTATTATCAGTATATCCTTAGTTATTCCACATCTTCCTATTGTTCTTACCGTAAACTTTGGGTAACTTTGGGACTGGCATGGTAAAATAGGGACAGCGACACTACCATGTGGTTTTAAATATCCTGCGGTCACCACTTTAGAGTACTTCTCCTGAGGTCTATCGATACTTAGTTATTTGCTTCCATCTATCGGTTATATCCAGAATCTCTGAGAAAAATCTGTGCTAAACAGCAGCCAATTTTACCTTGGTGCCAGTTATGTCAAGTTCCAAGTGGGCTGCAAACTTTCACGCAGGACGGTGGACATTTGGACCACGAAAGACAGGTAACTACAGCAAATTGTACATATTTTAGCAATTATTTCTGGTAATGTACAATCAAATAACCTTAAATTACAGACTAGTTTGGTTATGTTTGTCAATAATGAGACTTACGTGGGGCAACTTTGGGACAGTCCCAAAGTTACTCAAAGTTACTAATTATTATTATTTATATTTTTTTTAGTCACGCTAAAAGTATGGCACGGGAATATATATGAGCCCTAGGGTCGAGGGCATACAAAAATTATACCTACGAAAGTTTGGAAGAGGCTATTAACGCGATTAAGACTAAAACCCTAACGTATCGGAAGGCGTAGGAAGATGAAATGTATCATGGACGGAACACTAAAACAGCATTGAAGGGATTCATGGTCTCCTCGATGGCAAAATCTGGAAGCAAGTGGAAGTGGCCCTAGAAAGATCGAATTAAATCTATAATATCCTTCCGAGGATGTCCAAACAATAAGCCCACCCGAGCAAGTTGGTCGCCGTAGTGTTTTTTATGTAAATGAGTGGGTACGGTATGCGCACGACTGAATTTTATCAGATGATTCTTTATTTTTGTTGAGTTACAGGATTTTTAATGATTCATGCATGAAGTCTTTATTGAGGTTACTCGTGGGTCCACTTCTTTAATGTGTTTAATCTTTTAATTTTTCCATAATTTTTATGCTATTATTCACAATTACATCACTGCAGTGGAAGCAATACTGGTCTATATAAATAAAAGTGTTACCAATCAAACACAGAGAATTATTTTTTCATTGTTATTACCCTGAAAAATGATTTGTCCCAAAGTTACCCCGACGTATGGGGTAAAATTTGGACAAAGTGACATGTGGAATCACTCGGCAAGGAACGGTTATAGAATAAAATACGCTTCAATTTAGAAAGAGGAAGGTTAAATCTATCGAAATCACTTGCATTTGTCCGTTCAATATGCAAAGATTTTTCAAATATCCTGAGATACAATTAAATCTGTCCCAAAGTTACCCCAGTTTACGGTATCTCTTGGCTTGCCATCCGGTACGTATATTTTAGTTTCTGTTTCCATTATATTTCTCACGTAATTGCCGTGTATTATGGCATGGCCGCCCTACGAATCTACCTCAGGCGAGGTGTGGCCACAGTTCCCTTTCTTCTTCTATTCTTCGGTTCACCTCTCATCAAGGAATTGGATAAATTTGAAACTTTTGCAGGCCAAAAATGAATAAAGTACCCTCCCTCATTCGTACTTCGAATATCGCCGTAGGGCACCATAATCAGGTGAAGTCGCAAGGCAAACGCTCTCCATAAAAGGAAAGGACCTTTGGTGGAAGGGGGTAAGGGCAGCATTTCCTATGCGCGAATGGAGTGCAATTCTCTTAGGTCTTCCCCAAGATATAAAAAGGTTGAAAACCGAGGAATTTTTGAATAGGGAATGTGAATAGATCCAGCAACATCATCTTAGCCAGCCATTGAATGCTTTGAAATTTTTGTTAGTTTCTTTACATCTTTATGTAACCCTAGTTCCCTGATTAGCAGCAGCTTGAATTTCGGAGAAGAAACCTCGAGGTGAGGAATTTATTGGCTACACTCGGGATCGTCATTGGTAATGTATTGAGATCAGTAGCCCATGTGCTATTC
This sequence comes from Ischnura elegans, assembly GCF_921293095.1. Classification (NCBI taxonomy): domain Eukaryota; kingdom Metazoa; phylum Arthropoda; class Insecta; order Odonata; family Coenagrionidae; genus Ischnura; species Ischnura elegans. The sequence continues at coordinate 124,680,367 of NC_060249.1, read as the reverse complement.
CTGCATTACTCCGTAGGATTTATAAAGATAACATTGCAAGGTGTCTAAAAATCGGGAAAACCGAGGAACTCCAGAATTGTTCATGAATTTCAATACTTGGAAATGCATGTGCATTATTCGTGAATATCTGATTGAATTGTGGAATTTTATGAAATATAATTTAAATAAATATTCTTTATTTTATCAGCAAAATAGTCCGCGAAGATTATCATTGTATGCTTGATTTTGAATACATTAAATATATCGTTGGTGTGATTAAATTAGAAAATCGAGGATTACTTAACATTTTTCGGATATGCACCGTGAAACTTACTGCCGTTAATGCTACATTTCCTATCTCTTATCTTCAGTTTAATTTTTTAATAATGCGTTTATAATGAGTATTTGATAACTGCATTTATACCATGTGAAGTGTAGATAGAAAAATTCATTTATAAATTGAATTGGAAGAAAATTTCCGTAGGTCTCATAGACAGTGAAATTTTTTCTTGGATATGTTTTTAAATGTAAGCAAATAAAACCTGGAATTTTACTGTAGATCCGTGTTCTTACCGTTTTTGCAACTTCATATTGTTGCACAGCAAAATAGTAGTGATTACTGAAACAAAATGAAGTTGATAATTACTGATGAATTCCAAATTACTTCATTGAGCTGAGGTAAAAGCCGAAGTATTTTACTTTGGAGTTATTAATAGACACAGCGTCATCATCTTAGCCAGCCATGGCTTGATTTTTGATCTCCTTAACATCTTTATGTAAGGTTAATTCCCTCCTTAGCAGCAGCTTGAATTCCAAAAAAGCCTCGCAATTCCTTTCAAAGAAATAAATGAGAAACAATGAAAAGAGCGTACCTACTACATTAGGCATTACCTAGAGTAAAACCTTTGTAAGAAGGCAATGAAGCACTTATGTTTAAAGTAATCAATAAGATTATTTATAAAATCGAGATTTTGGTATGACAAATCAAACGCATAAGGAATATATATCGCAAAAACATTTTTATTGAATTTATTTCTTGAGGGAGCATTCGCTGGATTAGGGAGAGCGACGTGTTTTTGTGGGTCAGACGCTTTTTTGTTTCGATTGAAACGTTCCTCCCCGCCACAAAACAAAACTCATCCAAGTGCAAGGTGGTGAAAGGAGAAGAATTAGCCTCCCTACCACGAGTGTGAATTAATTTGGGGTGAACATTATCCTCAACTCCCTGAACCAACCTTGGGGTTGTAAAATCGAGCCATGTGCTGAATGGAGAAAGGGGATGTTTGCAGAATGTGGGCCGAGAACTTATGCAATCGGAAATTGATATCGCTCCTCCGTTAGTTATCGTTTCAAAACATATCTGATGATTTCAGACTTAACTGTGAAAAATATTTCCATTAAGGAAAATAAAAGAATAAACTTTGTTAGGTTCAATAATATACTTGAAAAAAACTAACCAATTTTATTCTTTAATTTTCCACAGTTCTCGTTCCATATTGTCACGTGCCTCTCTTCCTATCTGATGGTCCTACGCGCGTGAAGCTATAACACTGCGAGTGACACTGCTTCCTTGCATTACCCCCCCCCCCCATCGAATGCGTTTTATTAGTCTCGCCTTTTCAATCCAATCCGTGTGGCGTGACAGGCAGACCGGAAGCAAGGCGGCGTGCCTCGGCCGTGTACTCAGGGCAGCGTGGTGTCGCTTTGCATCATGGGTGGACATGGGGTTGGCGTGGGAGTGGTGTGCAGTGGACAGCAGAGGTGCATGCTGGGAAGGAGGATTACTCCGTGCCCAGGCGGTCTGCTAACCTCTCCCCCTTCCAACGCCCCCTAACGTTTCCTCGCGGTGCGTGGAGAGCGTCTCTCGCCCCACTCCACACGACCCGTCGTTCCCGGAACGCATCCAACAGGAAATATAAACAAGAGTGCTCGAGTTGTCTTCGTAGCAACCAAAAGATGACAAACATTGAAACTAACATTGTGAGACTTACACCAAAGTAATATAATTATTAGGTATTGGAAATGGAAATACTTTTTAGTAGATTTCAGTTCTTACCTAATTTATTTCAACAAATCTACTACTTTTATTGATCTGATATTATTTTGACATATGCATTAATATAAATCCTATAATTTCAATGTATTTGGGTTGTTGTGCCACCATGTAACTTGTAAGTGAAATATTAGGATACTCCTTTACATCTCCGCATTGAATGAAATGAAAGTTAATTTCCTATCGAAATAAACAATATGAAACAAACGCCATCTTCCTTGTCACCTTATCAGATCCAATCGCGTGGGCTGGAATTACGCCATTTACATCTCAGCACCAGGAGCAGAAGCGTGAAATCGTATGCTCACTCCGGAGGAGGCACGTTCGGAACTCAATGCCATTGAATAACAATCGCTGTGCGTGCAGCCCACGGCATCAGACGGGTCTTCCTAACATGATCAACTACAGCGTATGTTAACTAGATATATCATCACCAGGTATATTTACTCGGTTTTGAGCTGGTTTTTCGCTTTACACTTTTACTGACGATATTCCTCCGTTATTAGCTTATTATCTGGGTTAATCAGAAGGCGCAAGGTTAACATAGCGCATCTGCGGCTTCTTACTTCTTACTTCGCTACTGCGTCAGAGTTATGAAAAACGTACGGGCCAAATAATTTATTCTGATTATCTCGGTTTTTGAAAACTAAGATAAAACGTCGTTGGTGAAACACGATCCTCACATTACTGAGATAATAATTTCCACTAAGTTTTCGAAAACGGAGACAATAGAGAATATTATCCTTGACGGTGAAACTGACCCTTTGTGTTAACGTTGTATTTAAGAGTACTTCGAATAACGTTGCCATTAGGAGTTTGTAAGCCGAAATAAATTGGGTAGTAGATGTGCTTGTGGGACTTCTCTGACATCTTTGAAATGTTGGGAAGGTTTTAGAGAGTCAGTCAGACGCAGTGAAGGCAGCAATGGCATGTTGGATGGACTTTTTTGAGTAGGCTTGTGGAAATGGTGTGCGGGAGATACGCAATCACTGCATCTAACTGGCTATCTAACACCTTTCCAACATTCTTTAGCAATAGAAACATCCGCAGGGGAACTTAACATCACTCCTCTCGTTCACAGCTTGAAAAGTTCTCGTCATACTTTTGCAAAATCACTGCTATTAACTGAAAACAACTTTTTCCCCAACTCTAGGATTATAACCTCCCACGTCGATATCCAAGCACTAAGCCCATAAAACCGCCTTCTTTCCTTCCCTTAATTCACCTCACTGATATACCATGACTTAACCATTTTGTGTGAAACTAAAAATCATTGAAAAAAAATAGTAGACGGCCTAAGGCAAGGAATTGCTGTAGGTATTGAAGAAAGTGAGTTTTGTTGCGAGCGGGCGTGCTTCCCAACACTCCGATTAAGTCAGAAAACTCTTGTCGACACGTCTACTAACCAATTCATTTCATCTTACAAACTCCTGCGTTAGAAATTCCCTTCCCACCAGCGTTTGAAGGAGGTGATCGCTCTCTTTTGTGGCCGTTTCTCCCCTCCCACTCAGCCCAAAGTGGAGGCGAACATGGTGTCAGCCCAACAATGGACAGTGTCACGGTCGCCCGATCGCAGGCTGCTGCGCTAGGCGACAAAAGTATTGGGATCACTAGGGGGGCGGGTTGAGAAATATGGGGCTGGGGGGGGGGAGTGAGGGAGACTCCCCCTCCCTCCCTCCCCTCATTGGTCGATACCGAATCTGCAATGAGAGAGTGAGAAGTCCCTCCTTCCCGGAAGTCATTCATTCGGTGCCTCAAAATTCCTCCTCACACTTCCATACCTTCTCTTTCTTTCTTGGAGCGAATAAGGACGGGCGGTTGAAGGCGGTGGGAATATTTTCCTTCCCTCCCCTGCCCCTTGCGTGATGCCTTTCTGCCCGGAAACAGATTAATTCCGCGTCTGGAGCCGCATGATGGATGGATTCCACGATATTATTCCCAACGGAGGTGTCGAGAGTGGGTGTGATATTAAAAAAGTCACCGGTTCGCATCCAAGCAGGGGACATCGGCGAGGCGTATTTCCTCCCCAAAGCCACGTCTGGATGGGAGTCTAATTGATTAATTTTGGGCTGGCAGGGCGCCGGAGGATAATAATTGTACGGCTTTTTCTTTCAACGACCGTCGGAATGTTCGTGTGAGACTCCGTTCCTGGAGCCACACTGGGTTTCGTGAATGTGAGTTTTGTGTTATTATGTTCCTTGGGGGTGAGAATTCTTAGATCAGATGCGGGGAAATGAAAATGCTAAAAGAAAATAAAATCCCTTCAACTGTGCGGGCGGATTCTGCTGTGAAATCGAGGTTGAACACCAATTTTTCCCTTATCGTTGCGAATCAAACGCGGGTGAACAAAAAAATTTGCCAAATTTTCAGTGTATTCACCATTAGACGGACGATTTTTCCCTTCCCGTTGAAGGTGAAGTTTTCGCTTTACCGCGTGGTGTCTCGAATTTATTGAATCACTGTACGCGGTATAAAAGCAATGGATACTGCCTTCGCCCAATGTGCTTAAAGTAGTAAATGCTTGCGAATTTATTTTCGTTCCGCACCACTTGTCTGTCAAAATGAGAGTAATTGAGTATGCCGAAAGGAGCATATCGATGGCTACGTTCTAACAACGCGTATCTCAAAATTTGGCCAGTCTGAGTTAATATTGCTATTACTGTTAATAAAAAATATAATTCAAGTAAAAAACAACTCTTTGTTTGCGAATATTTGCTTCTTTTCCAGTTTGATGTATTTTTGGTATTTAATTTCAATTAAAATTTTATACAATTAAAAATAAAATTGTTTTTTTTTTCTTGGTCTTCTGAAATTTGCTATTTTTGAGATGCGTGTTGTTAGAACTTAGCCATCGATGTGAAGAACGTGACTTCTCGAAGCATGTAATGGACTCGTATTAAGCTAGAAACTATTCAACCTGATAAATATAATAAAAATATCAGAGGATAAATTGCATCGATTTATGTCGATTTGATTTACCATTACACTTTACGATATGTTGACAAATGCTGGCTTTAAACGTCTAAGTTGACCGATGTCAACTATCATCGACTACCTAATTCTCGACTCATGCGGGTGGACAGTGACTGAGAATCTTGTTTTCAATTTGTAGTGAACTCTCAAAGATAATGAATGTCACAACCGATTTAAAATGCCGAACTAACTTACCTACTGATTTTAATTAATTTTTGCATATCATATTTATTTTACAAGTAATTGAGAGATATTACGAAAGAAAACCCGAGCAAAACTTTTTAAACGCGTTTTCAAGCACGTTACCAAATGGGAACACGCCAAAAAAGTTTATTAGTACTTGAAAAATAAATGAACAATTGACCAAAAACTAAGTTTGACAATGTAATATATATTGATCTTTTGCATAAATGAGCAAAATTTGTATCTGGAGAGCGAGCGTATAAAAAAAATATCGAATAAACCTCTTAATCACTACAGATATGATGAATATAACCAATTTTGAAAATATATAATTCACATCCAAGGTAAACACGAGTCATGAGATTCACTTAAAAAAATACTTCCATTCTTAATTTACATAATAAAAGCAACAAAAATAATCGCAGATACGAAATATAATTTTCATGAATTTTTATGAATCTGTTTCCAAGTGGGAAAATTGGACTGTAAAGGTTTAATGTGATAATTTAAACAAGTGGCCGTATAAATTATCTGGTAATTATGTCACTGTGATCTTCTTAGTGCTGAGAGGAGAAATTTCATGCACTATAAAATACGCTCAGGAAGTCCCCAAATGAGACAGGAGTGCGTTGCGAAATTCAAGAAGTGAAAGAAATGCTTTCTGATTAAAATTTTCTCGGCGAATACAGCTATGAGGAAGGCATAATGAAGTGAGAGCTGCGATGGGTGGAAAAAATATAAATACGAGAAGAAAATAGTGGGTAACGCAGGCGACAGTCGTGACTCCGAATGTTCACAGCGTTAAATTTGAATAATCATCTCGGAATAGAAAAAAAACCCTGAATTATTTTCATACAATATGCTCATTTAGCGAGGATAATGGCATCTATTCACTCTAAATTCCCCCACTAACGAGAATTTAATTTTATGCTAGAATTTCTGCCATTCCCTTCATTAATTTGAACCTTTCACCGAAATGCGGGACAATTCAGAACCTTTTTTCGGTCGCATAAACGTTTTTGGCGAAGCTAAAATGCGATAATTATTCTATGAATGCTATTTTATTCTCAATTGAATTTATAAAAATGAATAATTAGGGATAAAATAGCGAACTGAACTATGAAATAGCATCCGAGGTTATTTATTAAATATCAGATGCCATCCATGGCAATTCCGGTAGGCTTAATGGCTCCCCTGCATTCTTCGTCCTGCTATAGAACGCCTCGCGGTGCTGGTGATTTTTAGGAACGATTCCGTGTGAATTGCATGGACTGTTATCAACTGCCCACTGGTGACTAATATTTTCTACCTTTCATTTAGCATGCTATTATTACTTTGGCTATTATGCAATTCAGTAGAATAAATATCGTACAGTCTCGCTTTCATTAAAAAAATTTGGAGGATGGAATTTTCGGAGGCGTGTGTGAGAAAAAATCACTGAGCTATGTGGGTGTTAATGATATTAATTCCATATTAATGGAAACGCAGGAAAGTATGCTGTCTCCATCATCGATTAGTCGCGCTAAAAAAAAGAATGCCTATTCATGTGTAATCCTATCTCTGACAATGACATGATAAGGAGCTTAAAGATTCGCGGATTGGCTGATTAATTTTGGCTTTACGTCATTTATCATTGTTAAGAGATTATTGTTGGGGTATTAATTACGAAAAGCCGCGGATTTCGAATGGCGATGTTCGTTATCTTCGATTACTGACGCGGTAATTCAAATTCACGGAATGAGCATCGCCATTCCACGAAAATTCTTGAAATTTTGTACGCATTTGCTGTGATTGGACCTTCGATAAGCAAATAATGCCTGCGTAAAAAATGAAGAAAAAATATGGTATGGCATCAGTGATAAGTCTTTTATTCATGCAAACGCGAGGCAGCCCGCACATATTAAGGTGAATAATGAAGCAACACAAGCTATTGTAAAATATTTTAAATAATCTGTACGATTATTTTTTACTTGAAATTGGATCACGAAAGTTGGATAGCTACTGTAAATGATTACAATAATCGAAACAACCTGGTGCTCTGACTATCGATTCAACACATATGAATTTATTCTTTGACCTTTACATTCGAATTTTTTTATTACTTCTTATTGATTGCCTCATGTCACATTTGTTTGCTTTCCTTGGGATTTCTTTACGTGAACTCCGGATATCTCTTCCAGCAGTCTGACAAAATTGTCATAGGTAGATCAGCCATCAAATACATTTTTTCAACATTGATGAACATGTTAAAAGATATGGATGCGTAGAAAACCCTATTTTGAATAAATTAATATTTAAGATGCTGTAATGTCATCATTTCTCTGGTGCTTAAATGGGAAATTGGTTAATGATTTGGAATTACTTTAAAGTGTTCTCAGAAGTCGTTTTTTCAGTGTAAAAAATTATCATTTGCATTCAATGCATCTATGTACGGTTGTCGGTAGACAGGGACTTATTGGGCTGAAAAATGAAGTGATGAATTTATCTTAAATTGAGTAATGAAGCTTAAATTACAGAAGTAACTCTCACTATTAATGTATTTTATTTATTTTGTAATTTGTTTGGCGTGTTACTTTATTCCATTTTATATACATCGATTACAATGGCTGTTAATAGCGTTTATAATGATGCGTTTGCATGATTAAAAGCACAAATATTAAGCCCCGTTAAGAAGTCGCGGATTGTATCACAATGACAATTTGTTAGTAATTTAGCAATTTGAGAGTATATACTTTGTTTTATGTCAAGAATACGCAAATTATTTAACTAACCCTGGAAATTAATAATTACGAAGGTAGATATCTGATCCGAAAATATATTTTGATGTTACAAATTTATCGATGTATCCGTCAGACCGCTGATCCTCTATTTCGTTTATTTATAATATATATATTATAAGAAGAGCGGATAATATTTAGTATTTCCTTTTGTCCCAAAATAATAATTTTAGTACTTGGTCCTTTAACTGCTTGCAATCTACACCATATAACCACCAATTCTGAGGAGTGTTATTCAAAACTCGGCTAACTTGCAGCTACTTGCCGTTTAATGCTTTGGGACACCATACACACGATACGTTGGACGCAATCATGAGGTGGTCTTTTCTTGAGTCGATGCCCAAGTTTTCAAGTGACGCAGGAAGTTGAAATGGTGATTACCCAGAACCGTCTCACTTCGTGAACGCGCTTGAAGGGGATGCGAATGTCGAGCGGTTAACTTTTCCATCTGGTTGTTATGGCTGATGCCGTGTGTTCATCCGGTGAATTTCCCTCGGCGATGACTTGTGGCGAGCCTCATCTGTCATCAAGGGACTCCTCTCGTAGTTTGCCTCTCGCAATTAGAGTCGATGGCGTGTTGTTGGCCATTGGCCGAATGGCGCCCCAAATTATTCGCCGCAGAATTCATGTGGCCCTACGGCACCACTATTTGCCGATACCTTTCCGCTTGATGGAGTGAGCACCGCGGCTGGTAATGTGCGCCAATTACGTGCTACCACCGCCACTTTCGCATTTATGGCATTTCGCCGCAATATCCTCTTTAAACACATCCGTGTGATTTCTTCGCCCTGTTTTCGTCATAATGGATGTTTCATTGCCTGTTGGGCACTGCGCTCCTTTATTAGTTCCGAAAAACTTAGGAAATTGCGTAAATTCAAATTCATACGCTTCCTTGTTAGCGGCCCAGTGGTAGTCGTACTATTACTGGTGGTACGTTTTCGACTAAAAGATCTAATGTAATTTTGTTTCCCCCTGGCATCAGCTATCCAGGCAGGGATGCCGACTTACAAAAAATATTGGGGGGCCCAAACTGGGGATCTTGCCCCTGCAAATATTATAAGAGGTGAGTTATGAGTTTTTTAAGCATTTTAGAAGAGTCATACGATCAACATTAGAACCCTGATAACTCGAATCTCGATATCTGGACACTTCGGGGAAAATCGACAAGCCTGACACATTTTTTCCTCACACCCATAACGAATTTTTGAGGGGGGTCGGGCCCCCTCAGGCCCCATGGAGTCGGCGCCACTGTATCCAGGGTTAAAATTTCGTGACAATATTTCTCTCCACCCCGTAGATATGTAAGGAACGAACTTAGCGTAGGGTAGTCATCGATTTGTGAAAAACCTAATGCTTGCGGAAGCTGCAAAAACACAGGAGTTAAACGTCGTCATTACTTCAAAGTAGCGGTAAAAGCGGATGTATGGTTGTACATGAGAAATGTCTTCCCATTTTTTCATTTTGAGAAAGAATTTTGATTTGTTTTGAGAATAATGACGTCACAGCGCGCATTATGCTTCGCGATTTGGTTCCACGGCCTTAAAGCTCCGTGGAGAAATCAAGAGTACGGAATAGCCTCTTGACCGGCCTTCTTTATTCATCACCTTTCGCTTGAAGATTGCCTCGTCAAAATTCCACCTTCTGGCTATAAATGAATGGTCACATTGTATCTTCCGCTCTCCCGTTTGGGAAACCATTGCAATCAAATTCATGAATTGTAATCCTTATTCAGATTAAGTGCCAGTATGTTGGATTGTGTGTACCACCTAAGATTCCTTGAATTCCGGGAATTATCTCAGACCAAGTAATTGTACTCTTAAATGCTGAAATCCTCGCCGTGCACAATCATTTTCTCGTGTAATTTGTTCTTGGAAGTTCCAGTTGTGATTGAACCTGAACCATTAGATCAGGGGAGTAGCCAGGAATTTCGTTCGGGGGGTCCAAAACCAGGGGGGAAATTTTTGAAAAACAGGGTACTAAGAATTGAGTTTTAAGCTAAAAACACTGTCCGTAATCGAAAAAAACTTCATTTTTTAAAGAAATGTTTTTTAAATTCATGATTTTTCAATATTTTGTTTACTTTTATGAAGGAAAATGATTGTGTTTTTATATTTCGTTGCGGGTCCGGGCCTCCCCCTTGCTACGCCACTGCATTAGATGCATTAAACTAATCACTAGGGATAAAGGAATAGCCACAATGCCACCACTCAGTGGTCCGCGAGGAGGTCTGTTTTATATCTGTGATCCACGGTATTTATTATATCCAATGTGAAAAGTTTTCAGTGCTCCTTGAATTAATGGAACCTATTCTTTAAAAGCGTTTTATTTGTCATGATTATGCAGCCTATATCAATCGTACATTCTGCATTAATTCCTTGTAGTATCCTCGAGGCTGAATGTGTAAAATCACATCGTGGGAAATATACTGTGAGTGCGTATTCCTTCTGATTATCTATGGACTAAATAATGATAAATCTTATTTTGCAGAGTAATCGAGTAATTATTTGTATCGCTGAATGTGGAAAGATTTTCGGATGAACATGTAAAAGAGAGTTGCTATTTCGTACCCGTCCAGCTACTCTTTGAATATGAAGCAAGAAAATGGCATTCGGCGCAGAAAGACTTAATCCGTGAACAAAGGAAAGCTGTACGATTCGTCAAAAACTAACAGAGACGTACAGAAATCGTTACACATTAGGGTGGGCCGAAAAAAGTTTTTTTTCCTGATCAAATTTGCTCTGTGCGGGAAAGTTGCGAAATGATATAAGAATCTCGCCCACAAATTTTTTTTCAAATCGGATGATATTAACCACTGCCGCCCCAAGCTCTAAAGTTTAAAATTTTGCGAGAAATCAGGCTGATTTCAGAATCAAACGGTTATGAAGACGAATGTTATGATAATATGGGATAATGGATAATATTAGAGAATGGATACATGTTTATAGTTTATAAAAATGAAATTTTAAGTTTATTTGACAAAATCTATGGCTCAAACAACGTCTATGAATTAACAACTAAATTAGAGTATTAACCGACCGCACAACACAACTCATTTTTGCCTACGTTTCTAAAATTCCTTTTTGGGTGCTAAATCGCAGATAAAGTAATATTTATTTTGATTGAATTTAATTTTTTAGCAAATAAGTCATCATATGGTGGTAAATAATCTCACAAAAAGTAATAATAAGGTTAATTATTTTAAATTATTATCAATCATAATGACGAATAACCTACCTGTGGAGATATTTTCAACAAGAAATTCAGCCAAGGTTGAAAAAGAGCAGAACCTGAACACCAAGAATTTCACTAAGTAGCTCTCTGCTAGTTTCGTGAAGAAACTACCTAGAACTCACCACGAGGAAGTGGCTACCATCGAGTTCCACCCGTGTCCCCCCAACCAATCTTTTAAAGGACACGATTTTTTAATCACATCAATTACTCTGACAAATTGTTGACAAATTATTGTATTGAGATTTTTTTTCGAATGTCGGCTGAATTTCTCTGTCTCTTATGCACGATAATGACACAAATTAGAATCGGAGCCGCAAAAGACTCCGAAGCTATGAAATGCGCTTAGATTGCTGAAGCCATTGAGAACATCGCATCATAACCCTATTATATTTCTAGGTCAGACAGAAACGATAAATTAAGAGAGATAATTAAGACGAACGGTTAGGTAAGAGAATTTATTTTTTTACGGCTTTCTGGTCATACGTGAGGAGAACTACACTCTATCGGGAGTAGAAACTGTGTCGCGATTTACTTGTACCTGGTCCAGGGAAATAGCGATACAGTTTCTTCACTTATAGATGAAAGAGGGGATATAGTGACCAACAAGCGAAGTAAGACTAGTACCTTGATAATGCCAAGAAAAATTGCCTTCTAATTGTATTTCAAGCAGTGGTTTAGATTAGAAAAACAACTCTGATGCATTAATCCAAATAAATCTCCGGACACAGCTCTCATTCCAGCTCGGGCGTTAAGGAATAAGTACATCGGAGCAGGAGCGCAGCTAGGAATTAAGGCTGGGGGAGGTTTCGGTGCAATCAATACCGGGGTGTGTGGTCGTATGGAATACCCACCAGGATAAGCGGTAGGTGCGAGATTAATAAATTGCGGAAGTTTAAGATAAACGGTTCTAAATGGTGAGCATTACGGCTCTCTGAATGATATTTTATTAATCCTGACACTATCCCATCAGTAATATCAATCCAGTTAAGTAAAATGGATTAAACTTAAAAATTTCCCTGAATTCTGGGGGGAGGGTTTCCCCAAAACCCCCTCTCGCTGCGCCACTGCATCAGATATAACGCCATGAATGAAGATAGTGCTTGAAAAATTCCCGAGAGAACACATTGTCCCTAACAATTGAAAAATCCCGAACGCCACATCTATATGCATTAACGGAAATAGCAATTAGCGATAGCATTAAGGGAAAAGCCTAGTAAATATATCTAGTAAGTATATACCATCTCCCTTACATCCATTTCTTGCAAACTCTCGGAGCATATTATTTTCAGTTCGAAAATGGGTCATCTAGATTGGCAAAATCTGTAATCGCGAGAGCAGCACGTATTTAGGAAAGAGAGGTCTGCTGAAACCTAGCTAACTTTTTTTGTTCATTATAACATAGTCGCGCGTGACAGTCATTTTCAAGTTGATGATATATGTCAATATTAATGGATTTTGGTGTAAAAAGCGTTAAGACTTTAAAGTGACCACGTTCCCTCTCCGGTAACCTCCTCATCAAGGCAAATGATCGTGTCGCCTTCATTGAGCATCAATTCATATCTGCGGTCAGATGGCGTCGGCAGCCACTCCATCTAGACGCAGCGAGGGTGAATCGCGTCATCTGAGTAATACGTAACGTTACCCCGTGATGCTCAGAAGAGCGAAGAGTTTTTAGTCGGAATGAAATTTCTATTTTTTAAATTAATTTGAATTCATAGAAATCGTCAATATAAAAGCAAAAGGTGGCAAATACCTACCCCAGTCATTGACATCGATATTGACAAGAAAAAATTGGAAGCTACTCTACGTATTTCTTGGTTTTTCGGGATGAAAAAATGAAGATTCAGAGAGAGACACTTTGAGGAATGTTATCATTTGTAATTTATGGATTAACAAGTACAACTCTTCAGGGGCGCAGCTAGGAATTAAGGCTAGGGGGGTATTCAGGCGCAATTAATCCTGGGGGGTTGGGGGTATTGCTTACCCGCCAGGGTAAGCGGGAGATTCGGAGGCCTTCCGCCGGAAAAAAAGATGAATGGTTCAAAATGGCGATTTTTACGGCCTTCCTTGGGATATTTTATTAATCCTCGTACTATTCTCTAAGCAATATTAATCCAATTAAGTAAAATGGATTTAAATTCGAAATTTCTTTGAGCTCTGGGGTTGTCCCCCAAAACCCCATCCGAGCTGCGCCACTGCAACTCTTTACCCGCGCGCTGTTTCCATTACGAATTGCTATTTTTGAGCCCCTCTCGGGCCTTGAAGTGGCGAATTTTCCCCTTGTCCTCCGCAGAGTCCGAATTCGTGAAGTATCAAGATGAGTAGGGTGGCGAGGCTAAGGGTTTAGGTGAGGGAAACGTGTGTTTGGAGAGGGAGTCCTCGTAATTGGCGCCATCATTCACCTCCAACGCACCCCCACTCCCCTTTTATCCGAGCGTTCATTTCCACGGAAACTTAGCTGCGTGCCTGGACCATTTGCGCCAGCATCCCAGCTTCAGAATTTGATCCATTCCACCTGTCGACGACGTTTACCCTCAGGTCTGAAGGTGACACATTTCTAGGGATAGGTATTATGAGTCAGGAAAATCGAGGAATCGTCCGGGAAATTTGTGGAGGAATCGAATGAGAGCAAGGTGGATGAATTGACCGGCGAATGAAGCACTTGAACTACATGAAAAGGATTTGGTACATCTTGTAATTTTGTTTCATTTCATCGAAGTTGATGGGCGAAAGTGAAATTGGTGTTTTTTTCATTTGTACCAATTTCAACTCTCATCATTTTTCACTTCGTCGTCCTTGTCGTCGACCTTGTCGTCGACCTTGATTGTCGTTATGCTGTAGGGAAAATGACATTTCTTTTGGCTTTGGGACCTTCAGGAAAACGTCATCGGATCGAATGTGTTAAATAATGTCGTTAGCCAAACATTTTCACTTTTAGTTTGGCTTCAACAGAAGGGATGAATGAAATATTACACTTTATTTCATGGAATCCCGTTTTAAGAAATGGTACATCTCTCTGTGCGCTGTATTCATTTCGAAATCAAGATTGGACGAAAAACTTAAGTAGAGAGTGCACAGAGTGAAGTTTCGGTTCCATCTTGATTCCTTGCAAATTTTTATGCTGACCTCTGTTGCTTGCGTCCCATTGTTCTCGCATCCCACGATTCTGTCCCATTGATATTTCGGATGCCTCTTCCTTTCCGCTGAACTCATCTGATAAAATCGTCTCTCGAATGACCATTTTCTCCAGACTAATTTTTTCCAAATTTCTTAACTTATTTTTTAAGATCATTAATTTTTTAAGAGCAGTTTAACCATCCTTTTCCCCTATTCTGGCGTCCGTTTTAAAATTCATCAAGTAACTAGGTAACAATGATAAGACTAACAAATCATAATTTGCGCCTGAAAATGATGATAATTCATCGAAACCCGGGTCGCACTCCGTAAAAAATATGTGATATAAGTAATTGTGTAATATCCCAGAAAACTTATAACTTACATTTCATACAGCCAGAACTTAGCCTGTAATAAGTGGGTACTGACAGTAATAAGCAACATAAGCACACAGCTGAGGTGCTGCACTCCATAATTCCATACAGTTATGCCATTTAATTTTTTATTAGACCCCTAATTTCATAATTTAATGAATAAGGTCAGCATTGAATCGATTTTGAAAGGCAAATTGTAAAATTAAGAAACTGTTTTAACGTGCACCACGATCAGAATGAAATATGTAATGCAGTGTCATTGAGCTTTCATGCGTTTTGAATTACTGCGCCATGTTTTGCCACTATTATGTGGCAGTGAATTGTATGACCTTGCTGAAATCGTCATCTCTCATCATTTATGCAGATGCTGTTGTTTCTTTTTAATGAAATCAGATTTTATATGCCTGAGCTTTCGTCTCAAAATTTTGAAGTTTTGAACAAGTTTTTTAAACTTTTTTTAGCTTAGAATGAAATGGCAAGTAGGCGTAATCCGTGATGGACACTGACATTATGCCTTACAGCTATGTACTCAATAGTTACAGCATTTTGTTGGAAAATTTTATTGTATATTATGCTTAAAATATCTAACTTTACTCATAAATTGTAAAACAATTTTTTCCAATATTTTAAATTCTGCAAATTAAAAACTCCCGGATTCTGCGCAGATATTTAGTAAAATAGAAGCGTCTTGTGGATATTAATCAGATACGGCATGCCTCTTGTATACCAATGCCCTACCATCCTTAATGAGACCCCTTGAATGCTAAACAAATCCAATTACAAGGATAATGTAATTTCCATATTTTCGCTAGTCCAACGGCTGTTAGTCATGACTCTCCGTCGATCGTGACGTGACCTATCAATAGATGCTCCAGGCAACTCTCTCTAGTCGCGTCCCATTCCCGTTGCTGCCTTCTTTTACCTCTATCCTTGCGCAGGTGGACGGGGAGATGGCCGATTACTTGGATGACAAGGGTTCGCGAGGAATATCCTCCGAACAAATGGCTCGGTCGATGCGAATTGATCGCAGCCCATCGCGAATATGTCTCCAGTCATTTTCATTCGCACGAACGAGGCGTTGCGTCGGAGGGAGGGGGTGGAGGTGGGGGAAGGAGGTTCCCCTCCCCTCCACGCCACCCCCTCTGCTCTCTGTCACATGCGTCACAGATTCGCCTCGGCGGTAAGCGGTCTCACATCACCTCCAAAGATTCCCGTTTGAGATTAGAGGACGTATCACTCCAGATCCAAAGGTCCTATTCTTACTTTTTCTCTTGAGTATTGTTCAAAAATAATCATAGCATCGTAAAATTTTCCTGGTTTATGAACATAAGGTTTTCCTGGTGATAAGGACATCGATAAAATTTACTTGTACCTCGAGAACTAATGATCGAAAACGAAGACAAAGGTAAGAGATGGAAGGAATATCTGGAAGATTTGTACAAAGGAAGCAGCCTAAGAACAAATGCTATCGAAAACGTGAAGGAAGCGGACGAGGATGTCGCGAGAGATTCAATTTTAAGATAAAAATTTAATGCGGCTGTAAGAGACTTTCGGATAAATAAATGATCTGGAATTGACGACATTCCCGTAGAGCTAATTAAAAATGCTGGAGAAAAGATGTGGAGCCAGCTGTTCCAAATCATTAGTGAATTGTATTCGACAGGTAAGATACCAAAGGACTTCGAGAGGAACATTATAATCCCTATTCCTAAGAAGAAAAGAGCGGAGAACTGCGAAGATTTTAGGACCATAAGCCTTACTACACATGCATCAAAGATACTGACAAGGATCATCTATAGAAGAATAGAACGAAAAGCAGAAGAGTACTTGGATGAGGACCAATTTGGATTCAGAAAAAACAAAGGCACGAGGGAACCAATATTGGCCCTAAGTCTGCTCATAGAGAAGAGAATGGAAAAGAACAAGCCAACATTCGTTGCGTTTGTGGACTTAGAGAAAGCATTTGACAACGTGGATTGGAGCACAATGCTTGGAATCCTAAAGGAAATTGGGGTTCTTTATAATGACAGACGAATCATCCACAGTTTATACAAAAACCAAGTAGCCGTGATAAAATCAGGGCCCAGCTGTGAAGAAGCAGGAATTAAGAAAGGAGTGCGACAAGGCTGTACATTGTCACCCGTAATTTTCAACGTTTACATTGAAAAAGCCATTAATGAAGTTAAAGAAAAGGAATTTGGAGTGAATATCCGTGGAGAAAAAATTAGCATGCTAAGATTTGCCGATGGCATAGCCGTTATAGCAGAAACAGAGAAGGATTTGAAAAATATTCTGGTTAATATGGGTAGGGTAATGAGTAGATATCAACTGAAAATAAGCACGAAGGAAACCAAGATCTTAGTATGCAGCAGAAGAGAAGAAGTCAAGACCAACATTAAAATAGGGAGGCAAAAACTGATAGAAGTGGATGAATTCTGTTATTTGGGAAGCAGGATCACTAGCGACGGTAGAAGCAAGAAAGAAATTATCAGCAGAATAGCCCAAGCAGAGAGAGTATTCCACCAAAAGAGAGACATCCTTACAGCGAGCAACTTAAACATGGAAGTAAGGAAACAATTTATAAGAACCTACATTTGGAGTATGATCCTATATGGAAGTGAAGCATGGTTTAAGACAGCAGCGGAGAAAGCAAGGATAGAGGCCGTGATTAAATTTTTTACTTCTAAGACTATACTTCTAAGAGGTAAATTGTTCACGTTAGGTGGAGGTTTATGTTATCGAGGGTCAATTCAGCGTATGTACTCAAAAGATGTCAAGGTAACAGGTAGAGTTTTAAACATGTGATAAGCCAGGTAAAAGGTTGGTCGAACAACAGAGATGCATTTCTTAACATGGAATCAAATGCGATTCTTAACTTTTAGGCACCAGAAAAAACCCACTGATTTTTACTTATTTTACTTTTACTCTTTGATTAACGTGAAAGCTAATCAGAATGTTTTCACATGCATTAGGCGCATCTTGTCATAGTGTCTTTAATATATTTTCGTCAAAAATCGTGAATTTTTTTCGGTTTTCAATTGAAATTTTTTTTCAATTGGAATTTTCAATTGAAAAAAAAAATCGGATATTTTTGCACGCTTATATGGCTCAGATTTAAGATTAACAAGCTAACACTTGGAGGATGACTCCCTAAGGAGTCACGATGAGGGAGGGAGGTTAGGCTCCCCCTTTAATCGTGACTTTTTTTTGCCATTTTCGTGAATTACTCCAAAAACCGTGACCCATAGCAAAGCAGTACAAGAATACGACGTTGATATCGACAAAATTAGCTCCGAAAAGGGTTCGTATTATTCACAAAAAAACTTAGTAAAATAATAGTAAAATTTGGGGGGGAAGATTTACACTCACCCTCAGGGTTGGCGTCGGAGGTTTAACCCTTTTACTGCCACCGGGACGATACATCGGCCATCGCTGGTTGAGTGAAAACTGCCAGGGGACGACTTATCGGCCCGAATTATTTCACTTTTTTCTCGCGATTGTGGCCTTTTCAACGGCTGTAATTTAAGTAAACCCACATAATCTATGCATGGTTATAAGATATAAATACATCTTAAGTATTGGGAAAAAATCGAGATGTATTATATAAAATTAAATGGCTGAAAAATTTTAAAATCTGAAATGTTGCAAATTCCGGTAAATAGCCTAGGCAGTCTTCACACATCTCACCTGAAATGGGCTTGTAGTAAAAGGGTTAAGTGGGTTGTTGGTGTGGCTCTGCTCTACCACTATACAAAAATTTGCGGTCATATGATTTTTAACTGGATTGCTGGTTCGATTCTGGGACCAATGTTTTGCCCACGAATATTACAAAAGAGGATCCTCAATTTGGCCTCTAAATGCGTTGTCACCCACCGCGCATTTAAATGGGTTTACAGAAGTCGCCACTCGCGTCGCTACCGGGCAAAATGATCCGAGTTTCACGGGGAAATAAGGCATAGTTACGGATATTAGTCTAAATTTATATTCATGATTATGTGATCTATCAAAATCATAATTTTTCTATGCTATTCCCAGCAATTACTAACATTATACTGCAAAATATTGGAAAAAGTGGATCCCATTGCAGTCATCGCCGCGCCGCGGACATTTTTGGAAACCGAATAATATGCGACTGAAGCGGCAACAGAAATGAGCCTTGCATGGGACGAAATTGGGCCTCCTCTATGCATACCCATTTGGTTTTGCCTCAGCAACGCGTCGTATTCAGCCTTAAATGATCGAAAGCTTCTTTTTCTGCGTAGGCGGAAGGCATGCGTGGGTGCTTGGGGAAAGAAGGTGAGGGGAGGTGGCGAGTTGGAGCGAGATGCGGGGCGGGTCCTCGGAGGAACGGGCGCTCGTCTTTTGTTTGAGGACGGCTTCCAATAGTTTGAAGGAAACAGCCTTCTTCGCTTCTTCGTTCGTCTTCTTTTTTTTTCTCCCGCTCACCTCCCCCCAACCCCGCCTCTCTCTCCTCCGCCTCCCTTCGCAACCCGTCGTCATGGAGCTGCAACCCTCCAATCGGTTGACGTCTTTCTCGTTCAACTCGTACCCTCAAACTCATGGTGCTCTACCGAATGCCAAATATAAAAATAGTATAACCGATGATTTCAGGCTTATTTGTGTGAATCCTTTCCAATACGGACAATGAAAGAATGAACCTTGTCACGTTCGTTAATAGATGTGTAAAAGCTCGACCCTGGATTCATAACATAATTAAGACACTTAATTAACAGTCGCATATAATATTTCACACAACATAGTTAGCATACGTGACGATGCATCGCGATGTAACTATGCTATGAAACCCAGGTCGTGCTTTTTCAAATCTATTAGTCGACCAAACAAAATTTTTCTCTTATGTTCTATAAAAATAGTGCTTTTAGTGATAATGTCTTTAAAGAACTATGGAACAAATCTCATTTAAACCAATCCCAGTTGAACTATCATTCTATCCAAACAGCGTTGGTTTTAATTTCCGTTTTTGTATCGATGCTAAGATAACGTTGTTGAGTGATGATAAAATACCGAGAAGAAATGTCTTAACGTCGTGTCTTTGAACGAATGATATAAAAAGAATTCTTCTATATTAAAAAATATGTTAAATTACCTTCCTCTTGAAATTTGGCTTGCTACACTTATCTTGTATATTCATTTTCGGTACCGTAACATTGAAATGGAATTATATCCTCTTTTATGTTAAGTTGATGATGTATTTACCAAGTATTGGATGTGTTTATGCTGTTGTGTAGGAATCACAGGGCTGAGTGAGTATTGTTTTATTCATTTAGAATGCAAATTTGGCGCGGTATCAATCAAAGTAGCGTCCTCAATGTGAGTTTGCGGTTTACGCCGTTAAAATTTTATGCGCACTCAATTTTGCCACGCTCTAAATATTTTTTGTATGGAAAATAATTCATTTAGAAATAGACGTATTTGGGTGCGTTTATAACGATAATTTTTTCCCGAGAGCTGGAATATATCAAATAATCCCTTTTGATACTTTCCATTTATGAGCGACGCATTGAAAAACTTGTTTTGTTACCGCAGTTGCTGTCGTCATAGCTATGCGAAACGTCTATTATTTTTATGGGTGTAATTTCACTTTATACGTATCTCATGGTGATTTACTTGTGCCTCCCGTCGTGATAATAACTTTTGGTGCTGCCTCTTGCGTGTATATTATGAGAAATGGAAAATAGAGCTTCTCTTTTTGTGGAAACAAACATGCATAGCTAGAGGATTTATTTGTGAATGGGTTTTATTGAGGCTTGCATCAGAAGATAAATATGAAACTCAAAAATAATTTTTATTGCGAAATGATCGCATTTCATTTTTGTGTTTTCCGAACTGTTTATTCTTCAAGTCCAATATTTCATTCAAATGTAAGCCTTTTCACATGTAAACAAGGCGGATATCTATTGTTTAGAATTCAATATTCTTTTCATCTTCGTTCTTTTTTTTATCATCGCAGTTTGCGAATGATCTCCTCCTTTCTCGGTGATACTTACGTTCTTAAATTTCTGTCGGAATTAAAATTGCGTTATTTCAGAAAATGCAAAAATTATTCCCTTCATTATGTTGTAAATTAGAACTAAGCTGGCCCAGTCGTAGTAAAGAAAACCTTTAATTTTCTTGCTTAGACAATTGAAATTTTAATTGTGATTGCGTTGTAATAATGAATAATATCTTGTGAAATGTGGAAAGCTGGAATGGGTCCTGGAGAAAATGCAATTTTGCACTGTGCCCTATTTCTTCACAATCAGTTGTTCTTTTTATATCGTATTGTGACGCGATATCTGTGAGAAGCATCTTCGTCGATAGTTTACGGATTCATTTAGGGAGGTAGTCGAACAGGCTATGCTGACCAAAATATCTTCTCTTCGGCACTGCAGTAATTCATAATACTCGTTTAGACAACTATGAATGCTAAGAGTACCTAGTTGTATTCCCGAACCCAATCTATTTTCATCACTGTGACGTCATCATATCACCATCGTTTATTCCGAGTATGCTATCCAACAGTTACCTGGAAGATATCTCAAGAGTGTTAAATGTAAACTGCTATAAAAGCAAGTGAATGAATGTAAGAGTGACTTGAAGGCTTATGCCACAAAATAATTTATTGAATGCACATTGTACAAAGCGGCCTGGTTATATCTGAATGGATAAACAGCTGACGGCTTATGATTAGTGCATGGGACGAACAGTAACGATGATTTTTTTTAATTGGATGGAATTGTCACACTGTGACAACAGTGAGAGAGAGAGAGAGCAAATCAGTTGGGATTTGATGATAAATTGACGGCTGCGGCTTTTTTTGCGATCTAACAAACACTTTTCGCCTCTTCCGTCGTGATAAAAAAACGAAATGGAGCAAAAACACGTTGCATTCGGAATTATATTTATGATTTTGCTGCTGCTTGTGTAAAAAAAGAGGTGTGACGCTCGGAAATTCTCTGCTAAGCTATCCCTTCACCCCCACCCTCCCTTTTCATGCCCCCCCCCTCAACCACTCCCATTGTTGCGTCGTGTCTCAACACCACCACCCTCTGGAATTTATGTCTTCCGTGGCGTCTTCGCGTTTTTACTCCTCCGTCCGCACAAAGGTCTCCCTGCCTGCTCAAGTGCTTACATTTTCTTTTCCCTGAGTTAAGAACGCCTTTCTCGACCTTCTACCGCAAAAAATGCATATTTATTTGATCCATTCGTTTTAAACGTAACCAAAAATAGTCTTTAAATGGTTGACATCAATGAGAGATGAATTTGCGATCTATTTATATTTGAAAGGTCTGCTTGTTAACGACGAACTACGATGTTAACCACTCCATCATAACCCGGGATATCGCGGAATATGTTGCGAGTATATTTCTTAAAATGGAAGATATGAGCCTATCGCCATGCTATCTTTCGATGCGTTGGTTCCTTAAACATTGGCCAGGCAATTGTCCCGTTAAAAAATCCCCTATCGGGTTAATTAAATTATTTATCGGTTTACTAAATTAATAGACACGCCTCTTAACGTACTTCACCATTGAGGCAGTTGGTCCTAACGTCAACACGGACCACAGACGTCGGACTAGTAATGCATTTTAGTTAGAGGAGATCAGCTATTTGATATCACAGTTCCTATTCCATTCCATTTGCTATTAAACCATCATTTACTTCAGCCGCAATATCTCCGCCGATCTCCGGGTACCAAGTAATGTGAAAGCAAACAATTATTCTTCATTGCAAAGCTTATCTTTGGCTGCGTATGCCTTCAACTTTTCTCATGAATTATCGCCATACTCGAGAAGGATTCGTGATAATGTCTCATAGCGTTTGCACGATCTATGAAGTAATCGGCAAATGACATTTCGGGAAAAGGAAAGAAAGCAGAGTTCCTATTTATGTCTTTATGCTGAAAGCAGAAGGTAACGAAGGTCCTTAATCGCTAAATCCGAATCCATATTTCTTGGCTAAAGTATTTCAACTCTTGTTAAATCTATTCTCAATCGTCCTATTGGTTTCTGTTTGGCAGAGTGTCTCATTTAAGCCGTAGGGTGCAATGGTTTTCGTTGCGCACAGTTAAACTTGGTATTCGTAAGATAATAGGTGATAATCTAAGTGTTGAAGGGGTTTCGTTGATTTGGTTGGTCAAATATTTTTATTCGATTGCTGCATCGGACATTCGCAGAGCGTCTTCTCCGGTGTCTTGTGTGACCAACTGATGTGAAGTTTGGAATCGGTTGGTCACACAAGATGTTGGCCACTTCAGTGTGATCTAGTTAACGTGAATGTGTGGAATCTACACGCCCATAGCTTAGTCCTGGGTGAGCTCTACCCTCTCTCATCTAGCCAACCTTCGCGTTGAAGCACTGTGGGAGAGAAATTGCTTACACTCGCCTTTCCCTACCTTTTTATCCCCTCCATCAATTCCTCACTCATTTTATTTCGCTTCTTTCACTTCGGTGGTAATCCCGTGGGCGACGCAGCTGAGAATGTTATGTCCCTCGCTCCTTTGCGGATGGAATTCCTATTCTCTTTCGTTTCCCTCCTCGGGGTGCGTGGGTGGAAATTCTTAAAAGGACGGAGTTCTGCCAAACGTCTTACCTTCTCTTCCTCTTCTCCTGTAGAATTTTAATTTTTTCTAGTGCTTAGAAGAGAGTAGATGTAGAAGAGAGACGGACTCTGATTGGATGACAAAAATGTTCTTTGACTGGGACTCGAACCAGAAACCTTCCGAGGTCTATTCTAGTAATCGCTCGTGTGGGATCTGGCTTGCCGTGAATCATTTGATATAAGCCCATTTCAAAATCATCCATTTTGCCTTGGCGGCTCGAGCGGTTCAGAATTGGAGGGCTCTGGGTTTGCGTACCGGTAAAGTCACCCTTTCACCCTCTAAATGTCAGCATTGGTCATATCTTTTAGCTATTTTCTTCCTCGTCTATGCTATGTTTTTTTTCTATTCATTTCCTTCTCCTTCGGTCGATATCAGAACATCTATTCGTCTTATGGCGTCGTGTGAATGGATGAACGAGTTTTTAAGTAATAATTTTTTTCCAATTACGATGAGGGTTTGGAGTTGACTAAGGGTGTTTTTTTTAACGGGGGGGGGGGGGGGGTCGTTGCGTGGTTTTGAGATCCATCACTGCTTGTTCTCCTTCGCTGAACGGAAAAAAATTCCGTCCGATGCCCTATTGTCATTAATTCTCCGCTTAAAGTGCCGACTTTTGCCTTCGGAAGACTTTAATGAAGTTCACTCCAACCCCATTAACCCGCCTTTATCTCTTGCAAACCGCGCGAAAAAAAATTATGGACCAAAAACTTCAAATTGAACCGTTAAAAGGAAATTCATGAGTCTTTAAAAAAAAGTGAGCTTTTTTTTAAGGGTCTGCTCGAGCCTCGGATCGCATTTTTATGTGTACCCCCGCAAAACGGGTACCAATAAATGCCGGGTAAACGATGAAGAATGTCTCGACGCTTAAAACGACCGGTGAATGCGAAGATCGTGGGAGGTTTTTGCTTGGAGTAGCCGCTGTAGTCACGGAAAGTGAAACTGGATTGTCCCTCGTGAAAGATAATATTCCTGATAAAACACCGAAATGTGTGCTCATTAGTGATAGTTTTTGGGGAAAAATGGGGTTCATAGCCAGTGTTCCATACTATTTTTCAACGATGCTGTGATGTTTTTTCTTTAGAACGAGCGAGTGAAAATTTAAGAAAAATCAGCGCCCAAAGTAATGCGAATAAAGGAGATTTTTAATTTTTTTATTGGAAATACGGCTATCCGTCATTCTCATATGAGATGAATGAGTTTTCAAGTAATCAGTTTTCTTTGTCACAAGTTTTACTCGTTTAACACTAGGAGGACGGGAGTTTCGTGCTACCTAGAAGGACGGCTAGGGGTCATTTGACCCCTAATATGTATTTTGGAATAAAATGCCTCATTTTCAACCAATATTCAGTTTAATCGTATTAAATGTCTAATCAGTTCATTAAAAACACTATTTAACATTATTAAATATTATTTCCATCGTCAAAAGTTAATAACAATTATTTTAAAGAATCATGAATTAAACCGTAAGTAGTAGTCGATTGCAAATCATATAATGAAAATACATACACGCAATACAAAAGTTATGTTATATGTTTAAACAATAGGGGTACTGGGTTTAAAAAATTTGCATTAAAGTTTTTAAAAATTATTACTTTGTTGTAAATCTCAGACAGACAGTATTTTTTCAGCGCTGTTTCCACAAAATATTTTTTTGCGCTGAATGCGTTCATTGGACGATTTATTCATCTACACCTAAATCTACACACTAACCCGCAAGCCACTTAAAAGCGTGTGGCAGGGGGTGTTAGGACACGAGCCATTTGCACATGAAAAGGAATTTGGAAAATGGAAAGGAAATTGGTGCAATGATTCAATTTGATGGTATTCGGCACCTTTTCCTTTTTTGTGCCCGTGGAGATATGGCTGTTGGATTTGTAGACGTGTAAATAAATTGATACATGCTATCCATCATACCTACTTCCGCTTTGTAGTTTTAATATGAAATAGGATGGTCTCTGGTATTCTTTTATTCGTTTAGGAAATAGTGTCGTCTGAGATCATGCTGTTGAGTGAAAGTACATTATTGTTCTAGTTTGCCTGATTCTACGAAAGAGTATGGCCTAAGGTATTTTTGAACACTCGCGTTGAATGGATTACACGGATTTTTTAGGGTATTCGTGCGTCACGCCTGTTTTTTTTTCAGATCGTCCGTGCAAGAGAAGTTTTCCATTTTTTTATGACTTCCTGCCAGCAGGATGGATGGAAAATAATTGCTATAAGTTACATTTATTCCTGAATTCTTGTATATCATGGTCACTTTAGTAGCTATTTATTATCCCAACGCTTGATTTGATGGCCAATCATCATCCTTGCCACAATTTGGAAATTCATTTAGGCTGTATTTTCATTTCACATCTGTCAAAACCCAGTACTCGATTCCAAATTTGTCTGGTTTATTTGTAATTTACCTCATAAAAGGACAGTTGTATTTTGTTGGATAGAGCTGTGCATTTGCTATCACGCCAAAGTCGCCATCGGATTCACAATCTTGGACTTCGTCGCTTCCATCACACGCAGATGTTGATGGATTGGTCAGAATGTCCTTGAACTGATGTTTACGATTCACTTCCAGACTGATCTTCAAAATTCCCTACAGCTATTTGAATCACGACGATTCTCTTCTCTTGATATATTTCTCGACTTCTTACTTTCTTCCTCAACTCGCTACTGATATGCATGCGAAAAAACCTACAAACGAAAGCGCATTGTGGTAGAATCTTCTCTAGTTGCATTGGAGGTATAGAGAGCTGGAGAGCGTTAGATATTCATACAAAAGGGCAAAATTTTCCGAAGTAACGCTAATTGCGTTCGAAAGGCAGGGACTCAACCGCAAACCGTACCCTGATTCGTATCTTCCAGGAACTTGCAGTAATGCTTCTTCTTCGACCTATGTGCGGATTCCAAGGGTAGGATTTACAGTAGAATTTTACAGTCCACCCAATTCCTCCACTCTCTCAAAAAGAGACAGGATTTTTCCCCAGGACGCAGCGTGCAGGTAACCCGCCCCAAACCCCGACGGGGTCAGGCGGCACTAATGTTGGACACACGGCAAAGGGGCTAGGTCAAGTGACAGTGCCGTCAGGCCAGAAAAATGAAAGTTATACGTAAACCTGATGAGTCGATTTTGAAAATAATGTCTCTAAGAGCTCTGAACTCGGACGACGGAAAAAATTCTTGGGTGACGATTTTCCGGTGTGGGTAATACAATAATTATTGAACAATAACTAAAACAAAGTTAAAATATCATAATTAAATGAATTTATGCAAATCAATGATTGAAAAGATTTTATTTCCCTTTGCTGCCCAAAAAATATCAAAAGATTGTGCACAATAAGTCGCTATGCCTAGGTTTTTGAATACAGATAAGAGCCCTTGGGACGAAACTGGCATTGAACCGGGGACTTCCAGATTCAAAATGAAGCAAATCATCTACCACACTATCCTCTTGCTGATTATATGATATACATGGCACTAAAGTGCCCACGGGCAAGAAAATAGCGCGAAAACCAGTTGTGGGTCAAATGACCCCTAGCCGTCCTTCTAGGTATAACATGTCGTAAAAATTTAAAACAAAACATTATTGTTGAATTTTCACTAATTTATCAAAG
Source organism: Ischnura elegans (assembly GCF_921293095.1). Taxonomy (NCBI): domain Eukaryota; kingdom Metazoa; phylum Arthropoda; class Insecta; order Odonata; family Coenagrionidae; genus Ischnura; species Ischnura elegans. The sequence goes on along the minus strand of NC_060249.1, from coordinate 124,653,476 downwards.
TATAGACCAAAATGAACAAAGTCAAAAAGTTTCAAAATTAAAAAAAATATTTTAATGAAAGAAAAATAAATTTGAATTCTGAAAATGGGTCAAATGACCCCTGCCGTCCTTCTAGTGTTAAGACATGTTTCCCTGAGCTCTGTGCCTCATGCATGCATACCCTTTTGCATTTCCAACGCCCTCCGTTGCTATTCTCCCGCATACCCTCACCTCCTCCGTACCTATCGATCCCAGCCATGAATTCCTTTATAATTCTCCCTTCCCAAATTCCGTGCTAAGTATTCCCACCGATACGAACCTTTTGAAAACTTCATTTCGGCGCAGCGGGTCCCGTAGACCGGGTTTCTCCCAATAGTCCTCTTCATACAGACCGACCCTTCACTTAAAATATTTGCCTTCCTGCACACACACTCATATACTCCGACTAACTTCCTTATCTCCTCTCCATTAGCTAACTATTTTTTCAATGGTGTTCCGGAATGTTAATTTGCCAGGGGGACTGGAGAGCGCCAGCCAGCGTCTTCTCGCAATCCCGAATTTTCTCCTTGGCGGCCGCTACAGGGCAAATGTTTGCTCGCCCGCCTTCCCTCCTCGCTCGGAATTCCTCAACAAAGTAGATACGTGAGCTTGCTCAAACACCGCAACGGCTATCTTAACTCGCTCCGTGGTGATTGTTCGGCTTATTTCCGTCGAAAACTTTCGGGCGAAACTTAATCTTGGTCAAGCTATTGAAATAAAATTGTGCGCCGAATTTTCTACCAGAAAATGTACCCGAATGGAAATATATTAAATTTTTATATGAGGCATAACTGTCGTAAACTTACCACACCGTTCTACAGAGGTTGTTGAACATTCAATAACTGACCTAATTGTATATAAAATTGCATTAATGGCGGTAATTGACCTAATCGTTGGTACACCATGCATTCTCACATTCCATCTCTTTCCGATATGCCACGGAATGCACAATTCATCAATTAAGGTTTTTAAAGCATTAATTTTTATTATTCTCATATTTCTGTAAAGAAACCACTGGCAATTGATACGATTCTTTTCTATTTTATACAAATAATCGAATACATTAATAATATGGACTGACATAATACTTGCGACCTATAAAATTTTGTTCCTTCGCAACATGAAAGCCTTCCTAACTTTCCGATTTTTTTCAATTACATTATGTTGATTGCAACGCCATTCAACCAAGTCAGACTATAATTTCTTATATGTGAGGCTAAAATAATTTATTTAACTTTATGGCAAGTTTACAAAGGTATATTTTTAATCAAAAAATGCACATTCATGTTGAAACAATTTCATGACATGAATGCAGTTAAATGTTGATTGCAACGCCATTCAACCAAGTCAGACTATAATTTCTTATATGTGAGGCTAAAATAATTTATTTAACTTTATGGCAAGTTTACAAAGGTATATTTTTAATCAAAAAATGCACATTCATGTTGAAACAATTTCATGACATGAATGCAGTTAAATATTAAAGAAAATATTTGAGTTCACTTAATTAAAGTACAAAGTAAAAATAGATAATAAAGTCTAAAATATAAATATATCGGCGCTATAATAGAGTATTTTACGCACACAGATTTCTAGGTATTTATTTTAGGTAACTCATTATTCCATCATTATCACGCAACAGTGAATGCATAAGCAAACTGCAAATTCACTGAATCAAGTTTGAAATCTCACATATCATGATCAAGCCTCTTCATTGATCGCCGCTAGAGTTGATAAAGGGCAAACATGTTGCAATCGAGTGAATTCTGAGCAATAATCGCGCAAGTTAACTCGCACACCAACTCATCTTCGGCTAAATAAACAGGGTTGGGTGGGGCGCGCGATCTATCTCGACCTTCGACCGGAACCCAAGTGAAACTAATTTCTGCAGATGTGTACATACTCACACACACTCACGAACTAATTAACACATTGTCTACCGAAGAGGTTCGACGGAGTCCCGCCTCCACACCACCTCGGATGAAATTCATCCCTCTCACCCCCACCCTCACCACGAAATTTCGGCTCCGCAGATCATATTAACGGAGAATATTCCATCGAGTGCTGATGAAGGGATTCGTGAATAAATGCCGCGGATCGAGTGGGTTGTAGGCATCGAGGCCCTAACCGATCCGCATCGAAGAAATGAGAGCTGTGCACGGAGGCCGTTGCTGTAGTCGGGTGGGAATGGGTCGCAGAGCAATGGACCGTGGTTCCCTGTGAGCGAAGTGGGTATTGGGGCGGCGGCAGGGCAGAGATCGCTTAAGGGATCGGAATAGGGTTCGATCGGAAACGAAGCCAGGGTATCGCGCGAGGGGGAGAAAGCGAGGATGGGAGAGAGATGAGAAGGGGTTGTTTTCGAGAACGCCAATCCAAGCTGAGGGAAAAAACAGAGGGCCCAAAAAAAAGGCCCCTCAGCGCCTCTCAGAGCTTCGCAAGTAAAGGGCTGTTTTGGATCTGGAGGAGGTAGTCAATCACTCAAGGCCGGGAATTCAAAAACGCAGTACCAGTAGCTAACAGGAAGAATAAAGGTGCGGTGAAATATTTCGAGCACTATTGCTGGTATTTTCACGTAGGTACTGCGGCCAATTCACTGCTATTTTTTTGGAATTTCTAATCCCACAAAACAAGACGGCATCATCTTCAAAGGGTATGCTATAAAACGAAGAAAAAAACGCTGTCTTGCTCCACCCCTTAATACCAGAATGCATTGCGAGTATGATCCAATAATAATGTAGATTTTTAAAATTGTATTTCCAGTTCGTCATAATTGTTTGAAGTTGAAGACTGTCCGAACGTACGCCAACAAATGTAATTATAACTACCAATTATGAAAGTGGAGACTCTTTCGCCCTTTCACTGCTCACGTGGGTAAATTATCGCGAAAGTAAAATCGCGAAGGCGCCCTCGTAACGACGCAGACCTCAAATAAATTATTGACGGTCAACGGAAGGAATCATAGGGCACCCAATTTGACGCTCACGAAGGCAATGCTATTTATATCACTCGCCTGCTGCTTGTTCACCGTAGGTAATGGGCTGTGCTCCCAGAGAACACAAGGAAGCCAAATGAGACGGACGACCTTAAACGGAGGAGGAAAGAAACAGGGTAAGAGAGAGAGAGAGAGAGAGGAAAGAATGAATAAGACCTAACTTTGCGAACTATTCCGACAAAAGCTTAAGCTTTCTTTCTGGCACAGTGGCGAGAGGCCCTTAGAGTGGGAGAGAGGGGCCCAAAGGTGATTTATGGGCCAAGGGACGTCCATTAACGACCACTGGGCATTGTGCAAGTTTTGGCAGTGACCGGGGTCAAGGGGATCAGCGAGGACAAAGGGCTCAACGTAGGGAAAGAGGCGCGCGCCCTCCACCCCTGGCACTCTTATCCCCCTCCCCGCCAGGACTATGGACTTTGCTTTTTTGCCTGCGCCTTAGAACGACGCGAAGCGATCGTGGAATCGGTGATTCCGAGGAAAGAGAGCCACCAGAGGCTTTTCCTTCGAAGATCCTCCTTTTGTGCGCCAAAAAAAAAGAAACATGATCCTCCGGTTGTGCTCCTCCTCCGCGAATTTCAATGAGATGCGTTCGAACACCACCATGAATAACGTAAAAAAATATGAGGCCCCCACGTTCGTAGATAATACAGCTAATATCCCAGGTGAAATCCCACCAGAATCACGGATATGGAGCCTTTTTGCGAGATGCATGGCAGAAGGAATGAACGAGTTAAATGCATATTATGGTTTGATGATGACACAAAATGATGATTTAATATCTCATTGTTGAAATTTAGAAAAAGAAATTGAGAGTGTGGTTACTGAAAGTGACTGAAAATGAGAGAAATGGGATTCTCTTTGCAGAGGGCTAAACCGCCTACTAGCTTCTTCTGGAAAGATATATATTCACTGTATCTGAACTTAGCACTCGAATCTGGTAAATCGGTAAGGACATTTCAGTGTACCATAATAAGTGTCTAAGAAGCAGGCATGGTACTTTATCATCCCTATAGATCGTTCAGGAGGATCTAAGGAGCTTCGGCAGAATTTAGTACAAATGCTTAAAGTTCAGCGTTCCACCTTTTTTGCGCCGAATGTTATCCTGAAAATTTCAGCTTGATGGCTAAACGAGAAGTAGATAAAACTTTAGTTGTAATATTTGACCCGGACAAGATGACAATCGACAAAGCGAGTTTATAAAAAAAGGTACAATATAATTACAACAAATGTGTGGTGGGGATCGGGTTGGTGTGGTGGCTAGAGTTTCGCCATCCCGTGGGCTCGGGTTCAATTCCCGGTGGTGGCAGAGAATTATCAAATACTGCCCGATTCCTGCTTGAATGTTAAGTTGAGGACCTTTCAAGTACAGCACTCCGTCCGTCGGATGGGACGTTAAGCCGTGGTCCCCTTGGCGCCTTTCGTTAAGAGCAGGCTAATGCCGACGCCGGGTTTCTCTCCATCCCTCCTTACCTACCCTTTCATCATGGTGCTAATGTTTTAAGCTGTCAGTCGCTTCCTCCAAATACCATAACTGCCAATTAATACCATACAATAAATGGATCATTCTGAGCTCATCGCACGCATTTTTAAAACCGCTTAAAAAAGTGACCGAAAAGGAATAAAGAAGCATGAATTAAGATTCCAAGGGACGAACTGCGGCCTCCTCTCTGCAGTCCTCTTGGTCGCACCACAAAAAATTACCCATTAGAATGCAGCGGTTGTTGAACAAAATTGACATTCGGAGCTTCGCAGGCTGTGGCGCTAGGCAGACGCAGAACTCGCGCGCTCCGGGCTAACTGCTTGCGATGGCTAATTACAATAGTCCCCCCCCTTTGGGATGACGGTCGCCGTCCTAAATACCTGCAGCGAAATTGTTATCTGAACGAGAGGCATCCGAGTAGTGTAGTTAGCAGAGCAAACCAGCTTAATTTATAGTCACGAGATACTCCCAAATGTTCATGATAATTGTATTCTGAGCCCATTACGAATTTCTCTACCAGCTGCAACGTTACATAATTATTCACGAGTGGACCCTTTTTTATCATTTTTATTCCTGTTGTCCAATAACGTTCATGGGGCGCCGAGAATTCCATCACACACTGACAAATTGAACACTGCTCCCACGGCACATAATGCCGGCTAAATTCTAGAATCCTGCAATTAAACTTTTGTGTCCACGTGATTCAACGGGCAGAGGGACTCGCACCTCAATTCGTAGCTCGTAATTACCCACGTATGGTACGCCTATTACATGAGCGCCATTTAACTAATGAGGGTCAATAGCCACTTGTCATTACAGCCACCCTACGAGCGGAAATTTTACGTCTCTAGGCGTGATCCGTATCAGGAAAGTAAGATGCCTCTCCTAACTAACAAGACTATCTTGAAGATATTTCATAGAAGCGACTCTTAAACGCACCGTTGGGATGTTCAAAGCAGGTGTAATGTGGAAACCGTCCCTATAGAACTATATAAAAACGTTTCAGGCTTAATTTTGTGGAATAATGCAATATCCATGATTAAAGCACAAATGGTAATATCCACACTATTTTATTTATCACTTAACCGGCAATGGTTTCGACACCTTGAAAGTGACACAAAGTGTCGAAACCATGGTCGGTTAAGTGATAAATAAAAGAGTGTGGATATTACCATTTGTGCTTTAATCATGCCTATAGAACTAATTTGGAAGAATTGGATCGATATCATTTACACATTTAACTCTAATTTTTTCAGCCAGGGCAAACGCCGAAAACGATCGCAAAAGAGAAACGGGAACGGAGTCAAAAACGTATCAACAACTTAACTTCGGAATATTTGCCCACTAAAAGTCAATTCCGCAGACTAATTGATCCGGGAGTTGACCGAATCAATGAGAAGATATTTACAGAGAGTGAATAAGGGCTGCGGAGGTATAAATAACAGCCGTATAAAATAAAATGCGAAAAAGAGATATATCAAACCGATTGATGCATTTATGAATTCTAATGGAAATGTCTTATGCTTCATCTCCGTCAACGCCAATTCCTCAGCCACAATCATGAGGTAACCACCCGTTAATTTCAACACATTCAACTGAGGAAATATCTTAAGTATATTCATATTGAGAAATGGAATTTGATCAATCCAAACATACGAGCCAATTTCTAACTATTTGCAAGGGCTATTTTACCTGCAACGTTGATGATGTCGACATTTAGCTGAACGCCATGACATTAGAATTAACACTTTCGCGTGGCTTACAACCGTTTTATTCGTTCGACCGGTTTCCCGCATAGTTCCTCGATAATAGCCACTCGTAAAAGGGACAGGGGGATTAAAGGAACGATCCGATAGCAGGTTAAGGGAGGGAATGTTTTTACACTTTCTCCCACACGTAGCATTATCTAATCTAACGGGCTTCGCCGATGTAAATTACTTTTTGTGTACCACTCCTAATTATAGTTCATTCCAGTTGTATCCTCACCCTGCCCCAAGGGCGGATCCAGGATTTTTTCTGGGGGGCACAAGGTTCTGGAAGGCAAACGGTCCTATCATATTTGGAAGAATTGGATCGATTAAGAATACAGCATACAATAATTAATGCACGAAATACACTCTCTCCCTCCATCTCTATACTCCGTAGCACGAAACAAAACGAAAGATAAATGTATTAAAAATCTTGTCTCTCTTTTAAACATCTGGGGGTGCACGTGCCCCCCCCCCTGAATCCACCTATGCTCTGCCCCATTCTCCACTAACGCTTTTTCACTTATAACATGCTACGCTGGTATCCTTAAAACTGACTGACTGTGCGTCTATCAGATATTTTATCTTTGCACTCCGTTGTTCTTGATCAAGATGGTCGGTATACTCGAATTTTGCTTTGACCTATTCATCTATTTCTTGATGCCGCCTCACTTTAACGGGTGGCTGCATAAGACTACTCCAACGCTACGTTTATTATTCTCCTTAATTATGGCATGCATAGGTGTGTTAAAACCGCTCGAAGGAATAAAACGTAATAAATTATTTAATTCACACATTATTTTTGCGACATCAACAACTTCGCACCATCCTCCCAATTATTGCCGTTCGATTCCTGACGATACACATTGGCATATTCATCCACTCGTTTCCCTCCACCTATTTCGAACCCCACATGGTGCAAAACAATAGATGATCTTCAAAAAAAAGTTAAGAGTATGATGACTAATAAATTTTTAAAAATCACAAAAATAGTACGACGTATTCACGCGATGTTTGTACTCGTGTGTCGAATTAATTTACCAGAACAAATGTCGTAAATCACGAGAATAATCATTCAATATTGGCGCAATGAAATTTTAACACTGGAGTCAATTCAAAGAATTCAAAGAATCCCTTGAGAAAGCGACGAGCATCGGTCGGGATACGTTGGGGCCACCCAAGAATTGACGCGGCGACATAGCCCAAAAGTTTTTATTCAACATGAAAATTCATTCGTTTACTCAGAAACACGCTTGCCTTTAAATGCTTATGATACAAATCTCTGTTTTCGCGGTTTATTTTACCTAAATCAAATTAAAATTCCCTAAAGATAAATTTTAAAGTTTCCCAAAATTATAAAAATAACCAAGAAAATTGATGGATCGATTACATTCACGAATACGTAAATTACTTGAAGTGTGATTATTGCCAAAAGCAATTTCGATGCCATGGAGGTCACGGCTAATCTCATCAAACATCTCTCTGCCGAATTCGATGAAAGACAGTTCTTCAAGTCATGCAATGAACTTTTGATATTTGCCATGACTTTTAACACACAATACTTCGGAAAAATAACTCCATTCAAAGTATGATAGTTCCATAATACAGCCGTAAAATTGAGAGCATCGCTCTCAGAGTGGACATAGCCATTATTACAATCCATGGTGTACCTATAAGGTAAATCAAGGCCGCGGATCCGTAAGGAAGCGAGGTAAAATTCCTCAGTTCCCCGTCCTACTGAGAACAAAATGCGAAACCCCATTAGGCAAATTCCAATATTTGTTTGGACCCTCATTGTGAGGTCAAAAGATCAAAATAGTAACTTTTTTCATACACTCAACAGAACTTAGGACCTTCCCCCATAAGTATGCCAATTTACATGAATATTTCTCGATGCGAAGTTATTAAAATTAGAGGCCGAAAATGACACACGACCTGTGGGACAGTCTGTGTACTTATATTGATGAGTGGAGGACTGTGGTGGCTTAGTGGGTGGTGCGCTAGGTTACCGACCGACCGGAGACCGGGGTTCATATCCCAGGCGAAGTCTTCGGACATCCGCATAAAAATCCTGGATTGCCAAGTGGCCTAAGGATAGGAGCTGGCTCCCCCACTCTGCTTGTGTAAATGTCTAAGCTAAGTAGTTTTTGTCGGTGAGAATTTCCGCTTCATATTGGAGCCAACGTTCGTTTAAATCACTGAATGATTTATGAGTGATAGAATGAAAACAAACTCATCACGTTTTCCCTGAGCATATTTAATGCATCAATAATTCCATGACGGATTTCACCCTTTTGCGACCTTATACACTGCCTCATGGTCGTAGTAATTATTCCATATTTGGATAATTTTCCTCCTTCGACGATGGAGCGATATCGTTGAGGTGGCGAGACGTGACTGTTTCTCCTCTTAATATATATATATATTGCTCAGGCGCCGTGGCGCTAGAGTTCCGCGATGACTTCCCTGCATTCGGGGAAATGGATGAATTTGCATTTTGGGTTGAAAACCTGGGGAGATTGTGCGGGAGAGTTTCGTGGTGTGGGTGTGTGAAGTGGAGGAGGCGGGAGAGACTAATTGAAAGGTACTGATGATGAGGAGGAAGGTGGAGTGTAATTGGATGGCGGGGCGCAAAGACACCTGCCGCGCGAAGCCGACCCTCACAGAGCTCGCCGACGAACCGGAGCAATAGGACGAGTGGGCGTACCTAGTATTCGTGTGAGGGACGCAAAGGGTCGGTGGGATAGTGCATACTTTTGAGATGAAATCAATGAATCCTAATAAAAAATTGAAATCCACACCATAATTTTGGGTCAATAGGGTGGTTTCCTATTATTTTTTTATTGCCTAAATCGAACGATTGTTACTCCTGGAGTACGTATTTCACGCTTTTATATTTTTAAATGACGATATTTATTTTTCGCGATTAAATGAAAAGTGAAAATTTTCAACAGCGCGAAAACGCGACGGTTAAGTATGAATGCTGGGAAAACTCCGTGTGACGTCGTTCTGGTTCCCGCTGCCGCAAGTGAGGTGACCTTGGAGCGAGGTTTTGAGCGCTCATACGACGCAGGTTGCTAGCAGGTAGCAGAGTACCCTGCTAGCAGGTAGCGCTTGGCTTAAATAAGGATTATTAATACCCTATCAAACGAAGAAAACTTTCCGACCTTAGCCAGTTTTAATAGGTGATTATTAATACATGTTTCCCTTAGCTCTGTGCCTCATGCATGCATTGGTAATCTCAGACGATGTAAAACATTGTAAAACTCCCATCTACTCGTATAGAATCTAGGTCCCTGTGACGTCACGTGGAGTGGCATCGCATGGGCGCCAAACTGGCCTTTTTCAAATGCGGTTAAAATTGACCATTAACATTCGTCTAAACCGATATTTCTAAAACCAAATAATTTTTTAGGTATTATGAGAACACTAATGGTGGGTAACGAATCGCAATCAATACCTTTCGTTTTCTTTAATGAAGGAAACTAACCTATTGATGTTTTGAGGCGTGACGTGGTGAAATTGATTCATGTCAAATAAAAAAATTGTAAATTTCACATATGATCATGTGTAAAATTTATAATTTTTTATTTAAAATACAGAACTATATATCTTTTCACGTATTTGGGCCAAAGTTATTTGGAAAGGCCAAAGCTTCCCCAGTTGACCGCACTCAAGAAAAAATCATGCAAGCAAACAGCCTACTTCATTCTCATAGAGAGAAACTGCTCCAGATTCATAGGTGTGAACAATAACTAAGTTTGGGTCGATTTCCAAAATTAAAATCGTCCGAGCCATCCCGAATAATACAAATTCTGAGTGTTAACCAGCGATGAAAATAATTTCCGATTCATCAAAGAATTCGTGCCTTCTGAATTGTGGTTTCTATTCTACCCTATTTCCCGAATA